>NC_135379.1:1216250-1824375 GCF_049243985.1 Paroedura picta
CGGGAGTCCCGGCAGCCCCTCGGAAAGATCCAGCTCTGACAGAGATTCCGCAAATGCTGCTGGGACCTCCATGGCTTCAGATTCAGCAATGAGGTTTGGCGAACAGGACGGGGAGGTGCTGGCGGTGCCTGACGAGGCCCAGCTGCCTCCCTCAGCGGTGATGTAGGACCCCGAGGGAGAGGTGGGTGGGGAGCAGATGCCTTCGCTGTCCAGGTCTCCGGGCTCCTCACTCAGGCTGTCTCTGGAGAAGAGGGGAGGCCTGAGGTGGGAAAAGACCGTTTTGATGGGGGTCGAGGGAGCTGTGGAATAGAGCTCAGGGTCCAGGCCACACGTGTTCTTGAGAGGGGGGGGCTGGGCCTCGGCCAGCTCCAGGGGAAGGTCTTTGGCAAGTGTGGGGTTCGGGGAAGGCACGTCGGCCGGGGGGTCGTCCTGAGAGAGGGATGTCGCTGCCGTCCCCTCCAGCTCCTCAGGCTGCAGGCCCAGAAGAGAGAGGCAAGACTGACGGTTGCTCAAGTCTTTCGCTACCTGATGGGGAGGCTTTGTGGGGAGCACCTCAGCAGCCTCCAGGGCCTTGTCGTCCGTCTCATTCTGGTCTGCTCCCAGGGCCTGTAGCTCCGCTCCCCCCACGTCTTCCTCCTCGCGGAGGCACTGTGTCTCCTCCCCCATAACTACCCTTGTGTCCAACATGTCCACGCTTCTCAGAGGGGCCCCAAGACCCTTCGGGACCCCCTCTTGGGCTTTGGGGTCTGGGTCCATCATGACGTGCCCACATTCACTCATGGTGGCCAGGCCAGCAGCCACGCCACCACCCGCCACGTCACAGCTGGCACCTTCGGGCTGAGGGCGGTCTTCCTTCTTGGCTGGCAGGAAGATGGGCACTCCTTTGACGCACAGGGTGGGATCCAGGGGTGAGTTAGCCCGGCAGGCAGGGGCAGCCATCGGGGAGATCTGCAGTGGGCTCAGGAGGTCGCTACTCGGGGTGGAGGAAGTGGAGGTATTCCGAGAGCCATCTGGAAGGGAAGAAGAGGAAATGGGAGAAGTTATTGGGCAAGATCGCTACTCCTGCAGGAAGACAGATTTTAGCACTGAGCAGAACTCCCACCCTTTTGGGAACTGCTTCAGGGGCATACCATTATTTCCACGTGGCCTGATGATGGGGTGAGGCTGTTCTACCCACCCACCGATCCACCATTTATGCATATTTATTTGTTTGGGTTTTTAAATTTTATTTTTGCATTTATATACCACCCTCCCTTGCAGCTCAGAGCGGTTTACAAAGAACATGAATCATGTAACAGAGTGCAACATAAATTCAATAACTGTGTCATTAACAGTGAAGCATCATCAACAATAACCATAACATAACCATGGAGACCCATGCAAATCTACAGACATATTTTGAGGAGCAACGTCCCTAGATGCCCCAAATGCACCACAGGGTGCCGGATTCTTCAACTGCATGTTATCAATAGTTGCTGAGTCCATTTCTGCAAAAAGGAGCACCAGTGCCTGGACTCATCAGTGTGCTGATTGTGCTCTTAATGAGAGAATGTTCGTGAACATTCTGTGGCAGCACAGCAGCTGAACCATGCAGGAAAAAGGTTTCTTTTCAGCTCTTGGAAGCTGGAGCACTTATGCCCAATAGCCTGGGGAGATTTCAGAAAAGTTTCCTTCCTGTTTCTCCACTTTCAGGGGCACTAATCCTCTGAATCCCAGGGGAAGGTCTGGGCCTCTACACCGTGTGGCTGGCCCCTGGGTGAGAGGGGAGGCTGGACTAGAGGGACCCTCAGCAGACTGACCCAGCAGGGCTCTTCTGGTGTACTTATGTCCTGACCCTTTAAGCACCAGAGCACCACACTTTCTTCCTTTGAAGCTGGTGACTGCCAAACCCTAAACAAATGGCAGGAATTAGGCCCAGTGCTGATCCGCTGCCAGCACAGGTGCCTTTTAAGGGTCAGGCTTAGAGCAAGCTCTTTGTTCACCTGCAGCTGACACTGATCCAGCTCACCCAGCCAGCAGCCTCCCTCCCTCCCCTCCACGCCCCCGCCAGACCCTTCAGATCCCAGCCAAGAAGGTATTAAGAGGACAGCCCGGCCCAGCCCTGTGTGTCATGCTACACTCCAGCTCTATTGCCTCCCCCACCCCATCACATTTAGTACGACAACTGGTATTTCACGCGATGCACAGAAGAGGGAATCCAGGAGACCTCGGACCATCTTGGGCCGTTCTTTCACTGGGATGGTTTCGAAAGCAGAACAGAGGTCCTGCGGAAGTCAGCATAAGCCCAGCATTTCAGGTCACCTGAGCAGAGTCTACCTGGGCAAAGCAATGGCTCAGGTGTCAGTTTGCGGGCCAGAGGGATACAGTGGAGAACACAGCTTTGCTAGGATTGCCAACTTCCAGGTGGGGCCTGGAGAGCTGTTGGAATTACCATGGCTCCCCATACTATAGAGATCAAGCCCCCCGGAGAAAGAAGCCGCTTTGGGGTGGACTCTAGGGCCCTGGACCTCACTGAAGTCCCTCCCCTCCCCAGGCTCCACCCCCGAATCTCCAGGAATTTCCCAACCTGGAGTTGGCAACTCAAATTAGGTATCATTTTAAAGGGTTTTTGTTTTAACTGTTCCTTATAGACAAACTCTTGTGCTGGGAAGTCCGGGAATAAGTGGGCAGTTACTCACAAAACCTCATTAAGCAATAAGAACAGCTGGGTTTTCTACTCCACTTTTCCCTTCCCAGAGGAGTCTCCAAGCAACTTACAATCTCCTTCGCTTCCCCACCACAGACACCCTGTGAAGTAGGTGGGGCTGAGGAGCCCTGATATTACTGCCCTGTGAGAACAGCATTGTCAGGACTCTAACTAGCCCAGGGTCACCAAACTGGCTGCATGTGGCGGAGTGGGGAATCAAATTTGGCTCCACAGATTAGAAGCCTGGAAGGTGCCGTGAACTTAAGAAAAAGCTCTACTCACCCCCCCCCCTCAGCCTAATCTTTCTCACAGGGCAGTGGGGATAAGACAGAGAAAGGAGTGTGTGGCATGCTCCCTGACCTCTGGGGGAAAGGGGAAGCCTAAGAGCAAGCCGGTTACCTCTACATCATATACTTAAGCCCCAATCCAAGATAGCAGCAACAACAGAAGCACTGTAGAAAAAGAGAGGTGGGCTTGGATCAGGGAGACACAGGTTTGAATCCCTGCTCTGCCATGGAAGATTGCTGGGTGACCTTGGGCTAGCTGAGCTCTCTCGGCCTAACCTACCTTGCAGGGTTGTTGTGAGGAGGGAAGAGGGATGTAACCATGCGGGTGAAAGACAGGGTATATATAAAGGGTTTTTAAAAGTATATACTTTATATATATATAAAATTCCTTCACTCATTCTAGAGCAGCAACCCAACAGTCCCCAAAAAAGCATTTCAAAATTATGTGACACGGTTCAAATCGTGAAAGCTCGTTCCCTGAGACCAACATGGCTGCTCCCGGAAGCATTCCAGTATTACACTCCTGCAAGCAGGGAAGAAAGAGCTCTCAGGGCCTTAAACATACAAATGGAAAATCAAAATCCGAGTCCAGGGACACCTTTAAGACCTCCGGTGTTTTATTCTGGGCAGAAGCCTTCATGTGCCTGCATGACGCATCCGTGTACACATAAATTTATGCCCAGAATAAAGGACTCAAACTTTGTTCTGCTGCTTCAGATCAACATGGCGACCCCCCTGAATCCAAATAAAAAGCTGATACACCTCATTTGCCCACTACAGACCAAACCCCCACCTCTTAATAAGGAGCCCAAGCAAAGAGCTCCCAAGTACCTTCCATTACAGGCAGGCAGTGCTGCTGCGGCGGCTGAACCAGGAAAGCATCAATTTCAGCAGGGGGTCCAAAACACACCCACCAGTTCCCCCAAAAGGGCCTCCCCCCCACACACACATGCACCTCCCAAGCATCCCAAACATGCACTGGGCTGGGCTTTTATCTGTTGGGTGAAAGAGGCGAAACCTGGATTCTGCAGTGGCTCTTGGGAAAACAGGAGGGGTGTGGGCTGAGTTACCTTGAAATGTTAAAGGCTGACGGGGCAAACCGCACATTTCTACTCAGAAGTAAGTCCCACAGTGCTCTATGGGGCTGAATCCCAGGTAGTCAAGCCCAGAGTGTCAAATCTTTCACTGCCATCTTTCTCTGAATGATGGTTTCCCATCCATGTACTAGCCAGCACCAACCCTCAGGGGAGGGCAGTATATAAATATATAAAATATAATGCAATAATAAATAAACCCTTCTTAGCTTCCCAAGCCTAATGAGATCAGGCATGTGTGGGCCATCCAGCTCAGGGTATATGACTTCTATGGGTCACAAGACAGAATCTGGTTACTTGGTTGCTAATGGGTCCATGTGTTTATAGACTGTGGGAGGGGTGTTGGGGTGCCAACCTCCGTGTGGAACCTGAAGACCCCCCCCCAAAGCAAGAACTGATTTCCAGACTACAGAAATTGAATTCCCCAGGCCAAAGGGCTGCTATGGAGGGCAGACTCTATACCCCACTGAGGTCCTTCCCCTTCTCCAAACTCCACCTCCAGATCCCCAGGAATGATATGGGATAGGCAGCCCAGACAAGCCTGATCCTGTCAGATTTCAGAAGCAGGGCTGGCCCTGGTGGTGACTGGCCGGGGCAGCTACACAGAGGCAGGAAGTGGCAAACCACCTCTGCATGTCTTTTGCCCTGACCTGGAGGGTCCAGGCTGGCCAGATCTGGCCGAAGCTTAGAAGATGAGCAGGGTCAGTACTTGGATGGGAGACCACTGAAGAAGCCCAGGGTTGCTAGGGAGAGGCGGGCAATGGCCAGCCGCTTCTGAATGTGTCTTCCCTTGAAAACCCTAGAGTTGCCAGAAGGCAGCTAAGACATGGTGGCAAAAAAGGGGGTGGGGACAGGCAGCAGCCCCCAGGATGGCAGATCTTAGGATCCATATCCAGCTGAGAAATACCTGGACATGACTGGGATATTCTCCATGCAGAAAACAATAAGAAGCAAACATTCATTGCAAAGCAAGACCCCTTCCTTTTATGGCAGTCAGCTCGTTCCCGTTCTATTTCGCCGCCTTTCTCATAGCCTCAGAATGGTCCATTTTTGCTTTGAGAGCCAAAAATCAAATTCTGGGCAATTTCATGGCTAATAAATAAGTAAATCTTCAGGACACCCCCCCTTTGGGGGGGGCTTCCTTGTGCTTTGTGGCTATGGACTAACATGACCATGTCACTGAAAGCACTGTTTTTCTACACTACATCCCTGTAAGAACTTATGCCACTGGGTGCTCCTCTCTCCCCAGAAATGCAGCTCCACATTCACTCAAGAACGGAATTTTTAAAAACCTTGGAGGATGGTTGCCACCTGCCTGGCAAAAAACAAAAGTCCTGTCCCTTTAATAAAGTGAATCTTAATGGGATCTTATTTACCAGGTGCTGTTCTTTACCTCCTTGCCATGAAGACCTTCAGCTGAGCATTTCTGTGTAGGAAGCCTCTCTTAAAGGGACAGGACCGTCTTCTCCAGGCTTGCTGGCAACCCCAGGGGGCAGGAACAATGTGGTTGTCCTATTTCCTGCTGTGTAATGTTTGCATTCAACAGGCCATGTTAGGATTTCTGCTCTGGATTTCTGCCCCCGTCCCCTGCCCTAATGTCTAGCCAGTATCTTTCGCCCGTCATATAAACCCATTATTCTAAGGCATTGAAGCCTCCATCCTGCATCAACAGTAGAGATATAACAGTACATGTTAACTTCACAGGGATATTGTAAAATGGCTGAGTTGAGACATGGGGGATGCCATCTTTTTTTTTTTTTACTTGTTCTACTCTGTGCTTTTAATCACAATCTGCAGAGGAGCAGGGCTGGGGGGCAGGCAGAGCTGGCAACCCTGTTTGCCTGGAATCCCACCTTTCCAAAACAAATAACTATCAATTAAGAGGCTTTTCCTAGCCGAGGTGAAAATCCCACCCAGAACATGAATCAGACAGAGCTGTGACAAGATCTGAAGTGCAGGAAGAGAAACAGGTTTGGTAAATAAGGCGTTGAAAATCAATGATGCCTCAATCCCCTTCCTGCCTGGGGTAGAGGGGTGGGAGGCATCTCTCTCTCTTGGAAAATTCCTGCTAATCCCAGCTGCATCTTCCCATCCCCAAAAGAACTGGCAAGAAGGGTTATGCCCCCTTGCCTATTCTACAAGACTGACGTGGGGATTTTGGGCCTCAAGAGGGGAGGGGAGGAGGGATGGGAGCAACAGAAACTGACCCCCAAGCTCTGGAGTAAATGTGGCATCACAGGGCTGGAGGATTCAACCGAGAGAACCTCCCTGCAAATTGAAGCAAAGGGCACTTTAAAAACTAGCAATACTGATTTTACCGTGTGCTTTTGTGAGGAAGAATTCATGAAGAAGTGAGCTCTGACTTATACTGAAATAGAAACAGGTGGGTAGCCATGTTGGTCTGAAGAAACAGAGCAAAGTTTGAGTCCAGCAGCACCAATAATAATAATAATAGTAGTGGTGGTAGTAGTAGTAGTAATAATAATGATAATTTTATGTCATAGGATCCTAGAGTGGGAAGGGGGCACGCGGGCCATCTAGTCCCACCCCCTGCTCAATGGAGGATCAGCCTATTTTTAGATTCTGCCCTTCCAGGCCAGAGCAAGTGACATCCGATCTTAAACAACCAATTCAAAATAAGTTATAATGATACTAAAATATAACCTTGGAGGTTTTGTAATATTAATAACTGCAGCCAACCAATACAGTTTAATTCTGGGCATAAGCTTTTCTGAGAACGCACTTCATCAGGAAGCTTCTACGCAGAACTGAGCTTTGTTAGTCTCAATGGCGCCAGTGGACTCGAACTTTGCCACATGGAAACAAGCCTTGTCAGTCTTGAAGGGCTCTCGGAGATCTCCGACACACACGACGAAACCGCCTTAGACTGAATCAGACATTTGGCCCATCCGGGTCAGTCTTGTCTACTCAGGCAGGCAGCTGCTCTCCAGGGCCTCTGGCTGAGCTCCTTCACATGGCCGCCTACCTGATCCTTTAAACCAGGGGTGCAACTGGGGATTGAACCGGGGACCTTCTTGCACGCTAAGCAGAGGCTCTCCCACTGAACTGCAGCCACTCCCAAACAGCATAAGGCACAGACATATAAAACCGCTTTATACAGAATCAGACCATCGGTCCATCAGAGTCAGAATCCGGATGAGGTCTTTCCCCTCCCCTCCTGCCTGGTCCTTTTAACGGGAGATGCTGCCGGGGATTGAACCTGGGACATGCCGCACACCAAGCAGAGGCTCCACCACTGCTCTCTCCTCAAAAGGAAGGGGGACTGTGTCAAAGGCTGCTCCAGTGGAACTTCTGTTCCCGTGAGGAAGTGGGGAACAAGAAGAACAGAGGGGGCGTGGCTCAGCTGCAGGTCCTGCGGATTTCACACAGAAGGACACGAGTTCTATCCCTGTGAGGAAATAATTTTCTCTGACTGGGACCCTGGAGAGCCTCCTGCTGTTGGAATAGGCAGGCCAACAAGGGCAATATCCACTGGTTTCATGCCAACCCACGTTTTGTAGGGAAAAGATCAGTGGCTGAGCATATTTTTTGGTCACAGTAGGCCTTGGGTTCAAATCCTGGCATCTTGAGGTTAAAGGATCTCGGGCAGCAGCTGTCGGAAAGACCCTCTTTATCAGAGACCTCGAAGGGCTGCTGGCCATCATCAGCAGAGATAATCCTGAACTATCGGGATAAGGATCTGATCGGATTTTGGAAGCTAAGCAGGGCCGTCCCTGGTTAATGCTTGGGTGGGGAGACCACCAAGGACGTCTGGGGTGCAACGCAAAGGCAGCCAGGGGCAAACCACCTCCGTGTGTCTTCTGCCCTGACCCAGCCCAATCTCATCCGATCTCTGAAGCTAAGCAGGGTCCGCCCTTGGAGGGAAGAAGGAAGGCCGGGATCACTTCAGAGCCAGGCAAGGGCAAGCCACCTTACAGCATCTCTTGCTTTGAAAACCCCACGAGGGATTACTGTACATCAGCTGCAACTCGACAGTAAAAAAACCCCCTAAAACATCTGGATGAAAGATCTGAAAAGTCAGCCTCCTGTGTTCCCAGGCTTATGAAATAGCTTTTTTTTTGGGGGGGGGGTGGGGGCTCTTTTCCCAACACGAGAAAGGGCGGTATATAAATGTAAGAAACAAACAAGCAAACACAACTTTCTCCTGCCTACACTGTCAGCACGAAACGTTCTTTCCTCTCCTGTTGCCCAACAATTTCCCTTTTCAAGCCCTATGGGTGGGTTACTGACAAACAGGGGTAGGGGGAGATTTGGGCTGGGGAGAGACCAAGCTGGCCGGCGCATTTCTGAATGGCCCCCAAAGCCTCCCAAAGCCAGGCTGCGTGCTGGAAGCGCCAGCCAGGAGCGCCTGACGTTGGCGTCAGCAATTTCATTGCTGGGGTGGGGGGAGGTGGGAAAATTGCTGGCGCGGCTGTTCTGCAGGGGAAAACAGGGGCGGTTCTGCCCTCCAGACCAGGCCCTCCCACAGCTCTCCACCAGCCTTAACTCCTAAGAGACAATTAAGCCCCCCAGGAACCACGGGGCTCCTCGAGGACCCAGAGGCCATCTAAGGGTCTTGGGGCTGCAGCTATTCCATTGCACGTGGCTACACCTCACTTGCTCACAACGTTCCCTCCGCCTCCTTACCACTTTTATGCATACATATGAAGCGGCCTGCTAGAGAATCCAAACCTCGGTCGGTCAAGGTCAGTATTGCCTGCTCAGACTGGCAGCAGCTGTCCAGGGCAACTGTGAGCTGTTTTGAGAAGCCTTTGAGTAGTAAAAAGCGGGATACAACACCCCCTTGCACTTCTCTGCCCTGTGGCTGGCCCTTCAGGGGAACTGGCTGGCCCCTGGGTGAGACGAGAGGCTGGACTGGAGGGACCCTCCCTGGCCCGACCCAGCAGGGCTTCTCAGGTTCATGCAGTAAACCACATGGCTGATTACTGTCAGAGCCACTATATGGTGTCCTGGTTAAGCGTGTTGGATAAGGATCTTGGAGACCCAGGTCATGCCATGGAAGCTTGCTGGGCAACCTGGGGCCACTCCTCCTCTCTCAGCCTAGCCTCCCTCACAGGGTTGTTAGGAAGGTAAGGCAGAGAAAAGGAGCGCAGTGCCAGCTCCTCTGGGTCCCCACGGGGAAGCAAGCCGGGGTACCCAGGAGGTAGGCAAATATTAGTCAGCCAAAGTGTGGCACCGCAGGGGTGGGGTGCTCCGCACGGACCGGCTTTGCACTGGCTGGACGGCCGCCTGCCCGCCCGTGACGGGGGCTTAAAGGATGATCCTGGCCTGGAGTGCTGAGTCAGAGGCTTTGAGTCCCGAAGACGTCTCTCCTCATCCGATCCAGCCCCTCGCCCTCCCTGAGCCTCTAAGCCGCTTGGTGTCCCTTCTCAGGGCCCGGCTCAGGAGGGACACGGCTCTCCTTTCCTCCTCTTGGCGTGGCACACGGGAGCGGCTCCTCTCCCCTTCCTCCCGTTTCCTTTCCGTCCCCTCCGGGGCTCCTTCCCGGTCTGTGTCTTGTTAATCTGGCCCTTCTCTGAGCCTCCCCCCCCCACGGAATCTCAGGGTGCGGAGAGGGCAGTGAGCCAAGACCTCTGGAGCGGCCCTCCAGAGGTCCATGGACTACAATTCCCAGAAGCCCCTGCCAGCGAATGCTGGCAGGGGCTCCTGGGAATTGTGGTCCATGGACCTCTGGAGGGCCGCCGTTTGACTACCCCCTGGAGCCTTTTTAATATGTTCATTGAAAAAAAATATAGAATCACTTTATTTCATTTATCTCCCGCCTTTCTCCCTCACAGAGACCCAAAGCGACTTATGTTGTTCTCTCAGCCTCCATCTTTATCTTCACACCAATCCTGTGAGGTAAATCTGAGCTGCCAAAACTACCTCACGGACATCCTGCCTTTCTCCCCCACAGAGACCCGAAGAGACCTTTGTCCTTCTCCTCTCCTCAATTTTTATCCTCACGTCAATCTTGCGAGGTAAATTTGGGCTGCCCAAACTAACGCACAAAGTTCACTTATATCCCACTTTTCTCCCTCACACGAGGACCAAAGCGACTTACGTCATTCTCCTCTTCTCCATTTTTGTCCTCACACCAATCCTGTGAGGTAAATCTGAGCTGCCCAAACTACCTCACAAAGTAAATTTATATCTTGCCCTTCTCCCTCACAGAGACCCGAAGTGACTTTCATCTTTCTCCTCTCCTCCATTTTTATCCTCACACCAATCCTGTGAGGTAAGTTTGGGCTGCCAAAACTACCTCACAAAGTGAGCGTGAGGATAAAAATGGAGGCAAGGAGAATGACCAGCGTCACCCAGCAAGCTTCCGTGGCACGCGTAGGGACTTGAACCTGGGTCCCCAGGATCCTCCTAACCCAGTGCTCTGACGGTGGCTGACTCCACAGGGGCCTCCTGGTGTCCAACTGAGGTTGGCGTTCCAAGGCCAGGCCAAACGCGGAGGCCTCTGCCTTATTATCTTCCTGGCATCCAGTCATGGGTTTCTTTTCCCTCTTGAGGGGCTGAGGCGCCAAGACCCGTGGACCTGCGCTTGTTCCAAATGTCCTTTTTGTTTCTGTTTCAGACTTCAGCATGCCACACTAAGAGATTATGATGGGGAAGCCCACCCCGCAGGACGCCATGAGAGTCAGATATTGTGAACACAGAGAGTGGAGAAGGAGAACAGGGTTTCTGTACCACGTTCTTCTCTACCTGAAGAGTCTCAAAGGGGCTGGGCATTGCCTACCCCTCCCCTCCCCACAACAGACACCCTGGGAGGTAGGTGGGGCTGAGAGAGCTCAAAGAGAACTGTGACCGGCTGACCCAGGGTCGCCCAGCAGGCTGGATGTAGAGAAGGAGTGGGGAATCAAACCTGGCTTCCCAGATCAGAAGCCGCTGCTCTTAAACCATACACTAAGATGGAAAATAGGGACACAGGAACTGCCTTGCTGGATGAGGAAAAAATGACTAGCCAAGTATCTCTTAAGCCTGGGCTGGGTGCTTTAAACATGCGCATAGAGGACATGTTAAGCTCCCTCATCTAACAGCAAGTGACAGGACTTCCCTTCCACGAATTTGTCCACACAAATTTATTTGCTAACGAGTGATGTCAATTTAGGGCAATGCCTGTCATGCAGCAAAAGAAGCCGAGAAAGCGGCGGTGGGTGAGAACAGGAAAGGAGGCGAGAGATTCTCTGGGCCAAGAGCAGCGCAAGAGTGGAGTGGCCAATGCCTCTTTAATGGCAGGGCTCCAGCGCACTATCCACAGCTCACATGTGCTCACAACAGGCTTGCAAAGGAGGACAGTATGCCTTTCAGCGTTCTGCAAATTCATGGGCGAGTCAGGATTTGAACCCAGACCATAGCACACCATTCTGTCTTCTTGCTCCTGCATACAGACTGCACCCTTCAGCTCTCTGCCATGTGGCATCATGGCATGGTGAACTCTCATGAACACACCAAACCGACTTCTACAGAATCAGACCTTTGGTCCAGAAGATCAGTACTGCTTACTCGGACTGGCAGTGGCCATCCAAGATCTCTTTCACATCACCTACTGACAAATCGTCTTAACTGGAGATGCCGGGCATCGAACCTGGGACCTCCTGCATGCCAAGCAGATGCTGTACCCCTTCTTAAGGCACAGAGGAGGCTTCCGGCACCTTTGTTTTGGGCACTGAAGCAGGAGGATGGGAGCATCCCAAAGCGCTCGTTCCCACCCACAGGTTTGTTGCTCAGCCACGTCGTGGACCGTCTTGCACCATCTGGGACAGGTAGGCCTTTAGCTCGACCAGGGGGAATCCAGAGGGGCTGCCCCCAGCAGAGGCTGCCCCCAGCCCCCAGGAAGAGCCTAGGCCAGAACAGGGACTCAGCCCAGCAGCTGGGCTGATTTTGGGCCCCCCTCCAGCCCTTTGCCCATGACAAATGAGGGAGGCTGCCTTAGGCTGAATCAGACCCCCTCCATCCCCCAAGCTCTGTCTCCTCTGCTCAGGCTCTCCAGCGTCTCGGGCAGAACAGGGTCTTTCCTTCACCTCCTTCCTAGCCTTTTAATGGAAGATGCCAGGGATCGAACCTGGGACTTTCCATGGGTGCCAAGGAGCCCGCTTCTCTTTGCCTGGCATCCCCTCTTCATTCCCTGATGTATCCTTGGAAGGACTTTTTACCAGATCCTCTTGCAAGCGAGCTTTTTCCCTGCTGACTTGCATGATGTCTGTGCACATAAATATTGTGCAGGAAATAGGCATGTGCCTTGTACAGAGACAGACCTCCGGACCATGGCACTTGCTCCTGCCTGCTTCAATTGGCTGTGGCTCACCAGGGATGGGTTTGAGAACTTTTTGCTGGAGACGCCAGGGACTGAACCCCGGGGCACCTTCAGTGGGCCAAGCAGGGGCACCTTCAGTGGGCCACAGAGCTGCACCCCTCCCCTCCCCTCCTCCCCTTTCCCCACCTAGACGGGTTGCAGTCCAAAGGGGCTTAAGCTCATGTTGATCTGTGCCAAGCGATTAAGGCTGTGCAGGGTGGCATGGACGATGGGGGGTCATTCTGGCTAAATTCGGAAAAGAGGAATCTGCCATAGGACGGCTGCCTTAGGCACTGTGACTCGGAGGTCAAGTTCCCCTGGGTAAAATACACAGCTAGTGCCTGGCTGTCAGCTTCTCATTCCTTTCTGTGGGGGCCCCTTATTTCGGGACCTTCAGGTAGCCATGGTATCCCGCAGCCATGAAAGGGGACATTCTTGGGAGCAAGTGCCATCCGATCCCATCCCGTCGGTCCTTCCGTGCTCATTCAGACTTCCGGCATGTGGGCACCGGGGTGTGGCATGGCTCGTAAACAGGTTGTAACCACCATCCCTGCTCATTTATTAATATGCTTATCTATTCATAGGGGGGCTGGGAGGCAAAGCCGGGGGTGCGTGAGGGAAAGAGGACCCTACCGCTAATTTTTTTGTGGGGCAGAAATAGGATGTCAATGAGAGGGGGCAAGAGAAGTTCAGTAATGCTGAGAAACCCCTTTTGGAATCCCTCAAGATGAAACAGCAAAAAAAAAAAAAAAAGGGGGGGGGGAGGTTTGCCAGCCCTCCCAGAACAATTTCCCGCCTCGTCCCTCTAACTAAAATGCCTTCCCCTATAACTATCCCTCCAGGCTGGGTGTTTGTGCTTTTGGCCCGCCTGCAGATACAAAGGTCCTTTTACTGGTTTCGAACAATGGGCAGGCCGAGAGCAGGCCCAGCGGGGAGGGCCAGCAGCTGAGCCCCCCCCCCCCAGAAAAGCCCCAAAGGCAGCCCATCCCCTGTAAAGCCTCCAGGGCTAGGAGCAGTGCCCTGCTGTGTGGGGCAGCAGAAGCCCTCCCCCTCCCCCCAGAATCAGCGGGGGCTGGGTCCCACACCGTGGTTGAAGGGGACCGCCGTCCCCAGGGGAATTCCCGCAGAGGGGGCCTGTGCTGCCGTCTCTCTGCCCGCCTCGCCAGGGCAGGGGGCCTGTCCCGGAGCCCCGATGTGCAATGCTTGAGCACCGGCCTCCTGCTTTCAGCTCAGGTTGCCAGGACCCCCCCCCCAGTGAGGGGGCCTAGAGTAGCCCCCTCACTGGGGGGGGGGGTCCCAGAAGGGGTGTGTGTGATCTCTGTAGTCCGGAGCCGAGCTGCAATTCCAGGGGCTCCCGGGACCCGCCCGGAGGCTGGCATCCTTCCTCCGGCTGACCTTGGGCAAGCCCCCCCCCGCGGCCCCCTAGGCATGCCTCCCCCCCTCCCGTCCCTCGGGGCCCCGGCGCCCCTGGAAGCCCTCCTGGGGAGGGGAGGGGAGGGGGTGGGGCTGGCGGGAGCGGCTCACCTGTCTCGGGCGCCTTGGCCTCGCGGGCTGCCTCCCCGGGCATGGCGGGCGGGCGGGCGGGCGGGGGTGTGCCTGCGGGCCGGCCGGCTTCAGGCGGGCGCTGCTGCTGGGGCGGCTGCTGCTGCTGCTGCTGCTGCTGGGGTTGCTGGGGCTGCGGCTGGCCGAGCGGGGGCGGTCCCGGGGCGGGGGGCTGGGGCTGGGGCGGGCGGCGGGCTGCTCCGCGCTCGCATCCCCGAGATGATGTCAGCCGCCGCCGGGCGCCGCGAAGCAGCAGAGCCGGCCGGGAGGGGGGAGGGGGTGCCAGGCACTGCAGCAACGGGGCGGGGGGGGAGGAGGGGGAGGAGGAGGAGGGCAGTTGCATCAGCTGCAGCCGCTGCAGCCGGAGGATCGGGCCCCGGCCGGGGGCACGCGGTGCACAAAGCGGAGGCGGCGCGGCCTCGGTCGCAGGGGGGCCGGGAACGGAGACCCTCCGCACGCGCACGCACACCGGCCGCTTTAGGCTCACGACACCCCTGCGAGGTAGGCTGGGCGGAGAGAGTGGCTGGCCCGCGCCTCTGCGGGGACGGAGTCAGGCTTCTCCCGCCACCCCGGCTCTCCACCGAGTTGCGCTTCGAGGGGACGGGAGGAAAGCGTCCAGGACTCACACCGTTGGCGCTTTCAGGCGTCCTTCTGCCCCTCAGTCCCAGGGCTTCCGTGCTGTGCGGCTAAAGGGGGGGCCTTCCACGGAGGTCGGTCGCGATGGGCAGCCATGTTCGTTGGTCTGTAGCAGGAGAAGAGAGTCAGCAGCACCTTAAAGGCTGACAAGAGTCGTGGCCAGAGAGGCGCCTAGGGTGGGCGCCTGAAAGCTCCTCCCAGCCGCACACTTGGATGGCCTTTAAGGTGCTCCTGGGCGCCTGCTTTTTCCTACCCTTCGGGTTGGTTTTGCTTGTCCTCGCGGGAGGTGACTTCGGGTCCTTTGTTGGAAACCAGACTTCCCTGCCAATCTGGGGATCATTCCTTCCCCCTCCAGGGGTAGTCAACCTGTGGTCCTCCAGATGTCCATGGACTACAATTCCCATGAGCGTTTGCTGGCAGGAACTCATGGGAATTGTAGTCCATGGACATCTGGAGGACCACAGCTTGACTACCCCTGCTCTAGGCTACATCCCAAACAGGGGCCTGCAACTGAGATCCGATGAGATGTAGGACTTCAGGATGGTAGAAAAGGCCTCTTCCAAAGCCCAACTCTATCCAGAACCAGCTCTCTGGACAACAGCTAGAGTCAAGCCCAGTAGCACCTTAAGGACCGACAAGATTCTCATTAGATACGTTTTCGAGAGACAAAGCTCCCTGTTTCTGAAAGCTTATGCTCCCCAACTCTTGGCTTCTAAGGTGCCACTGGATTGGAATCTTGCAGACCAACATGGCTGCCCACAGCAGAAATACTGAAAGGTGCACAGGGCTGCAGATAATAGGTTGACTTTAGAAGCATGCAATCAGCATTCTCTGCATGTCATTTTGGTGAGCCCAACAGATCCCCCTGCAAAAAAATCTCTCTTCAGAGTTCTCTCTGAGATTGTTACCCTTGGACGTGGCAAGAAAGGGCTACCCCAATCCAGACGTGGGTCGCGCTGCTAGGACCAGCCTCTTGGTTTCTGGGCCTTCACCTTGACAAGAAGGCCGAGCCTGAACCCACAGTGAGGCCGAAAGGGAGCCCCGAGGAACACAGCGGGCACTGCCTGGGCACAGAATGGAGCTGCAGAAGGAAACACTGCAGAACGGGCACACCCGGCCCCCTGGGCAGTGGGGGGAGGCAGCGTGCGGGCCTCAGCCCGTCCTCCTCAGCTGCACGCCAGCCCGAGATTCATGCCAATTCCAGCATCCCCTCCTTCAAGCCTCTAACTTTGCCTTGTTCAAAGAATGTAATCCCAGCGCTTCCCAACCACCGGGCCATCTGTTACCATGAAGGCCCCTCAGTGGCGTGGTTGTATTTTCTCAAAATGGCGTCTTCAGAGAGCCCAGCCACCCTGTGCCTGCTGTTTCCCGCTCTGAGCAAAGAGGAATGAAAAAGGGTTTAATTTTATTAAAACTTCTACCCTTATGTGGGCAGGTTGACCCACCCCCACCTAAAGGGGCCAATTGTGGGCCTGCAGGGGGTGGGACGGGGAGGGGCCCCAGCCATCTAAGCTTGCAGGGGGAGCGAGGGGGCGTGGCAAAGAGGCGTGGCCATTCAGATGAGCTGGGGAGGAGCTTTCCAAAGGCCTTCTGTTTGCACCGGAACAGGGCTTTGTGTGTGCTGGCCCCCCTCCTCTCCACAGAGGCCCATGTGAAACCTTTGCCCTAGTCCTTCAGGAGAGCAAAAGCTTTCCTCTCGAGACAAGGTTTAGTAGAGAATACAATGGATTAGGGCCCCCCAAGGTGGTGCCCAAGGGTGCCAGGAAGCCTGCCAACACCTTTCTGGGTACCTACCAGGTGTTTTCAGAACGTTGGTGCAGCAGGTGGGCCTCTTACCAGTAGGGCTTCTGACAATCTGACCTGCTATTGCTGATTAAAATTAACATTGTTTCAACTACAGCTGCCACTATACTGCTGGCTTCTTTTCACTCACCCACTTTCTCAGGATAATCTCCCTTCTCCTCTGTGTACATGGCTCCGCCTCCTGCAGCAGCTCTTTTGTGGCTGGCTCCACCTCCTATTGCAGCCATTTTGTGGCTGCACCCATCACCCTGAGTCAGAATTCCAGCTTGGCAGGACAAAGACCCCAAATCAGAAGACAGGCAACCCGCAACCCCCACTCCATGGCAACGTACCAGGTCTTTTGCAGACAGCCGTAATCATTATCCATTATAATGTGTATGGGAGGGGGTGCAGGGGCAATATTCCATTGGTTCCTCCTGTTGTCAGTCCCCAGCCTGCTTCCATAGAAACCAATGTCCCCTCCTCCTGTTCAGTCTCCATGGTGACAGGGAGCAAAAACTGGGCTTCCAGCTGGCCGGTTACATCAAAGCAATCTGGGAACCTTATAAAAATATGTATGAATCTCTGCCATGTTCTGGGGCTGAAGCAGAGCAGCAGGGTCAGAAGGGAGTTCTGCAAACACTGAATTGCACCACAAGCCAGGTTTAATTCACCCAGCACTTCTGCTGCCCGGCACAAACCTCACTTCTTCAGAATCCTGGTGTCTTGCTGGTCCAAGGTGCTGCCGGTACCAGCCCCTTCCACTGCTGAACCACTCTATGAACATTTTTTTCCTGATCCCTAGTTGGTACCATTCTACATGTAGTTTAAAGCTGTTACTGCAGGTAACCTTCGGGGAGGGCAGTATATAAATATAATAAATAAATAACCTTTTCTCTTCTCCCCGGTGAAGTTCCAGCCCATGAAACTTCCTGTGCCCCTTCCCACTCAATCTAAGCAAGCTCTGTTATTTTTTGCATCAGTTACACTTAACTGACTGGTGAGTGTTATCCAGCTTGTTTGCATAAATGTTTGTGGTGTGCCCTTCTGTGTATAGCTTATTGTAAGTAGGATCCTATTTCTGTGAGTTCTGGACTGCTTAATGCGTCATGGGAAGGCTTACGCTGGGTGCCGGGTCTTTCCGGGGTCCCAGTCTGCTAATACCCTAGTGCGTCAGTTTTTTAATGTCCTGTTTGTTGATTTTACCGACCCACTCCAAGTCATCTGCCTCAAGTCTCTGTGGCAAAAGCATGCTATAAAGTAGGGTTGACCGCTTTGGCCATGGAAGCGCCCAACCCTACTATACAGAATGTAAATCATTAAAATAAAAATTAGCAACAAAATTTGAGATCTCCCAGAATTACAAGTGAACTCGAGAGGACAGCAATCGGTCCCCTCCTGGAGAAGACGGCTGCTTTGGAGGACTCTGACAGCCTGCTCTCTCTTCCAAACCCTCCAGACTGCACTACAAAATCTCCACGTATTTCCCAGCCTGGAGCTGACAACCCTAATTCGACACTCTCGGGGTGTTTTCTTTTGCCCTAGCCAGCAGCCTGCTTCGATTAAAGCCAGCACAAATTCCTGGCAGTGTTATAGAGGGGCCATCATTCTGTCTGAGTTCTGCACCTTGGCAAAGCTGCTGTTGAAATAAGCAGGGCTAGAGGAGAGAGCTGTCCCAGGGATGTCAGCACTGATCCAGCAGGGTCCTCGGTGAGCGAACATGGATGTTCCCAGCTGTGACTGGACTGCTGCTGCTTCCGCTTTTCCTCCCAGCTCTTGCAAATGAGGTCACTACCTAGTTACCCGTTAACTGAATCTGATGCGGAGGCCCAGCCTGGGTCTCTTGCCGTCTTGCATTCACTTTCTCCCTGAAAGCTGCCTCCAGTGTGTGGAGGTGCACATGTCCAAAGACTCGCCTCCTCTCATTAAGCTGTGAAGCGCACCAGTTTTTAGTGTGCCTGTTTTGACAACCACCCTGCGAGGGAGAACACAGTTACCATCCCAATGGGAGACGGACTGAGGAAGGGAAAGGGAACCTGCCCGGAGCCAAGCCATCAGGTCAATGGCAGAGGGATGTTCCGGAAACAAAAGCCACTTGCCTTTTACGGAGACCAACTCACCCGAGCAGAGGCTAGAGGGCCCTTGCACAGCAGTGCTGGTTCAATGACTCACTATGGATTTAGGCAGCTCGTGAGGGGGAGGGGACGACGGGAGGGGCCAGGGCTTGGCTCTCCTGGCCCTTTCTGGTATGTCCAGGTTAATGCCGATTGCCACTTTGGGGTCAGGAAGGGATTCCCCACCAGGTCAGATTGGCTGAGGAATCCTGGAGATTTCTGCCTTCTTCTGGGTGTACATTCTGGTCTGATCAAGCAGGGCTTTTCTTATCAGAGGAAGGCCCTGGCCTTTCTGCCCTGTTGGTGGGCTGTCCAGAGGAACCAGCTGGCCACTCGGAGAGACAGGATGCTGGACTGGATAGACCCTCACTGGTCTAATCTCGCAGGGCTCCACTTATTCAGGAGCAAGTCTCTTTGTGGGAACAGGCTTCTGGAAAGGGGGGCGGGGTATGAACTGTACAACAGACCATTTATTCAAATGCACATTCACGCACACGGGTGAAGAAGGTCCACAGTGCTCCTCAGCCCGTTCCCAGCAAGCGTGCAGGGAGGCAGGCCGGTGTTCCCTTCGAAGCATGGTTCTCTACTTGGCCATATCCTCGGCCACTGCCTTGTTCATCCTGTCCCTGAGAAAGGCGGCCTTCTGCCACTCCGACTTCAAATCAAACCATTCGTAATAGGAAACCTACGAGAAAGGAAAGGAAAGGCGAGGGGAGGGGAGAAAAACTAGGTCAGGCCTCCACGAGGAAGATGAGTCAGAGCCATGTCGGCTTGTTCCCGGGGAGAGGTCGGAGTGCCAGCGCAAATCAGCCAGATCTGAAGGCACGGTGGACTCCTTCCTGTGACAGTGGAAAATCACAGGCAAGAGCCCCTGTCCACGGCTCACGTGAACAAACAGAGCCGCCTTCTTCTGGATCAGACCTTCGGTCCCTCAAAATCGTCTGCTCAGACTGGCAGCCGCTCTCCAGGGCCCCAGGCAGATAAAATTCTTCCCCTCCACCTCCTGCCTGGTCCTTTTCGCAGGAGATGCTGCTGGGGCTTCTGCAGAGGTGAGAGATGTTCTGCCACTGAGCCACGGCCCCTCCCCAACATAAAAGCTGCCTCCTGCTGAAGCAGAGCTTTGATCCATCGAGGTTAGTACATTTTCTACTCTGGCTGGCAGCGGCCCTCCAGTGCTGGGGACTGAACCTCAGACTTTCAGCAGGCAAGGCCCAGCCCCCACCTTAAGCGAACAAGGAAGACGAGAGCCCCTCACACAGCATCAACCACCCGATATGCCCAGGAGAGAGTACAGAACAGAAAATGGCACCTTCCAGAACCATCCCTCCCCCGCACCCCTCAGTGCCGCTGTTAAATATACACAAAATGTATACATCTTCTGTTTTTAATGTATTTTTTGATTCCATGCTTTATCCAAGGAGCTCAGGGTGCTTTTGTGGTTCTCCTTGCCCTACTTTTGCATAACAACAACCCTGTGAGGTAGGGCTAGGTTGAAAAAGAGCAGCAGTCACAGGATGTGCCAGGGATCTTCGGAGTGGAGTGGGAATTTGATCCTGGGTCTCTCAAATCTTTGTATGATGCCCTTAAGCACCCCAACTGCACCTGCGCTCAGCTCTTGTGGACAACAGAAAAGGTTTCCTACATGGAAAAGGCCTTGTCTGGTCTCAGCCTGAAAACCCTGTGGCCTGACACCCCTTTCGGCCTCTGAGCTAGCCAGTGATCAGCAGTGCCGGTCAGGAGGGGTTGGGGTGGGAGCGAATCGCAGCGGGTCCAGATGGCTGCCTGGTGATAATCTCCGTCCCCTTCCACCCGGCTGCATTCCAATGCCCTTTGCTCTCCCTTGTGCAAACAGGCGACTGGCCAGCACCTTCACGAATAGAAGCCTGACCCAACATCGTGCGTTCGGAGGCTTGGCAGGCGTGGGAAGCCCATACAGCTATTGCCAACAGCTGAACTCCAGCCTGGGACAATGGAGACGGGCGTCTGGGCCTGGAAGATCAACAGCCTGTGGCCCAGAAGGTGTCCAATGCCTGCCCCCCTTGGGATCTGAAGAGGCCACCCTTCCTGCCAGGCAAGGAGAGAGACTGCCCCCACAGCTCTGTTGCCCCCGAAGGCAAGGGCTGCGGCCGCTACAGCTTGAGGCAGAGGTTCCCCACCTTTTGAGCCTGTGGGCACAGCCGCAAAACAGCTGCCCAAAGAGGCTGGCTGTGAAATGTCCGTCACAATCACACGGTGAAGATCTTTGTGTTGTAATGGCAGCTGCTGCTAAAGCGACATGGCCAAAAATCTGCCCGGCCAATCAGATTTCCAATTGCCAGCCAGATGCCTTGCTGGACCACGGCCTCGCCTAGTCCGGCTCCCTTTCCCAAACCATTCGATGGGCATCATAAGAGGTGCTGGTGGGCATGACGGGGAGCCCCGGCTGAAGGGACGAATCGCAGAGCTCTCTGCTGCTCACTCAAGCACTCCTGCTGCCTGGGGAGATTCCTCCCAGCAGGGCTTCCTCGCCGCTTATGCCTACAGCAAGGAACCCCTCCTTGGGAGGAGGAGAACTAAACTGCGCTGCTCTGGAAGGCAGCCGTGGTCTGCAGTGGAATCATTCGGTTTGAGCCAGGAGCACCACAAGACTGACTTTTGAAAGTTCACCACCCCCAGTCTTGTGGGTCTCTACAGTGCTTCTGGGTTCGAATCTAAAAAAAACGCCAGCTTTCCTGCTGTTGTGTGAAAACACAATCTGTTTATGTATCTGAAGAAGGGAGCGTTGACCTTCCAAAGTTTAGACCCTGGAAACCCGGTTGGCTTTTAAGGTGCTACCAGGAAGAGGCCTCCCAGTGGCTACAAGACGTGGCAACTAAAAGGGAACTTCCACATCCATAGACCCTGGACCTCTGAATCCCGGAGCCAGGCTGCAACATCAGGGGCCGGCCTCAGCCCCAGTATCCCACTGTTGGCCTTCCAGTTCATACCAGTTCACACCTCCCTCCCATCTGGCTACAAAAGGCAGACAGAGAGGGAAGCCCAAAGGGAGCCCCTGGCATGGCTTCACGGGAGTCTTCTGAGGTCTCAGGCCTCCTCCCCAGCCCCAAATAAAGAGACTAACTGTGTCTTTGCTGTCTCTCTCCCACACACAAATTCCCGCCTGCCCCCCTCGCTGCTGGAGAACCAAGCAGGGTGCTGAGGCCGTGCAGAGCTATAATTACTTCTGAGAGCTAAATAATGGATGACCCTGTTCAAACATAGCCCCTCCCTCCAATCCTCGGGCAGGCAGCCTGACGCCCAGCAGAACAGCCAAGGGCTTCCGGGAGCCCCCCCCCCCCCAGACTGAAGGCAGGTGGCTCCCATCATGAACTGGAAGAAGTACTGGAAGAGCCCTGATGGATAAGATCTGTGAGGGTCCATCTAGTCTCACGCAAGCCCACCCAGTTCCGCAAGAGGTCCAACAGCAGGGCCTAGATGTTGCCTCCTGGCTCTAGGATTGAGAGTCCCCTTTACTCTCTCTGTCTCGTGACCTCTGACAGACCTCCACGAAACCTGGCATGGAGATGCCTGAAGATTTGCAGGCTGGATACTGGGAGGGTGGAGTTTAATGGAGAAAAGGAGCTCAGAGTGGCACAGTCTGTGGGCAGGAAACAGACTGGCTGTGCTTCAGGGATGGAAGCCAGTGGTCACTGCAAATGGTGATGGACCAACCTGATCCAACCTGGCTTCTCTTATATGTTTATCGATAAACACCTGAAGCCTGAGGCAGGGATGCTCTGTCTTCTTGGTGCTTGGGGGACCACAGCGGGAGGCCTTCTGGGGTTCTGGTGCCACAGATGGGCCTCCTGATGGGGCCTGGGTTTTGGCCACTGTGGGACACGGAGGGCTGGCCTGCAGCTGGCCTGATCCAACATGGCGCCTCTCCTTGTTCCTGGAATGTCAGGCTACAGAGATGATGGTCCCGAGAGCCATCAGCTGTACCTGTGCACTCTTCATCACAGGACCACGGGGGGCACACACACACACACACATCACAGCAGCGCACAGCTACTTACCTCAACAAGCAAGAACCCCGCCACTTGCAGATGCCGCCGGGCCATGGCAAACCGCCCCAGCAGGTCTTTGCTCCGGTTGCTGAAGTTTGGGAATTCCCATCTCAAGAAGGCAAGCCTGTAGCAGGAGACCAGGAAAAGAGGAAGCAGCAGTCAACAGGGCTGTGTTGCTTCCCGCATCCTCTGAGCATACCAGAGACCGAATACCCATGCTTGACAGGCAGAAGATCAGTTCCAGAACACACAGAGGGCCCCAGGAGCCAGACGTCTCCTGCCAGAGACTTCTCTTGGGCCCCTTCAGGTCAGCAAAGAGAGGAGGAGCAGCACTCTGCCCCTCCCTCAACAACAGCCACAGGGAGAACTTAGCTCTGAGATCTGAGGAATCTTGAGCGCCCTGCAGCCAGAGTCCAGGAGCACGTTCAAGACCAACAAAATTGATGGCGGGGGAGGAGCTTTCGTGAGTCACAGCTCACTGGACACACTGCTCACAAAAGCCCCTCGCCTGCCTCAAACGTTAAGTCTATAAGGTGCCCCTGGAGTCTGGCTCTCTTTCCCAGAGACTAACTTATAGTCAAGGAAAATAAACCCCCTGTGCCCTTACCAATGCTAAAAGACTTATAACAATGAAAAAAAGAAATGCCCATCTTCTGTAATCCCTTGGATTGATGACCTTACTAATAGTAATAGTAATAGATAATGATGATGATAATGAGAATTGGGTTTTATACCCCGCTATTCACTGCCCGAAGGTGTCTCAAAGCAGCTTCCCTTCCTCTCCCCACAAAAGACACCCTGTGAGGGAGGTGAGGCTGAGAGAGCTCTGACAGGACTGCTCAGTCAGAACAGCTCTAAGAGAACTGGGATTCTCTCAAAGTCACCCATCTGGCTGCATGTGGAAGAGTGAGGAATCAAACCAAGCTCACCAGATTAGAGGCCACTGCTCTACTACACCAAATCCACATTCGAATATGTGGCTTACACATGTCATCTGGTCAGGGACATAGTTTTAGGTCTCCGGAAAATTTTTACAGAGGCTGGTCAGTAATTTGCCACCACTGATGTTACATGTTTTGGTTCTTTCCGTTTGGGGATTTGAGTCATAGGTTTTTAATGTAGTGCTTAGCCCAGTGTCTAGCCTGACTCACCTCCTGGCCCCTGGCGGAAGGGGTGTGGATCCTGTGGACTGGAGCAGGTGGGGTGTGTCAAAGTCTGCTACAGGCAGGGCCTGGTTGTCTCCGTTCAGCACCATCTCGGCATCTGTGGAGGACAGGCGAGGCCAAAACAGAGGCTCCTCGGTTTGTATTTCTCTGGAAGGGGACAAGGTCCCGTAGACAAACTATTCCAATACCATGAGAGAAGTTCACAAAACTAGGCGTGGAGTGGGTGGAGAGAGTGGAACTTTTTCTCCCTCTCCCCAAAGACTAGAACTGGAGGGCATCCAAGGAAACGGGTGGCCCAGAGGCTCAGGGCAGACAAAAGGCTTTACACAGAAAAGTGATCGAAAGGGGGAATTTGCTGCCAGAGGAAGTCATGATGGCCACTTTATTTATTTGCAGATTTTCAGTATAAATACAATGGACTAATACAATATAGTCAGTTAATACTAAAACATTTTCATAGAATCATAGAATCATAGAGTTGGAAGGGGCCATACAGGCCATCTAGTCCAACCCCCTGCTCAACGCAGGATTAGCCCTAAGCACATCTATCATTATAAAAAAAAGCGCATCTATCATTATTGCATCTGCACTAGTAATAATAAGTAGCCAACTAGATGTTGAAGATTGGAGGGACCGGAGGACAGAGAAAGGCAGAAGAGGGCAGAAGGGAGGCCCGAGATTTGGATATAGTGTTTATTGTCCAGCTGGCCTCAACCATAGGTCTGGTGGAAGAGCTCTGTCTTGCAGGCCCTGCAGAAAAGGGATTTGTCAGAATCATGAAGGACATCTATCAATGTCTACTAATTGTGGGGGCTGAGGGGAACCTCCATATTCAGAGGCACTAAACCTCTGAATTCCAGAGCTAGGTGGCAACATCAGGGGAAGGCCTTGGCTTTTAAGCCAGTCCTCTACAGTGGCTCTCATAAAAACATAATCAGAGCTTTGCTGGATCAGTCCAATGATTCATCTGGTCTAGCATTCCATCTCACATAGGGACCAACCACTTCCTCCAGAGGTCATAGAGGACCAGGTCTAACCCTGAGAAGAGCCTCAGAAGAGCCCTGCTGGGTCAGACCAGTGAGGGTCCATCTAGTCCAGCCGCCTGTCTCACTCAGGGGCCAGCCAGTCCCTCTGCAGGGCCAGCCACAGGGCAGGGAGGCCGAGGCCTTCCCCTGAGAAGACCCTCAGAAGAGCCCTGCTGGGTCAGACCAGGGAGGGTCCCTCCAGTCCAGCCTCCCGTCTCACTCGGGGGCCAGCCAGTTCCTCTGCAGGGCCAGCCACAGGGCAGAGAGGCCGAGGCCTTCCCCTGAGAAGACCCTCAGAAGAGCCCTGCTGGGTCAGTCCAGGGAGGGCCCCTCCAGTCCAGCCTCCCGTCTCACCCAGGGGCCAGCCAGTTCCTCTGCAGGGCCAGCCACAGGGCAGAGAGGCTGAGGCCTTCCCCTGAGAAGACCCTCGGAAGAGCCCTGCTGGGTCAAGCTAGGAGGGTCCATCTAGTCTAGCCTCCTGTCTCACCCAGGGGCCAGCCAGTTCCTCTAGACTAGAGGTCCAACAGCAGGGCATAGAGGTCGAGTCTCTGGGATTCTGGGTGTAGCAGCCACTGATCTCTCCTCCATGACTCCATCTATTCTACATTCCTAATACTATTATTAAATTGCATTTTTATACTGCCCTTCCGAGAGTGACTCAAGGCAGGGATCATCTTAGACAGCACCTGCCAGTAAGTTTCTCAGTCAGGGTTGGGTGCCCTGCCATTTGAGGGGCTAACTGGGCAAACAGTTGTCTTAGTTCCACGCTAGGTGCAGGGCTCCACAGAGCTGCCTCAGCAGCTGCTTCCCCAACCACCCTTTGCCAGGCCAGGCTTACCAAGCTGCCAGCCGAAGACAGTGTCCACCTCAAAGCGCACCTTGTCCTCCTCGCCAACAACGGTCTTCAGCGTCTCCCTCAGGCTGCTCTGCAGTGGAGTCGGCTTCCTGTCTCCTTGCAGCTCCTGGAGGCCCAGAGCTTCCTGCGGCAGGAAGGGCCCATCATAGCCGGCACATTCCAGGCGGGCGGAGGAATTGATGTGGATCAGTTTTAAGCGGTAGTTGTGCCCTTTGGGGGACTGATTACCTGGGTGGGAGAGAAAGGGGGAGGGAGCAGGATAAAGCTCCAGGGCTGGCAGAAAGTCCAAAGGGCAGAATGCTAGCACAGGCCCATCCCCCAAGGAGGGTCTCCTGGACAAGAGTTCAGGGTTTTTGCTGTGGCCCCTTCATTCTCAGGCCCAGCTGGAGCAACACTTAAGGACACAAGTCTCCAATTAGCACACCATTTGGATTTTGTTTTAAAAACTTTCACCGTGCTAAATTTCAACAGACTTATCTTTCTATCCTGCTGCAGTTTACAACATAAATAAAGGAGCAGCTACAAAACACATAAAAGACGACAGTCTGGTGTCTTATTTCCAACTGCCAAGAAATAGAAACTAAATTAGGCAAATTCAGCCCTAAATACAATCGTTTCAGCTGCCTCCTGAAGACCAAACTGGGGGGCGGGGGAGGACATGTCCCCCCCTGGGGAGGCTGTCCCCCTACAACTGGTTTCCAAACAAGACCCATAACAGAAACTAAACAGGACTGCAAGCAATAAAAACCCAAGACCAAGAGCGGCATCAGCCCGGGCAGCCATCACAAGAGTCACAGGCCGAAGACTGACTCGGGGATCTTCAATTGAGTCTCGTCTGGGGACAAGTGTCAGCAGTGCAGCCATAGGTCACTGGCACACCCCCAACCAGAGAGGCCACTGCCCACATCTCCCAAGAGCAGCTCTTCCAGAGGACAGAAGCTTCACTGCTAAACCCTGTTGATCTGAGGGAGGCGAAGGGACCTCTCCAAAGGAAAGCAGCCACTCAGAGAACCCAAGATTGCCAACAGGTCTTTAGCAAGAATCCTGCAGAAACTTAAAAGCTAACAAAATTTGTGGCAGGGGAGGAGCGTTTGTGAGGCTCACTCTTGCCCAGCCGGGGCAGCTCCAGTGCTTGCCTGGAGCTCCCAAATGCAGCCTTTGCGGGGGCGGAGCCTATTGATACCCCCAGTACATCTAAAGAAGAAGGTTAGCTTTGACTGTGCAGGCTTAAATCAGAAGCAATCCCATAACTTGATTTTTTTTTTAAGTTTGAATTATTATATTTGTGGCTGTATCTATCACAGGGATAATTGCCCAAATAACACGAACTTTTGCAGCAGACAAACTTGCTCAGCAGTGCCCTGGCAAAAGACATCTATTCATCATTCTTGACCATATGAAACAATTAATCTTGAGTAGCAGAGCACTTCCCACAGAACGAGAGAACAGTGGAAAATTTCCTACCATGCATCTCTGGCAGGTGGAACTGCTCTGGCTCCCTGCCACTGAGAAAAAGACAAGTCTGCCTTGCCTGAAGGACACTGTGGAGGTCGGGCCTGAAATAGCCGCAGCAGGGCGCAGGAGAGGACCCACTTGGACCTGGCCCACTGGGACTCTGCCCTTGCCTGGAGCGTGTCTCTAGCCCCAAGTCCAGCATCATGGAACAGAGGCCCGTGAAAACTGCCCAGTCTTGGTGGCAGCCACAGGGCTGGTCCTCACCGCCAAAGAGGCAAACACCGAATTTGACAAGGCTGCATTTGGGAGCTCTGGGAAAGCGGTGTGGCATGGAACAGCCATGGCTGGGCTGCAGCGATCCTCCACGCAGGATCTCGGTGAAGCAAGGAAAGCCAGCTCTTTCTAAGAGCCAGGACACCCAGTGTGGAGGAAGTCCTGGACTCAGAATGGGGAGACCCAAGTCCCAGTATCTGCCAGCCACACAGGATGACCCTGGGCTAAATGCTCCCTTCCAGCTTGGAGCTTAGAGCAGGGGTGGCCAGACTGTGGCTCTCCAAATGGCCATGGCCTACAATCACCAGCTGGGAGGGGCTCATGGGACATCTTAAGAGTCACAGTTTCGTCACCCCTAGGCTAGAGCATTGGACTGGGGTCTGGGAAGCCCAGACCAACACTGCATCGTATCTGGCTTACATCTACATATTAATGCCTTACTCTGAGATTCAGCCACCCTGTTTTACCCTCCGTCATTTCCCCCCTCTGGAAACAGGTCAGATGCTTGCAAAAATCATGGGGACTGACTCCGCAGTGAACAGGTTGGGGGGAGGGGCACCAGAGCTGCTTAAGCAGGTCTCAATTTGTAGGACGGCTGTGACCTTCAGTTTGCCTACAGCTTCTCTAATAACTCACGGCATGGAGCACACCTCCCTGTGGCCATGGCACTGACTGAGCCTGCTCAAGAACAGAGAGAGAAGTCACGGGTTCCCAGCGTATCCCACCTTTCCTGCCACATGACATCAGGTGGAAGGAAGGTCTCTGATGTGCCCAGGAACTACAGGTCAAATTGGGCTTTCCAGACTCCCTGTCGGAAACAAGCCCTTGCAAAAACAGAGTTTCCTTTCTGCTGCTGCCCTCTAGCGGCAGATCTTGATTCCAGTGGTCTGTTGGAAGACAAGCTAACAGGGGGTCCTCTACATCAGGGGTAGTCAACCTGTGGTCCTCCAGATGCTCATGGACTACAATTCCCATGAGCCCCTGCCAGCAAATGCTGGCAGGGGCGCATGGGGATTGTAGTTCATGAACATCTGGAGGACCACAGGTTGACTACCCCTGCTCTACACGGTGCTCTGAAACAGTTTCCTTGGAACTTTTTAGAAAGGGGATTGGTGGGGCCTCCGCCCAGCAGTGTTCCTGACTGGCCACTGGAGAGCTAATGGGATGTGCAGCAGCTGCCACAGCAACACAAGGACAACTGAAGGGAAGCTGAGCATTTAAAAGAAAATATTTGAAATAGAACGTTCACTTTAAACAGCATTTTGTTAAGCAGAGCTTCAGCCTCAAAGGCTGAACAGTAATTGTGACAGTTAAATATGAATTAACTACCTGACATTTTGCGATTGTCTCCAACTCCTGTGGCAAGCCATTTTGTGGTTCTGAACACCACCTTGTGTCAGAATTTCAATGGTGCCCACAGGCTTAAAGGATCGGAGGGCCCTGAGTTAACAGCACTAGGGTTTTGCACTTTGATCTTTGATCAAGGAAAATTCAGATGGGTCTGAAGAAGCAGGACAAAGTTTGAGTCCAGGGGCACCTTGAAGACCACCAAATTTTAATTCTGGGCAGAAACTTCTGAGTGCATGCACATTTGCAGAATTAAACTCTGTTGGTCAAACTTTGTTCTACTGGTCAAGCAAGTTCCTCACCCACACCCGAGGAAAACACTCCCTCTGCCCCTCCCCAGCCCTTAGTGCATCACCTGCTGATACCTAAGAAATGAGTGCGAAACTCTGGAGCTAGCACTTTCCGCAGGTAGGGGGCCTTCACCTGCTGAAGCACACACAGTGACCATACCAGGTCCTCGAGCAGGTACGGGTCCAAGGAGTCCAGGCGGTCAGCCAAACGCTCATGGATCTGAGGAAGGGGACAGCAAGACAACTATTACAGCCAGATTCCAACAGTGGGCAGCATTACCCTGCGCAAGAGTGGTAAGCCGCTCTGATGCGTAGGACCACAACACTCAGTGCAGCCACAGCGCCCCCTGCAGCCTGGGAGAGGGAAGGGGATTACCATGCCAAAGAAGGCCTCAGCACAACTGGGCTGGAAGTTCAGGCGAGCAAATGCAAGGACCACATTGCTAAGAGCGATGGCGTCGAATGTGCTGGCATTGTCCACTGTGTACTGAGGAGAAAGGAAGAGGTGTCTCAGCAATTCACAAAGCCAATAAAGGGGTTGCAGGGAGCCTTCCACTCCAGCCTTGTTCCCTCCACACTGGCTTCCAGTTTGCTTCTGAGTGCAAGAAATGTGCTTGCGTGAACCTGGACAGCCCTGACGCACCTTCAGGGCTGCCTTCACAGATGAACTTACTCAAACACTCTGGTCACAAGGACATACGGAGCGGCCTGCTGGATCAGACCAACAGCAATCTAGTCCAGGTTCCCTCCGGGGTCTGGAGGGAAATCTAGTGCCTCTGAATGTGGAGGTTCCCCTCGGTTGCCACGGCCAATAGCCATTGATAGACCTAATCTACACGACTCTAGCTAGCCCTGTTTTAAAACTGTTTATTCCTATAGCAGTGATTTCATCTTTTAATCACTCTCTGTGTAGTATTTCCTTTTGTCCATTCTGAACCCACTGCCCATCAGCTCCATTGGATGTCCTAGTCTTTTTGAGAAAGGGATAAAAATATTTATTTATTTATTCGATTTATTTCCCGCCACTCCCTAACAGGCTCGTGGCGGGTAACAACAATAGTCTTAAAAACCACATTAAAAGACTCACAACATGGCGGAAAAAGACAACCAACTCCCATCCCATTGCCAAGGCGATGGAAAAAATGGAGCAGGAGCGATGTACACCTCAGATCCGGGGGGGGGGGGGGGGCAATAGATCTACCTCGCCGACCCCAGCCTCAACCATAGACCTGGCGGAAGAGCTCTGTCTTGCTGGCCCTGCGGAACGTTGCCAAATCCCGAAGGGCCCGCAGCTCACCCGGGAGCTCGTTCCACCAGGTAGGGCCCAGGACAGAGAAGGCTCCCACTGCCTCGTCCTCTCGGTTGCCCTCCTCTCTACTTATGCCAGCTCAGTAAAGTCCTCGGAGGCCCTGCTTTAGTTGTCTCAGCATCTGAGGCTAAAAGGGAACAAGCATTTTGCTTGATCATGGCCTCAAAATGCTGGGATTCCCTTCCCCAGGGGAATTTTATGTTTGCTCTCAGAATCTTCCACCAGCGGGTGAAGATTTTCTGGTTTTGTTTGGCACACCCCACATTATATATCAGTTTCATTATGATTATAGAACATCCCTCTTTCCCCCTACAAGCTCTTATTTCTCCCTCTAATCCATACGCCATCAATTCATTTCTCCCCACATTACGCGAAGTCTATAAGAGGTATCCAATTAGTCACAATACAGATATCGTCCTTCTCTAATTAAGGCAGTAAGCCGACTCTGCCCATTCCATCATTCTTATCAGCCATTATTTTGCTGTGGGTAACATCTCAGAACCATAGAGTTGGAAGGGACCTCCAGGGTCAACCAGTCCAGCCCCCTGCAAATGTCTCCCTTTCTGAGCACGTAAGAGTGCTAATGGCAGCACTTCTCCACTGGCACAAGGAGCCTTCTGGACACTTTCTCCTGCCAGGGGACCCTGCTGCCATGAGTGGGACAGACCAGTGGGATGTTACTCTTCTTGGCAGAGATCGAAGCTGCATCACTGAGCTCAGAGAGTCACTTCCATGGCCCCTCCGTACTCACCTGCGCAAAGGCTTCGAAGAGAGGCAAGTTGAGCCATTTCAGGAAGGCGAAGGACTTGAGGCAGCGCACCACATCCCAATATGCCATCTCGGCCGTGCGGGGATGCAGCTCCGCCGCTACCTTTTGGAACACCTGTGTCTGGTGGAAATTCAGCTTCCCTTAGAGGGCGAGAAGAACCAGCAGTTAGCGATCCCTCCCACACACCTCCTGGTTCTGTACAGCCCTCCCTCATCCGCCCCACCCTCACCTTTTTAATGGCAGCCTGTTATTTATTTAAAACCTTTATTAGCTGCATTTCCTCCTTACAGAGCTCAGGGCAGCTGGTGATACAGATAAAAGACATGACATACGTAAAATACATTTTAAAATTTAATCACCATTTAGGAATGCTGGTAAATTAATCAAATGCGGTCCAAAATACAATGGTCTTTAATTGCCTCCGAAAGAACTGAAAGGGTGGAGGCCAGCACACCTGCCTGGGGAGGTTTCCTTGAAATCAAGGGGCCACCACTGAGAAGGCCACCAAACAAGCTTCTATGATTGATGGGAGGGTCGGGGGGGGGGCCTCTCTCCATGACCTTAATCCCTGGCCAGGAACATACAGGAGAATATGGTCCTTCAGATACCCCGGGGTCCCAAGCCACCTGGGACTTTTGTCAAACCAACACCTTGAATTGGGATTAGGAGTGGCTCAGAAGTCAGCGTAATCGCTGTAGTATTCCGGGTCATGTGCTCCTGATTTTTGGCCACAACCAGCCATCTAGCTGCAGCACTCTGCATTAGCTGCAGCTTCTGAACACTGCATGCCTCTCCTTTGACCCTCAACTTTGTACATCTTCACTGCTCCTACCTAGTTCCTCCATCGCAGATGGCAAATTGACTGGGAAGGCCATGTGCCACTGCTGTACATTCCCCAGCACACCTCTCAATTCCCCAGCATGCCCCTGGTGAGTCAGCAAGCAAGAAAGCACAGCCCAGAGCAGAGTGGGATGAAGCAGCTACTCCTGAAACAGACCTCTGACAGCCCAAGTTCAGGACGAAGGAACCAGCCACAGCGGAGAGCCAAAGATGGCCTGGAGTGGAGGGACCAGCTGGTGCTGCTTACCGAAGGCAAACACCACGTCAAGGAGGGTGTTTGTGCTGAGCGAGACGTGCTTCTGGACCAGGTGGTACGAAATGGCCCGGAGCAGCGGGATGGACCGCCGGTTCTGAAACGCCAACGCCATGGCGATTTTCCGCGTGTCCTCAGGACTGAACCACTCTGCCAACTCCAGGGCCTGTTGGCGAAAGCGCTTGGCGTGAGTCACGAGCAAGCAGGCAGGGAGAACACCAAGAACTGCAGCAGCAGCTTCCAAGACAACAAAGGCTGAAGTTCCATTCTTAGCCTTCCGGCACCAAGCAGAATGCACGGCATCTTTTCATTTGGGCTTTTCTACCTCTGAGAAGACTTTGGACTCTACCGAACATGACCGCTGCAACATGGATTCTGATTATGGCACCGAGCTGCCGGTTCCACATTAAGGTCCTGTAATCCACACATCTTTCTGCAGGAATAGAGTTTATAGGGCACCCCCCCTCCCTGCGGAGAACAGGGGGAAAGATCCCACACATTGGTTGCTTGGCCAACTCTAGCAACACAGCAAATATTTCATGGCATTGACAAGGGTGGGGAGGTCCAGCTAAGCGGAGGCAAGAGGAGAAAAAGGGCACGGAATGGATGGGCCCTTGTCCCTTGGGACCCAACCGCTCATTGCTTGTACCGTGATGTCCCACACTGCCATGTCCTGCACTGCACTCCAAGCTGTGCATGCCTGTGTCACTTCCCCTCCTCCAGCACGAGAGAGAACAATCCCTTAATGCCCAAGGAGATCTAAACAGTGACCTTTGCAATGGCCACAGCTTTTAAAGGACTGGGTGCAAAATCCAAAGGTGATTCTCCCTGTTGCAAAGACAAGAAGCCTCGCGAGGCAGAGAGAGACTCACCGTTAGACCCTGGGTGCTGAACGCAGGCAGGGCAGCTCATCTACCTCTAATCATGAAGAGCTCCTATCTCTTCCTGGTCAAAGAGGGACCAAGGCACGGATGCAGGCGACAAAGGAGAGCCAGTGACCTTGGGAGCTGAGGAAAGGGCTGGCAGCACACCCGATGGCCTGTGTTTCCAGTGCTGGCTTTGTGGGCTTAGCCACTGACTACACCGCCAACCCTTCTCCTGCCAGTGAAACTCCTTTCAGAGACTATCTGCCTCAAACCTTCAGTCCACCAAGTTCAGTACTGCCCACTCAGATTGGCACCAGCTTTCCGGGGTCTCAAGCTGAGGTCTTTCCCATCACCTGCTGCCTGGTCCTTTTGGGATCTTCTGCATGCCAAGCAGAGCCTCTGCCACCTACTTAATGGTCACTTGGCCCTGAGGTTCCTTTGCCTGTCTGCAGCAAAACTATCCCCAGAGCCCACAACGAGCTCCGGGGCCCATGAGCTACAGATATTTACTGTGGCAACTGTTTGGACCAATGCTCCCCACGGAAAAGGCGAGCAATGAACTTGACACAGTTGCAGAATAAACAGCTGGAAAAGAGGATTCTATGGACTCATGGAAGACAGGGAAACCTCCATATGCGGAGGCAGTCACCCTCTGGATCCCACAGCCAGAAGGCAGCATCCGGGGAAGGCCTCGGTCTCCGTGCCCTGTTGTTGACACTCAAGAGGAACTGGTTGGCCGCTGAGTGAGACGGGAGGGCTGGACTGGATAGACTCCTGGTCTGATCCACGAGGGCTCTTCTTATGATCTGTAGTGAGTCTGGGTTGGAGTCATTCATATGCTTCCAGGAGCATTGGTTGAGGTGGGGCTGGAAGGTTCTGGTCCTCCAAATAGAGGGGCCTAAATCCAAGTTCCACCCTAGGAAACCCCCTGTGGATGCTCCCCCTGGCAGCTCCACCGCCCCCCCCCCTCTACCTTTTCCTCCAGACGGTCCATCAGGGTCGGAGAGAAAGCCCCCACTTTGGAGAACAGTGTGACCACGGTCCCGGTGTCATCGATTTCCGTCCAGCGCAGCTCCAGCTGTTTCAGCAGTTCATTCAGTAGCTCGACTGGCTCGCCCCCACGCGTGCTGACAACCAGGTGCTCGGCCAGGGAGACCAGCAGCTTGAAGGGCAGGCGCTTCAGCCGCCAGCGCACCTCCTGCTCCACCGAGCGCACCTTCTTCTGCTCCAGGCCCAGCAGCAAGAGGCTCTTCAGGAGGTTCACCAGGGAAGTGTTCCACACCTGAGAGATCTGGAGGCAACGAGAAGGCGGGTGAGCTCTCGCAGGCAGGTGCGGGAGTTCTCCCACAGGGCCCGATGAATCCATGTGCCACCTCCGCTGCTGTCGGGTCTTCCTCCGCCACACACGAAACGGCCTTATTCTGCCTATCAAGGTCAGCATTTCCCACTCAGCCTGGCAGCGGATCTCCAGGGTCACATGTTAGGGCCCTTTGCATCAGCTTGGTGTTAACAGCCAGCTTGGTGTGGTGGTTAAGAGTGGCGGCCTCTGAACTGGGGAACCGGGATTCCCCACTCTTCGTCCACATACAGCCAGCTGGGTGATCCTGGGCCAGTTAGTTCTCAGCCTCACCCTCCTCATGGGGCGTCTGTTGTGCAGAGAGGAAGGGTAAGCAGTTGTACCCCCCCTTTCAGACTCCTACAGGTAGTCGAAAGCGGGGTACAAAAACCCAGCTCTTCCCCTTCCGTCTATGACTTGATTTTCTAATGACAGTTGCTGGGGATTGAACCTGGGACCTTCAGCATGCCAAGCAGGTGTTCTGCCCATGAGCCACAGGCTGAAACAACGGCAGGGGGTCCCAGAGCTTTCTCCCCAAGTGCCCTCTGAGGTCAGAGTGGATGGAGGGTCAAGGCTGGTCAGAAGCGCACCTCAACCCCATCGCCTCAAGACATGTCAGGTATTTTTGCCCACAAGAACATTCAGTTAAATTGCCGGCCATCGCTTTTTAGACAGCCTGCTTGGTAAGCTAGACTCAGCTGCATGTCTTTTAAGATGCTTGTGGGCCCCCTTGTGGGAGTGGGATCTTAATCTAAAGTACCCAACATTTCCCCCCCTCCCTGATTGTTGTTGCTGGGGTTTATTGTAGTGTTAACGGCCTGGTCTTGAGAAGACCATTTCCACAAACTTTCTGATACATTTTTGGGAGAATACCCAGCAAAAATGTATTTTAATAAACTGCTTTGTCAAGAAGACAAGAGGGGGTTTCTCAAGTATGTCAAGCAAGAATGGCTGAACAATGGACAGTTCTGCTCAGCGTCTTCTGGGTTCCCACGTTCCAGCATGTGCTGCCTATATCCCTTTGAGAGCGCCTTTCTGCAACTCCAAGGGGATTGGACTCTTCTGGCTCCCCTCGCTCCAGAGGGAGCCTGAGCTATTTTGAAGATAAAAGAAGACCGAAAAGCAATGCAGTCCCCTCTGGCCTAACCTTGGGAGCCAGGTGCATTATTACCACACTCCTCTGCTCAGTCTCTCCAGGGCTGTGGAGCCTACCTGTGCATGCACTCTGTGAAGCAGGTCATGGAAGCGCGCGTCATCTAAAATCCTGCTGGGTCCCAGTTTTTGTTCCGCCACCATACGGGAGAGCCTCGTGATGATTCTGGCAGCCTGGTTTGCACTTAGATAGTGACTCTCCCCCACGTACAACAGGTCCTCTGGGGTGGATGCTGAGTCAATGAGAACATCTATCTCCTTGAGGTTCTGAGGTGCTTTATGCTCCTGCACGTGTACCGAACGTTTGTCTGTTATTTCTGTGGAGGCTGGAACTCTCAGTGAGGCTAGAGGAATTTGGGGTGGTGCTCTGGAAATGACCATCTTGCCCCCCACGCCCATCACGTTGGTGTGGATGTAGAAGGGAGACGAGACACCAAAGAGTCGAACGCAACGCTGCATCAGTTTGGCTGCCATTTTGTATCTAGAGGGAGGGATGAAGGTGGGAAAGGGCAGAAACGCTGCAGTGACATCAACTCATCATTGCCAAGGATCTGCACAAGAGAAAACAGGGGGGGGGGGAGAACCATGGTTGCCAGAACTTATGAAACATCATTTCCAAGCCTAGGGAAATAAAACACAGCTCTGGATACTACTGAGACTCATGTTGCAGAGATGGCTTTCTAAATGAGACGGAAAGTGGGAGGTGGGTCAGACCATTAACCCACTCTGTCTACAGCAAATGTCAGTAAAACGGCTTGTGCTGAATTGCAGTGCAGAAGTAGCATCTCAGAGACTAATAAGAGCTTCAGGGAGCATGCTTTCGAGAGTCAAAGCTCTCTTTCTTACACTAGCTGAGCGACTGTGCCAGGATAAAGGTTTTATTAAGGTCATGAACATGCATATTCACACCCCAATTTAGACAGGCAGTTTGGTGCAATTAGTCTCACAACAGTGCAGACAGACCAGGCTTAGGGTAGGATAAAACCTACCTGGTCTGCTTGCCAGGTCCTCCCGAGCCACTGGAGGGTCATGGTGGGAAGTTATTAGTTCCAAGTTAGAAAACTCCCAGAGACTTAAGAGTGAGGTCTCAGGGAGAGGCAGAGGGACCTCAGTGGAATCCAATGCCAGAGTCCACCCTGCAAAACATTATTCTCCCCCCCCCTCACCGGGGAACAGATCTCCATAGACTGGAGATGAGCTGCAAGTACAGGAGATCCCCACCTGGAGGCTAAAAAAGGCATAATGGGACATGCAGTGCTTAACTGTTATTCAAAAGAACAAAATCCACTGGGGAAAGACAACACATTAAGAACTGGTACAATACGAAGAAAAGCTTTATCCAAATAATTTAGACATAATACACAGGTATTAAGAAGCTGTAGGAGTGCCACTGAAAATCCCAAATCCAAAGAAGGAGCCAGTAAATCCTGTGTTTTGCTTGTGAATGCTTCCTTAGTGGATCCCACCGAAAGCTTCATTGCACAAGTGTCTAGAGATCTCTAGGTATCAAATCATTTATTTACGGTCATTTAGACCAAAATTTTAGAAGCATTACTATACGATAGCAGTTTGTAAAAGGGAAGGTAATACATTAAAAGGTTAAAAATGCATCAACAATAAAACTTAAAACTTCTCCACCATAAAAGCCAACATTTAGAAGCATTAACTGCCGTTGACTATTTTACACGGATAAAATGAGCCATAAAAGCAATATTCACATCCTAACGAACTTCTTCATAATTTAATTGCTGAATTACAACTCCTAAACACATAAAAGACTCTTTTATTGTTTAGGCGTGGTCACGCTGCAATTAAACTACGAGGACATCAGAGGTCACCTGACACAGCGGACATTTCCTCCAAGGGAACTGCTCCCTGCCATCTAAAGATTATTTGCAAAATTTGCGAAATATTTTAATTGAATTTGAAAGGTGTCATAATGTTACGTACAACTGTAATTTGCTGTTGCCGTAACCCGCCCTGAGCCTCCCGAATAAGCAACAATTCCGGGAGATCTCCGGGCCCCAGCTGGAGGCTGACAACCGTAACCCCAGAAGAATCAGGCCGGGCCCCGGAGGGGGAGGGAAAGGGGCCGGGAGAAGGCCCAGGTGCCACCAGCCCACGTCTGGCCAACAGGAGGGTTGCGGGCCTGGGGGGGGGGGGCTGGTCTGGCCCCGCCCACCCGGGCCCCCCTCGCGCTCCCTCCCCCTCGCCCCCTCCCGCAGCCGCCCGCCCCCTCCCTCCGCTGACCTCGAGCAGGCGCCCGCGCGTGCACCACCGCCAGCAGAGACCGGGGCCGTCGCGCACCATGGACGTCATTTCCTCCGCGACACCCGGCCAATTCCGTATGCAGGAAATTGAGCGGATGCGGCGCCGTCGCCATTTTTGCTAAGGGCTTCCGACTGGCTGGAGGCGCGTCCAATGACCGCGGAGATGCGGCCGTCGCTTCAGGGGAGAGGCGGGGCTTCGGGTTCGAATCCTTTGACGGGATAGGCGGAGAGAACGACCGGAAAAGGCTTCTCAGGCATTTCCGGTGGGCGGGCACCGCCATCTTCCTGGTCGGCTGATCGGTCCAGCGAGGAGATTTCGGTGGGCTTGGGTTGCCAACTGCGGCTTGAGTAATTCCTGGAGGTTTCCGAGTGGGAAGTGCGAGGGTGGAGTTTGCGGAGAAAGTCCTCGGCGGCTGTGAGGCTGTTCCCGGGAGATATCCCGGGCCCACCTGGACGTTGGCAGCCGCCACCTGCGCAGTGTGCCTTGACTCTCAGGAGGGCGCGCTAGAAGCAGCCTCCGTTACTAGCCGCGCAGTGGCTGGAGAGCCAGCATAGGGCAGTGGCTTATGGTGTTAGGCCAGGATGCGGGAGACTCGGGTTCACTTCTCCATTTGTGCCATGGAAACTCACCGGGTGACCTGCGGCCAGTCGGGGTAGTCAAACTGCGGCCCTTCAGATGGCAGGGGCTCATGGGAATGGTAGTCCCTGTACATCTGGAGGGCCGCAGTTTGACTACCCCTGTGCCAGCCTAACCTGCCTCCCAGGGTGGTTGTGTGACTAAAATGGAGAAGAATGACGTTGAGCCACTTTGGGTCCCACTGAGGAGAAAAAGCAGGGTGTGAACGAATAACATTGTCTCATTTTTGTCTGTCTTTCAGTTGTGAGATGCATTGAGGGCCTCTGCCTGTCTGAGCATGTGGACGTCCTAACTGGAGAAGAAGCCTTCATGTGACCATTAAAAAGGCTGGGCTGGCTTTCCTCTGCTTGAAGACCAAGATGACTGTGGGACTGCACTGGCACTACTGCCTTGGCACTGGGCAGCAAACTTGAAGTGCACTGGTCAAGCAAAGAGCTGCCTCTAGAAAACTGTTTTTGCACCCCATCCCAGGCAAGTTGCTACTGCCCACCTCTGTTCCAAGATGGCAGACCTGAACCGGCAATTGCAAGAATACTTGGCCCAGTCTAAGGGGGGCAGTGGCTCAACAGTTCCATCTGCATCTCAGAGCCCACCGCAGGATAAAACAGTGGAGTCTGGGTCTGGCTTTGGAGCTTGGTTTGGTCAGATGAACCCTTTCCCTGCAACAGGAACATGGCCTTGGGCAGCTGAGCCAGAGCCAGACCCATGGCTGCCAACAGGTCTGTCTCGCTGGCAGCGCCTGGTGGGAAGCGCCTTGTGTCTGTTGCTGGCTGTTCTCTGCTTCGGCCTTGCTGCCCTTTATGGCTCACTGCTGCTGCTCAGAAAATTTGCGCTGCTTTGGTCCCTGGGCTCAGCCTTTGCGCTGGGTGCTGCTGCCTTCCTGCGAGGCCCGAGTCGTCTCCTGGGCGAACCTGATCGCCGTGGCCTGGCCCTTCTTTACTTGGGCTCTGTGGGTGGCACCCTGTATGCTGCCCTTGGTCTCCGGAGCACCTTGCTAACCACTCTGGGTGCTGGCATCCAGTTGGTGGCTGGTGGTGCTTATTTGCTGGCCTCTCTGCCTGGTGGTGCCGCAGGACTGCGCTACATTGGTGGGTTCTTAACTGGTTTTGTGCAGCGGCGTGTGTCGAAAACACTCCCAGTGTGAGGGCAGTTGTTGAGCAGAGCTCTCTGTTGGATGAGTGCCTATGGGAGAAGAAAGCTGATGTCTGCAAGTCCTAAGACTTGCACTAAACCTAGTGCATATGGCACAGGATGCCAACCCAAAAATTAATGAAAGAAAAACATGCTATTCTTCCTTACATAGACATGGTTGTCTCAGTTCCAGAAACGTTTCCATGGTTTGTCTGACTTAGCAAAAGCAAATTTGTATCATATATTTTTGTCCTTTAAAAGCCTATTGCATATGATTTCTCTCTGGTAGATTAAAGGGCATGGGGACTGTTATCACAAATCGTGATTCCATACCAGTTCCTCTAAGTACCTGGGTTTGTAACATTAAAAAAAACAGTATTCTGAATAACATTCTTCTTTAATAGCCCTCCGTAATTGTCTGTGGCCCGTAAGTATTCATTGGCCAATCTAAATTTGGTACACACCAGACACAATTTTTAAGGAACTTTATAGCATCTTATTAGAAAAACGTTAAGGCACTAATATCTAATATTGAAGATAATCTCATTAATCCAGGATTTGTATCAAAAGATTCTACAACTTTTAAAAAATATGAACAAAATGAATGTTTCTGATATAACAAGTGATGTTGAGAGGATTTCCAGCTTTCTGATATTTCTGACTGCAACATTCCAATGCAACTATAATATTTGTTAATGTCGTTATTTGGATTCTGCAATAATGTACCCGCTCTCTCTCTGAAGTGGCGTTACTCTTCCTATTCCTCTGGCATTGCCCTGAATACCTTGTGCCAAAAGAGTCCAATAGACCCCCTTTACAGCAAGCAACATAATTGTTGCTGAACTTGCACAGTTTCCTGCTCTCTTCTTTCCTAATGCTCAGTTACTGCTGTGGAGCCCATCAGCAGTACAGTTATGGGTTGTTTAATAATAGTCCTATTGCTGGTCCTGAGCCAGCATCAGCATGCCTAGCACTGCTGCAGAAGGAGCACGAAGCATTAGTGTGACCATGGCATTGGCACCTTAGCTGCACCCACCAACCATCCTCAGTGGGCAAATGGTGTGCAGGCACTGTGGCCCCGTTACTGCAGGTAGTTTGATTGCTTTCATTTGGGCAGGAAAACACTGTGCATGCAAGAAGAAGGGTCTGGTAGTGGGCTCAGGAGACCTCCAGAAAACTGGAACCAGGCCTCAGCTGGTCCAGCAGTACACAAATGAGAAACTGAGTCACAACTAGGGTTTTGTTGTCTTTTAGAAGCACAGAAGCAGGAGGCATATTTCAGCCTGTCTTTATGTATTTCAGCAGCCCTGTTTGGAAAAACATCACTACTTTCATAGGACACTGAAATGCCTCTGATGCTCATTTTTATAATTAAAACAAATACTATTATATATAGTATATTGTGGAAATCGCTAAAAAGCACAATCTAGAATAAGGCTCAATAGTAAGGAGGTGTACAGGAAATGGTTTGGAAACAGGAGTTGACAAATTAAAAAATAGTTGCATTTATGTACATTGAGACTGAATTGCTGTTTACAGAATCAGTAAAACAGGACTAATATCTAATGTATTTTTCCTCTTATTCATTCTCTTACTTTGTCAAATTCAGCAATTTTGGACAATTGTCCTCACTTTCTCGGCATCTCTCAACCATTTAAGTTCCTATAACTTTGCTGTCCTCAAATTACAGTATTTGAAATTAAATTATGATGCTCCTTAGTTGTAGAACTGCCTATGTTTCCCACAATTGCAGCAAATATCCAGGCCATTTTGTGTGTACCTTATTAAATGTAGACAAGTAACAGATGCACCATGTTATGCTTTTCAAGATCTCTGCAGGGGAATTTGATGCAATATATTATTTATAGCTTGCTTTTCTGTGTATGAATTCAAAGCAATTGACAAAATAGTTTTAAATGAAATGAATGTATTATTAACTTAATCACTGCAAACTCCTGGCCTTGAAACACGAACATAGCAGTAGTAGGAGTCAGCTGAAAAGCATGAAGAAGAAAAAGGAATTCTAGTTACAGCGAAGATCACAGTGAGTGTCCCACTGACCTAAGAAGCTTGTTTGGTGGACACACAAGATAGGACCTTTTCAATGGTAGCCCCATAATTATGGAACAACCTCCCCGGGAGGTGCTTCTAGCCCCTTTACTGATGCGGGATCTGGGGATTTCTTGGAATTATAGCTCATCTCTTGATTGAAGAAATCAGTTTCTAACACTCTGCCACACCGTGGCCGAAACCCAGGAGCCATCAGGAGTTCCATCAGCGGGGCCAGAACTCTAGGAGCCCTCCCACAGTTGCTCTCCAAGAAGACAGAGCATCATGGCCCCAGAAAGAGCATTGCCTATATTCCCAGTGGCTAAGAGCCATTGATAGACCTCTGTTGCAGATGTTTATCCAGTCCCCTCTTGAAACTGTATACTTGTAGCTGCCGCCACAACTTGTGACAGTGAGAGCATCAGAGAGAAATCTCTAGGCCCCACCTGGAAGTTGGCAACCCTCATGTAGGGTCATCAGTGTTTTTAACTTTTTAAAAAAAAGCTGGACCCTATATCGGCTTGTTTCATGTCAGTTTGATCAGCCAAGCAATTGGCAGGCAAGGTTATTCTTCAGGCCATGGATGTTTGTACTTGAATCTCCTGACGTAAGACTATTGGAAATAGGCCACAGTTTGAGTTCTGTGGCACTTTTAAGACCAACAAAGTTTAATTCCGGGTGGAATAAAACTGTATTGGTCTCAAAAGGGGCACTAGGCGCAAATTGTGCTGCTTCAGGCCAACATGGTGACCCACCTGAATCTTGGGGAATTTATTTGATTGTAAATCACATTGAAACACAGGGAGAAGTGGGGTATAAGTGCTTTTAAGGCAAAATAAGAAATCCTCCTGTTCAGGCGGACCCTCGCAGGGGTAGTTAACCTGTGGTCCTCCAGATGTTCATAGACTACAATTCCCATGAACCCCTGCCAGCAAATGCTGGCAGGGGCTCATGGGAATTATAGTCCATGAACATCTGGAGGACCACAGGTTGACTACCCTGCTTATAAGGGAAGCAGGGCCTACTCCCAGGTAAGCCACCACACAGAAGGTTCTGGGTATGGGAACGATTCTAAACGGCGGTAAGACGCCCAGACCTACATATCCCAGCATGCCCTTTTATCTGGCGGTGAACTTGGAGGACGGTCATTGGTCTCCGCTGTTGTCAGACAAAAAGGGACGACGCAATCTTCTGTGCGTTTCTTTCTATTGGTCTTTTAAGGAAGGTGGGCGGGGCTTATTGCTTGCCCGCCTCACCTGACCGCCCTGTTCCCCATTGGCGAATCGGAGCGGAAACTTCTCTTTCGCCCTCTACGTCGGACGGGAGAGGTCGGCGGAACAAACGTGTGTGTTTGATTGGTGGCCCGTTAACAGTTCCTCAGTCCTATTGGCCTCCGTCGCCATCGATCATTCCAGCGCCCCGAGGGGCGGGTCTTCGCGCGAGGGCCTCCGTCCCGCCTCTCCTATTGGTGGCTCCTGTTTCTGGCGGGAAGACGCGAAGCCTCGTCGGAGTGGGCGGCTCCCGGGGGCAGCCACAAAGGGGGCGCCTGTTCGCGCGCGCGCGCTCGCGACGCTTCAGTTGGCCCGGCGCAAGACGGGGGGCCGGAGGGGTCATTCCGCCGCGGAGGGCTGAGGCGGCGAGAGGAGAGCGGCGCCCCCCCCCCCCGCCCGCCATGGAGGCCTCGTCCCCCGCCTCGCCGCGGGCCTCCCACCGCCGCCGCCTCCTCCTCCTGCTCGCGCCCCAGCGCCTCCCCGACCCCCGAGGGGAGCCGGACTGCGGCGGGTGAGTCGGGCCAGGGGGGCCCGGGACCCAGGCTTCCCGAAGACCGGCTCCTCTTTGTTTATTTCATATTTGTATTTATTATATGAACCGCCCTCCTCTGAGGCTCAGCGGGGCGGTTTGCATAAAATGTAGAAACGGTACATAGAACTTAGCTTCCATAACTACTTTCATGCAAATGATATTAGCGTTAAACTGCAACACGGGTGCAAACTATGACAATGCGGACAGGTCCAGAGCAGAGCACATGGGTGGATTTTTTAGGAGGGAGGGATCAGGGGCCCTGTAGACACTGCTGGTCGCTTGGTGGAAGAGCTCCCTTTTGCAGGCCCTGCAGAACTGTTTTAGCTCTGACACATTTTTAATTTTGTGTGATCCTGTTTAATAGCAGTCATAATATTTGTTCCCCAAAATCATTAATGTCAAATCCTAAATATATCAGATTTGACTATATATATCAAAGGAAGTGATAATTTAACAATGTTTGTTGGTAAATGGGCTTAAGGCTTTGGGCAGGGAGCCTAGAATTTTGTTATTACTCCACGCCTCAGCCACAGGCCTGACAGAATAACTCCTTTTTGCTGGCCCTGCAGAATTGCCCTAAGTGGAAGGCTGGCCAGAGGCGATCCTCCTCCTGCAATGGTATTTGCAGTTCTAGTTTTTCATTTTATCCTCTCAACAGAGCTTTGAGACTGAATGGAGGTCTGTGGCCCTAGTCCCGTCTATTGTGCTTTTATCCCCCCCTTCCTTCAAGAAGATCAAGGCACACAGGCTGGTTTATTCCTGATACGTTTGTGAGGTGGGGCGGGCTGACCCATGGCTTTGAACGGGGACTTCCCAGGTTCTAAACGTCTCCTCTCATGTTGCGTTTGAAGTGTGTGTGTGTGTGTGGGGGGGGGGAGAATATTGGGGGTGGGTCTCTTTTCAGTCTGGCCATGTTAGGTTGGGAGCATGGTGGTCTCCTTTTTTAAGGAGTGGCATGCATGGGCCTTATATGCATGCAGTCATGCAGTGCAGGAGTGTGCCTGAAAAATGCAATGAAACTATGATACAAAGAGATCCCAAATGGGGACCAGGTGAGTGGCAACGGCATCAGAACCCCAGAATTTTGTAGCAGGAGTATTGGATCCAGTTCTAGTCAGCCTCATCCACTCAACATTTCTCACCTTAAACCACCTCTCTGAACGGAGAGAGTTAAGGCTGTGGCTTAGGAGTTCATGTGGAGGGAGGGTGGGCAGCATGCAGAATAAACAGCATTGTTTTTTTCTATTGATAAATGGGATAAGGGACTGAGAACATTGGTTCCAACAGGGCATGTATTTTAGGAATCAGTTCACACATTCATCAGCTGTTGACTAATGTGGTAAAGTGGCTTCGTTTGTATATCCTTGAAATTCTGCGCATGTGGAGCTTGGATGAGATTCAGCTTCTCTTGAATGCATTTTACTTGTAGATCTATGAAGTTACCCATTCTGATAGCTTTTGGGTAGTACCAGTAAGATTTGAAGCTGCAAACACCACTTTTGTCAATATTTTCTTGGCAGCCAAAGCATATAGGGTTGCCACGTACATTGCATATGGGTCTGGATCCTTGGGAAGCAATATTACTTACTCCCCAGGTGTGTGTGCAATCCGTGTAAAATAGCAGCCATAAATTTATATCTGGGCTCTTGACAGTGCATCATATTGTAAGGAAGATTCTCAACTGCCATACAACAGACAGATATGCTGAGCAAACATTTGCTGAAATAACAGCTGAGGTGGCCAGGCTGACAGCAGCTGCCTGGAATGTGAGAGCACCTGTATGTCCATTGCTCATGACCAATGTGCACATTCAGAAGTGTGATCTGTCTGTCTTTCCAGGCTACCCTTTGGGCAGACTGATGAAAGCAGTGCATGTCTTAGGGGCACCTAGTCTAGCTTATATCATGCTCTGCTGGAATGATATGGGAATGTTGTGTTTTTTTTTGGGGGGGGGGTAATGTTCTGTAAAGTAACAGCAGGACCTCTGAATCCTTCCAGCCAAAGTGAAAATTGTATGCAGCTTCTGGAAGAAAGGAATATCAATCTGCAAAGGACCACATCCTCTGATTCTACAGATTCAGGTTTGTTTCCTTTTATCCCAAAGCACAGGTAGCTTATTTCTGTGTGGAAATGTCAGGCCGGCTGCACTGTAAATTGCAATGTTCCTGATTAAAATCTCAGTTCAGTCATGTGCCCATTGGATGACCTTAGGCAAAAGAAGAGGTCTAGGCCAGGGATCACAATCAAACCCCGCATCCTCCTTCCCAGAAAGCCTAGCCAGATGCCTTCAGGGAATTTCCATGTAGGCCTTCCACTGTAACCCCCACCCCCCCAGCAACTAGCTTTCAGAGGTACACTCCCCTGAACATGGAGGTACCATCATGGTTAGTAACTTTTCAGAGCTATCCAAGGATCTCCAATTCTCTTTTCAGGTCATTTGAACTTGTGGCCATGTCATCTGGTACTGAATTCCAGTAAATTGTGTGTTAAGTGAATAAGTATAGAATCATAGAATCATAGAGTTGGAAGGGGCCATACAGGCCATCTAGTCCAACCCCCTGCTCAATGCAGGTTCAGCCCAAAGCATCCTAAAGCATCCAAGAAAAGTGTGTATCCAACCTTTGCGTGAAGACTGCCAGTGAGGGGGAGCTCACCACCTCCTTAGGCAGCCTATTCCACTGCTGAACTACTCTGACTGAAAAATTTCTCCTGATATATTGTTGTACTTGTAGTTTAAACCCATTACTGCATGTGCTTTCCTCTGCAGCCAATGGGAACAGCATCCTGCCCTCCTCCAAGTGACAACCTTTCAAATACTTAAAGAGGGCTATGTCCCCTCTCAACCTCCTTTTCTCCAGGCTGAACATTCCCAAGTCCCTCAACCTATCTTCATAGGGCTTGGTCCCTTGGCCCCAGATCATCCTCATCGCTCTCCTCTGTACCCTTTCAATTTTATCTATGTCCTTCTTGAAGTGAGGCCTCCAGAACTGCACACAGTACTCCACGTGTGGTCTGACCAGTGCCGTATACAATGGGACTATGACATCTTGTGATTTTGATGCGATGCCCCTGTTGATACAGCCCAAAATGGCATTTGCCTGTTTTACCGCTGCATCACACTGCCTGCTCATGTTTAGTTTACAATCCACAAGGTCTCGTTCACACACAGTGTTACCTAGAAGTGTATCCCCCATCCAGTAGGCATGCTTTTCATATTTCTGACCCAGATGCAGAACTTTACACTTATCTTTATTAAATTGCATCTTGTTCTCATTTGCCCATTTTCCCATTGTGTTCAGATCTCGTTGAACTCTGTCTCTATCTTCTGGAGTATTTGCCAGTCCTCCCAGTTTGGTCTCATCTGCAAACTTGATGAGTAGTCCCTCCACCCCCTCATCTAGATCATTAATAAATATGTTAAAAAGTACCGGGCCGAGCGCTGAGCCCTGAGGTACCCCGCTACTCACCTCCCTCCAGTCTGATGAAACACCATTGACAACAACCCTTTGAGTGCGGTTCTCTAACCAATGCCCTATCCACCTGACTATCTGAAAATGCAGATCGCAGCCCTTCAAGTACTTAGTCTTCCATCTGTTTGAATGAAGTATCCCCAAGTCTAATGCTCCAAACCTTTCCTTGTCAGGGAGGACTTGTGGCTTAGTGGTAAAGAAGGCCCCCGGTTCTATCCTTGGCTTTGCCAGTCAAGGGGATCCACGTAGCAGGTATTGTGAAAGACCTCCAGCTGCTTTGACCCTGGGGAGTCATGTCTCTTAACGGAGACAGTACTGATTTGCCCAGTGGTTTGACCCAACATGATAGTATTGGTTGCCTTTTTCTGCTCCTTTTCCAGGTCTGTGGTATCCCTTTCTAAGTAGGGTGATTAGACCTGTAGAGAGTGCACCAGGTACTGATGTTGGGTGGTCTGCTGATGCCGTTTATGGCAAACGCTTAATAAAAGTTTCTGATTTAATTTGTGTTCCAAATGTGGCTGTCTGATATATGCTGACCCTGTTCACTCAGGTGGAAGAGAGTCTTTTCAAGTTTTGTTTTATGTGCTGCTGTTGTGAGAATTACTAAAACGTTGTGCTGCTGGCTGCTTTAAAGGGCTAGGGAGCATCTTTCAGATGTAAGAATATTTCTCTTCCACAGGATGCTGTCTGGATTCTCCTTCCTTTCTTGGCATGAAAGACCTTGATGACACGTATGTAGAAAACATGCCCACCTTTTGGCTTTGTTTCCATGGCACAGTGGGGATTCGAACCTGGGTCTTGTGGGCCCTGCTCTGGCACTAGCCACACTGGCTGCCATTGATGCTAGCAATCTTCATCTAAATGTGTCCTCCCTTCTCAGTAGTTACTGCTGGACATCCCATGGCCCAACGAAGATTTGCCCTTGGTACATCCAAGCTGTGCTTTCTTGTAGATTCAGTGACTGTCGCTAGAGCTAATTGTTGCACACGATGGCACCGTAGCACATGGTACCACAACACAACTCCTTTCGTTGAACATGGAAGCTGGCAGCAGGCAAATCCTTGAGAAGCCAACATTTGTCTGACGGCAAATTGTAGTTTTTGGCTTCCTGTCCATGATGCAGGAAGAGGTGGCGGATGGGGGTGGGTGGGGTGGGGGGCTGAGGCAGAGGGCCAAAGCAAGATAACATACCCAGTAGGATCCTACACTTTGTCGGTATGTGTGGGGGGGAAGCACCAGTGCACCAGTCAGTTGCATTCTGCCACTGGCGCTGAACCCCCACCCCCCACCCCCCACCCCAACTGCGGCACTGGCTGCTTCGGGCTGGAACGGCCGCTTCGGGGCTGAAGTGCACAACCCTAATACCCAGTGCCCTCATGATTCCCTTTGCTGCCAACTGGGGGAAAGGTGCTGTTGTGGGCCTGTTAAGTGCCTGACTTGTCCCACTTCTTGGTGATCTCCACAGTTCACTGTCAGCTGTAATTGCCATCCACTGTATTTGAGCCTGCTGTGGGAAATCTCAGGTGTGGCTCTAACTTGCTGCCATTGCAGGTTGAGCTTAGATGTTGAAACGTTGCCTGAATCCACCCTGAGGCCGGAGTGTGTGTTCTCATTTCAGGTTTCGGCTGCCGGTGCAGAGAATGCATTCCATCCCGGTAAGTGGCTTGAGAAAGAGACACCCTTTCTGTGAGTGCTAAGCTATGCCGCTCTTCTTGAGAGGTAAAGCAGTTGTATTTCATGACCCTCAGCTGAGCAACTCGGGAGGAAAATGGGTGATTCTGGCACCAAGGGTTTTGAAAATGCAAATTCTGCTTTCCAAAATCAGAGGTTGATCGCTAGGATTTCTGTCTGGAACCCAGCTCTACTCACATGCGTGTTGTTTGGGTGTCTTTCAAGCAATAGCTGGCAGACATCTTTATAATGCTGTGCACTAATCCTTGACCCGCTCTCTCCTTATATCTGTGGTCTTATAACATCCATGTAGTTGTCTGACAGTGTGTTATGCACACAAAAGCTTACAACTTGAATAACACTTTGTTGGTCTTAAAAGTGCCCTGGACGTAAAACTTTGTTGAACTATAGTTGTGTAAGCTTGAGTACTGTGTACAAAAACATTGTTCTTAACTGTCCTGGTGGTCCAGTCTTGGGCCTTGTTGCCTCAGGTCACATGATATGACTTTCAGGCCTGCTATTGGCCCGCTTCTGATGGGCATTCTTCCACCAGATGGGCTCTCCCACTTGCCCTCGGGTTTAGAGTGGCAGGAGAACTCTGCAGGGCAGAAATGGTGTCACACGATCCATTGATGTCACATCCATGTGAAAATCGGCATGTGTGACATCTGTGTGTCAGCTGATGTTCTGTAAGCTGTAATTCCCTGCTTTCCCAGAACCGACTGATGCCACATCTATCCCAAAGCTCCTGGGGGGGGGGGGGCAGCGGCAGTCCGGCCTTCCAGTTTGTTTTCCATCTTGTTTGAATGTGCATGTGAGGGTAGCTGCAACCCCTTCTGTTTTCTGAAAATTTGATTTGGCTTTCTGGTGTTCGTTTGGAGCAGTCTTAGAGGGGGAAATGGTTGTAATTCTTTTTGTGGTTGTTTTTACCTGTTCCATTCTTCAGCAAAGCCTTCTGGGCTGTAGCCCTGCTCTGAAGAGGAGCCATTCGGACGTGCTGGGCTGCAGCACTTTTCAGGCCTGTACTTCTGAAGAGAACAAGGAGAATGTGAGTTCAGTTTTAGGCTCCTCAAAGCAGCTGTCTGAGGGGCGGGACCATTTGGTGATGGCCTGAGGGGCGTCCTGGTTGCTGGAGAAAACTAGGAGCCCTAGAGAAGGTCAACAAGCACTATTACCTTTCAGTTTGACCCTCAGACAAACATTTTAAACAACAAAAATGCTTGTGTGGAACCAGCATCTGTCTTAAACTTCATCTTTATGAGTAAGTTATTGTTTGCCTTAGAAAGATGGACTGAGAAACTCAGAGGTGAGCAGGGCCATAAATATTAATGGAAAGATTGCATGAAATGGGACCAGAATTCTTTGAGGGTAGGTCTCCCTTGGAATCTGGGGTGGCTTAGTTTAAAGGTGGCCATTAATTACCCTCCATTCAAACAGTTGTATTTTCCTTAAAGGAGCCCTTTGAATTCAAAAAGCCAATGCGGCCTGCTTCTCGTAGCTCTCTGCTCAACTCTCCCCTTGATGGTGAACAAGACGTTTTAGGATGCAGACAGAAATCTGCCCCAGGGTTTATGGTACGTATCTGTGGGAATAACAGGACATAAATGAGGCTTCCTCAGCATTGGGGATGAACCATCATGACCTTTAGTTTTGGCAGACTTACAGGGCAGTAGAAATCTGATAGGGGCAAGTGGGCCGGTCTGACAAGTAGAGAGGGGTTTAGTAGGAACTGTTTATGCTGCAAAGCAATCTGGTTTTTATCCAGAGAGCTCTGATTACAGGGTCCAACATTTTGGTGCTTCCCCTCAGTTTGCAAATTTCTGAGCTTCATGTTCAAGCATTTCCCTTTAGCAGAAGGGGAGTAAGACTGAAGCACACAAGGGAATTGTCTGAAAATGATGTAAGACAATGAAGCTTCATTCAGTGCACACTGCTTGTATTTTTAGGTCAGATTCCAGAACTCGGAGGACTAGAAACTTGCTGTTAGAAATTAATGTGTTTTTTTTAATGCAATTCTTAATTCTGCTCGCATAAAGCTATAGAATGTCAAGACTTTTTAGTATGTAGTAGGCACGGAGAAAATTGTTCATAGACAAAATTGTTTAGTGTTAAACCAAACACTTTTGTTTAAAGTACAACTTTGGGAGGCAAGGAAGCCATTTGGGTCCTCCTTAGGGATGAGCACTTGGGCCTCTGGCCTCCTATGTGCCACCTTGGGCTTCGGTGACCCCTGAGGCAGCGGAGGCGAAGCACACATCCCCAGTCCTCATTGCCCTTTGGATGCCAGCTATTAACATTTGATACCTGTAGCAGAGGCCCAAGTGGTTTAAGACCGAAGATCTCAGGTGGGGAAAGGCATCTTCGTTTTGTAAGTCGATTGGAACAAATATTTTTGTTGTTGGGTTGTATGCTTTCAGCAAGAGTTTAGAATTTGTATTTGTGGGTTTACAAAGGTGAAGAGGAGAGTTACATAAGCAGCAAGAGAGTAGCGCTGTACAGAAACTACTTTTGACACTCCTTCGTTTAGATGCCAGAGGAAAGTAAAGTAGGAATGCAACCATTAAACTGTACTTGCTTTTAGTTTCCTAGCAGTCACAGTGAGAATAATCGGGGGAAGTACAGTCCCGTGTGTCTGAGGCAGCTCTCTCTGAAGGCCCACGAAACAGAAGAGGAAGATGATGGCTTCCTAGAAATCATGGATGGCCAAGATGTCAGTGTAAGTGATGGCGACTTTGTCTCCTTCCTCATCACCTCATCCACGCAAGGCCTTTGAGCAGGGGTCGCTCTTGGGCTCGGAGGTATCTGAGCTCTCTGCAAGTGGCCAGGATAGAGTTCTCCTGGGAGAACAAGCCCTGCACAGTGTATCATGCCGGGCCACAGTCTCACTCACTCATCGTGGATTTCACAAGGTGACCTTTGTTCCCACCTGAATTAAATTGGGGGCCTGTAGTATGCCTGTCCTTGGAATGTAAGAGATGGAAGGGGTCACCTGAGGGCAGAGAATGGGGGGGGGGACTGAGACTTCTACTGCTTGGCATTAATAGGCTGTGCTTGGTACAGAGGCTTTACCAGTGATCAGCAGCACAAAATGCTCTGGACAGTGTGGGGGGCATGTAGGATGCAGAGCCACTTGCTGGCTGAGTTCTGGAACGCTTTGCAGCTGTCCATCTAAGGACTAAGCACTAGGAATGTGGATTTCTGTGGTACCCAAGGACACTAATCAGGCAATGAAATGAAAATGGCGGGCAGTTGCAGTTCTTGCTAGAGTGGGTTGATGCAGCTGATCTCGATGACTCTTTCAGAACGATGAAGAGATGCCCTTGGGTGTGGCTAGTCTGTGGACTGCGCCTCTGGTGATGAAGACACGACAGGACGGCCAGGTAAGATTACTATTGGAGCTCCCTCGAAAGCCAGGGACTTGTGTGGTGGCGGTGAGAATGTACACTTCCAGTGCTCTTCTCCTGTTTTGTGCCCAGCGTATAGGTCGTAGAGTGATTTGCTTTTTGGAGTGGCATCTCTTAAGTACGTTTAGGTATATAAAGGAAGGGTCTTCTTGGTTGTGGCACCAGAGGGATGGAATCCCCTACCCAAGGAGATTAATTTGTCCCCTTCCATCATTGTAAAGTCTTTTCTGTCTCATTGATACTCCTTCCTGTTCATGTGTCTCTGTGTGTTTTGCTTAAATGGTTTTAATTGTAGATATTACTTTATAATTGTGTGTATGTATTTCTAAGGTTGTTTTAATGCTTTTAGTTCTTCATTCCCTTGGAAAGCCTAAGTTGGATGGAAATATAAGCTTTAATTTTAAATATATACGTCGAATCTGGGACTCTTAGTCATTTTAGGTCTTAGAACAAAGTTTGAGTTCAGTGTTACCTTTGAGACCAGCTGAGTTTCATTCTGGGGATACATCAGCTATCTGGGTATCTGAAGAAGTGTGCATGCACATGAAAGTTTATCCCCAGAATGAAACTGTGTTGGTGTCTCCAGCTTTGTTCTGTTGCTTCAGGCCAACGCGGCAACTCATCTGAATCAATTATAGGTGTTAATTATCCTAGAAAAATCTGAGACTTCTTGGCTACTCTGGTTGCTCTGCTAGCTCAGTCCAACCAGCCGCTCTGAATGGACTCTCTCAGTTACATTGCATTTTACGAATTGTGTCTCCCCTGGTGCTGCCTGTGCTGCTTGGCTCTTCTTTCGTAACTTCTCTTGTAAAAGTCTGTCTGGTGAGGATCTCCTGCATGCATCTGACAAAGTGATCTCCAGTATATGCAATCGTATCCTTGAATCATCAGATCTCCTGCCACAAGGAGCTAATGTGGCTGCCCTTCTAAAATTCAGGACATTTATTTTATTTCACTTGGAACCTGGTGTATGGCTGCCTAACTCTGAACTGCCAAAGCCTGTTTGGCTCTCTGTGTGGAACTGGGGCTCTTTGGTATGCACGGTCCTCTCATAAGATCCAGGTTCAAATCCTGCCTAGAGCTTTGCTGAATATGTCTAGCCTTTGTCCTTTGACATCCTATCCAGAGCCTGTTCTTCCCTGGAGGCTGGCCTTGTGCAGACTCCAGAGCTTTCTTGCTCCTGTCAAGGCCCAGAGGGTTGCTGGTTGAAGCCGCTGGTTGCCAGGCATCGCTAATGCCCCTTTGGCTTTTGTCCAGAACAAACGGTGCAGGCTGCTGGGGGCAGAAAGCGAGCCATACAGCATGGCCAAGGCTGCCCTGAAAAGAATGGAGAGATCTCAAGAGGAGAATTCGCCAGGGGCCGGCAAGAAGAGGAAAAGTGCTGGCGGAGCACCCTCTGAAGAGCTGACGGTTGGTAGCTGAAGATCATAGAATGGCTTCTTCTCCTGTCTGCAGAGTCCCCTTGTCTTTGCGGGCAGGTGTGCGCTACTTGCCTTGGGCAGCAGGTGCTGGGTCTGGCCATCCCAGGCCCTCTGCAGATTTTTCCCTGCTGTCTGCACACCACAGTGTGCTCCCATGCCGTCCACTGACACACTTTGCCCTCGTTCCTGGGCCAAAACAGGGATTGAGAGGCATAGGAATCTTCGCTCATGTGGCTGATGCACAGTGGGTAGGAGGGAGTGCCTGGCCTCCGCCTGCTGATTCCAGATGGGTGTAGAGAGGCTTAAGAAAAGCAGAGCAGCAGATTTCCAGCTAGTATTATTTATTTAGAGTATATTTTGGTGCTGTCTCTTGAGAGTCCTGCTCAAGGTGGCTGACAGTTAGAAGCTACGGTATAAAATGAATGCTTAGGCACTTTAAAAAGGGGGGATGCCATCTAACTTGTGCTCAGACTTCTTGACATGTCTTATGTTGTCGGCCTTTGTTGAGCTGCCCTTGAAGTTAAAAATGGTTCCAAATGTCTAACATAATCTTTGCTTCCTATAGATTAAACATCTTAATAGTAGTCCTGCCCACATGTTATTTTCAGGCATCCGTTGAAATCCTCCGTGCTTTCCTCTGTGATTCCCCCTTTTCCTTTGTGGTCCAGTGGTGTCAAAGTTCCAGGCTAAAACGTGGAGGAACAGCCCCTCCGCCACTCAGTCTTCTGCTCTTGCCTCTTGTCAAACGGGCTTAAGGCTGTGTGAGCACCCTTGGCTCCCTTGCTCTTTTGTAGGCTGTGTCTTTGTGTTCCAAATCTTTCCAGCTAGTCTGCATCTTGCTTGGAGAGGCAATGAGAACTGAAGACAGCTAGTCTCCCAATGAGCCTGCCTTGGTCTTCATGTCTCATGTCCCTTCCTGTTCCTTTCTCCAGGATCAGGCCCTTGTTGGAACACCACCCTCGACAGAGATAGAGAATATTCTGGACTGCGGCCAAAGGGACCTGATTGGGGACTTCTCAAAGGTAAAGGTGTGCCTTCTTCTTTCTTGACTCTACCCCAGGGGTCCCCAACGTGGTGCCTGTCAACACCTTCCTGGTGCTCCTTTGTGTTTTTAGAAAGTGGGTGGGCCAGGTGGGGCTTTTGCCCAGCAGGGCTTCTGATTGGCCACTGGAAATTTGATTGGCCTTGTAGATTTTTAAAAACCTGCTTAGTCAGCAGCTGCCACCACAGCACAAGTATCTTCACCGTGTAACTGAAGGTAACCTCTGGCAGCCGTTATGCGGCTGTGCCCACCCCACTGTGTCAGAATTACAGAGAGGCCTGCAGATTGGGGACCCCTCCTCTGTCACCTGTTGGCCCTTCCATTTTGACCCAGCCAGGGTCGGCATTTCCCTTGGAGAAGTGGGAGTTTGTGCGCTTGCAGGCTCCCTTGGCTTTCTTCAGTGCTGAGACTGTAGCCAACGCCCTTGTTTTAATGACCCCTTCATTTGTTTTTAGGGTTATCTTTTCCACACAGTCGATGGGAAGCATCAAGATCTGAAATACATCGACCCGGACATGGTTAGTGTTTCCCTGAATTGAGTGTAAACTTGCTTCTGTAAAAGTGCATATTTTGAACATATGAAGCTACCAGCTTATGGCACCAAAGGCCTGTGTCAGTCCCAGTTCTCTCAGAGCTTTCTCAGCCTTACCTCCCTCACAGGATATCTGTTGTGGGGAGAGGAAGGGAAGGCGATTGCAAGTTGCATCAAGACTCCTTTGGGTATTGGAAAATGGGGGATATAAAAGCCAGCTCTGCCTCTGCTGCGTGAGACCACTGAGCTGTAGCCCCTCTTCAAGAGGAAGCAGTCTTCTTCCTTTGGCCCACCTGTCATGGGGCTTGACCTCTGTGATTAACTCAGTTCTTCAGGGTCCCTGGCTTCTGTGGCAGGAGATCTTTTGGAAAATTTGACTCAACCTGATAATGTTTGTATGCAAAGTGTGTGCTCTTCTACTTCGTATCCCCTGTCAATTCACGTGGATTGCAAGTTTGATTCCCTTCTTTCTGAAGGCGTGCCTTTTGGTGGAGAGGAGATACTTAAGGGGGCTCTTGTCAGTAAGGAGATGTTGCGGGATTTAGATACCCTGGTTTGTTAACATAAAAATAGTGGAGCTGTGTCCTTGAGGCCTCATGCTTGGCTGCTTTCCCCCCCTTTAGATTGTTGCAGTGCTGAATGGCAGCTTCACGAGGTTCCTTAAGGAGTGTGTGATAATTGACTGCAGATATCCCTATGAGTACGAAGGAGGCCATATCAAGGTATTGGGTCCTTCAGAGGCATCATCCCGGTTAATTTGGGTAGCAGTAAAAGAAGAGTGAATCCCAAAGCCGGACAGGCTGGTCTCGCTCTGGACGTTTTTCACTTGAGGTCGCCTTTTAAGACTTGTCATCGGAGGACTCCTTTCAAAGGTTGGGCGTTGGGGAGACTCATTTGAGAAGGAAAGATGGCCTGGACCTCCAGCGATCCAGTTCCGCTGCCTTCCCTGGGCAAGGCATTGTACCTTAGAGCATGAGGATGCTGTCCTTCAATCTGAGCATTCGCAAACACCTGAGGTGTTCTGTTTCCTTTGCTAAAGGGGGGAGTGGGGTGGGGTGGGGTGGGTTGTGTCCCTTGGACTGCAAACTGAGTGCAAAGTTGTGGGGAATAGGCTGTATGTGTATTGAGTCAGCCTGGTACAGAGGTTAAGATGGAGAACCAGGTTTGATTCCATTGCCACCATGCCATAGTGTCCCCGGTCTGCCCTCCAATCAGTGTCCCTTCCTTCCCAGGGTGCTGTAAACCTCCACATGGAAGAGGAGGTAGAAGACTTCTTGCTGAAAAAGCCCATTGTGTCCTCTGACCACAGGAGAGTGATCATTGTTTTCCACTGCGAGTTCTCTTCGGAGCGGGGCCCTCGAATGTGAGTGAGCGAATGCCCTCTGCTTCCTCCTATCCAGAGCGGCACCTTTGCTGGGTGCCCATCAGGGAAAGGCAGTGTGGTGTGAGGTGTTACCGATTGCAGGGTCGCACTTCAAGGACTGCCGGAAAGGTGGTGCATGGCAGGGAGGGTCTCACTTGGAAGAGTTGGATGGGAGCTCAGGCTGGAATGGCCCAGGAAAAGCTTTCTGAAAAGACTGTGAGTTCGAAATGATTTGTTTTGCCATATTGTGTACACTTGTGTACCCCAGATCCTCCTTAGAGTTTAAAATCTTCTGGAAATTACTGAGCCGTCAAGAAGGCCAATTGGCCTCCAGAAACTTAGCGGGATCTATTTCCGCCTTGCCCAGAACGTGGGTCGTGTAGCCAGGAGATCTGAGGATTGTCTGCCAGCCAGGCAAGGGGCGTTTGGAGGTGGCCTGCCATGGCTTGCCTCTGTGTCATGACCCCTCCTAGTGTCCCTTGCAGGAACAGCCACTCCGATCCTTGGAGCTGCCCATCCAAATACTCGCTAGGGATTGGGCTTGCCTGGGCTATCCAGGTCAGGGCAAAACGTGAAGACTGGATCTGGTTCAAAGTTTTGGTTATTACCTTTAAAGCCAGCCTAAACCGTCTGGGGCCATTGTACCTGCGGGACCTTAGTCCCAGCTCTCCTTGGGGTGCCCTGAGCTCAGGCCATTTCACGCTTCCGGGGTTGACGTGCCAGGAAACCAAGCAGGCACCAGGGAAACTAGTTCTGTGTCTCGGGGAGATGCAGTGTCAGCAGCTTGGCATGACCAGCCGTCTTTTCTGGCCCAGTTAGTTTCCAGCCCATCCTCCAAGGGAGCCCCATGTCAAGCACCAACCTGCATGTAACTTGTGCCTGGATGAAGGGCTGGAAGGATGAATGCTTTCCCTCTTGCTCCCCCCCCCCCCTGCCCCAGGTGCCGCTTTGTGCGGGAGAGAGACCGGCTTGCCAATGAGTACCCCATCCTGCATTACCCGGAGCTGTATGTCCTGAAAGGGGGCTACAAGGACTTCTTCTCAAGATGCAGAGTAAGGCTCACTGTCTGTTGTCACCCATTCTTGTCACTTGCATCTCGTGTGTGTTCTTTGCTCAGTGTTTGTCCCTGAAGCGCCTAGCTTCTCTCTCCCCTCCTGCTTCATCCTCACAGCGACCTTGTGAGGAAGGCTGGGCTTCGAGAAATAGTGGCTGATGACCATCAGGGTCATGGCTGGGCAGGGATTTGACCTGGAGCCTTGAGAGGCCAGCTTGGTGTAGCAGTGAAGAGTGGTGCGTTCTAATCTGGTCAGCCGGGTTGATTCCCTGCTCCTCCGCGTGCAGCCAGCTAGGTGAGCTTGGGATAGTCACAATCCTGATAGTGCCATTCTTACAGAGCAGTCCTGTCAGAGCTCTCTCCTCCCCGCCCCCCCCCCCCTCTCAGGGTGTCTGTTGTGGAGAGAGGAAGGGGAGGGAATGGAAAGCTGCTTTGAGACTCCTTCGGGCAGTGAAAAGCAGGCCATGGAAGCCAGTCTTCTTCTTGGACGCTTGTTGCCTTGAGAGGAGAGAGGGTGTCTTCCCTTCTAAGCAAGAGATTTGTGACTCAGGCTAAGTTTTGAGTTTGTATGAAGGAGAACAGAATGGCCTTAAATAAATGATAATAAATCTTACTTTTTCTTTCTGCGAGGCCCATCAGAATATAAAATACAATAATAATTTATATAAAACAGTTAAAATTCTAATCTGTCTGCCAACTCATTCATGGAGTGGTGTGGAGTGAGCTAGAGCACAAGAGAAGCCATGAGGGATGATGAGGCCAGTGGCCCATCCAGTCTGTCAGTGCCCGTCAAAGGATCTAAGACTTGTTGCTTCCCTCCCCCAGAGCTACTGTGAGCCGCAGGGCTATCGCCCCATGCACCACGAAGACTTCAGGGAAGACCTGAGGAAATTCCGCACAAAAAGTCGCACGTGGGCAGGCGAGAAGAGCAAACGGGAACTGTACAGTCGCCTGAAGAAGCTGTGAGGCCTCCCCGCAGCTGGAGGGGCAGCTGGATTCCACTCGCCTGCTGTGGGCATGGAAGGAAGGGAGGACCTGGGCTGGCTCGCTGCCTTCGCCCCACAGTCTGTGGACCTGGCTTGCTCCTGGCATGGCCTTTGCCTCGCTGTATGTGGAATCCCTTCTGGCAAGGCTATGAGGGAGCACTTGGATCCCCGCCCCCCCCCCTTGTGGGCCTGGCCCTCGTTGGCAGTCCACCCGTCGTTCGTGTGCCCCTCGAGACAATCTGCAAATGGAGCTTCCACGGGGGGCTTTCCGTGCCTTCCGGAGTGTTATTAGCCATGGGATTTTAGTGTGTGTGTGGGGGGGGGTGCATGTGTTAAAAATGTCCCTTTTAAAATTTTAGTACAGTCAAATGAAGCTAATTTACCACTGTGGCTGAGGCATGCCTGGATTGCTTCCGAGGCCTCTCTCTCTCCGGGGGGAGCACCAGCAGGAGGGGGCTGAGGGTGTCCACCAGGCTGCAGCTGGCCTTATCTAAGGGCATGGAGGGAGGCAAGCTAGGAAGCCGGGGCCAGGCTTGCTGGGAGCATCCAAGTGTGGTGCATGAAGCCTGTTGGGCAGCCCAGGGCGGGGGTGGGGGGAGCGCCTTCCTCTGACTTCACCTGAGTGGCTTCCTGAGAAAGAAGGTTGGCGGTCTTGGGAAGGATGCAGCTGGCTGTCTTGTGCACCCACAAGAAGCAGGGGTCGTCAACCTGTGGTCCTCCAGAGGGCAATGGACTACAATTCCCATAAGCCCCATGCCAGCAAATGCTGGCAGGGACTCATGGGAATTGTAGTCCTTGGACCTCTGGAGGACCACAAGTTGACGACCCCTGGTTTGGAGCATTGAGGCAGCACATGCTGGCTCCTAGAGTGGCTTGCTGGTGTTCAAACGTCCCCCTTCGGCATCCCAAAACACTAAAGAGCCGCCTTTGTTCTTCTGGCCGAGAGAGGTGCCGCTTGTTCCTGGAGGTCAGCCTGGCCTTGGGCGATCCTGGTGCTGTCTGCAGTCCTTCTGAAGCCAAGGCTTACCTGGCCCCTCCAGGCCCCGGTTCCCATTCGGAGCCTGTTTTCATCCATTTTGGAAGGATGCGGTGCGGTCCGTGGGCTGTTCTCAGCGAATGAGATTTCCAGAGCTGGATAACTGCCTTCTAGGGTGTTGTTACCAGACCTGAGAATGGGCCAAGGGGAGCGCTTTTCGCCCTTTGTCCAGCGAAGGCAGAAGAATTCCGTTATTGAAGAGTAGGGAGTCTGTTTTGTAATCGGAGTTCAATTTCAGTCGGCTGTGTAGTTGTTGCCGATGGTATGAAGGGGCAACACCCACCCTCCTGAATCTTATGGGACCTGGCCAGAAATCCCGTGAGACGCCTTGTACTCTGGTGCTGTGTGTCTTAATGTTAAACATCATCTTGAGGTGAAAGTGGTTGGGGGGGGGGGAGGAAGGGGAGACACCCAGCCTTGTAAAGTTCGCCTCTGTTTGCTCTGCCTGGGTGCTTTTATAACCAAAGGGGGAGGACAAAAGGAATAAGAGTTGGTGGTTTGTTGCCTGGACATGGGTAGGAAAGTGTTGGGCTACGTGTTTGTGAGTTGGTAGAGCAGCTTTGTGCACTGAGGCCTGCCTGCTCTCTGGCAGACGACCGGCCCTCTGAGGCTTGCGTGCCTGCAGCTTGGAGCCTTCACCCCAACCCAAAATGTGCGTGGGAAGGAAAGCCAGGGCTGAAATGGGCCAAGTACCCCTGCAAATGCCCTGGCTTTCATCCTTCTTCCCAAAGACAGTGTCTGCCAGTCGTGGAACATTTTATGGCTGCCTCGCTGGCTCTTCTTGTGAAGCCTCCCCAGAGCGCTTGGTCCGCCTCTTCCGTGCACACTTCCAACAGTTCAGGGTTTGATATTTGTTCTCGTTGCCATCTGTCTTTTACGTACAGGAATGATGTTGCTAAAGGCTCTGATCTGAGGCAAAGGGAGGGTAACCTGTTTTTAATGTGTTGTGTATGTCTCAAACAGGAGAGTGTGGCAAAAGGCCTTGGCGTGAACCGTCAAACTCAGGAAATAAATTGCCCAATACCCAGCAGTGCGTGGTCCTTTTCACCGCCGGTCCTCTAAGGACAGCTGGTGCCTGGGGTGACCTCCGAAGGGAGACCCTTCCCCACCAGGTGCCCTGGCCTTGAGTCGCCGCACCAAGAAGCCGGGCCTCCGTCTTGCAGGGCCTGCATGCTGCTTCCTGTGGAGACTTCTCCTGGCAATCCGAAGGCATCTCTGAAAATGGAGCCTGGGAGTATTGAGATGCGGAGGCCTGGAGCACCCACCCCATCCTCCATGCAAAACAGGAAAACACAAAAAGTCATAACCAGCCTTCTCCTTTCCTGTGCTTCACAAGGCTCTGTCGGGAGTCAGATCGATCTGGTGTCCCGCCTTTCTCCCCAGCTGCTGGCATCGTTCTCATGTCCTCCATTTCATCCTCACAACAACCCTGCGTGGTAGGTTAGACTGGGGCACAAATGGGGATTCAAATTGGGGTCTCCCAGATACTGCACCATAAGAAAAGCCTCTTGCAAATATGGAATCTAGGTGATGATCAGGGCCAAGGTTCTTATACAGTGGCACACGCTTGCTTTACCCAGGAGAAATGCCTAGCTAGAGGGGGACCTCCCCATTCATAGGAACTAATCCTCAATCTCAGAGGCAGAAGACAACATCCAGGGAAGTCCTCGGTCTCTCTGCCCTATTGTTGGCCCCTCAGAGGAACTAGCTACTTCTGTGTGAGATGGGAGGCTGGAACAGATAGATCCAGCTAGGCTGTTCTGGTGTTTTTTTCCAGGGAAGGCCTCTGCCTCTCAGCCCTGTGGTTGGCCCTGCAGAAGAACTGGTTGGGTTCTGTATGAGACGGGAGGCTGGACTAGGCGGACCCTCCGTGGTCTCACCCAGCAAGGCTCTCCTGATGTTCGGGCTTCTCCCCTGTAATTCCAGGTCTAATCTGAAAGGTGCCTGTTTGAATGTTGTGCCAGATGCTTTGGAAATCTGTTTCTTCTCTCAACTCTGTTGTGGCTCTTGTAAACCAGTGGATGGTGAGGGAAAGGCATCCCCCCTGGCTTCCAGGTATTCTGGAGCTGAGCCCTGGGGTGGGAGGCAGGCTGCTGGGTTGTCCTACGTTGGTTCTCCCTGCCAGACTTTGCTTGGGAGGTCTCTTGCCCCGGGGCTTCTGCGTGTTCTGCTGCGAGGGGCACCGAACATGCCTGTTCTGCATCACTCTTAAAGGGCTGCTTGTAAGACAAGTCATTGGGCTGCTATTAAATTTGAACCATGTTTGGCAGAACCAGAGAGCTGGATGGCCCGAGCTGGCCGGCTCTCTTCGCATCTGGGAAGCCAAGCAGGGCTGGGCCTGGTTAGTACTTGGATGGGCGACTGCCCCCTCCCCCCACCCACCCCGCAAGTCTGAGGGTTGCTGTGCAGAGGCAGGCAGGGGCAAGCCACCTCGGAGCGCCTCTTGACGGCACGCCTCCAAATGCGGCCCTGAGCATTTGGCTGAGACTTGGTGCCCTTTGGAGCTCTCCTGCAGAAGAGCAGGTGGGGAACCGCCCATTCCGGTGTGGGGGATTTCCCTGTATTTCCGGGCTGCTCTTTAGAGGCCGGGAGTGTCCACTGGGGGGCAGTGCCACTCCGAATGCAGCCCAGCCAGCGCCTGGCATTGGGAGGCTTAAGGCAGCCTGGCTCAGGTCTTTGACCGCTGAGAAACCCCTGGGGCTTCGAGAAACCTCAGAAGTGACGTGGTTGTGCAAGTGGGGCCCCTCTCCTTCCCACCCCCTCCAGGCCCATCTGGCCCTTTTGGTGGTGATCGGGGGGGGGGGGACTCAACATGGCCATATATGGTCATATCACTATAAGTATTTAACACATTTACAAAATGCACAAAGAATGAATTCAGGAAGCCTTCCAGGGCCGTCAAAAACCTCAGGGCTTCACGAGGGAACTCCTCTCGTCCGAGGGGTGAGTTGGATCCTGTGGGTCTGTTCCTCGTGGTGGCATGGCTGCTTCTCATGTGAGGAAGGAGCCTTTGCGTCTTCCGCCCGTGGAAGGCACGCTGGTACTGGAATGGCGGATCCAGTCTCTGTCCGTGGCCCTTTTCTGTCGGCTTGCTCTCAGGAGTGTCCGAGGGCTGGATGTGCAGCTTCCAGGTCCGCTCCGGAGAGGGCGTAACTCAGGGCCTGGGCATCGCCTTGGCCTCCAGAAGGGCCCAGGTTCATCCCCTGGCATCTCCAGTGCAGGATCAGGCGGTCAGTTCCATGTGAAACCTTGACCAAGGCCCTGGAGAGACATTGCCATTCGGAGTGGACAGCACTGACTTCGCTGGACCAGGGCCTTGATTCAGTAGTAGCCAACTTCTTGTGTGGTCTTGTCCCTAACGGGCTCCAAAGGGAAGTCAGGATGGGTAGCCATTGCAGTCTGCCTGCAGCAGGAGGAAAAGGCCAGTGCCAGGAGCAGCACCTTAAAGACCAACAAGGTTTGTGGCAGGGAAGAAGCGCCTGCCCAGCTCCCCAGGTGTGGCTGCACTCCTGCTCTGCTCTACTGCTTCCAAAGAGTACCTTGAGCTAGAAAAGGGCCTCAGGAGTGTGGGAGCACAGGAAGGGTGCTGCAGCCGTGTGCGCTGGCTGCCTTCCCCTACAAGCAGGAGCCTGCTCCACTGCGTGCTGAGCAAGCGAAAGGTCTAGGAATGCTCTGCGTCTTTGGAGCTCAGCGGTTGCAGGAGAATTGGACTGACACCAATCTAGATGGGGTGACCCACCAAGCCGTTACGCAAGGCTCCTCCATTATTCATGGGCCGCAAAAGCATCTTTTGGCAACTGCGCTCCCCGTCCTTGGCAGGATTTGCAACATGGCTCTCGTTTACTCATGCTGATGCCTTCCCTTCCCCCTCCCACCGTCCCACAGTCAGGGGCTGAGGGGGCAGACTTGGGATTTTTCCTCCCATTTCCCTCAAAGGTTGCTTCTCAGTCCTTCCGTAACACAGCAAAACTAGGCTTCCAGCATCGAGGTAAAGGAGTATCTGGCAAGCAGAGAGGCCTGCTTTGGCCCTGGGATGTCTCCCTGCTGCTGGTGCCTTTCGATCTCTCGGGGAGGGCCCAGCTCTCCATGGGCTCCCTGTACAGCCCCCTTCCAAGGCTTGCTTCATCTGTACTGGCTGTGAAATATGACAAGCTCCATTCCAGGAGGGGGGGCATATTCTCTGGCCCTGCACAACCAGAAGGAAGGCTGGGCTGGGCTGGGCTGTTCAGAAGGCAGATGAAACGCAGTTGCAGCGTTTCTTGAAGAACCCCTCCTTGAAGCGGTGAGGCCAAACTCTTGCCCGCCCCTTCTTTTCCCACAACTAGACTGCAGGCTCTGAGTCTCACCACAGTGTCCTCTGCTTGGCCCTTTGTTTCCTCTGCCTCTCCAAGGTCCAGCCTGCTGCTGCTAGGTCCCTCTTAGCTTACTAGCTCTGTCCCAGCTGCTAGCCATATTGGACCCCCCGCCCCCAATCTCTCTCTGTTTCCTGCCCACTCTGCAGACTCACCGGCCTGCCCGGATTCTCCTCTGCAGTTTCTGCCCCTGGGCTTAGTGGGCCTGCATTCACTGCCCCCTGAACTCTTGGCTGCCTGGCTTTCTTTTTCAGTGCTCTGTTTCTCTTCGCCTGTGCAGGTGCACCTGTTCCTGGCCTTTGTGCAGCATTTTCCTCTCTCCAGACAATAGCGGAGTTGTTTGCTAACATTTGGCTGGCAATTTCTTCCTCAAAACCAGGATGTAACATCAGAGCAACTCACGCTCTCTGTGTGTGTCGACTAATATTTCTGGGCTCACGGGGACTTCGCAGAATGAGCAGTCATGTTTTAAGCTCTAATTTGAGGAGCAGAAGAAGTGCCTTGTACAGAAGGCCATTGCTCTGGGATCTTACAGATTCTATGGCCAAATCTTCACTTTTAATTATACGTTAACAAAGTCGAATGGTTACAACGTTATTGAAAGTCACAATGAAATGGCCCCTCATTGTTGCCACAGGCCCTGATTACTTGGTGGTTGTGTGGTCTTGATTTTGGCCCCCGTCATCTCCCTGTGTCTGGCATCGTCAGTGGTAGAACGTGGCAGGAGGAGAATGCGTGGCCAAGCCCTACCTGTGAAGACGCCCGCCCCAGTTGCTCTCAACCGTCAGGGACTGAAGCTGCCGGACCACCTGGGCCACACAGCCTGGCAAGCCCACCGCGGCCGCTGACTCTGGCTGTGAAAGCCTTTGACCGTTCTCTGGCTGATCCTGGAGAAACCTGCCGCTCCTTTCCCTCCCTGGTCCCTCGCTAAGGTTCTGCGTGGCTCCGGGAGGGCCCTTCTCTTGCTCCCCTCAGCCATCGCCCCATTGATCAACATTCGTCTGTCGACCCTTTTTTGAATTTCCGGCCAAAAGTATTTTCAGGCTTTGGCCATTGGCCAGTTGCTACTTGGGTCAGAGTCTGCTGTGCTCTATCTTTGGGCTTCTTCTTTAATGTGTTGCAATGTGAAATATCTGTCCTTGTGCTCCCATCCGCAAAAGCTTTAATTCCGCACCCTGGGAGGGGCATCAGCGATGACCAGCAGGCGGTCCCAGCTGAGTCACTTTGCTGGAGCTTGCTCAGCCTCCGTTGCGCTGTCCGTAATGCACAGTCAGTGGGATAATGTGCTAAAGAAAGCTTGATGGGAATTGGGATCAGCTTCCGCAGTCACTGTCCGTCAAGGGATCCGCAGGATCTCTCACCAGGCCTGCAACTCCCTGAGTGGCTCTTTGGGGGGGGGGGTGGAGGAAGGGAGAGGGGGCTTGCTTTGGGACTCCTCCAGGCAGGGAGAAGCGGGGTGTACAAACCAACTCTTTCCTGTCACCTTTCTTCATTGCCAGACTTCCATGTCTGTGCCCAGTGATGGGGACTACTATGGCATGACTCTCCATTTACTGCCTTTCTACCCTCCATTTCTCCCCAGAGGGGACTCAAAGTGGCTTCCAGCATTTCCCCCTTTTCTACTTTATTCCCACAACGACCCTGCAAGGTAGATTAGGCTGAGAGGGTGAGGCTGGAGGCTGTTATGGGCCTGTGAGCTGCCAGTCAGTCTGCCAAGAAATGGACACGGCAGGGCTCCTGTGTTTAACTCCAAACCCAGAGGTGTCCCTGATGACCACCCATTGTGGGCAGGGTGGGTCAGACTCCCCAGCTTGCACAGGTGGGCTCCAAATCCCCCAATTAGCAACCCTCGCAGAAAGGAGAGACCGCAAAGGGTTTGGGCAGAGCCTGCTGCCGGGGTTGAGGCGGCCATCCCGCCCATTGCCTCCCCAGGCTCCGCGAGGGCACGGCTGCCAGCCGGGGGGGGGGGTGCAATGAGGACAGCCGGGTCGAGAGGGGAGAGCAGCATCTCGTCCTGGTTTTTTAATCTGCTGTTAATCTCAGGACCCAATCCCCCCCCCCCCCCGATTGCTGAGGCCGCTGATCGCTGTTTTGGGCTCTGGCCAGGCCTGCCTCTTTGGACGCAGAATTGGGGCACACATCATCAGCTTCGTGCCTCATGGTTTGAGTCTCCCCGTGGGGCACATGAGCCCCCCACACGCACACGCCATCTGTCTCTCCAGCCCCCCAGATGAGAACCTGCCCCACGTTTCCAGGTGCCCTGAAATGACAGGTTGGCATCCTCTCTGCGTAAAGAGTTGCAGGTGGGAGTTTTCCTGCTGTCTTGGTGGGGGGGGGTGAGTTTCTCTCACCAGCTGGAACACACAGGTGCAGATTGGGCCTAGGGCACCCCTCCTGGCCCTCTTTCCAAGGGTCCCGGGCTTCACCAGTCAGGGAGGGCCAGAAGGGACCTGCTGGCTCAGGCCAAGGCGGCACCCCCAGGCAGCACCCCCACCTTAAGGACTGGGGCTCTGGCTGTGCAGTGCAGCCCTGTGGGGTGGCCTAGGCAAGTCTCCCGGGGCCTGATTTCCGGGCTTCCCTCCGACTTAAAAATAGCCCCCGCCCCGCTGGGTAGTGCCGCCCGACTTCTGAGCTCCCCAGTCCACCCAGTCCCTGTTTGCTTCTCCCCCTCCTGCAAGGGCACTTTGCACAGATGGGCCGGTTATTTTTACTCAGCTGCAAGAGAGGCCCACAGTATTCCTGGAAGCTGCGTCTCCCTCCCGATCGGCCCGTCTCCTTAATCTCCTCTCCAGCCACTTCTGTCCCCAGCGCTGGGCAGCCCTTCCCTCCACTGCCGGCCCGTGATGGGGAGGGGAGGGGGGACCGGGGATCTCCTGGAATCTATAAGGATCGGATTCCTCAGAGGCAACGACCGCTGGAGAAGGCGGGTTCTATGTCTCTGGAGTCCACTCCCTTTGCCGGCCTCTGCCCTCCTTGGGCGCCACCCATGTATCTCCTGGGATTTCCCAGGCCAAAATGGGTGGGTGTCTAAGCCAGCAGTGGGCATTCACTGGCAGGGGCTCATGGGAATTGTAGTCATGGACAACTGAGGGCCACAGTTTGCCCACCCCTGGTCTAAGCACTTTTGCATATTGTGTTGGTGTCACTAGTGTGTCACACAGGGATTGTGGTGAGCCAGGTTCTAATTCTGCTAAGCCTTGGAAGCGCTCTGGGTGACCTTGATCTGCTCATGCTCTCTCAGCCTAGCCTACCTTACAGGGTTGTTGTGAGGATAAAATTGAGATGAGAATGAAGTAAGCCACTTGAGATCCCGGAGGGGAGAACTGGAGGAGAGAACTGCAGGCATGAATGAAATCCGTGTCATAATAAGCCAGGGGTGTGTTGGGGGCTCCAGCTGGAGGAACCAGGGATTTTTTTTGTGAAACTTAACCCTTGTGGGCCTCCTTGTCCTACGCCTCTTGCATCCTCCACTGCTTCAGATCAACTGCTAATTCTGAATGTGTTCTCTTGGTAATGGAAAACAACACAGGCCTCTCTCGGCCTGCTCAAGAGCACGCTTTGGAATGATGGTCAGATCCCGGAACCTGGAGCTGGTGCCTGCCAAGCCAGGCAGGCAGAGGACTCTAGGGCAGGGGGAGTCAAACTGCGGCCCTCCAGAGGTCCATGGACTGCAATTCCAATGCTGGCAGGGGCTCATGGGAATTGTAGTCCATGGACCTCTGGAGGGCTGCTGCAGTCTGACTACCCCTGCTCCAGTGGCTCGTGAGGTGGCTCTTAACGGAAGCTGGTTGCCACGTAGCATCCAGTTGCAGAAGGAGACTGGAGGATGAAGGAGACAGCCCTGGTCTGTGATGTGATGCCGTCTTGACTGTATCGATAGAAGACGGGTCACAAGACGTTGCAGTCCTCCTGTGTACTGCACTGGTTGGCCTCGGGGCCCAAGCCCTATGAAGAAAGGCTGGGAGACTTGGGAATGTTCAGTCTGGAGAAGAGGTGGAGAGGAGACAGGATGGCTCTCTTGAAGTCTTTGAAAGGTTTTCACTTTGAGGAGGGCGGGGAGCAGTTCCTGTTGGCAGCAGAGAACAGGCCCCACAGTAGTGAGTTTAAACTACGTGGAGAACAATATTGGCTAGATATCAGGGGGGAAATTGGCAGTCCAAATAGTTCAGCAGTGGAAAGGGCTGCCTGAGGAGGTGGGGAGCTCCCCCTCACTGGCATTCCTTGAGCAGCGGCAGGACAGATCCTTTCCTGGATGCTTGAGACAGATCCTGCACTGAGCCAGGAGGCTGGACTAGATGGCCTGCTTGGCCCCTTCCCACTCTGGGGTACTGTGATTCTGCCTAACCCTCCTGCAGGGTGCGGAGTTCTCAGCCTGAGCCTCGGGGAGCTGCTGCCAGTCTGAGCTGATGTCATGGACCCCGATGGGTGGAGGCAGCCCCTGCCAGCATTCAGCAGAAGGCAGCTCCGTACGCGTTTCACACCAGACGATCGGAACTGGGTTGCAGACAAAAGAGACAGCCAGAGGCCAGTGCTGTGCTCCTGTGTGGATTTTGGCAGGACTCGCAAGAGCGGGCGGGAGAAGCTGAGTCACAGGTTCCGGCCTGGACAGCATCCGCCGCTGCCGCCGCATTGCCTCCCCAGGGGCCCGGGAGGAAGCTGCAAACTGGAGCAGAAGGAACCGCTGCTGTGGAGGCACAGCCGGGCCAGCCGGGGGTCCCAGCTGGAGCCTGGCTCTGCGGGGCAGTAGCGTTCCCCCTCCTGGCTGCGCATGGCCACAAAGGCCTCCCGGGGCGGCATGAAGGCGTCAGGATCCTCAGTGCCCGGCTAAGGGCGGGACTGCAGCAGCTGATCCCAAAGGAGCCTCCTTTCCCCGCTTGGTCCCTTCCAGGAACAAACTAGGCCTCGATCTGGCTGAGCTCCGTCCCAGCAGATCCTGAGGAAACGGGGGGCCACGGGGTGCACTGGGAGCTGCCCTGGTCTCCTCCTCCAGTGGGAACCCCCAAGACCACGGGGAAATCCTGGAAGAGAAGAAGAGCAGACTGCCTCTCAGCTGCCGCGGACTCCCGGAGAGCCATCGTGGGGTGGTGGCTAAAGAGTGGCACCCGCTAATCTGGAGAACTGGGTTTGATTCCCCCCTGGGCACTTTTCCACATGCAGCCAACTTGGGCCAGTCCCAGTTCTCTCAGAGCTCTCAGCCGCACCTACTTCACAAGGTGCCTGTGGTGGGGAAAGGAAGAGAAAGGTGTGTGTAAGCTACTTTGAGCCCTCTTCAAGTAGAGAAAATTGGAGTCCCAAAAGCCTCGGCTCTCCTCCTTTGAGAGAGCGTAGTGTAGGGCTAAGGAGTGGCAGACTCTAATGTGGAGAACTGGGTTTGATTCCCCATTCCTCCACATGCAGCCGCCCAATTTCTCATAGAGCTGTTCTCACAGAGCAGTTCTTTCAGAACTCTCTCAGCCCCACTCACCTCACAGAGGAAAGGAAGAGAAAGGTGTTTGTAAGCATTGAGACTCCTTCGGGTACAAAAACCAGCACCCAGATCATCTCTGGGTTGGGAACTATGTGGAGAATTTGGGGGCCGAGCCTGGCGAGGGGAGGGCTTGGGAAGGAGAGGGGGGGCCTTCAGTGGGGCATAACTCCAGAGAAGTTTACCTTCCAAGGGGTCCTTTATCCTCCAAGGGAACAGGTCTCTGTAGTCCCGGATCTCCAGCTGCCACCTGGAGGTTGGCACCTGGAATTGCAGCAGAAGTGTGCTGGGTGGGGCGGTGTGCATGTGACTTGCTTACATTTACTGCCTGCCATGTAATAGAGCAGGGTTGTGTCTGAGCATGTGCAGAGTTAATTTCCCTGCCTGCTGCTGCTGAAGGCTCCCTGCCGCCCTGCCCCTTTTCCGCCCGCTCCCGCAGGGACTAGGCGACCCTGTCTCTTCATCTGCGCCCAGCATGGGCAGATCTTGGACAAAGATGGCCTTTGTCAGGCCGTTCTGGAAGCCTTCCCCGGAGTGACATCAAGGGCCAACTGTGCCCACTGTTTTCGGGGCGCAAGCGAGCTTCTCAGCAGGGCCGCAGAAGCACACGCCCCTCTTTGTCCTCGCCACTTGGACGCAAGATGAGGAGCACCGTTTTACTAGAGAGTCAAATCCCTTAATCTCCAGATAGGAATCAGCTGAACAGCCGAACGGCTGAAGGACAGAGACCCCCCCACCCCCCGGCCGGCCTGTGCATCGCGTGTCCAGCTCCTTGTTTAAGCAGCTGCTGCCGTATTTAGAAAGGGTGACTCAAGGCGAGCCAGCAGCGGCCCTTCTCTTGGCTGCCTCATCGCAGGCCTCGGCCTCTGCTTGGAGCCTCAAGGGAAGGGAGGCTCGGCCTGCGGACAAGGGGGACGGGGACCTTTTTGCCCCGGTTCCAGCGGAGGGGGAAGGAAGGAGGAGCGGGTTTGGATCCAGCCAGCTCCTGTGGGTGCAAAATGGACGAGGAGTCCCTTTGGGCCCTCCAGAAAAGGAGGGTGTTTTGCGCAGAAGACAGGGCTCTACGGTAGCAAAACGATTCAGAAAGAAGCTTGGGGTAGAGGTGGCATTTGTTCAGTGTTTGTGTCCAGGGGCCCGTTAATGTTGTTGGTGTGGAAGGTGCCGCTGGACTCCGGCTTCGTTCTCTTGGGGCTTAAGGACTGCAGATGGGAACATCACTCTCTGTTGCTCTAAGGACAGTCGGTTTCCACACCCCACTTTTCCTGAAGGAGTCTCCAAACAGCCTATAACTACCCTCCCTTCCTCTTCCCACAACGGGCACCTTGGGAGGTAAGTGGGGCTGGCCCAAGGCCATGCGGCAGGCCTCAGGTGGAGGAGAGGTGAGAAATCAAACCCAGTTCTCCGGTTTGGAGTCCACTGCAGCTTGTGCCTGTAGACCTGCTGAGGACGGAGCTTGAGGTCTGAAGCAGGAGCGTAATTGGTCAAGGCCGGCTTAAAGCCAATAAACCCACAACCAACCCCAATAGTGCGCCCTAGTGAGAAGGTCTACTGCAGGGGTGGGCAAACAGTGGCCCTCCAGATGTCCATGGACTACAGTTCCCATGAGCCTCCTGCCAGCATTCTCTCATGTGGACTTAGTCCATGGGCATCTGGAGGGCCACAGTTTGACAACCCCTCGTCTGTGGCGTGTGTATATACCTTGGGGTTGGTCATGGGTTTCTTCCGTTCAGTTCTGCTGATAACCTTCTGGGGTCCTAATAAGAGCTCAAATAACTTCCGGTGCCTGTGTCCACCCTGAACCTACAGATCTAACACTGCTGTTAACCAGGGCACCATTCTGGGTCTCTTTGTAGGTTCTTTTACTCTTGGAAGGTTCTTACTATGTACTTTTTGTATTGTTGCATGCTAAGACTCATGTTTGACTTCACCATTGGGCCTGATCTTTGGTTGGTTCCAGATCTCTCCAAGTCAAATCCTAGAGTGCTGTTCTGACTGAGCAGGAATATCAGGGCTCTCTCAGCCTCCCCTCCCTCACAGGGTGACTGTTGTGGGGAGGGGAAAGGGATGGTGAATGTCAGCCACTCTGAGACTCCTCCGGGTAGAGAAAAGCGGCATCTAAGAACCAACTTCTTCAGTGATCTCAGGGCTCTCTCAGACTCACCCATATCACAGGGAAAAGTGGCATATAAGAACCAACTCTTCTTTGTTGCATGTCCAACCTCGATCGCGGGGAGCCATTCCGTGTGATCCACAGCAAGAAAGGCAGACTGCAAATAATGACCATAAATAAAAGTAAGTCCTCGGACCCACTCTTGTGGACAAAAGCCAAGTGGCCTGAGGGGCTGGAAGAAAGTGGGGAAGCTGGCCAACCTTCAGGGAGAAAGCCGGCTGGATCTAATCCATGGCTGTCCACAGGTGAGGGAAATGTACCCTATAGAATTTCAAAGCCCGTCTCTTCTTTCATCTAGATGGGTGGCCCTGTGAGTCTGTCTGTACTGGCAGAAAAGAGCAAGATTCCAGGGGCACCTTCAGGACTAACAACATTTGGGTCAGGGGAGGCGTTTTCATGAGTCACTGCTCTCTTCTTCGGATACCAAAAATATCTAGTGACTTGTGAAAGCTCCTCCCCTGCCCCAGATGTTGTGAGTTTTTAAGGTGTTCTTGCATGTTTCCTTAATGATTATTTCTCTCTAGGCAGCACTAAGCCCTGAGAGGTGTGAACAAGTGGGGGGGGGGGTCTCCTGGGATGGAATATTTCCAGTAGTGTGATCAGATGCTCAGCCTGGGAGTGAGAACATCGGTGGCCTTCAAGATGACACAAACTGGATTGATCCTGCATAGAGCAAGGGGTTGGACAAGATGGCCTCCCTCCACAGCCCCTTCCAAGTCTATGACTCCGTGTTTCTGCCTGTGGAGGACATGAGTTTAATCCAGCACATTTGGAAACACTGTTTTGTTGACAGGTTTTGCTCTGGTGGCTGCATGTGCAAGTAGAGTACCGGGAAAAGTTGCCTTCAAGAGAAAACCATTTAGGTAAACAGTACACCATGTGCTTCCAGAGGCTACACAAAAGGGGAAATTCTGGCATCTTTTCACTTCGCTGCAGTCCCATAACTGGAAGGACTGGACTGGGCCTGATTCTTCTGGCCTTGTGACTATCAACAGCAGGTGGACATTTAGTGCTAAGTAAGTATGTACAGGCAGGTAGCCTCACAGCACAAGTCTAAGGACACTTTCTTATGAGTGAGCCATTCTCAATGAAAGGGGAGTTCCCTCTGAGTACATCTGTGGAGGGCTGCTCTCTTAAAGGCCTTGAAGGTCTCCGAAGGGGCTGGATCCAGCAACTCGCCCTGTGGCTTACTGGCTTGGTGAAGGCTTGGTCTTGTATGTGCTGCCCTGAGTGCCTTGGAGCAGTGGTCCCCAACCTTTTTATCACCGGGGACCACTCAACGCCTTTTACTGAGGCCCGGTGGGGGGGGGGGTAGTTTACTCCTCTACTCTCAACCACTGCCCTGACGCTCTCTGATCGCTATGGTAATGTTTAAACCTCCCTTCAAAATAAGAGACAGACATGCCACAACAATGCAGTGTGTTGTAAAGGGCTGGGGGGGGGCCACCTCCAATTAGTCGGACCACAAGTGGTCCGTGGCCCACAGGTTGGGGATCGCTACCTTGGAGGATCACCTGTGCAAAGGAGAGGCAAAGAGAGGTTTATTTCCCCTCTGCAGATTCTCCCATCACTGCAGTGCTGTCAAGGGTCAAGTTGGAACTGACCAAGTTGGAACTGACCTCTCCTGCACTACTTTGATTCTCCTTTCAAGGTTGCTGTGCTAAATTTTGAAAGAGACTCACCGTATTGACAGTGCCTGTCTCACGGAGACGCTGGATTACACTCGCTCTGCTTGATCTGGAGTCTGGTTTCCGTTTACTTTGCCCACGATAGTGCTGTTTTATGCTACATTTTACAGAAAGGCTAGATTTTTTACACCAAATTCTTGATTGTGTGATCCTTAGCAAGGAGAACATTACGCGGAGTTCCAGAATCAGCAAATGTTTGGGGGCAGCTGCACATTGGCAGAAGTCAACTCCTTTGCGGTCCAACCAACACTGATTTCTTTTCAGAGTCTTCCCGGGCACAGAGGGTCATTTCGAGAAGAACCCAGTGTGAACTTTCAAGAGCCCAGAATGTTGGAAGCGAGGGGCATCCCACAGGCAGAAGCACGCAGGATGGCTCCCGTTTCCATTTCCCCGAAGGCTCCGGGCGGCACAGCATCCCGGCCTTGTTCGATGCAGTGGACAGTTCCGCTTGGAGTGCACCGTCTGACACCGGCCAGCCCTGCAGGGAGCGCGTGAGGGTGCCGCCTGCCGCTGATTCCGCGGATGGCCCCGCCCTCCGGCTCCGGCCCCGCCCCCTCCCGCAGCTGTCGCGGCGGCTCCGCCCCCTCCTTCCCTCGCGCGCCACACAACCGCGCTCCTTCCCGCCCCCTCCTTCCCGCGCGCGCCGCCATTGGCCGCGTCCCCTGGGCTCCGGGGCGGCGATTGGCCGGATCGGAAGGCGCCTCAGCCAGCAGGTTCGGGTGCGGCGGGCGAGGCCTGAGGCGGCTTCTCTCCTCCTCCTCCTCCTCCCGGCCGGGGACTCCTCGCCGCAGGGCCCGCGCAGGCAGCGACTCTCGCCGGGCGGCGGCTCCTCCTCGCACCCGGCCCTTGCTCGGTAAGGGGGGGGGGGGGCGTCCCGGCGCCCACTTTCAGGCGGGCGGAGCTTGGCGGGACACCCTCTTCTCCCCGCCCAGGCGGGGGGGGGGGCCTACGACAGCCCTGCGAGGTAGGCGCGTCTGGCCAGAGCGCGTCGGGGGTCGGGTCGGGGGGGAGGGGCTGTCCCCGTGCGACGTGGGCGGGGCGCTGCGGGGCCTCCTGCGGGTGGGGGGGGGCGGCGCTGCGGCCCCCCCGGAGCTCCCCCAGCCCGCGGTCCGCTGCTGGCCCGGCGCCCTCCCCCCCCCCCCCGGGGCCACGGCGACGCCCGGCTGGGCTGGGCTGGGCGGGGGTTTGTGTCGCGGTTGCGGCCGGCGCTGGGAGCCAGGCCGGGGGAAGGGGCCGCCTCGGTCCGCGGACTACACTTCCCATGAGCCCCTGCCAGCCGGCCTGCAGGGGACCGTGGGCGTTGTAGTGCATGGGCCAGCCCGAGGAGGGGAGCGGCGCCCTGCCCCTCCCCTCCCGCCCCGCGCTTGGCGTCCGCCGGGTCCGGCCCTCCGGCCAGGGCTGGGCGTGGCGCGCGGCGTGGCGAGGCGCGGCGAGGCGGAGGCGGCAGAGGCCACTGGGCGCTCCTCGGCGTTGCGCATCCCGTCCCCGGCGAGCTATTAATATCGTGCGGGCCGCGCCCGGATTTAGCAGGCGCAGTTGTCCCCCTCGGAGCACGCGGGGCGGGTGGCATGAGAGCGACGCCGCCGCCGCCGCCGGTAAGTTGAGACGCCCGCCCCGTCCTCCCCTCCCCGCGTCCGCTTCCTGGCGCTGAGTCTCTGGGCACGAGAAGGCAGCAGAGCGGTCGCGCGCGTCTGTCTGGAGGGCGCGATGCCCGGGGGTCCCTCTGGGGCCCGGCCCTTGAGACCTGCCTTCTGGGGTGGGGCGGGTCTGCAGAGGAAGGCTCCGGCCCTTGCTCAAGTCAATCCTCCTCTGGTTCTTTCCCCTTCATCCTGCGTGCTTCTGCCTGTGGGATGCCCCTCGCTTCCAAAATTCTGGGCTCTTGAAAGTTCACACTGGGATCTTCTCGAAATGGCCCTCTGTGCCCGGGAAGACTCTGGAAAGAAATTAATGTTGGTTCGACCGCAACGCAGTTGACTTCTGCAAAAGTGAAGGTGAGCAGCTTCAGCCCAGAGGCTGGAAAGGCAGCCGGATCTTCAGTTTGAAAGTATGAAAATGGTTTAAAATTTGTCAGCAGCTCCTGACAGTGTCGCATGAGAAGCGCATCTCCGTCTGTTGGGGGGATGTAGAACGCACCTGATTGTTTGTGGTTCAGACTGCTCTATCCCCAAGTTCTTGGGGTGGATAATAAGATGTTAAAACTGTTCTTTGCTAATTCAGAATGGTGATGATTTCAGGGAGAAAGTGATACAGTCACAAATCTGAAATGTTTAATCGTTAAGCTCTTAATGGGATTTAGATTGCAATCCTAAACAGGGTTACTCAGGTCTCAGCCAGCTGTATTCTGTACAGAATTACACTGTTGATTTCTGAAATCTTGCCAGCCCTCCGTGGCATAGCCCCTATACCTTGCACTATAACTTCTAAATATTAGCGGTCTGTAGTCTAGAAGGTTCTCTGTCTTCTCCTGAAAGCCATTTTTTCTTGTACCAGAAATTTGGCTGCTTACAGTAATGGAAGGGACATGCTGCATGTGCTCAGAAGTGCAGTGGTGACTCAGGAATTAAAAGACACCCTTTGCGTATTTCACTCCTGTACGGATCCTGATGATTGGCTTGAAGTTACTGAGAGTCTGAAAACATTCTGGAGAGATTAGTTTGGGAAACCTGGTCCTGCAGGAGAAGAGAAAAAGTGAACCAAAAAATGTTGAAGAAGCACCAAGATGGACATCGGATGTGAAGAAGAGGAGAGTGCCATTCTGGGCCACGTCCTGTGATGGGCAGGGGCTAGTTCAACGTAAAAGGGACACTGGGAGGAAGCGAGAAGAAACACCACAAAGAAAACGCAAGAGGAGATAGGTGTGGAGGCAGATGCTGACCTGGAAAGGCTTGCATGAAGCACAAAAGAGTGGACAGCTGTCAGAGGACAATTTGCAGACTGAAATACCTGGTGGATGATTAAATCAGGGTGTAGCTGCTGCCTTAGCAATTTAGGAGTGAATAGCTCTGGCTAGGCTGACCTCATCAGAGCTTGGAAGCTAAGCAGGGTTGGCTACAGAACCAAGTTTGAGTCAGTGGTACCCTTTAAGACCAACAAAGTTCTGTTCCGTGTATAAGGCTTTGTGTGCTTGCACACTTCTTCAGCTGTGGTCTTAAGGATGCCACCAAACTCAGACTTGGTTCCGTTGCTTTGAACCGAAATAGCTGCCCGCTTGAATCTAGGGTTGGCTCCAGCTAGGCCTTGGGTGGGCAGCCACGAAGGAAGTCCAGGCTTTCTGTGCAGAGGAAGGCAAGGGCAATCCACCCCTGTTCATCTTTTGCCCCCACGGCCTCAGAGGTATCCTGAATACCCACCCTGAGCCAACTAGGGAAGGGTCAGATCTTCTTCTATAAAAATAAAATGGATTGAGTCAGTTGTTATTAATAGAGGCACCTCCATTATTGAGCCAGGTCCGTGGCTGGACCTTGAAAGTAGGGTTGTGCACTTCAGCCTCGGTTCGGCCCCCTCGGTGATCACCAAAGCCTGAAGCGGCTTTGTAGGAGGCCAGCGCTGTGGCGTTGAGAGGAGGGGCAGCGGTGGCATGCCCCCTGGCGGCTGCTCACAGGGGCAAAGCTGTGTGCCTGCATTCGGCTTGCGCTGCGGCCCCTCCTCTCCGTGCCACAATTCTGGCCGCCTCGGGCTTCGGTGATCACCGAGGCAGCTGAACCAAACCGAAGCACACACCCACCCCTGCTTGAAAGTTGCTTCCTGCCAACACAAAGGGATGTGTGTGAGTGGGCGGCCCCGCTAGATCACTTGGATTGGCACCAGCTTCTTCATCGTTGATCTGTGATATTGTTCTGCGTTATGTCGTCTGAGAGCGTTTTGACTGTTGGAAGCAGTTTGGGCTGTGGCAGGCCATGCTGTCTTTGCATCCCTCCCTGCTCCGTCACTTTCAGTGTCCCTTTTCCTTGACCCCACCACCTAATTGGCATGCCGCTGCCCTGCCCTGAGAAAGGTAATCGGTAGGTTGAAGGTCCCAGACTTGAACCTTTGCATTGCATGTCAAAACCGCCTTGTAAATAATAATTTGCGGAAAGCTAGCAGCTCAGGAGCCCACTTGTGCATCCATGACGTTGTGGCATATGAGCAACTGAGAAGGAACTCTTCATCTCCCAGTTGCTTGGAGCCAGTTGGCCGTGGGTGAGTCAGCAAGTAGTGGTTCATTGGCTTGACATAGCAGGGTAAGTTGGAAACGTCTTGGGTGGGAGGGCGGCCTGCCAGGAAATCTTGCCTGACACCCTGCAGGGCGGCTGCTGGGCTGAGGCCAGGGATGGGTAATGCTCCTGGCCCTCGCCAGCTGTGGAAATAGGAATGGCATCCAACTCAGTTTGGACGCCAGAGTGTCAGATTTGCCCAATTTAATCTATATACCACTGACTTATTTAATTTCTGTATCACTTCTCCCCCCCCCCCCAGTGGACTGGGGGTGCACTGAAGAGCAAGCAGAGACCCACAAGTGGCTTGTTCCCCCACTCTGCTGCCCTTGAAGCTGCTTAATTGTCTTTTGTTTAGATTAAGGTGACCAGATTGTCCCAATTTTGGAGGGACATCTGGGGGTACCTAGCAAATGTTATTTATGCTCTTGACTTTTAGGATCCAAATCCAATTTGCCTGTTTAATTATTTACTGTTGGGATTCATGGACTAGCATCACCAGAATGGCTCTTCTCTTTGTCTCTCCCCCCCCCCCCCTTCCTCTGGGCAGTGCCTCGCTGGCGCTTGAGTTATTAAAAGGACGCCAGTTAACCTAACTTAATAAAGATCAGGGTGGGGGAGGCAGGCGATAGCTTCCTGATTTCTCGAGGTTAATTAGCTGCACTACATCTGATGAGTGTGAGGCCTGTGGTCTGCTGAGCTTCAAGCAGGTGGGGGCCTTCACTTTGAAGGCACCTTAATTAAGCTTTTTGGGCTGGCAGGAGCATTGCTGCGTCTGTGTCGTCCTTGGCAATGGCCCAAAGGCAGAATTGTTTAATCCATGCTGGAAATCTGATTATTGTCTCTAAGCAGATGACTTGATGCTGTTCCCTCAGTGTTGTAACAGCATCCCCCCCCCCCCACTCGCCTTCTTCTGAAGCATCCAGTGCACCTGAGACTGTCCAAATTGCTCAGGTTTTCCCGCAGTTGCATGGGTTTCCTTGCCCTCTTCTCTTTTTGTGCAGTGAAAGCTCAGCTCGCTTAATGATGCAAGTTGTTTTGAGTTCCATGGGGTGGAAGCAAAACAGGATATAAATATTTTAAATACAATAAATAGATGTGGATTTCTCTTTTGTTTAGGAAATATATGTCCCACCTCCCTGACCCATTAAAACCAGCTAAAACCTGTAGAATTGGTAGTGTAAAGGTCATTTTAATTGCGCTGAAAGATTTATTGGGCACAATGAGTATTTCAGAGCGTAAAGGGTGACCTGGCTGGTTTCATGTCCTTTATCGGTTTCAGTTGTTGCAACTCTTGCAGGCCAAATGCTGTGTGTGTTTGACGTATCCTCCACGGCCAGGCAAATAGTTCTCAGGATACAGTTTCAGTTTCTTTTGGAGCTTAATACGCTTTGCCTTGCTGCCCGGGCTGTTCCTTTTTTTCTTGGTCTAGCCTGCCGGATCACCGCTTCCACAAGTGAACTCAATTTAGTGTGATGAATCAAATTGGAGCTGTTCAGTGTGAGCTCAGGTGGAAGATCGTGTGGCCCAATTCACATCTTATGTGATGTCTTTGTATTTTGCACCTGGGTACCAGCCACCAGAGGCCCAGTATCTCCTTAGCAGCTCTTTTTAGATGCTGTTAGGAAAGAGACTGTGAGAAGGAAGGGAGAGTAAATGAAAGAACAGCTTGGCAAAACATGGAGGAAAGAAGCAAGAAAATATACATGACTGAGGTCAACAGCTCTGCTAGATTGTTCCCACTACTGATATGGAAACTGTTCCTGGGCAGGGATGACAGTATGGGCATGGCCTCACTGCCCCGCAGGATAGATTATGACATTTCAATGGCTAAGGAGTTAGCATTTTTAAAACAAGAACATTTACCTGAGATGCTAAGGGGCTCCATGTTCTTGGCCTGTCACATCCTCAGGTGGCCCTAGAGAAGTGCCTCATATTGTATGGCTTTTAAAGTGACGTCTGTCTGCTCGGAGTCCTTGAGATGTAGCCAGATACAAGTTTAAATGTGGTGCTTTCTAGTGAGGGGTTCTGTGGTGCATGTGGGCATCGTGTAGCCTGCCATCCAGGAAGTGGTGCTTGAAGGTGGGTGGAGCTTCAGCTGATGCAGAGGCTGGTTTCATAGGCTCCTTCCTCAGAGTCTAGCTTGTCCACGAACACCTCGCTGCACTCATGCCTGCAAGGGTTCTTCCGGCCTTTGGTTTTAGACAGATGGGTTAGATAATTCTTTTGGCCCGGGGAAGAACGCTGACAGCCTTGATTTCCATGACCAAGCCTGTACTTAAGTATGAGGCCCAAATACTGTGGTTGTTTTGGTGGCTACCCCTTTCCTGCAGAAAGCAGCTGGGTCAGGATGCAAAACTCTGCAGAAGTAGAAGGATCCCAGCTCAGCACCATCCATCCTAATGAGGGGGAAGTTCAGTGTGAAACGAATGCGCATGTTCTCCTGTGGCATCTTTTAAGACCCATAAAATGTGCATGCGCACGAAATTTTATGCTCAGAGTTAAACTTTGTCGGTCTTAAAGGTGCCCCTTGTCTCAGACTTAGTTCTGTTGCTTCTAACCGATATGTCTGCCCACCTGAATCTTTTCTCCTTTTGAATTCTCAACTAAATATCGGAGCTGGGCAACAACTCAGGAATGGAAGACCCAATGAAAAGCTCTCCTGCGGGTCCAGTAAAAATTTAAAACCCCGACAAAAGTCTTCCGGATCTTAAGATTTCAGTGAAACCACCAATCAGACTGAGTAAATCTGTCAAGGCCCATTTAATCATGTTCCTTTGGAGCAGTTCCTTTTTGCACCAGAACAGATCTAATGGCTTCTTACGGGATGCGTGTACCTTGAGCTTGGCTTTTATGGCCCCAATCAAAAGCTAGGGATGAATAATTCATCATTGCACTTTCAGTCCAGGAAGAAACTCTGTTTGAGATGATGAACTGTGGATTTCCTTCCCGTTCTGTGATGGCTGCTCACCGTTTGGATAACCAGATTTGTTGACAAATAACACTTCTGTGGGTTTTCAATGACTCAGTCACTGATGTTGCCTTCATAGTATTCACTGGTTACTCTCACTTACTGCATTTATCTGTTCTTCGGATCCTCCAGAATCTCTTTGTACGGGCCCCATATTTTTGTTGGGAACGAAGATATAAGTAGACAGAGGTAATCTTGGCTGGCTTGTCCACCTGAAATCTAAAGCTTACTTGTATGTTAGGCATGTTTGGGGGGTGGGGGTGGCTCTATATGCCTATCCTGCCCCTACCTGGACTGCCTCTGCTAGCCCGGTCTGATCAGATCTCAGAAATTAGCCCTGATTAGTACGTGGGTGGGGACCACCGAGGAAGGCCAGGGTCGATATGCAGGGGCACCTCTTCTAATTTCTAGCCTTGAAAGTTTGCTGTGACTTGACCGCACTCCCCACCGCCACACATGCCTATTCTGAACAAGGAGCATCAAGGGATGGGGAGAACTTGGTAGCCTGGCCCGGGGACTGAACAGCTGATGAAAGGATTATACGAGGATAGGAGGACAATATGAAAAAGGTGGGGCTTTATCTTAATGGATGGAACCCTGTGGTTGTGACCTGTTCAGCTTAAAGCTCCCTTGCCCTGAAGGACACGTGGCCTCTGCCCTTCCTGCCGTGGGGAGCAAGCAGATCCTCCTGCAGTGCCAAGGGGAGACGCCCTTTATGGGAATACTGACCTGAAACATTGAGAGTCTATTAGAAGAATGGTATTGCCTTGGAAGAAGGAGACTCTGCTGAAGAAGGGAGGTCATGGTACTTCGGCTTGGAGTTGTGCCATGCTAAAAAAGGCCTTGGGAAGGAACCAAAAGCGATGCTGCAGGGGAAGGGAGAAACCAGCACCAGCATGAGCGGCCCTCCCAGTGATCTGGACTGAGTTGTGCTGCGCCTCCTTTTTATTGTGCAGAAACTTATTGACTAACACAGTGCATGTTTTTGTGTGATTGTCTGCAAACATCTTGGCTGAGCATCCTTCCTCCAATGTGCTGGAGCCTCTCCCCGTCAGAGGTGAGTCTGCATCACTGCATTTGGGCTTCTTGTCTTATTCACCATCATGGAGAAATCCCTGCCCCCCTGGGCTGGCCAGGCTGGCACGGTCTTGGGAGATAAGCAGGGGTGGCCTTGCTCAGTATTTGGATGAGCAAGGAGCCTCCAAGGAATGCCGGGTTTCCTGAGCATAGGCTGGCAGCGGTAAATTAGCTTGCCTTGAAAAACCTCCGGGGTTGCCATAGGTTGGCTGCAGTCTGGTGGCAACACAGAGGCATCGTGGAGAAAACTAACTTGGTTCAGCAAAACAAAATCAGAGTCCAGTGGCTCCTTTAAGACCAACAAAGATTTATTGCGAGTGCTTGCACTCGAAAGCTCACACCTGGAATAAACCTTTGTTGGTCTTAAAAGTGCCACTGGACTCTGATCTTGTTTTGTTGTGCTGCTTCAGACCAACACGGGCTACCCACTCCAATCTAACTTGGTTCAAGTTAGCGGAAATGTATTAAGGATTGTGCAGCTGGAATTGTGGCACAGCTTTAGCCAAATGCTGTAACGATCGGTTCAAAGATAGATGCAAATAGGACAAACACCCAAAGAGGAAAAACAAACCCCCAAAGATCACAACGCAAATCTTAAGCACTCGGTTTGCTCCAGAACTCTCCTAAAACTATTCAGAGTCTTGTTTCTCAGCTAAGAAGATTCCAGGGGCTTGGTTTCCTTGACAGACTTTAGGTTGTCCTAGCACATTTTTACCTGCATAGTGCAACCGTGTGTTTGGTGTATGACACTGTTCACCAGGTCAGGAGCAAGCGGTGATATGAGGAGAACAAAGTTTGAGTTCCGTGGCACCTTTAAGACCAACAGTTTTATTCTGTGCAGAAGCTTTTCCGTGGGCGCACACTCCTTCAAAGGCCACTTTGGACTACAGGAGCTCAGATATTGATGCGGCTCCATGTGAAATGAAACGCGAAGACGATGACTTGGGTCTTTCGGTTACACGGGGCCCTTCCAGACAGGCCGCTCCTCTTGAGCAAGCGAAATGCCTTTGTCTCCAGTAATATGTTAACAGAGCAAAATGCCTTTGTGGGCAGGAAAGGACGAAATGCTTAGCAAATTCTACAGTGGTGGGAGACTTTCATTCAGCCTTTGTGGGTCCTCTGCAGAAGAAAACAGTGACTGCAGAAGACTTCAGCTCTCATCTGGTTATTATTTGGGGGTTTTAAAACTTCTGGGAGTGTACATTTTTTTGAATTGACATTTTTCTGCAGACTTGGAACTTTCCACACATCTTGGACTCTGTTGAGAATTAGATATAGTAATATTTGTTTTCTTTTGGGAAAAGTGTCTGCAGAAAAATGTTAGGATCAGCCTAGCCAATGCAAATATCATGGAATTGCCATCATGACTGAACCTCTTTTGGGCATTTCTCTCCTCTTTAGTCCTCTGTTGTGAAACAGAACGAAGAGAACTCGACTGCTGCCTGCTTATCATCTGCTTTTATGCCGTGCTTATTGCAGGCATCAGGCTCCTCGGCTCCAGCTAGTGGCTGGGCAGCCTTGCTCTGTTAAGTAGCCTTGTGAGGCCAGAAGGGAGAGTGGCCGTGCAGGCTGGGCTGGCTCGTCCTGGGAGGGCCACTCCTCACTGCTTGTTCCTTGTACACCCCGGAGAGTTTGGTTCTGCTGCACTCGCCGTCTTCCTTCGGAGTGAGACCCTCATTTCCCCACCACCTTCCCATAAATTCAGCTTACAGAAGTATTTAGCAATGTAATTGCAGTCTCATTCTTTCCCCTGTGCAACAGCTGTTTTAATCAGAAGCATTATTCATTCAGAGTGGGATGTTAGTGGGTGGGTAAGCAAGACTTTTTGCATAGGGTTGGTTATGCATGCTTCCAAGGCTGTTTTCGATATTGTTTAGGTGTGGCATGCTTTTTGTGTTGTTGCTTGGAGCTGCCTCAGTGTGACCCTCTCCTCCCCCCACTTGCTTTTGTAGATGAATTTAAATTGCTGATCTGGTATATTCTAAATAATTTGAAGCTGTGGTAGACTCTGTCGGATCAATTTGCATCTTAAATTTAACAAGCGTCAACAGAATTGATTCTATATTGGAAAATGTAGTTGCTTCTCTGATATTTATTTTTAGATGAGAAAATAATATTAGTCTTCATATAGTCCTTTGAATTGCTGATTGGTTACTAGCCATACCCCAGCAGCTAGATGGAGAGAACTGTGCAAAGGTTGGCCTTTTCCCTGTAAGGCCACAAGTATTCTTGTCAGAGAAATGAATTCTACCCAGCCCCCCCCCCCCTTTGTGGAGTTATTTGCAAGTCTGGCTGTTGAGTAGCTTTCTACTCAGGTAGTCCCTTGTAGCAGTCCTTGGGCCTCCATTTACAGAAGGGGGAAGCGGAGTCCCACAGGTGAGTTTACCCAATTATATGAAGAATGCCTGTCCTCCATAAAATCATTATCCATCATGTTTTTTCATGGGTTTGCCTGGATCTTTTTTGGATAGCTTCTTCCAGGTGCAGGGGCAAGTCTGAATTTGTGTTTGGAGAAGAAATGCAAAGTAGTCAGACCTTGCTAAATGAAATCTCCATGTCCAGGGGTGATGTACCTTTGAGCACCAGAAGCTAGCTACAGGTAGAGTGATTAATACCCTGCTTGTAAATTTCCCAGGAATAAATCAGCTGTCTGATGGATTTCGGCCCAATCTGGCAGGGCTGCAAAACTGAACAGAAACAAAAGATATCTAAGGTTGTTTGACCTTTTAGAAATCTTTGTATGAGACAAGTTGCTTCTCGGAATAATTCTTGGCCTCTGCTAAGATGGATGTGAGATTGGATTTCTCCTAATCTTTTTGGGGTAAATGGCAGGTTATAGCCCTTGAATTAGGCACCACAAACCCACAGGCACAACATGATTATGTGTCAGGCTGTGGGATTATGCGTTTTGCCCTAGGGTGACCCTCTTAGTCGCTTGCAGTGGTGTAATTGATGAATGACCGGATTTGCCGGCTTTGATATCTGCGCTAAGAGTATTCATAAAGGCTGTCTTAACTTGCTTACCCTTTCAACCTAATTTCAAACTCAAGATGAACCCACAGCAGCAATATCGTGAGAACCAGGTGCATGATCAAATAATAAGCCTTTCTCTATCGGTTGATTTGATTGCTGCCATCAATTATAGCCCAGGGTAAATGTGTGTGTGTGTGTGTGAGGGGGCAGAGGAGGCCTGCTAGCATGCTCTGAAATCATGTAAATCTAGTTAATTCACTTGCAGATAACTGGGTTTGGATAGCAGCCTGCCAGCCTGAGAGCTTGCCAGCAATTTGGCAATTAAAATTGAGCCCTGATCTCCTATTATGTCATTGCTCCCCAGAACTGGAACATGCAGCAATTAGGAAAGAATGTGTAGGTTTTGCAAACACTCTGGAATGCCGTTGGTTAACCTTCTTTTGTGAGCTTTACAATGACAGCTTGTGTGTGGCTGAACGCCTAAATCCTGAAGAAGGGGAAATGGGACATTCCCCTGATGAGGCAGGAAAGAGCAAGGGAGAGTGGGGAAGAGAGTTGTCTTTCCGTGGCGGAGATGCAGGTTCCACGATGTGCCCATGCATGGAGCTCCAGGCCACCGAGGGAGCTGGGGGTGATGCCGCAGACAGCCTTGGCTCTTGAGGCTATTATGGGCTAGGACTGCCACGTGAGAGTTAAAGTGCTATGGGAGTGCTGAGAGCAGCCTTTAAAATTTACTCAAGATTCAATGTTTACTAACAGTTTAGCTAGCCAGACCCACAAATGCCGGCTCAGTTAAATCAGGGGGGTCAAGGTAGATTGTGCAGAGTGAATCAATACAAGCAACAGGATGGGAACAATTTCATTGTTCAGTAAACAATGAAATAGGATTCAGAAATCAGAAATGCTCAGGCTTTGGCAGAAGGGTAGGGAAGCTGAGAGAATTCCATTCCATCTTCTGCTGAGCCCTTCTAGCACTGAGTTGTCTATGGCTGGGGGGGGGGGTGTCACTCCTGTGGCTCAGGCAGGAGGGAACCTCCACGTTCAGAGGCAGAGGCACCAATCCCCTGATTCCCAGAGCCAGGAGGCAGGGTCAGAGGAGGCTTTGGCCCCTGATGCTGAACTACTCTGAATTCCACCCCCCCCCCCCATACCTAGTTGATACTGTTCTACGCGCTTGAAGCCGTTACTGCAGGTCCTCTCCTCTGCTGCCAGCAGGAACCTTTCCCTGCCCTCCTCTAAGTGACAAATTTAGAGTCCAGTAGCACCTTTACGACCAACAAATTTTTATTCAAGGTATGCTAACTAGTTATGCGACCCCAGAGCATGCCTTGAATAAAAATTTGTTGGGTTTAAAGGTACCACTAAATTTCTTCTGCTACTTCAGTCCAACGTGGCTACCCACTTGAATCAACTTTTCAGATACTTAAAGAGGGCTGTCATGTCCCCTCTCAGCCTCCTCTTCTCCAGGCTGAACATTCCCAAGTCCCTCAGCCTTTCCTCATCCCAGATCCTCCTTATTGCTCTCCTCTCAATTTTGATATGATGCTTCTGTTGATACAGCCCAGGACTGCATTTGCCTTCTTTACTGCCGCATCACACTGTCTGCTCATATTTTGCCTACAGTCCACAAGTACCTAATTCACAGGCAGTGCTGCCCAGAGGTTTTCCTCCACTCCAGGAGGCCTGCTGCTCATTTTGGTGACCCAGATGTAGAACTCTGCTCTCCTCCTTATTGAATTGCATCGTGTTCTGATTTGCCCACTTTTCCAGCATGTGAAATCTGAGCCATCATACCGTATTTACCTGGAAAGATGACCCTGAATGTAAGACAGCCTCCTACCTTAATTATTCACAATCATTTTTAATTACAATACACTTATCTGCAATTTGTATGTGATTTGGATGACAGTAGTGAAGCGGGGGGGGGGGGAATCCCTCCCCAAACCTGATCTTGGGATACAGGATAGGGCCATAGTGACAGACATTTCTTCCAGTCCCCAGATGGTCGGTCTCCAACTCTACCACTCCCCCCCCCCCCCAAAAAAAAAGAGGCTTTTCACCACGGTGTCTGTGTGTGTTTGGCCATGAAGGCTTGATGCATGAAAGTGAAACGTGGCTTGCCATGGTGAAGTCTCTGCTCTTGAGTTCCCAGGAGATGGTTGACATGCCAGATGCTCCAGGCCTCATTGTAATATGGTGGGTGGGCTTAGGCAGGACCCTCCATGTGCAGGCACAGAGCCCCTCACTTGTCCATGCCTGGGATTCCTGCCTCTGGGATTGGCTGTGGGTGGAGGAGAGGCAGCTGGCGGAGGGAGGGGGGAGGGAGGGAGGGAGGGAGCGGCCCGGCGTGGAGCAGCTTGGAGCCATTGCTGGCGGGGCACTTCCGGGGGGGGGCCACTTGTGCAGAGCCATCACTTGGCACTCCTTCTTCTCTGAGCGGGAGCAGCGAAGGGAAACCCAGAGCGGACGAGCAAATTGTCACACAGCCTGAGAGCGTGCCGACTGCGGAGCTGAGTCTCAGCAGAACTTTCAGGGCAGGGTTGAGCAATGCTGCCAGCATTTGCTGGCAGGGGCTCATGGGAATTGTAGTCCGTGGACCTCTGGAGGGCCGCAGTTTGACTACCCCTGGGTAGAGCCATGCTGTACAGGGCCCATCCTGCATGTGCCCTGCAGATAACCTGGGAGATTAGCCTAAGAAGGGCAGGCGTACCGTCTGGAGTGGGTGTGCTCTGCTCTTGGGCCGGGGCCCGTGAATCTTCGGCTCAGCGTGTCTTTATTCCAAGCTCTGTTTCTGGTTATTAATTGTTACTTGAAAGGACTGGCAGTCCCTCGCTAGCTGATGAGAGGGTTTTCGACTCCCTTATCATTTCTTAATTTGTATTTTTATTGATGTGTGCTGGAACATTGGAGATCATTTGGGAAAGCATGCTCTGACTCACAGGAGCAAATGCTGGCGTAACATTTCTTAATCTCAGTGGTGGTGCTGGATTCTGGTTTGGGTTTCCGGCCGCAGGGCAGACTGGCAAGGGTAGCCCCAGAGGCAGTATCCCTCCTTCAATCAGTTGCTGAGGAGCACGGGCAGGCGGGAGGTTGCTGCTGCAGCCCTCCTTGGGGGCTCCCTAGAGGCGGCTGGTTGCCCCCTGCGTGAGCTGAAGGCTGGACTGGATGGGCCTTTGGGCCTGCGGCAAAAAGAGTCTTCTGTTCTAGTCTGTAATTAGCACTGGGGGCCATCGTTCTGGGTTATTTTGCTGCTTCATATTTGGTCAGCTTCACAAATATATACAGTATGAAACGGTTGGGGTTTTTGTTTAGTTGTTTGTAAAAAGTTTTAGCCCTTTTTCAATATTTGTAAAACACCATTCTTGCTGCAGCTGTTATATATGTAGAAATAGATGGTATAAACTTTAAGGAATTGTGTGCCTGATTTTTAAAAATCAGTAGAAAAACCTCTGTGTACGTACAGCTGTCCCCTGTATTCCAGAGGCTGATGGCTCTTCTTGGCCTGTCTCCAAACACAACAGTGGTACCACCAGCAGGCACTTGCTGTAAGTTTTGGTAATGCTCCAAGTCAACAAATGACTTCGGCTTGTCATCTTGTGACAGGTTTCTCGCCTATTTAAATTAATGGAGAAGTGAGTATCCTTTCTTAGACAGAAGGCCAAGAAAATGCCATTTATTGATTATATATGAGCTTTAAAGCCTGTTGCATCCGTAAATACAGCAGGTGCTAGCATCCCCTTTCCTCCCCCCCCCCGGCAGCTCTCCTGCCAGCACTCCCCCTTTGCCCCAAAAGGCCTGATGCAGCCTGTCCAAGCCATGGCGGGCCCATTTGGGGGGGGACAGGAATGGAGTTCCCTCCAGGACTCCCCCTGGCCCCAAAAATGCCCTCCGAGGCTTGGAGAGGCTGTGCAGGCCTTTTGGGGGGCCGGGGTGAGGGGTGGCATGACAGCCCTCCGCGCTCCCCTGACAGCCCTCCAGTATGACCTTGGAAATCCTCAAAGGTGGAAGCAGAATCGCTGCTGGTGTTTCCCCATTTGAAAAGCAGATCTAGAGAGAGCCACAATTCAGTCGTTTTGTGTGGCTAGACTGCCAGTCTGAATGCCGGAAGACCTGAGTTCAAATCCCTCTCTGTTGTGGGACTTTGGGCCACACACAGTGAGTTCCGTCTGTTGTGCCTCACATGGTTATGTGAAGCGAGAAGGGAGAAGGGCGGGTCCTGTGTACCTGTGGCTTCTTTGGAGAAAGGATGGGATACCAATGGGCCAGAGCGGGGCTGCCTAGCAAAAGCTCAGAGTTCCCGTTATCCCAGCATCCCATGTGGAAGCCCTGCCCCCGCAGCAGGGACCGTTCTTGTTGGAGAAAGTGCTGCCGGAAGGAGGGTTGGGTTGGGGCCCACGGGCCTCCTTTTAAGGAAAGAAAATGCCTGGGATCTCAGGGTAACATTTGCCTTGGTCCTAGGGCTCAGGTGGGCTCTCAGTTGAAACATGCTTCATATGAACCTGTGAGAACTTGAACCTGTGATTTTCTGCTGTATTCTTAGGAGTTTATCAGGTGTGGCTGGGCTGGATCTTATCCTTTCACTGCACTGCTGTGTTTGGTGCCTTCTCTGTTTCAAACTAACAGGGCAGCTTCAACACCGTCCAGGATTTCGGCAGGTTGTGCAGGTATGTGTAGTTCAGCGTCATCGCAGTTTGGACCTCAGTTCCTGTGGCTTGCAGCGTCTTTTGATGGGGCAAGTCTTCATGCATCTGCCTGAATTCATTCCAGTTAAATCCGAAATAACTGTCCAGGAGTTCCTCTGTGTGCTTCTTTGGTTTGCATATTGGGGGCCGATCTGGCCGTGCCAAACATTTGGTTAGGGGGACCCGCCTCCTGCTAAATGTGAGCGCGCTCTTCTTTCTTGACCCCTCCCCCTTTTCCATGTGAGCTTTCAAAATGCCATTTGGCACTTGGTCTGTTTCCATTAAATCAAATGAAGGATATTTATGTCGTTATATAAATGCAAGATGCTCCGTTGTGGTGCATAAATGCGTACTGTCAGGTCCATGCTATGTTTTATGGGAAGTTCTTTAACAGTTCTGCATCCTATGATTTGGGCTATTTAGTCTTTAGAACTTTTATCTTTGTTTTTGGTGTTTGTTTATCTTCCCCTGAAATCCAAGGCCCAGCTTGCTCTAATATGCCTGGTCTGTTTTTGTAGTATGCTGACTATAGCCTTAATTCCCCCAATTCAAAGAGCAATCCTTTGTGATATCACCATATGAATAAGGAGGTTACTCTTTAGTATGTCTCTTGCGTGTGATTAGAGATGGTCTTTTCCTTTAGATCCTGGTGAGTCACTCTGTCTCTCTTCCTCTTTCTTTTTGGTGGTTACTCAGTTCCCACCATGGTTTACTTTCACCTAAGGCTTCTAATCAGCTTTGGGTACCATGTCAAGCTGATGATCCCCCTGAAAATAAACATGGCCTGGATAAAAACCGTCTTCTGCAAAGCTAGCAACTTCTCAACTGTAAAAGCGTAATCCCCTGGCTATGGCGGTGAAGGAAGTCTCGAAGATCATAAACTCCCAGCTAGGTCGGAAAATAACTTCCAGTTGCTAATCCGGTTGGAGCATAAACAGGGGGACCAGATGGCGTTGCCACAATGCCCGTCTGTTTTATAATATTTCTCAGGGGCTGGTATTTCTGGCTAGTTGTGTCCAATACTGCAGGTGTTAATAAGGCAGCTGCTTTAAGTTCCCTGAAATAAGCTCATATGCTCCTTGTTCTGTGAGTGAAGTGCCATAAAAGTCCCTTCTGAATTATGCGGAACTGAATGAAATCATATCCAAGTTGGTATCCTTGTTGGTCTGAGTCAGTAGAACAAAGTTTGACTCCAGGGACACTTTTAAGACCAACCAAGTTTCATTCTGGGTAGACGCTTTCCTGTGCAGGCGCACTTCTTCCTCAGAATGCAGTCAGTACATTTTTTCATATTTTAATGCAACTTTTTTGCCTCGCAAGAGGGTCTGATTTGGGCCATGGAAACTCCTCTCTTTGTAGTTCCTTCTACAGCTAGAAAAGGGAGACCCCCTTCTTTGAGGAAAGGCATCGCTGGCTGCTCACGACAAAAAGCCTTTTGACTGAGTTGGCCCTGAAGGGTGATCTCATCTCAGTGACCCATCTGAGCCATGCGCAATCTTCCAGCTATTTGCATAAACAAAACCGTGCTGAGCTGCCCGACCACAGAAGACGAAGCCGGCAGGGTTTGTGGGATGAAAGCTGCAGGGGGGGAGTGTGAGTGTGTTGAGGAAACCACCTTGTGGTTGGACACGCCAACTAGGTTCCCCTGCTTAATCCTGAGATTTGAAATGCCTCTGAGAGTTTGAGCCCCATGGCATCTTTAAGGCCAACAGGTTTTAATTCCGGGTGTAAGCTTTCATGGGCAGGCACCCTTGGAAGTCCCCCTCCGTCACCATGGCTGGGAGTCGTTGATAGACTTGTCCTCCGTGGGCCTGTCTGATCCCCTTTTAAAGCTGTTTATTCCTGTGGCCAGCCCTACTTCCTCTGGCAGCAGATCCCACAGCTTAATCCAGGGGTAGTCAAACTGCGGCCCTCCAGATGTCCACGGACTACAATTCCCAGGAGCCCCTGACATCTGGAGGGCCGCAGTTTGACTACCCCTGGATTAATCACTCTCTGCCTAAACTGGTATTTTCATTTGTCTCTCCTGAACAATCTCATTGGATGCTCTGGAGTTTTGGTATTTTGGGAGAGGGAGAAAAATTCCTCTTTCTCAACTCTCCCCACCCCATGCATAGTGTTATAAACCTCTGTGATGTCAGACATCTGATGCTGGTTTTGCATACTAGCTCTCCCTTGTTTGCCTTTAAACTTGGTGAGGTCTCTGGATCTTGTGTTTTCCCTTGTTTGATTTGGTAATTGTTTGAGCTCCGCATAATGCTGAGTCCATAAATATTTGTGTGGCCCTTTATACTGGCTTCCTGGGAATGGCTGGGATAATCCGGGAGCATTTTCATGGAGAAGGCACTTTCCTGTTTCCCCCTCAAAATACTTTAATCATAGAATCATAGAGTTGGAAGGGGCCATACAGTCCAACCCCCTGCTCAATGCAGGATCAGCCTAAAGCATCCAAGAAAAGTGTGTATCCAACCTTTGCTTGAAGACTGCCAGTGATCACTTATTATGTACAGAAGGAGAAAAGGCCAAGGATCCAGTAGCACCTTAAGGACTATCAAAATGTACGTGGCAGGGTATGAGATTTTGTGAATTTCTGCTCACGACTTCAGATACAGAAGAAGTATTAGACTGCACACTGGAGTAGCGCTAGTGTAGTCTCCAGCCTATGTTTCTGAGCGAAGGGAAGACAGACATATTGGCGGTGACGTTGCATCATGATTCCCTACGAAGTAGGCAGAATTAAGTCTGGACTGGATCCTTTTTCAGGATCAAGTACTTTTATGGCGTGACTCAGAGTCACCTCGAACCTTCGTTTTCTAGGCAGGGGCTGAACGCAGTCGGCAAGGTGTGGGCCTGTGTGAAAAGCCTGTGTTGGAGTTTGTGCTGTCTCATTCTTCATGTTTCCTGGCCCCATGGGTACCTCTGAGGATTACTCTGAGCCTCTGCAAATGGAGGGAGGGGACAGAAATACTCTCAGATTTCGGGTTGTGCGCGTCAGCTCGGTTCAGCCCCCTTGGCGATGCCCGGGGCCAGCGCTGCTGAGGCAGCTGAACTGAGCCCCTGAAGCGCACACCCCTGCGAGAGTCTCAATCCATCACTTGTGCTGGGGGCCCTCCCAGTCTAAGTGCCTCCCCCCCTCCCCGGGTGCTGGTGGGCGTCCCCTTGAGTGACTGGCCTCTTCACCTGGATATTGGGGGGAAGAGCTTAGAAGCATCTTGGGGTGCAGGGGGAAGGCTAGCCATGTGTTTCAAAGGCTGTCGTGACAATCGAGAGGGTAGATCCCGGCCAGGCAGCAAGATTTCGTTTCTCCTTGGGTGGAAGTCTTGTAATGTAAAGTGCTCTTGGCAGTTACTGGCTGACCTTTGACATCTCAAGAGGGTTAGGTGGCCCTAATAGGCCCGGAGAGCGGCCGTGCTGCGTCTCTTCTAGCACTTTAACAGCCAGCCATGATGGTTTCAGGCGTCCAGTTACTCTAATTGGGAAACAAAAGTCCTTTGCACTCTGTAGCTGGAAACTGAAGGAGGCCAGGGGAGCAGGCAGAGTCACCTCCCCCCCCCCCTTCAGAAGCTGCTGCTTTTAAGACGTCTCAGGTTTCCCCCCTGGAGTCGGGGGTTCTGCAGGAATTGAGCGGCTGAGGTTCTTTCAGCCATGGCTGCTTCTCCCTGAAACGGTGAAAACAGCAGCTCCATCTGACTTTAAGAACTGGGGGAGCTGCTTGTGGACCCTCCCGGAGTCCCGTGTTTCAGTGGGTTCTCAATCCTGTGCCGGCGTGGCGTGGGGGGCAGTTCTGTTAGCGTTGTCAACGCTTGTTTTGTGTGATCGTGTTACTCCTCTTGCCTGCTTCCCTGCCCAGTCTCTTCTCATGTTCTGTTTAAACTTCAGTTGACATTCAGATGCACCAACAACCGTTCTCTTGTTCCCACGTATCTTTGGGCTCTTCCCTCCCTGCGTGCCCTTTTGTGCTCTTGGCTTCTCTGCTCCCCTCGTCCTCCGGGCACCCTCTGTGCCTTGACTGCCTTCTTTCTTTCCTCGCTGCCCCCCATTGTTGGAACTTTCTCTTTCCTGGCAGTCATCGGGCTCCTTCCGCGTGCTGCATCGAAGCCCTCGTAAAAACCTGCCCCTTCACTCCGGCATTGGACTGGTCTCTGCGCATCCTCCATTTCTCCCCTCCCCTTTTCTCTTGTGCATCTTAGGCCATTTAGATTGTAAATTTGAGAGCAGGGCCTAACTCTCCCCTTTTCTTGACATATAGAACTTCCTGCTTGTCCGCATGCCGGAATCGGTGAGGCCCCCTTTACCCTTGGCACAGCCCCTAGACGAGGGTCCCCAACATGGTGCCCCCGAGTGCTTTGGCAACCCCTGATGGCAATCCTGGCGCCTGCCAAGTGGCTTTAGAATGTGGGCAAGGCCCAGTGGGGCTCTTACCCGGCAGGGTTTCTAAGGGGCCCTTGGAGAAGTGGCTGCGGGGCAGATAAAAGAATGTCTGGGTGACAGCTGCCAGCACAGTGTTGGTTTGGTCTCTCTTCTAGTGTGTGTGTGTGTGTGTAGCACACACACACACACACACGCACACACACACACTTATTTATAAACAAACCAACAAATTTCCGTGCCGCTCTTCCCTGAGGATTCAGGGCAGCTCCCAGGGAGGGGCACCTTATTACTCTAAATATATATATATATATTTTGCCCCTCTTTTCCTCTGCACTTGGGCTTCCTGCATATCCTCCTGAGGTAGCCGTTTTGTGGTTGGCTTCACCTTCCACAGCAGTTGTTTTGTGGTGTGTCAGAGTTCCAAAAATGCTCACGGGCTGAAAAGGTTTGGCACCTTTGCCTGGGGCACCGTGCAGCAAGGGCCAGGCATGTGACTCAGCATTTGTCCCGCTTCTTCTCCTGGCTCTCGAGGTCCGTTCTCTCCGGGCTCGCTGCCCCTTCTGAACCACAGTTCTGCACTTCAAGTGTAAGCGGCTTGCCCCATCTGTCTCGCTGGCATTCTTCTTTAAAGTCGGAAGGACGATGAGGCTCCCGGACTGGGTGGAAAGGGGTGTGTCGGGCACAGGGCAGAGCAGTCCGGGTGACCCAGGCAGGTTTAGTGCCAGCGGTCTTGCCGCTGCCCAGAGGGGCTGGTGTATGTCTGGGCCTGTCTCTGCATCTTCTCAATGGCCATTCAGTGCTGTTGACTCGGTTTTCTGGGCTCCTGTTAGTGTATCTGATGCAGACATTTAATGCATCCTTAAAAAAACCACAATGTTGGGGCTTTTTAAGAGCCGGGGGGGGGGCTGTGCAGCAGTGAAGACGAATTGTTGGCTTCCTTCCCCCTCAGGATGTTGGATCTCAGCCATCCAAAATGAGCTGTATTCAAGAGGAACTTTGCAGCAGATACTATTTATTTTATTTTCATCATTTATGCCTCCTCTTTCTCCCCAGTGGTGGCCAAAAGTGGCCTATGTCATTCTGCTCTGCTCCAGGGTATCATCACAACAGCCCTGTGAGGTAGGGTAGGCTGTGGGAGCCCAAGGCTGCCCGGTTGTGTTTCTTGGCAGAGTGGGATTCAAACCTGGGGCTTCCAGATTCTAGTCCCACACTCTTAACCTCTGCCCCATGGAGGCTCTCAGGCATCATTCCCCTCCCTCCAAGCCTACGAAGGGGAATCTGGCATTGAAAATCCAAGTGGAGAATTGTCCTGTAAACGTCCATGCCCAGTGCTCATTCATTCTGATTTTGTTGTGAAGACACAATGCATAACAGTGCTCGGTACCTGACAGGGTGCCTCGGCTGCCCTGGGTTCACATTCTAGGCACATGATTGTGCCTTTAGCGTGTGCAGCCGGTGCTTGTTGCCCTGTCTCCCTTTCCCACACTTGGCAGTTCCAGGCGTGCAGAATGCCAAATGGGTGGTTAAAACCAAAGGTTGCGGTTTTCTCCGCCTGTCATTTTTTTTTTTCTAACTAGGTAACTACCTGACTTGGCCGTATTCACAGCAGGCCAACTTTGTGCCAGAAGTGGAACAAAACCTCTAATCTAATTTGTACACAAGGGGTGCCCACAAACTTTGTTGCTACAAATGTAAGGCAAATATTATGACAGCTAAACTTAATAGTGGGAAGACGTTTTTGAATGAGTGTTTAGATGGTCGCTGGGTTTGGTTGTCGGAGCTTGGTGTGAGTTGTAGCAGGCCCACACAGCCACAGGCTATTTTGGGACTCTGGGTTGAGTTACAGCCGTGCCTTTTGGTGCAACAGCCCTGTGGGCCCTGGGCAGTCACAGAGCTTCAGATGATCCGAGGCTCCTTGACTTGGCACAGTTAGGGAGGGGCTCCAGCAATTTAATTGGCTTGCCAGAGGCTTTATTTATGCTCTGCCTTCTCCCCCAACAGGGACCCCGGACAGCTGACATTGTTCTCTTCTCCGTTTTATCCTTACAGCAACAGCCATGCTGTGAGGTAGGTTGAGCTGAGATGGTGTACATTTCCCAGGGTCACCTGACAAGCTTCCATGTCAGAGTGGAGATTTGACCAGGTTAAACTCTTGGAGGAGGGGGGTGTTCATGGGCCCTGCCCTGCTGGTTGAAAAGCAGGTGGACACGTTAGCCAGGAGTGCCTTCTGTCACCTGCATCTGATTTGCCAACTGCCCTGTTATATGGATTCCTCTGATCTGGCCATGCTTATCAAGGCTTGTGTAACCTCATGGTTGGACTGCTACAGCACATTGTACATGGGGCTGCCCTTGAAGACCCCCTGGGAACTACAATTGGTCCAAATTGCAGCAGAACAGCTGTGGTCAGGGACAAGCTGCAGGGAGCACATGCTGCCCATTTTAAAACAGCTACCTTTGCTGCCAGTCTGTCTCTGAGTTCAATTCAGGATGCTCTTTATGACCTTTAAAGCCCTTCATGACCTGGGACCCATGCATTTGAGGGACCATCTCCTTCCTTACGACCCTCTGCACCAACTGCTGGCATCAGGTAGGCGTCTGTTGGCTTTTCCACCACTTAATCGTGGCCCCTCTGGCTTCGACCAGAGCCTGGGGCTTTTCTATCATGGCCTCAGATCTGTGGCTTCCTGAACAGGTTCTCTCCCCAACATCTTCAGCAGACTCTACAAGGCCTGCTTGCTTTCCAGGGCTTGAATGGGCAGACATCTTGTAAGGGGGAAAGGTAGGAGAGATTTTGGAGTCTGCTTTTATTTTTTATTTTAGCTGAAAATGATTTCTACTATTATAATAAGTGCCCCTGAATTGCAAGGGAAAGCAGGAGATAAACGTTTTAGCAAATTAATAAATAAAACTGGGTCTCCCGGTCCTAATCCAGCACTCTGGCTGCTGCACACACAGTTAACTCTAACTCTAAAGCCCTCCTTCTCCCCAAGACAGAGCACTGGAACTTGGACTGCCAGGCTGACCGGGCAGCACAGCCAGCCCCACTTAGGGTAGGTGGCCTTAAGGCAAGGGGCCAGTGGGGCTTGTTCGTTCTCGGTTTCTGGTATAAGCCATTGGTTCTGCCTCCCGTAATTGAATGCAGAATATTGTTCTGTCTGTAACTTCGTTAAAACTGCGGAGTTAAAACTGCTGAGACTTCAACGATCTAATCCTGCTAGTTTGTGTTAAGAAAGCAGCGACGCCGCTTGTACCTGCGGGCTTCTGTTCTGCCTGAAATAATGATAGGGATTGGTGGAGGTGCTCAACTGTTATTACTGGAGTATTGATTCCTAGAGAGATTCCGCAGATGCTTATGCTGAATTTTAATGAGCTAATTGCTGATCTGTCTTTGGATTTGGACAGATGAGCAAAGTGGAGAACTGTGGGATCAGCAAGAGTCTGCAGAACCCTTTTCTTGAGGGCTCGGCAGATTATTATCGGGGAGAAGGTGTAGGAACTGGGTCCAGCAAATACCAGGGAGCTGTGGTGTGACAGGCGCCCATTGTGAGAAGCTGGGCTGTGAAGGAGGCAAATAGGGGAAATAATAGGGCTAAGAATAGGGCCACAAGTACTAGGAACAGCAAGGGAGCCCCGAACAAAGGAAATGGAGGGGAGGAATCTTTTGGAGAACTTAAAAGGTTTTGCTGTTGGGCAGCTATGCGGCATCATGGCAAGGGAGAGTTCGTCTTGACCAATGGGCTGTGCAGATTGTTAGTCAGTCTGCACACTGGGCAGTAAGATGGGTGCTTTGGTGGCCTTGCATGAGTTTTGTTGTGGGTGCATTCCGGCTCCTTCTGCCCAGGGACTTGTGGAAATCTTGAGGACTCCGTGTGTGTGCTTTATTTGTTTTTCCTTTTCTTTTCCTCCTTAGTGTTTAAGATAAAACATCAACTTACGTCTTTGTCTCAAAGACAGAGCTGAAGTTAGGTTGAAGATGAGCAAGGGTTGGTGTTGTCATCCAAGATAAGAACATGAGAAGAGCCCTGTTGAATCAGACCAGTGAAGGCCCGTCTAGTCCAGCATGTTGTCTCACACAGTGGTAGACCAGTTCCTCTGGATGGCCAACAGCAGGGCAGAGAGGCTGAAGCCTTCCCTGATAAGGACATCAGAGGGATCCTGCTGGCTCAAGAACAGGAGTCCCTATATTCCAGCGCCCTGCCTCACACAGTGGCCAACCAGTTCCTCTGGAGGTATAGCACTAGCACATAGAAGCCAGAGCCTTCCTGAGAACATCCGAAGAGCCCTGCTGGATCAGACCAGTGGTGTATCTAGTGCAGCAACCTGTCTCACACAGTGGCCAGCCTGTTCCTCTGGAGAACCACCAGTAGGGTACAGAGGCCTTAAGTGAGGCCTTCCCATGATATCTCCCGGCATTGGGATTCAGAGGTTTAGTGCCTCTGGATGTGGAGGTTCCCCTCAGTCACCATGGCTAGTAGCCACCGATAGACCTCTCCTCCACGAATCTGTCCTGTCCCCTTTTAAAGTTGCTTCGCCCTTTCAGTCTCTCCCCCAGGCCAATGTGAGGTTTTCTTATGATTATGTGGATCTTGCCCGGCCGAGGTGGGATTCTGTAACAGTTCCGGAACAGCCCTCTCCAATAGGCCAGGGAAACGTCCCTCTGTTACGGTTCAGTCCAGTTCGGTACCATGGCGAGTGGAAGCCCAACTTCATCCTAGCAGGATTTCACAGGCCGGGAGGAGCAAAGACCAAACTTCCAGGTGGTGGCTTTCACCACCGCCAAGAACCGGGTCAGCAGCATGGGCGTGCGTCGGAAGGATGATAATTCTGAACAATATCTTGTCTAGACGGTGCTGCCAACTCTCACCACCTCCTCTGTTTTCAGATTAACATCCAGATTGGATGAGAAAGACCTTGTTCGCGCAGAATCATGTAAAAGTGTCACCATTTTGTAATCAAAGTGTTCTGACTTCACCTGAGGAGTCATCAGTTTTCAGGTGACATAAATAATTCAGCTGGGTAGGATTCGGAGGGTGCTGAGGCAGCGATAAAACAGTAATATTTGCAACTGTCACCACCCCCTCCTAGGCTTTCAGGTGACCTCTGTAGACATGATTTGTTTGATCTGTGGGAGTCTTCTCTAGTCCACCTTGTCAGTTAGCGCAGCTCTTCCGCAGTTTAGTGGGCTGCAAGGGAATTGACCCCGAACTGGATAGCCCAGCATAGCCTGATCTCAGCAGATCTCAATAGAAGCTGAGGAGAGTCAGCCCTGGCCAGTATTGGGATGGGAGAGCTCCAAGGAAGGCCAGGGTTGTGATGCAGAAGCCAACGCCTCATGCCTGGAATGCCCCGGTGGCGTCTCCCTATGTGCCTCGATGGCACTTTCCAACTTCACAGAGCTGAATTTATGGGAGAAAGAGGATGCTGGGGAGGGAATCTTACCAGTGGCTCCTTGGAGCCTAAACACGCAGTATGAATTCCTGCTTTCTGCTCATTGCTCCTTAACAATGTTGTAAGATATTTGCTGTAAACAAAATTGCTCGGGAGGCTTTCCGGGGAGATTTTTCATTTAATGTGCCCACCCAGGGGGGCTTCTGAATAGGACTTATGAAGCAGAACTCTCTCTTTTATCCCTTCTCTTTGTCTGCACATGATTGGGATGTGTCTCGCCTGGACCTTTGCCCGACCTTCTTGGCTGGTGTCAGCAGGCAAATGCACAGAAGTTCTGCTAAGTATTAGGGGGAGGGATGCCTCTGCCCTGGGAAGGACTCCTTCTTAGTGCAATGAAGTCCTTGGAAAGGGATGGAGGAGGGCCCTCCTGACCACACCATTCAGGAATGGGCTCTGAGCAACGGGGTGGGTGTGAACGTTCTCCGTCTTTCCCAGCATTCCCTGGGGTCATGGCTGGACGGGAGGCCTCTAGCCTGCCAGTCGGAGCCTCCGGCCCTTATAAGCTGCCCCTGCGATTTACCCCTTTGGCCTCACTCCCAGCGGCAAAGAGTTGTTCAGACTTCGCCAGATTAGCTGTTGGGGGAGATTCTTGGCCGGCACGTGGGAAGCATTTGTAAGGAGTGGTCAGCCTTGGGCTGTGTAAATCCTGGACTCCCTCTTGGCCGGAGCTTTGAAAGAGCTGGATTGCCTTTGTGGCTTGCAGTTGAAATGCCTGGATTGGCCGCCTCTCAGGCTGCTGCTTTCTGTGACTTCTGCACGTCTGTTGCTGGTTGTGGTGCCGTCATCTAGTGGGCCGTTGATTCCGCAGTCAGGCGAAGGTTGCTGGCTGCATACCCCCCCCCCCATTGATAAAGAATACGACATCAGGCTCTGCTCCACTCTGCTGGATTCCTGCAGCACTTGGACGTTGTCCACAACGGACAGACTTCTAGTGATCTGGTTCAGGGGCTAGGAGGCCACTCCTCGGCCTGCCCTTGGGATGGATAGATGGATTGGCTCAGCTGGAAGGAGCACCATCTTTCAGCTGTGCCTGACTCCTAGGCTGGGCTCTACCGAGTCCCTCCCAACCCCGCCATGCTGGTTCTTTTGGAGAAGCCATGGCAGCTTCACTTGGTGGGGGACTCCTGTCTGCCTGGGGAGGGTTGCCTGGAAGGAGGACTCATGGGCTCCACCGGCTGCCTCTTTGCTCTCTTCCCAGTCCAAACGGTTCTGCAGCCCTCTGGGACGGCCTGCCAGCGTGAGCGTGGAGGTTACCTTCACTCCCTCTTCGCCAGAAGGTGTGTGGGAAGTCTCATTTCAAAGCACATTTTGTGGCAATTGGTTTGGGGAGGTCAGGCTGTGCTGCTTTTGCCTTGCCTGTTATCTCCCGCTTTCTGTTTGATGCTCTTTGCTGCTCGGTCAGCCACCCTGAGTAAAAGGAGATAAGGTGGGAAACAAAGATTTAAAAAAATAAAACTAGATGCCAGTAAGGCGGGAAACGTTTCTTCGGAGGGCAGGGTGCCAGGGTTCGTCCAGAATGCCCGGTCAGATGAGATCCATCTCCTTTGAAGGCTAACTTCACGGTGAACGTAAATTAGCATCTAGAGCTTGAATGACAGCAGGAAAATAGCCAAACTTATTTATAGGAAGTACGATCTTCAGCCAAAACCCCCATCATAGACTTGGGATTCAGAAGTCCAATTTGTGCATGGGGAGGGGGGGTGGCATCTGCGGCCCTGTACTTTGGGATGAATGAGCCCAAGTTTTAAACAAAAGGGAGTTTCTGGGCTCGGGCTTGGCTCTATTTTTGACATGAGTGGGCTGTGGTTCCCGGTCAGTCCAGCACTCCTGGTTTGGCTCTTCAGGCACTGCAAGTCCTCCTCTGAGCTAAAAGCAAAGGCTGCATGGAGACTCCATCAGGCAGGCAGATCGCTACAGACTGGTGGCTGCATAAATGGGGTTTGAGTGTGACTTTTTGTTTGCAGCCCTGTTACACTTGGAGAAAGCAACCTAGACCTTTTCCCAAAGTGGCGGCTGAGATTCTGGGCTCTTTGGATGCTGAACTTGTGCACAAATGTGAAGAGCGTTAACCATTTTGTTTAACCAATTTGTTTATCTTGGTCTTGTGCTTCACGGTGTCTCCCCACCTGCCAGAAAATGGCAAGAGATGCAGCTTTATGCGTCAAAGGATCTTTGCATAAATAAATACCTCGTATCATTAACACAGTGTGGTAAAAGAACAAAGTTTGAGTCCAGTGGCCCCTTAAGGAACCACAAAATATTATTCAAGGTCTAAGCGTTCATGTGACGTAAATTTATGCCTTGGATTTTAAAAAATCGTCTAAAAGGTGCCTCTGGACTCAAACTATTTTATGGGTTCGGACCAACACGGCTAGCCCACCTGAATCGCACAGAATGGTAATATTGCCTTGAGAAGCTGCAGGGCCATCACCAGGGTCTTCAGCAGCAGCTGGAGGTCTCTCCTGCAGTCATTTCTGTGTGGCTTCTCTGTGTGTGAGAGCGAGGGGAGGGGGGGGGGTTATACTGGCAATGTATCTGCTTTGCATGCAGAAGGTCCCCGGCTCAAAAAGATTCAGGTAGCAAGAGACTGGTGCAGCTTGGATCTCATCAGATCTCGGAAGCTAAGCAGGGTTGACCTTGTCTTTGGATGGGAGACCATCCAGACATCCCCGGTTGCTGTGCAGAGGAAGGCAGTGGGGATGTGTCTGTACCACCCGGCACCAAGTGGGGGAAGGGGCTCTGGGGGCTTCTGTCTTGCGGTGGAGGGGCAGATGGCCGTCACAATCCCTGCTTCAGACTCCACTCCAACTGACCCCAAGTGCCTGCAGTTTGGGGGGCTTGTCTCGGGCACGGCATTTGAATGGGAGCTTAATCCGTCCATAGCTTTGTAACCTGGATTATCGCAACATCTGGACACAGCCAGACGTTTTTGCTTCGGCATCCTCTGGTCGTGTGAGGATACCGGGCAAGATGACGGACGTGACGTTTGAGGCAGCAGTGCGGTGTGAGCTTATGTGGAAGCAGCTCCTGTTGAGCAGAACGGGCCTTGGTCGGTGTGCCCAGAAGCAAGGGCTGGGGGCTGTGAAGCATCAGGAGTGAGGGGAGCCTATGCTCTTAGTCACAATTATAATTTGGGAGCTGGGCCCATTATGGCATTTAGGGGGTTGGAGGGCATGAAATGGGATTTCGGGGTCCAGACGGAAACCCATCATGATTTCCTAAGTCACTTAAATAATGCTCAGGCTCAGAAGTGGACTATTCCCACCCCTGCCCGTTCAGCCTCTTAGCTCCACTGGGTGACGGGTCAGTCTCACTTTCAAAAGTGGGTCAGGATTTAACATATTTCTTCTAACTTCCAATTGCGTTTTAAAAGGCTTTAACAAAAAAAGGTCTACAAGTTGAAACGGACAACTAATTTTGTTGTGTTTATCCACCCCGTGGCGCAGAAACTTGATTCTGAGCAGGGAACGGGCCTGAAACTTGGCCGCCTGACCTGTGTGGAAAGTGAGCCTGCCGTGCCTCTGGTGTAAACACTTGAGTGAAGGCCTTGGCCAAGAGCCCAGCTGGAAGATGTGCTTAACCAAGAGCCGCATTGTATCTGGCTCTGTCCTTTGGACAAGCTCCGATTACTCTCAGGGGCAGAGATGGTCCGCTCCGTTCCAAAGAGGCTGAGGTCTGGCCTGTTCGCTTTCAGAAATTGTGGCGCCCTCAAATGAGAGGCTGGGCTGTCAAGGGCAGCTTTGGGGACTTGGGCCAAAACCCCTCGGTCGGTCGAGGCTTCGTGGTGCGTCCCAGGGCAGGCGTCCGTGGCTTTTATTCCCCATTCCCCATAAAACAGGAATGGCAGGGCTCTTGTGGCGTGGCTGGGACAAACGCAGTGAATGCCGGAAGGCATTCTTCACATGGGAGACAAGGGTGCTGCATCTCCCACTTGCTGTAGCTGGTCCTCCCCGGTAGAAGACCTCCCCACCCCCACCCCAGTCGCTAAGGTCATTGCGGAAATGCTGCTCTCTGAGCCTGCAGGCATGCATACAATGCATGCAATGAGGCCTTTTGGCCTGACACATCTTTATGCCCAAGTTCCTCCAACAATAAGAAGTCAAAAATCAAAATGGCACAAATGTAATGAAGTCTTTTTTCTTTCTTATTAAATGACTATATCCCTGATTCTCAGCTTGTCAGCATCCGTAAATTCCAGATGTGGGCAAGCACCACGGGGCCCAGGTGTGCTGATCCTGCTTTCATGCCTTCCTCCGTGACTGCCAGGGCATATGTGGACAAGATATCACAGTTCCCGCATTTCTCCGTGAACAGGAGCCTGGAATCCGCCTCACCCAGGCAAGAGCTCTGCTTTTCTCTGGGGCCGTTTCTTCTCACGGAGTCTGCGACAGACACAGTGGGATGTGCCCCTCCAATCCCAAAACACAAAAAGAAGCCAACGCCCCAGTTGCCATTCGCTTGTGAATTTGCACTGAAGCCCCCTCCTCCTTTTTGGCAGCACCTGGCCTTTGGCAGGCCTGGATGTGTGACTATGGAACGGCTTCCCCCTGGCCCTCCCTCGGAAGAGTGGCGCTTGAGTTTCTTGCGCTCAGAGCTGAGGAGGGAGCCGTGCCCTTGGCCCCAGGTGGCTTCTGGGTAGCTTTGCCCGAATGGCATCCCTCCCTGGGGGGTCTGCGGCTGGCCCGTGCTCGAAGGAGCCATGCTGTGAAACGGAGGCGGGAGGCGTCGTTTTTTGGCAGTGCCCTGCCCCTCTTACTGGCAGCCAGCTCGGGCCTCTGCTACTTTTTGCTTCCAGTTGGCTGTCAGATCGAATATGCCCGGGATCATAACTTTCAGAGCATAGCATGATAGGAAATTTCCTATCGCAGAGGCTGAGAGAAATGACAGGATGGAAAAAGATGCCTAATTAGCTTGTGTCAAAATGCTCACTCTGTGCCCCCACCCCCACCCCCACGCCCCCCAGAGTCCTCCCAGGAGTTGCCCCAGGACAAATGAATGTTTTGGGATGGAGAGCAGAGGCCCTTTGAGGAAAGCTGTGTGCCTCTAGCATCTCCTGGCAAGGCTTGGTAGCCAGAAAGGAGGCCCAGACGTCCTGCCTGCCTGCCTGTGTGGAGGGCCAGGAGGCGGAACTCTTGCTGTGGGCACATGACCCTTCAGGATCCTGGCTGGGCTCTGCTGCAGCTTCCGTGTCCCTAGGATTCCCTGGGGTTTATCAGTGAGGAAATCAGTAATGGCAGATCGGAAAGTCAGCTGCCAAAAAGTATTGGGTGTGAAGCCACAGCCAGCCTGGCCGGCAACTGGCGTGTGCTGAGGGTGACCTCAAACAAACATGCCGTGGCACAGATCAATGTGGAGAGGGAACCGAGGGGCTGCGGAGGTTGACATCTACGGCGCATGGCTTGTGTGTGTGTGTGTGTATGAAATTCCAAGGCGGTGACACTATTCCTTTCTGTTTGCTAATGAGCTTTCATATGAAGAGAACCAACATCTTTGAATATGCTGATAGTAAGTCAATGACTCTGTGGAGTCTCCTGCACTTTGGTGCCTTCATGAGAAGACAAGAGTCAGTGGAAAAGACAATAAGCCTAGGAAAAGTTGAAGGTGGCGGGAAATGAGGAAGAGGGATGGACTCTGTCAAGAAAGCCACAGCCCTTGGTCTGCAAGACCTGAGAGGGCGTTTGGGAGGTCAGTCACTCAAAGAGTCATAATCATCAGAAGAAGCAGAAGAAGAGCTGTTTTTTTTTTAACATAAAGGAGTCTCAAAGCGGCTTGCTATCATCCGCCCTTCCTCTCCCCACCACAGACACCCAGGGAGGTAGGTGGGTCTGCAAACGTGGGGAGGGGTGCCCTGGACCTGCAGAAGAACCTCCCCCTTGCCTCAGCTCACATGGAGGCCTGGCTCAGTTCTCCTCCTGTTGCTTGTCCTGGGAAACGTCATGCAGCTTTGTGTCTGGCGCAATCAGTCCAAGGCAAGCCGGCTGGACAGCTTCAGCGATTTGGAAGCTGAATCTGGAGATGAAGGAACTGTGCTTTCCTTCAACAGAGCAGAGGCTCATGGAGGTGGGCAGGCGCTGTCGCACATCTGTCACTCTGAAAGCTCTCCTGATTGGAGGGTCCTCGGCTTAGCTTGGCTGCGGGGTGGACCATCCTCTGGGAAAGGGGCAAAGGCTTCACTACTAGTTCTTCTGCAGATTATTTTTCAGCACAGCTGCTGTGTTTGCAGTAATCTCTCTGCCCTCTTGCTTCTGAAATTCATGGATTAATAGTCTAAAAAAGCAGCCTCTTTCAAAGCCTCGGGGTGAACCCTTTTGACATAAATTTGTCTGCCTTTTTGTGTCAACAACGCAGAGAGCTCTCTGTGGAGTTGGCCTTCTGAATCCCAGCTCAGTGGGAGCTCCACCATTCCCGTCTCCGTTGGTGCTGGGCCTAGGGAGATGAGATTTAGGCCAGCTTGGGGCTGCCAAGGTACTCAGAGGGAAGCGGGGTTGGTCCACACTAGAACCTTTTTTTTACATCCTGGAGCACCTTTGAGATGAACAGGAGTTTCGGGTATATGAAGAAGGGAGCTTTGAGTGCTGAAAGTTTATGCCCTGAAACTCTTGTTGGCCTCTAAGATGCTCCTGGAGTCCAATCTAGCTATGGGGCTTCTAAAATCTTCAGAGGCAGGGGACAAGGAACGGCTCTGCCCCAAGAGGCTAGTGGACCTAAATGGCTTCCTCGTGGCCCTTGATGCCTTTCTGGCTTAATAAGTTTGGCTTCTCTCTGGAATAAGATATCGCATTCTCTCTTTTTCCGCTGCTCCAGGGATCTGGAGCTGGTAACTGGTTGTTAGTTTCTACCTTTGACCTTCCCTTTGATCTCATTGGGCAGCATTTCTTGCTCTTTCTCAAACCACTGTCATGGTTGGGGACGGACCGCTGGGGGAGCCATGTCTTGGGGCAGGGGCAAATGCTTGGCTCAGAGAAGGTCCCCGGGGCGGTTCCCTGCAGCTCTACGGAAAAGGTGGCGGGTGCTGGGGAGGGAGAAGCCTCCCTTTGCCTGGGACCCTGAAGACGATGGAGCTCAGGGAACCAGCGGTCTGACTCGGGTGCTCATGCGTTGCTGGGCCCTGTTGGGCCGTATTCGACGCGCTTAATGTTCTGTGGCTACGTTGCTGCTTTCTTGGTCAGGAGCTGGCTTCTTCTGATGGGAATAGCTGCATGCTCAGTTTGCGTGAAGAGTTCTGTGCATTTTTGGAGTCCTGTGCAATTCATTGCTGAATTAGTGGGCGGCTGCCTAGGCTGTTACCATAAGGGAAGTTTATGCTCAAGGAGCACCTAGAACTGGGCGGGTACTTCATGACCCTCTCGCCTCCTGGATGGGTGAAGGGACCAGAAGATCAAAGGCAGTGGGGTAGAAGTCCTGGTTTTCCTGGGTTCTTTTGGTAGCTAAACTCTTCTGTGTGCATTCTGAAGCTAGAATACTGTGCTGGAACATCAGTAATTGTTTGTGTGTTTTTTTAATTTTGCAGACCGTCAGTCTGTGAGGTTCACGACACATTAACGGAGCATCTGCTGAAGGTAGGAACTGATTTTTTGATGCCCTGCTGCATGCTTCAGTGTACGTGGAGAGTGCCCCACCCGGCAGTGTGGGTGACTTTCCTGTGGTCTCAGAGAGCTCCAGAGTCGTCCTGTCTGGCTAGCAGGCAGTGGAGTCTCAGCTGAACTTCTTTGCTTCTTCTCCATCCCCATTCCGTGCTACTCGGTGGAGGGTCCAGATGCAAAGCACTGAGGCTAGGGGAGAAGATCTGCCCCAAGCGAGGGGGCCTTCCTCTGCCGGAGGCTTTTCCTTGCCGCAGTCTCTTCTCATCTGTTCTGTGGCAGAGAGGGGAACCGGTGTGTGGCTGTGGGGGGGAAGAGCCAGTGGTGCTACTCCAAGAGCCACCCGCAAACATCTTCCTGCCCCAGTTGGGAGGGAGGCACAGTAGTCGTTGGTCACCTCTCTCAGGCCTGCTTGTGTCGCCCTCGCAGTAGTCGCTGCCTTCTTGCAGTGGGGGCGGGGGGGGGGGGACGGACATAGCAAAGGAATGTGTTCCTCATCCTTCCGTGGTGCAGCAGCCCCACGCTCTGCCCTGGCACAGACGATCACCCTGGGGGGAGGCGGGGAGGCCTATCTTGTTGCATCTGAGACCCACACGGTGTTTTTGTCTTGAGAGCTGCCTTGGTCGCAGAGCCCGCCTTCCCCTGGCTCTTAAAGGCTTCATGCCCTGCAAATCATGTTGCCTCTACGGTGCTCACGGGACTCAGGTCTGGCTGCTCAAACCAAAGTGTGGTCCTACTGATGCGCATTTTCCGGTGTATTCCTCTCTTCTCTCTTGAGGGGCTGACAGTTCTTGGGTTCCCCTTCCTACCGCCCTCAGAAGCAGAACATTGATAGCTCCCTGGGTGGGTGGGGGGAGCCCACCCTTCGCCTGGAGACTCCTGCAGCTAACAGTGCACAGTGTGCATCAAACAAACAGGCAGTAAGCCTGGCAGAGCGGTGGAAGCAAGCCCTACAGGTACAGAGAAGCTGTCAGAACAGAGAGGGCACAGTGACCAGGGAGGCTGGCAGTCAGCCACCCTTTAGGAAGGCCGAGCGGAGACCCTCCACCAAGGGTGGGTCTCGTGTCCTCCTTGCCCTGGGAGAAGGAACCCTCACGGGAAGTCCCATGTTCTAACTTCTGATACTGAACAGCATGAATGGAATTGATAAGCAGCCATAGCTTATGTTGGTTTCTCAAAATGTAGGTGCTCATCTTCCTTCTTGGCCTGACATTCCAATTCAGGAGTGCGGCTGGGATTTGAAGGAGACAAGCTGAAATGTCCTTCGCCATCGAGGAGGAGCATAACTTGTGCGTGGACGCATGTCTCCATGCATGTGCCGTACTGTCTCCTGCAAGTCGCAGGGGGCTTTTAAGCTAGTTTTTTGCCCCCCAAATGGTGGCAGGGAGCTGGCAGGCAGGGAGAAGGGAATAGCTGCCGTCTACCAGCGGCCACTGCTTGTTGCGTCTCCCCTTCCCCCGAACACAGGCCTGCTCTTGGGTGGGCTGCGTTATTCTGAAAGCGTGGCTCACTTCTGTGCAGAAGTTGGCCTCCCAGCCTGGGTAGAGGAAGCCAGAGGCTGCCATTCCTGGGAATGAGGCGGAGGAGAGCTCGGGACGAGCGTCTGTTTGGCCAGGCTCCTCAAGGAAAGGTATTCCTATCTGCACTCATTTGGGGAGCTCACGTTTGCTGTGCATTAAGTGGCCTTGACTAGGTGGGTGTAATGAATGTACCAGGTTCCTTCTTTTTCTGCGGCCCTGAAGTGCTGCATGAATATTGGGTAATTAAATATATGATGATTAAAATTAAGATCATTTAATTGACTCAGCCTTCAGGCTACTTCCTTTTTGCTGGCGCTTAGATGGTCGCAGAGCTGAGCGGGGGCACGTAAGTTCTTGGAGAACTGGTTTGGGGTGGGCTTTCCAGCAGGGAGTCCAGCGTCGCCCTCGATGTCATTTCGTGCACGACTGTGTCCTCCGTCCCCCTTAAACACACCCAAAGGGCTGTGCTTGCTGCATGGATTGCAGGGCTGTGTCGTGCAGCCAAGACCGGTGAGGGAGCCTCACCCTGAAACAGGATGGGCAGGTGACAAGGGAGCAGCACCGAAAAGTCGCCGGGAACTCTTTGAAGTTTGCCAGCTTGTTAACTCAATTGCAACAGGGAGGCTGAAATGTCACCACTCCCCCTCCCCCCCCCCCCGCTTCAACATGCAGCTTTTGTGAAGAAGCAGTAAGTTCCCCCCTGGTTCTGCCAAACTCTCGGGAGGCTTTGTGGGATGGGGCAACTGAGGGAGGGTTATGACAAAGAAGGGGGTGAAAGAGGCTCTGGGGAGAACCTGGGCTGACTCTTATGTTGGATCTCAGGATCAGTTACGCAATAGATAGATTGTGGTATGTTCGTGCAACCGCTAGTGCCTATTTCATCCAGATTCCCACTTTGTGGGTAAACTCATGCTGGCTTGGCCACTTAGCACCCCTCTTCCTCCTACGTCCACCTCCCCTGGGAGGAGGAGGCCTTTTGTGGATGCTCTTCCCCTCCTTTGTGCGGCTGCCGTTATGTTCAGGCGATGCTCGAGATCCCCCCTAAGAGTGGAAGAACCCAAGCCCGGCTGTGGTGCTGCTGGGTGCCCAGAGGGCCCTCGAGCCCTTTGGAAGCTGGCACATGCTTGGCACGCCATCGAGGGCATGGGGGGAGGCAGGAGCTTTAGCCAGGCTCCTGATGGACGATAAAGGCGGCCGTTCCCCCTACAGAAATGGCTTTTGACTAATACGCTGCTCCCTAGCTTTGCTTTTAGTCCAGTGGAAGCAGCTTTCCTTTTTGATGCGGCGGCTATTAAAGGGAAGCAGCTGCTGACGAGGACAGCTGCTCGCCTTCCCTCTTTGGGCTGCTCTGGCTTAGCAGGCTGTCTGCACAGAGCAGAAGGGAAGGGCTTTAGGAGCCGTGGGTGGGGCGGTTGTTTTTTAAGGAGCAAAATCCCCTTCGCTGGTTTTATTTTCTTAAGTCCTGCAGATAATTTCCCTCCCAGAATCTAAAAAAAGACAGAACTGAGATGCTGGGCCCTTTTGTCTGATGTAGCCTCCCTGCATCCATTTGTGTCCGATATTTGATTCAAGTTAGCTTTTAAAGAATACCCGTGAATAGGATGGTTCTGTTCCCCTTGGCTACTTCTGTATAAATAAGAACGTAGGTAGATCCAGGTGGGCATCTGTGTTGGTCTGACGCAGCAGAACAAAGTTCGAGTCCAGCAGCACCTTGAAGACCAGCCCAGTTTAATTCTGGGCAGCCACTTTCAGGCGCAGGTATTCTTCAGGTGCCAAGTGTGCATGCTCTCGAAAGATGGCCTCTTGAATAAAACTTTGTCAGTCGCTGAGGTGCCGCTGGACTCCAGCTTTGTCCTGTGCAAGGAGGTGACCAGTGGAGGATGTCTATCTGTTGAGTTTCAGATGGCATCTCTCCTAGGAGTGGGGGGGGGGGGAGGAGAGAGCGAGACGGGCCCTTTTCAGTAGTGGCTCTTCAACAGTTTCTCCTGAGGAAACCCAACACTGTTTATCTCTTTATGAGCTGTTAAAGTCCAACTTCATTAAACTCGTTCCCTCTCTGTGCTCCAAAAAAAATCGTGTTTTAATGTAGATATATCAGGAGGCTGAAGAGTTGAATCGCTTCTCTCTTCCTTGAAATTCCTAGTCAAAATCTGGTTTTGCTTGAGGCTGTTTCTCCTTTTGAGAAGCCTTTGATTTTGTTCTGTTTTTAACTTTCTGTGAACCCCTGCAGAGTTTTCTCGGGAAGGACACTGGTGGGATTGGTGCAAGCAGCTGACCAGTGTGTCTGCCATGTTTAGGAGAATGCCAGGCATATCACCCGAAGCCTGATGTGAGTTAGTGTGGGCGTCACTGCGCTAGTTGGAGGTTTAACGAGGAGGCCCCGGACAGAATTCTGGGGACAGACCTAGATCAGGGCCGTAGATTCTGGACTCTTTCCAAAGGAGGGAGAGCTGTGCCGGGAGATGGTGAGTTCACACCGCACTGCCCCTTCTCCCTGCATTGTGCACTTTTATTTATCGCATGATCGAAACCACCAAACGAAGGTACTCTGGGGGTCATGAAGCAGAGCCTTAATTGGAAGTGGAAGTGGGACTTCCAGGGCACTTGCCAAGGAGGAAATGGTTCAGGGGGTTGGTGCTCTGTGGAAACAATAGCATATCCAGCTGAAACTGTGCTGAAAGCATTTCCCAGTGGGCTAAATTGCAGCTGCATTCAATGAAAAACACATTCCCGAAACAATAATGGCTATGGGTGGGGCGTGGTGTGTGGGGCTTCCGCCCTGAGTGGGAAAAGCGCCTGCTTGTCGGGAGGTTCTTCGTATCCGTCCGGGATTCCGAGGCCGCAAGCAGGGTGGATTGTTCTGTGGGCCTAGAGCAGGCAATCAAGCCCTTCTCCCCCAAGGGACACTGAATTATGTGGCTTGCATGCAAAGCTAATGACCTCACTTTCCATTTGCATAGTTCTGATATTACTGATTATTATGGGGAGGGAGCAGGGAACTGTGCCTGGCTGTGAGGCTCTGCCCTTCCAGCTGCTGGGACCTTTGTCCAGCAACTTCTGCCGTGTCCAAGACTTCTAGCAGCGTGCCCACGCTCTTCCCAACATCCTTTTAGCTCTGCAGGGGCTAGAAACGTTTCAACAGACCTCATCATGGCGGGCCTACAGAATGGCAGGGTCCAAGGAGCCGGGCCTTTTCCCCTGGTGAATTACCCACTATATCTTCAAGAGCTGCCGAAAAGGGTCGGGCTCTCTTAGGGCTCTCCACCCCTTCTTCCCTCGGCTCAACAAGGACAGCTGCTGTTCCAACAAACCAAAATCACTGAGCCAACATGAAATATGCCCTCCCCGGTGGAAAATAGTCGCTCTTTTTATTAGGAAAGCATGGAAGGAAGGGTGATGCGCTGCAGATGGAACATGCGCCCTACTCAAAGGTCTGCTTTCCCTTTCAGTGATGTTCAGTCTTCCCTAGCGGTCCCCCCCCCCCCCCCCCCCCCCCCCGGAAGGCAGCTTGCGTTTTGCTGAACTGCTGCTCTCTGCCATGAAGCTTTGTGGCTGAGTAGATGAGTCTTCATATTCGTGAGGCTGTCGAAGGAAGGCCGCACACCCGCAGCTCTGGCTCTGGAGGAATTGCCAAGAGGGAACAAAAGGACTTCTTTGCAAAGACGCAAACGTTGCAGGCGGCATCTTTTGTCAAGCGCCCTTAACCTCCCGGAGCCCTTCTGTTCAGGATATGCAAGTCCTTGTGGAACAGAAGCTTTTGAGCGTAGGAGGCCTGTCAAGGTGGATTAAAGTTCCCAGGCTCACCCACCTCTGTCTCCTGCATAGCTGAGCGGCTTGCTGGTGGCACTCTGTGTACTTTTCTTTGGTTATCATACTGCGAGTTAGCAGGCCTCTGATTCTCTCTACTGGCTCAGAGAGCTTAGAGCATACAGCGCTCTTCTGTTTTTGATGCTTTAGGATGCTTAGGGCTGATCCTGCGTTGAGCAGAGGGTTGGACTAGATGGCGTGGATGGCCCCTTCCCACTCTAGGATTCTATGATTCTATGATAGCCGGTTTCTCTCCCAAGGCAGCCATATGATGATTTTCAGTTTTACCTCCTTGGAGATTTAGGCATGGTTCAGACGTTGCAGGTTTAACTTTGCAAAGAATTTGTCAAGCTGTGTTTCGAACGGATGCTGTGCTCTTTGGAGTTCCCAAAGGAAGGGTGAGGAGGTATGGACCATGCTGCAGAACATGATTTCTACCATAGAATCCTAGAATCACAGAGTTGGGACCTCCAGGGTCATCTAGTCCAACCCTCTGCACTATGCAGGACACTCACACCCCTCTCGCTCATCCACTGTCACCTGCCACCCCCTTGAGCCTTCACAGAATCAGCCTCTTTATCAAATGGCTATCTAGCCTCTGTTTAAAAATTTCCAAAGATGGAGAACCCACCACCTCCCAGGGAAGCCTGTTCCACTGAGGAACCACTCTGACTGTCAGGAACTTCTTCCGGATGTTAGGTCTGTCCCTCCGGGGCAATGATTGGGTTTACTACCTGCAGACTGTCATTTGGAGAACATTCAGTGGCTTTCAGTATCTGAACCCCCAGCCCCCCCTCCAGCTAGTCTGCCAGCCTCTTGACTAGGTTGGGCATAAGGGACTCATGCAGGAGAAAAGAGGCACAGCCCCCTAGCAGGCTTTCTCAGCCAGGGTTCCGTGACTCCCTGGGCTTTCTTGATGGCCTTGGAAGAGTTTCCCAAATGGGTGGGAGTTAGTTCATTTTTAAGTAGATTTTTTTATACGTTAAACACTTATCAGGCAATGTAGCCGTCCACGGTCATGTCAACCTCCTCCCCCCTCCCCAAATGGCCAGCGATGGGCCTGGAAGGGGAGGGGCCTGGCATGGACGTGTGCATCCCAACCATCTTCTGTACAGTCGCTCCACTCCTGGGGTTTCTCAAAGCCTGAAGAACATCAGGGGTTTCTCAGCAGTAAAAAAAGTTGACAAAAAAGGCTGCCTGAAACACGAATCATATTTGCAGCCAGGGAGGAGTTTTCGTGAGTCTCTGCTCACTTCTTCGAGGACGGTAGCTGAGGAAAGATTCCAACGAGTAGCCGGGTTGGTCTGAAGTAGCACAATAAAACCAGAGTCCAGGGGCACCTTGAAGACCAACAAAGACTTATTTGTCAGATGAAGGGTGCTTGCCCTCGAAAGCTCACGCCTTGAATAACTCTTGGTTGGTCTTCAAGGTGCCCCTGGACTCTGGTTTTATTGTATCTGAGGAAGTGAGCAGTGACTTCTGAAGGCTCCACCCCTGCTGGACTCTGTTCTACTGTTACAGACAGACTAACTTGCTGTGATCGCACACACGCAAGGGAAGACGGCAGTCTGCTGGCCTTGAATTCCGTTCGGCCAGGCGTGTGGCTGAAGGCCTCGGTTTATCTTTAACACTTCTGTGCCCACCAGGGGCCTGGACTGAATGGTACGCAGAGGCAGCTACCAAGCTGGGCTTTGCTGGATGGTAATCTTTTGATTTTTACTTGTTTATGTTCTTCTCACAGGGACTCAGGGCGGGCGAGTGAGCCAGAAAAGTACAAAATGTGGCATTCAATAGCCAAAGGCATTAGGATTCAGAAGTCTGGAGCCACCAGAAAGAACTGAACCCTGGCATGAGTATTTACAAGATGCATTAAGTGGTGCAGAGATGTCACAATAGGGACCTAAGTAAAATAAGCTGTACCCAGCAGTCACGGTTTATTTAAATAACTTTGCAAACCGTTTTTGCAGGCTACCCCAATCTCGTCAGATTCCAGACGCTAAGTAGGGTTAGCCCTGTCTAGCAAGCGGATGGGAGGTCTCCAGAGAAGAAACAGCCCTTCCGAACCTCTCTTTCCTTGAAAGCCCCATAGAATCGGTATAAATCAGCCCTGACTTGATGGCTGTGGTGGGGATTTTGGGGCTGGCTCCACCCCCCGTGATAGCCATTGGGTTGCTGCTCATGCTATGTTGTGTCAGGATTCCAAATGTGCCCCATGCCAGGGGACCTCTGCCCAGAAGCACCCCAAAGCTGCCATTTCTGATCTCTGTCATGTGGAGATCCATGGTAGTTCTGGGGGATCTCCAGGTCCCACCTGGTGGTTGGCAACCCTAGCTGGAGGAGACTCTCTGCGTAAGGTTCTTGAGAGCTTCTGTCAGGTGTGGTTGACCGTTCTGGCCAGAATGAACCAAGACTGCCTCATATGTTCATCACCATTTCTCCCAGTTTTATGTAAGAAATGAATGCAAGGTCTTTGGCTGAATACGTTTGCCTGCAGCCTCTTTCTTAATGGTTGGCTTTCATTGATTGGGTACTTTTGGTGTTTGGAAAACACTTTATGCTTGTTGTAGGAAAGGGGCTTATTAAATATATTGTGTAATGAATAGCTGTCTGATTTATGAGAAAAAGCACAGTGCTCTAAGCACTAGAGGGCCTGTGGCTCAGTGGAAGGGCCTCTGCTCTGCATGCAGGAGGTCCCAGTTCGGTCCTTGCCACTCCCAGTTAAAAGGACCAGGCAGTAAGAGAGGGGAATTCCCCCACTTGAGCTGCTGCCAATCTGAGTAGGCAGCAGACTTTGGGGGGCCAAGGGTCTGATGCAGTGGAAGGCCTCCTGATGGACATGGTGCAGCGTGTGAGGATCACAACAAACAGAGCTCACTGTGAGTCCTGAGAAGTCATCGGAGAAGACCGGAAAGTGTCCTCCATGCAGACCACAGCAGTGCGATGCTTATTGGGTGCGTGTCCAATTGAATACACACGCCTGTGCTCTTTTAGCTGCCCTTGTGTGTTTGCACACACATGTATATTAGCATTAATTATTGGTTGCCAAATGGAAAATTATCATCCAGCACTTTCTTTAGTATAATTTGATTCCTCCTTCCTCTGCGTGAAAACTGGCAACTACAATGCCCTGTCAGACTGTTTTGGGCTTATTTGCCCTTGAGAAGATGCCAGCTCTCCCTCCAGTGCAACAAGAATAGCAAGATGCTCCCTACACGATCATAATAATTTGGTAGTATTAAGAATCCTTTTTTTAAAAAGAAGTCTTCCTTCTCTGGTTGATATCAGCATTCTTAAAATGCAAATAGGATTTGGCTTTATGGCAAACAAATTGTTTATGTCAGGGGTAGTCAACCTGTGGTTCTCCAGATGTCCATGGAATACAGTTCCCATGAGCCCCTGCCAGCGTTTCATCTGGAGGACCACAGGTTGACTACCCCTGGTTTATGTTTAAAAATGGTGAACCAGGCCTCTGAGAATCTTGAAATCTGGAATGTAATTAAAGCAAAATGTACTTGGCCTTGAATGCCCATTCTGTGCTTTATTAGTTAAAAGGAATCCTGGTTCTCAGTCAGACTTGATTAAGCCACCCTATCCCTCAATGCATTAGTGGGAGCACACAGATACAGCAGAGGGAAACATCACATTTTCCAGGGTGTCTAAACAAATAAACTTCGCACCTTGATATCCAGCTAGACCAAACACCGTTGACTAGTCCTGTGAGTTAGCCATCGTAGTTTATGGTAGCAAAATAAAACACAAGTCTGCTGGCCTTTAAATACTAACATTTGTCCAGCTGTGCAACAGCAGTTGTGCAACAGAGCTCACTTCTCACAAATAATCAAGTGAGGTTGCATTTTGCACGGAGCTGTAGAGGCACGAGTGGTCTGCTACCCGCTTGGAGGATGGAGTGACCATGACGTTGGTCCGTTTGACTCCCCTCTTTTTGCACAGAACTGTTCAAAGAGATATTTCCCATACTGGAGTGCTGAAGCAGGATCCTGTGCAGTTCCCAGATGGGCACGTATCAGTCATCGGAAGGGTGGACTGGAGGTGCTGAACTCGTGTTAGCGGCCCAACCCACCACCTCCCGAGGAAGCCTGTTTCTCTGAGGAACTTTGGAAAGTTCTTCCGGATGTTTAGCTGAAAATTCTTTGAAATTAATTCCATCCCGTTGGACCGGTCCCCCTCTCTGAGACAAGAGGAAACCACTCTGCTCCCCCCTCTGTAGGGTACCCTTTCAAGTATCTGGAGACGGCCATCAGCCCTGGTTCATACTTGGATGGGAGGCCACCAAGGAAGGCCGGGGCTGCCATGCAGGGATAACTTGATGGCTGTTTCTGCCCTCACCAGGCTAAGTCTGTGCTGCTGCTGCTGGAGCCCAGCGACTGTTTTTGCTTTCACTGGATTAAGTCCTCTGTGACAGCCCTTTGGTCAGCTGGAAGGAAGACCTGGCATCTCCCTTACAGCACTGTAAGCGGGCCGGATCCTCACTCTTCTTCCCTGTTATAGTCTCATGCTTCCTTTTCACCTTCTCCAGGTTATACTCACAAAAGTAACGCAGGGAGGCTAGAGAGGAGCATAAAGCTTGGCCAGAAAGGGACCTTGGCCCTTGCCCGCCCTTCGCTCTCTGGGCTCTTGCACCTTGGGTCAGCTGTGCAGCTTTTCCACCCCTGAGCCTGCTGAAGCCCTCCACTTGAGGCGGCCCTGTCAGGTCCTGGAGCCACGATGCTGGAGATCCAGCTAGTCCTGCCAGTTGGATGCCTATAGAGGACGGGGTTGCAAAGAAATCACTTCTAAAGGCAGAAGTAGGAAATGATGTCTTAGCCCTGCAAATCGGTTTACAGCCTCGCAGATAAAAGGAGGCGTAGAAATAATCCCAGGTGGACCTCTGGCTATAAACAGATCCTGCAGGGAGGAGGTGTGTGTGTGGGGGGGGAGGGGGGCATTCATCCCTTTGTTCTGAATGAAGCCTGCCTGGCTGGTTAACTCTTGAGTGGCTGCGGGAGGACGACGGGGGCTGTTTGTCCAGAATAAATAAGACAGGTTGCTGGCGGGAGTGGAGTGATCCGAGGACAGAAGCATGCTGGAGGAAGGGATCAGCGCGCCTTACCGTGATTGCAGGATGTACATCCCTTGTTATGTAAACAATAATCTCCATAAGAGAAGCAGGAGTTCAGCAGCCAGGCAACCTGCTGTTGCTTTGGTTTTCTGTTTTGCTGCCAAAATGCAGGGAATTATGATTGCCAAGGGGAGGGATTATTTCTTCCTCCAAAATGGATGACCCGCATCATCTTTAATGCTTGGGCAGCATTCCTGTGCTCCAAGCTCTGGGTCTTGGGCTGCTATCCTGAATCTCACGAGGATGTCCTGTAAACTCTGTATTTCCATTTTATGTTCAGTCTCCGTCTGACTGCTTAGTTCGTGGCCTACTCTGCAAGCAGCAGAAGACAGCTGCCTTGGTCAATAGCTACTCGCCCCCATGTTTGGACTTTTCTGTGTGTTGAGTTCAGTTGCATACATGGTGCTTCCCAGTAGTGACTGGAAGGTTGGCATCTGCAGGTAAACGCTCTCCTTTGGTGCCCCCCTGGTATGTCTACATTTCACTCCCTCCTCCCCCAAGGTACATGCGCTAAATTCTGCATTGAAGAAGAGGGGCAGGCTGAGCTGCAAAGACTTCGTGTTAGATTAGAATGAAGGCTTTTTAAACTCATAAACTGGAGTTGTAATTGTAGGGTTTGTCCTCCTTGGCTGAAAGGAGATCTGAATTACAGAGCAAGAGGCTTGATTGAACTCTCTCTTTCTCCTGGCGATGACATCATGATTCCCTCTTCAGCCAGGGTGACCTGGAGTTCTGGCTGCAGAGCCCTTTGCATGCCCTGAGCTCTCAGTAGACTTTTTGTGTCGGACTAGTCTGTCCGTTTAATCCCTCTTCCTCCGTGTTTTCCTTCAGGGTGCAGGTGCTGAACCATGGCCGACTTCGACCGTAATCTCAGCCTCGCGGATGCCATGACGGAGCCGCCCCCACAGATCGAGGAGGAGGTGAAGCGGGATTTCATGGCCACCCTCGAAGCCGAGAAATTTGATGATGTGGTGGGAGAAAAAGTTGGCAAAACGGACTATGTCCCTCTTTTGGATGACGAGGATGTGAAGGCTGGGAACCAGGAGGCAAAAACCAAGCCCCATGCGGATGGCGTTCAGGTGGAGCGTAAGTGTCGCCATCCAAGGGTGAATTCTGTGGCTGCATGCGGGTGGTCTTCACTCCCTAGCTGGCCCAAATGGAGGAGTCCTTTTCTGATATAAATAGGGGGTTGGGGTGCCACTAAGCCCAGTTTGTGAGCTCAAGGTGGGCCTTTCTCTTCCCTTTCTTACCTGAGCACTCTCTGCCTAGGTTGACTTGTACGCAGTTCGATGGTAATTTTCTGACTTCAATAGACATGGCGCTACAAGGCCTGAGGAGAGTCAGGAGGTCTCCCAGTGTCTTTCTTAAGGGGCTGGAAAGTCTGAGCTTCTCAGAACCTTGGTGGTACAAGATGTGAATGAGCTGGAAGGGGCCTTTCAGGCCATCTATGCCAACCCCCTGTCCAATGTAGGATCAGCCTCAAGCATCCAGGATAAGTAGCAGTCTAAGCACTGCTAAGCGGAGGCTGTACCATGGCTCCTTTGTTGTCTGCATCTTCTGCTGCTCACTGTGTCGAGAGGTCTGCGCTTGTTCCTCCATTGCACCCTAACGCTGCCCGGTCAGTAGATGCAGACGCAGAGACCTCATCCTAAGGAAATTGTCCACCGTCCTTGTTTATTCCGCTGTTGTGCTGCAGCCGAGCAGGAAACGCTTGTGGTGTGCCATCCCCTCGAGCCATGGGTGTGATGAAACTGCGCGGGCAGAGAGGGAGCCAGTGGTTCTGGTTGGGCTGCAGTTGGCATTTGGGAGAATGCTGCAATGCGGAACAAGGCAGGGCTGGGAGAAGCGAGCGGCCTGGTCAGGGTTAGTCCCACTGAGGAGGTTCAGAGCTGGCTGGGCTGCACTGGAGCCAAGCAGGAAGGGGGAGGGATAAAAATAAAGCCATGATGATATTTTGCCTGCATCAGCCAAGCCCCGCCCACGAAGACTCTGATCACGGGGGGGGGGGGGGGAGGCAGATGATGTACCGGGAATTTCTTATTTGGTTTCTGGTTGAATAGACGCATTACCTATTTGTCTTGAGGGTCAGAGAATTCAGTAGCAAAGGTGGGTTAGGATTTCCAGATTGAAGGTGTTTGTCTGCCTGGGGACGGTTGTGTCACAATCAGTCTGACCTTAAGACGGGTGTGACGCCAGCTGTGCTCCGGAAGGGGTTGCAAGAAAGCAGCCGGGCTGGAGTTGCTGAGGCCTCCCTTTTCTCAGCAGCACGAGGCCTTTCCTCTCTGCCCCCTCCTGTGCCTCTTCCTCCCACATGCAAACTGGTTTCTCCTATACGCAGGCATGCACACACACAGATGCACACACAGACGCACACACACACACACTGTTTCTAACTGCCGGAATGCTCTGGGCATGGACCTCGCTGCCTCTTGACTGCTGTCCCTTGGTTCCCGTTTTTCCGGTCTCCTCCTCTCCAGTGAGCTCGAGATGCCTTTGCCGGCGTCCTCCTCCTCCTCTGCTGTTGTCTCAGATGACACAGTTTTGTTTTTTGCTGGCTCACTGGCACACTGAGCATCAGCGTTCCCCTTGTTTCTTTCTCTTCACCAAAGTCCCTTGCTTTCTAAAGCTGTTCTCTCCCTGTCTGTAATTGAAGCATTTTCTAAGCCCCCCCCCCCAGTCCTCTGCCCCCCCATAGTTTGGACAAGCTTCCCCATGGCTCTTATGTAATCCCGCTGTAGGCTCTGCTCTGGAGAATCCTTGTTTATGTAACCCATCCTTCCGAGTAAACTTAGCTCTTGTGTCAGGATGTAGAACTTTCTCTTCTGACAAGGGTAACCTTGCCTTACCCAGACAGGCCCAAAATGTCTCTCCTGCCGGGAAGAAGCGCCTCATATCAGCTTCTCAAATGGGGAGGGGGGAGTGTTGATCTGCAGCACGGGGGGGGGGGGGGCTGTCAAGGGAAGCAAACCCTCCCCGGCTCCCCCTGAAACCCCGACTCTTCCCTTTTCGGGAACTTCCTCATGCTGTCTCTGGGCTTGCCTCTGTCCCTCTTCTAATTCCCTTCCCCTCTCCTCAAAACCACAAATGTTGTGGCTTTGGAGGCACCTGGGATGTCTTGTCGAATGCACGGCACAGAGTCAGTGTGAGAACAAAGAAGGCCACACCAGTGATTTGGAGCCCCAAAGTTGGTGTCTGTTTCCTGGCCCCACCTTCCTTAGTGCTGAAGCCACAGAACGAACAGGCCAGACTCCACAGCGGCTGCAGCCGGAGCTGGACCCCCCCCCCTTGGGGACCGGCTGCTCCATCAGTGCTCAGGGGCGGGGGCGGGGGGGGGATGCCTGGCTAGATGGAGTTGGCCAGTTTAGCCCAGCTTAACGAGCAATCAGAGGACTCTGGCCCAGACCTCTTGTGAATTGTAGCATGCAGAGGGGGGTTGCCTTTGGAGGAGAAGAATTCAGCCAGGGAACCGAGCAATTTGGGGCAACTCCCCCGCCCCACAGTACTTGGCACCCCCCCCCCCCCCCCCGTGAGGATGATGACGACAGGCAAGTTAGTTTAACAAGTGGCTGAACATCATAATTTGACAATTTCTTGCTAATCCTCTTATTCCTCTGGTACTTTTATGTAATGCTGAAAGATGGTTGGCCGGGGGGGGGGGGGGGGGGAGGCACCCTCAGCCTGCTGTTTCCTCCTTTCTTTCTTTCTAGCAACTGCCTGCTCAGCTTTCATGTCGGGGTTTGACCTTGGATTGATGCTCAGGGGGAGCGTTCAGATCAGTGACTCCTCTGTGGCTGCTGCGACATGGCTGCTTTTCCCTTCTCAATTTTTTAAAAATTACGGACGAGGTAGCACATGTCATTTCTGTTTCCTGTCATTTGCATGTTACGACAAGTGAAACAAATTTAGGTATTCTGTAATATATTCAAGGACAAATAGCTTATTTCACTGTTTGTTTCTTCACTTAGAGTCTGTAGCAGCAGAAAAGCCCAGATTGCCGCCCACTGCTGCCCCCCCCCCCCAGCACCAAGAGCACAGAGCCCCACTGCCTCAGCTGTAGTGCTCCCTTTCTACCTTGTGGCTAATCCCACTGGTGGAGCCCTCTCCATAACGAGAACATTTTATCCATAAAAGTAGTCATCATTCCTAAAGTCATCGCCTCTGAATACTTTGTTGTGTAACGGAAATGAGTAAATATATAGTCCCCCCTGCTGTTACGTCACAGCTCACTTAGGGCGACCTTGCAGGGTTTTCAAGGTGAGAGGGGTCAGAAGTGATTTTCCATTGCCTGCCTCTCTATTGTGACCATGAAGAAGAAGAAGAGTTGGTTCTTATACGCGGCTTTTCTCTACCTGAAGGAATCTCAAAGCGGCTTACCTCAAAGTTGCCTTCCCCTTCCTCTCCCCACAACAGACACCCTGTGAGGTGGGTGAGGCTGAGAGAGCCCTGAGATTACTGTTTGACCAGAGCAGTTCTATCAGTGCCGTGGCGAGCCCAAGGTCTCCCAGCGGGCTGCATGTGGGGGAGCTCAGAATCGAACCCGGCATGCCAGATTAGAAGTCCGCACTCCCAACCGCTGCACCAAGCTGGCCCTCCAAGGACTTCTGTAGCAGTCTCAGATCCAAATGTTCACCAGGACTGGCTGTGCTCGGGTTCTGAGGGCTCTGATGAGATTGGGCTCCCCTGGGCCACCCAGGCCAGGGTGAAAGTTACTTTGCAGCCCTGAACTTCCTTGGTGGACCCCATCCCAGTAGCAACCAGGGCCAACCCCACACAGCCTTCAAGATGCATGTCAGGATCACGCCTCCTTGCTCACCCAACAGCTCGGAATTACCTTTCAGGCTGCATTTCATTAGACAATTGGTACCCTGCAAGAAACTTGCACAAAGAACTATATGAAAATTTAAATGCAGTTTCTTATCCCAAAGATTTAAAAAAAAAGCAGTGTGGTGGAATGGTTAAGAGCAGTGGACTCTAATCAGGAGAACCAGGTTTGAGTCCCCACTCTACCTCCACATGCAGCCAGCTGGCTGACCTGGGGCCAGTCACAGTTCTCTCAGGGCTCTCTCAGCCTCACCCGCTTCACAGGGGGCTTGTTATGGGGATAGGAAGGGAAGGCAACCTTTGAGACTTCATTTAGAGAAAAGTGGGGTATAAAAACCAATTTTTCTCCTCCTTCAATTAACCAATTCAGCTAGCTTGGATAATTTGGGATTCTATCGTATTTTAACTATCTATGAATTAATGTTTAAAGTCACCACATTTTCCCAATTATATGATGATAACCTGTTGTTGTTGCAGTGAGGAATTTGAGAACCACTTTTTAATGGACTTTATGAACATCTTTTGACAAAAGCCCCAGTAATAACCATCTTGGATAATTTGCTGGGGTGCTCCCCATTAAACATTTTGTTACTCTAAGAATAGTGTTCTGGAACTTTTTTTTGGCAAGGGATGATGAGGACACATGGCCAAAATCTGCATCCTTAATGGCCACATTCCCAGCATACAAACTGGTGTGCATGAAACATCTGGCTGTGCTTCTGAAGAGTCAAGTGAAATTGGCAGAGAATTTTTTTCAAAAAATCTTTTATCCTCACATTTATAACAGATGTGACATGACTAAAGAAGTCAAAATATCTGCCGGTCCTTCTCTCTTATCAGTTCATGCGAGAACTTTTGCCATTTTGTAAGCCAAGGGTGGCCAAACTGTGATGCTCTAGATGTCCATGGAGTACAATTACCATGAGCCCCTGCCAGCATCCTGGGCCTCTGGAGTGGCTCAGTTTGGTCACCCCTGCAAATCAGCCTTGGTGCGTACTTGAGAGCAGTCCTTTGGGACACGTTCAGAATCTATCAGCTGTTCAAACGGAGTGAGCTGCAGACTCAGGGTGAGCTTCTTTCCCCCCAACAAACAAACCAGATTTCATTGTTGGAAAAATGGGAACCATCTCTCCTCCTCTGCCTTTCCCCCCATTTATACACGTGGCATACGTTTCCCATTTGAAATAAGGGCACAGTTTTCTCAGTTGAGCTGCCACGGGATCTCAAGGTCTTTCTCGGGTCCAGGCTTCCCGGTGAGATGGCACAGGCCCTCCTACCGCAGGCGGCTGATCAATCCAGTAAGAGCAACAGAGACCTGGAGCCCCTTGTCTGCACTCCCCCCCCGTTTCATACAGTGCCAGAATGAGAGTGTCTGCTGAGAATAGACCTTGAGCATTCATAGGCCGGCACCCCCCCCCCCCCATCCCTGCGGGTTGGACTCCCAGCTCTGCCAGGCCAACTCACTTTGTGGCTTAAACGCCATTATTCCAAATTTGCAAGGCACTTTGGGTTGGCTAATTGGAGTCTTCGACCGGCCACCAGGGGGCGCTGGCTGTATTCTCTTGTGTTGTCCACATGATGAGAGAATGAGCATTCGTTTTATTAATGTCTCTCGTGCATCTTCCTGTGCAAATAAATCCACTTTCAGCCGGCCTTTGTTAAGCGGCTGGGTCAGGAGAAACATGCTTGTACTTGTGTGTCCCGAGTTCATCACTGGTTTAAGTGCCAGTGGCTGAAATTGCCGACACCCTTGTGTCTCCCTGGGTGGCTGGTGTAAGCCCAAAGAGGGACCTGGTCGTCCCCTGGCCTGTGCTTGTGGTTTGCTTCCCCAGCATTGGGCTTTTGAACCCTCTCTGTGTGCCAAGAAGCATTCGTGGATGTTTTGCTTCCCCCGGAGGGCTCGGCTGCTGGATTTAGATCTGCCAGAGCCTGGCAATTCTGAACTCAGCGTATGTCGTATTTAAGTGAAACGGCAGGGCGTTACTTGAGTGAGAGGTTTTAAGATGATCAGTTCTTTTGCAGGGCACACGGCGTTGCTTCCCTAACAGCCAGAAGGGGACATTCCCCTTGTATGGCCTTTCCCTTGCGGTGCACATCTTTTGCATGGTATGCAAAAAAATGCTATGCAGCCGTCTCATTCACTTGTACATAACTGCGCCCCACTTATCTGTGATCAGCCTGTTCCCTCTCAAGCATCAGCTGCTGGGACAAGGACAAGGCCTGTGTAGAGGCTGGGAAGCCCAGACGTTCTTACCTGGTTCCAGGTGACAGACTGGAAGAAGAGATGGGGGGGATACAGCCAGAGCACCTTTGAGACTAACAAACCTAGCAGCAGGGCAGGAGTTTTCATGGGTTGCTGCCCACTTCTGCAGTGACTCCCGACCGCTCCTTCCCTGCCACCAATTGTGTCCGTCTTCATGGTGCTCTTGGGCTCTTTTCTCCTGCTGCAGCCAAGACTCAGGTGGCCGCCCATCTTGATCTGACTTGGTTTGTGGACCAGTTTGCACAGTAAATAGTCTCTAATGGTTTGGACAAGAGTTTATTGCATCAGTGGGACTGTGGGAGAGGGAGGGGAAGATCCACTGAGGACGGGAGCCTCCGTTTGGCAGGGGACCGTTGTGGCAGCTCTCCGGAGGGGACGAGTCGCCCAAACTGGCTTCGGTGCGGGAGAGTTGCAGGTGGCGTGAGGCTTGTGAGCTGCGTGGCTGGCCACATCTGGCAAGGACCGCCGACAACGTCTTGGCTGATTTCCGCCTGCTTGGAGCATCTGTTTTCAGAACTGCAGCATTTGTAAGGGGTTTCCCCCCTCACGACTCTCTGGGGTCCTGAGGCTGCAGAGGGAGTCCAGCCCGTCTCTGTGCGAGTGAGGCAGAGCAGAGCAGAGCAGAGCAGAGCAGCATTCCTGGGTCTGGTCCCCCCCCCCAACACTTCCTTTTGATAGGGTCTTTTGATGACTCTTCTTACAGATCAGCTGTTTTCATTTATAGTGATGCCTTTGAACTTCTATCTTGTTCCCAGATGCTGAAGGGCAGAAATCAGAGTGTGTTTCTAGCACATCTCTGCCCCCCCCCCTCCCCAAAAAATCCATCCCACAAAGGAGTCACTCTGGTTCTCCTTTCCGTTCTCCAGTTGAGCTCCACGACTCCTCTCTGGGTGGGTTGGCCTGACTGGTGTGCAAGGCCTGCGGAAAGAAGCCCCCCCCCCACACTATTGGAGGAGCTACATCAGATCTTTGGACAGCCTGTGTGTGGAAGAGCGTAGCCCATGACAATGCTCTCAACCTCGTACCCCGGGGGTCTGGGGCAGGTGGCTCCAGTGTGTGTGTGTGTGTGTGTGTGTGTGTGTGGAGGGGGAGGGGGGCTTATTACACCAACTTGAATCCTCTGCTTGACGTCCCTTGCTGCAGAGAGTGCTTGGGAGCTACTAGGTTGTGACTTGTACGTGGACTGGAACTCGTGATGCTGCCGTCTTTGGCCCGTCAGAGTCAGTCGTGCCTTCAAAGAGTGGCAGCAGCTCTCCATCTCCATCCGCATCCCCTGCCCCCTGCCCCATTGTCCAGCTGGGGATGCGGGGGATCGAACCTGGGGCCTTCTGCATGCCCAGCAGCCACTCTGCCCCTGAGCCATAGGCTTCCCCTCGGATGTGCTGCTACTCAGGGTGGCTGCTAGTATCTAGAGGAGGAGCCCCTTGAAACTCTCACTGCTGGGGGCCATTTCCCAAAGGAGGGAGGTTGCGGTCCTAGGAGTGCTTAGCAACTTCCTGCATTTCCCCTTGTGCCAACGGAAGGCACCTCCGTGATTCTTCACCCCAGCAACGGGGCATTCTTGAAAAGCTGACTGCAGCAAGTGTCTCTTTCAAAATTCTGGGGCGCATTTAGGGCGGGGCTCCTGCAAATGGAGAAATGCGCCCGCTTGGCCTCCCCCGTCGGGCAGCAAGGGAGGAGGCTGACCTATCCCACAGGGAGCCTCAGAACGGCTGAGAAGACGGCTGCTCCCCACGTATTGTTAAGGCCACCATTTGTCTTTCAGGTACTTTGGCCACTGGACCTGCAGCTGTGGTAGAGAATGGCGATCATGGAATAGAAGGCGGCAGGAAGGGTGAGCACCAGTCCTGCATGCGTGTGTGTGTGTGTGTGTGTGTGTGCCCTTCTGGGCACGTTTGTTCTTCTGGTCTAGAGATGTGCGTCTCTACAGTGTGGACCCATATTGATGTTGTGTGTGTGAGTGTTTGTACGTATATACCGGAAGTGCATGTGGTTTCCACCTAGCAGTTAGGACATTGTAAGAGCCCTCTTGGATCAGACCAGTGGTCCATCTAGTCCAGCCTCCCGTCGCACGCAGGGGCCAGCCAGTTCCTCTGCAGGGCCAGCCACAGGGTAGAGAGGCCGAGGCCTTCCCCTGAGAAGACCCTCAGAAGAGCCCTGCTGGGTCAGACCAGTGGTCCATTCAGTCCAGTCCATTCAGTCCAGCCACACGGGGGTCAGCCAGTTCCTCTGCAGGGCCACCCATAGGGCAGAGAGGCTGAGGCCTCCCCCTGAGGTTGTCTCCCCCTGAGGTTGTCTCTTGACTCTGGGATTCAGAGGATTAGTACCTCTGAATGTGGAGGTTCCCCTCAGTCGACTCAGTTGCCCAGAGATGTAAGAATGCCATTTGCAGCATTGTGACATTCAAGCAGCAACTTTATTAGGTATGTAGCTGGTCCCTTGTCCCTCTGCCAGCAGCTGTAGTCTTGTAAGAGGCCTTGTTGAGCCCTGCAGCCCTCTAGCAAGCCTTCCAGTGAATCGTGCTTCTGACACACACACACAAACACACACACACACCCTCGCATACACAATACTAGAATGCTCAAATGGAACTTCTGACGTGGTCAAAAGTCACCCGCTGCTTTCTTGCTTTCTGGGCTTTGTTCCCTCTCCCAAATGATCACATAAGCAGCCTTGTTAATATTAGTTCATTATAATTCTAAGAGCCATTCCAGTGTCATTCCCAAAGACCGGTAGCACTCACAGTGGCTTCATGTGATCCAGATGTGTATGTGGGTTGTGGACAAGGCCCTGACAGTTCTTCAGAGAGCAACTAGTGAGGGAGCTGCAAGAACTTGTGTTTGTGGGAATTCGCATTTTCTCCTGTATCCCCCTCCCCCATTATTTTGTCTTTACTTCCGGTGGCAGCCTCCATAACCTCCCCCAATGTCCAATTTCCTTCTCTCCTTCCCACCCACCAGCCATCCGACCTTTATCCGCTCCCTTATCTTCAGTTTTGCCTCCCCCCTCCCCCCTGGCAGCTCCTTGCCAGGAAAAATCAGGCCTGAGGAGGCCTTTGGCACATTCCCCTCCATTAGGGATCATTACAAGGGAGGGGGCTGGAACACGTTCCCGAGTTGCTTTGGCCTCCCAAGTCTGTCCATGACCCCCCCCCCAAATGGCTTTGCTATAGAAACCAAGACTTGGAAGGTTCAGTAATAGTGTTGTAGTTGCCTAGCAACCTTCCAAAATGGCGACTGACTGAGCTACTGGTGTATACATTATTTTAAGAAATTTTAATCTCCCCGTGTAAGTTTTGTTTTAAGACTGGAGATTTCCCCGCAATCTGGGACTTGATGTTTGTAGAGAAATCACTCCTGTCTGTTCTTAGCTTTTATTCCGTAGAACTGTTGATTCACACCGTAACATTGTTCAGAATTAGATATATGATGCTAAGTGAAATTAGGGACAGTAGAAATGCAAGGTTTGTAGGTCTAGTTTCTACAAATATTGTGTTTGATTTTGTTTTTTGACCCACCCCCACGCCCCCTCGTGCTGCCCGAAAGGTTTCCTTTGACTTCCTGCCTGTCCAGAGACCTGGAAAGCTTTCCTGGCGAGGAGAGAGAACCTTCCCTGCCCGGGCCCTGCATGGCTTCACCTTAGGGAGTTTTATGGCTATCTTGCGCCAGTCTCTTTTGAGGGGGGAGGAGGAGGAGATGTGGAGATGAAGATATATGTGGCTGTTCTCTCACACTCGGCCTGTGTCTCAAGGGGAGGGAGGGAGAGCTGGGCCTTTGTTGGTGTCTTAGTCCTGGCCGCCATGGGGGGGGGGGTAGAAAAGTCAAATTGCACAGCTTTATACAAGCCAGAATAATTAGTGTTTCCTAAGGGAAAGAGGCAGATGCAGTGCAGTTTTAGATAATAGCCGCTCTGACGAGTAGCAGCTCTCCATGCATCAGGGTGCCGCGGCTAGCAAAATGGGAGCAGGTCCTGGGAGCCAACTTGACATAGTGGCGAGGAGCAGACGGACTCTAATCTGGCAAGCCAGGTTTGATTCCCCACTCCTCTTTCCCATGCAGCTAGCTGGGAGAACTTGGACCAGTCACAGTCCTGTTGGAACTGTTCTCAGTGCAGTTCTGTCAGAGCTCCCTCAGCCCCACCTACCTCAAAGAGTGTCTGTTGTGGGGAGAGGAAGGGAAGGTGATTGTAAGCTACTTTGAGACTCCTTTGGGTAGTGAAAAGCGGGGTATAAAAGCCAACTCTTCTTCTGTGGGTGAAATCCTATGGATACCCTTGAAGGAGAATGGCTGCACCTGGCCAGCTGCTCACCTGTGATTTCTGGCCGCATCCTATAGTCCGTCCCATGGGGACCGATCCTGTTCCTTGTCTCTTTGTTTGGTGTTCTGAGGACGTCGCTGCTGCATTTCCTTCTCTGGTGTGCCCTTGTCCCTGGCATTGCTCATCTGGCTGCTTGCAAGACCTTGCGTGGTTGCTCTTGTGAACAGCATGGAATCATAGAGTTGGAAGGGTCCTCCAAGGTCATCTAGTCCAACCCCCTGCAGAATGTAGGAAATTCACAACTCCCTGTCAATCCACAGTCTTGTCTACTCAGAATGGCAGGGGCTCTCCAGGGTCTCAGACCCCTATAAATGGAGGTGCTGAGGATCGAACGTGGGACCTTCTATGTGCCAAGTTGATGCTGTACTACTCTGAGCCACAGTCCCTCCCTGAATATAGGATTCTTCCCTTGGCCCATCTAGCCCACCTAGGGACGGCAGCAGCACCCCCAGGGTCTCAGGCAGAAGTTTGCTTGATCCTTTTAACAGAAGATGCTGAAAATTGAATCTGCAGCCTTCTTCAGGCAAAGAATGCTTTTGTCAGGCTGTAGCCCCTGCCCACCATCAAGGGTCTCAGTGAAGTGTCCTGGGAGGCCTCCCCAGGGATGAAACAGCCTAGCTGGAGAGAGAGAATGGACATTGCTTTTGCTTTTAATTTTTTCTGTGTTTCTTTATAACTATAAAATATATATGAGAGGCCAGGGATCCCAAGCTCTTTGTCCGCAGGCTCCATAAGAGGTGGCTTGGAGAGAAAAGAAGCATGCAGAACCATCTGAGTTTGAGATTTATTCACCCAGGATCAGTAACGCTTCAGGAAAGCAAAATTTATTTTAATAAGCAACCAGAAACAAGTCCCTGGAAGAAGAAGAAGAAGAAGAAGAAGAGCTCATTTTTATACCCTCCTTTTCCCTCCTCGAAGGCGTCCCAAAATAGCCTACAAGCACCTTTCTCTTTCTCTCCCCACACAACAGGCACCCTGTGAGGGAGGTGGGGCTGAGAGAACTGATCTGTGAGAACAGCTCTAACAGGACTGTGACTTGACCAAGATTGCTCAGCTGGCTGCACATGGAGGAGTGAGGAATGAAACCCAGTTCTCCAGAATAGAGAACCAGATTAGTCTGCTGCTCTGAACTACCAAAACACGCTGGCTCTTGAGTACAAGCCTTTGATGGGGTTGAGTTTCAAGATCTCCCTGATGCCTCAGGAAGGCTGGTGGTGGATTGCATGCTTGATTTGCCTGTCTGAGGTCCCCGGTTCCCAGCAGGACGGGGCCTCTTGCTTGAGAGTGCAGAGCAAACTGCTGCAGGTCAGGGAGGAGACAAAGTGTCTGGCCGGCCACCTTGGGCCTGCTGAGTCTCCAGATGCCCTTCTGGAAGGCCGCTTGCTTTTATTGGAGAAGTCAGAGTCCGCACTTTGCATATGCTCACAGGCACAGTTTTTGGCAGAGACACTTGGGAACCAGGGCGGTCACCCTTTATACCTGGACCACGGGGAGAAGGCAATGAACTGCTTGGGGGAGGACCGGGCATTCACACAGGATGGCTAGATGGGAAAAGCCTTTGATAAAGGGTGTGTGTGTGAAGGCTCCTACATTGGCTCTTTCTCCCAGCTGCGAGGGCCACCTTGAAAGGAGGGAAGGAGGAGGTTAGGAGAGAAGTGAAAACCGAAGGGGGAAAAGGGAGGGGGGGCAGCGAGGGACCAGAGCGGGGCAGGAGCTGCAGGAGATCTAAGAAGAGGGTGTGGGGGGCTCATGACCCATGGCTTCTGCACAGCAGCTCGGAGGAGATATCTGGGAAGTGCTGCTGCTGGGTTGGTTAGGTGTGTGTTGTGTTGTTGTGTGTCCCATGGCTACGGCCGCTGTCTGTTGGGGTGTTCAGGGAACAGTTCCTGGGCAGGGCTGAACGAAGGTGGATGCCCGCCCCTCCTGCAGAGGTTGACGATGCCCCCGGGTTGTGGGATAAACCTCTGCGGAGTGGGGCGGGCAAGTCCTTGGAGACAGAGAGCTCCCCAGCCCCCTCCCCGGGATTCTCTCGCTGCTGTCACCCGTGAGGGGGGGCCGGGGGCCGGACTGGGGGGCAGCCAGCCCTGTCGGAATCCCCGAGGAGGACTCGGCCTTCCATTTCAGCCAGGATGATGCGGCAGGAACTGCCTCCCACGCTGCAGCATGGGTCTCTTGTCCAAGTGCACCTCGTCCCCTCGTCTCTTGTCTGCTGCTGGCTGTCCACAGGGAATATGTTGCTTGACTGTGCACTAATGTTGGTGTTTACTAACGACTTAATGCTTTTATGCCCCTTCCCACCCCCTCCCTCTCTCCCGTCGTCTCCTGCCCCCCCCTTCTCTCTCTCTCTTTTCCTCCTAGAAGCCTAGACTCTGGGGCTGCTACCGACACAAGACCAGTGTGCTTCCCTTCCCACCATTACACTTCTCTAAAACCAAAAACCACCACACACAACCCCTCCTCCGCATTTTGCAGAGCTCTTCTTAACCTGGGCCTTTGGGGGGCTGAAGAACCGAGAGGATGGACCAAGTGTTGGCCGGGCCACTGCCACCGTCGGCCTCTTCCTCCTCCTCCTCCTCCTCCTCCTCCTCCTCCTCCTCCTCCCTGTCTCTGCTCTGCAGTTCTTATTGAACCCCTCCTTGGGTGCCTGTCAGGAGTTGAAACTGCACTTTTTAAAACAGCCATGAGCTTCTCTCTTTTGAAATTATGTTCCTTTTTTCCATTGTTAATGCAGTCACCTTTTGCATTTCGAAGAAATCCCTCCTAATGCATGGGGTGGGGGGGCTCCCCTCTTTGCCTGCTCAGTCCCGCGCATGCATCCATTTGGGCTTTCAGCTAGAGGACCTTTTCCGTCCCCCTCCATCCGCTCCTCCCCCTTCCATCCTTCCCGCTGTGCTAAAAGTCACTCCAGAGAAGGGACTGGATTTAACGTTGCTGCTCTCTCCTCCTGCCCTGGTTTTGGAACAGGTTATTCCTTCCTTTCAAATGCCTTTGAACAGTTATTCCGAAATCTGCATTTGACTGTGCATTAAAGAAAAGGAGCCCAAGTATTATCAAAGGGTTCTTCAAAAGGGGAGCTGTCGCTCGTCAGCTGTTGACGATGCCCGAGCACCTTGATCCTGTTTGTGCCGCTCACATCAAGCTTGTCGCGCCAGACGGGATTCTGCTTCCACGGGAGTTTGTGAGGGGCGGGCGGGGCCTACCTTTGTGGCAGGCTGATCTGATGCAAATTCCTCTCCTCTTGCCGGCTGGCAGGAGGAGAGGAAACACTGCCGAAAGTACAGAGAGCGACATCAGACATGTCAAAATCACTAATGAAATAATTATCTGACAAGGCTGCCGCCAGAGCGGGAAGGAATTGTCTCTTTGAACTCCTCCTGATCTGTCTGTGGGTTGAGCTTGTCACTTGCAATTTCGGCGGCTGCCCTCTCTGGGATACAAATTGGCCCCTCTGCGCAGGAGAGAGCGCTCTCCGAATGGGCACAGAGTTGTAAATCCAAGGTTTCCTTTGCCCTGCAAGGCAGAGTTTTCTCTCCTTCACTCTCCCTTTATTCGAAGCCTAGCTGAGTTGTGTCCCCACTGCCTCATGCGCTGCCTCAGAAAAGGATGTGCCTGCTGCAGCATACAGAGGAGCCTGGGTTCAAACGGAGAACACTCTTGCTCTTAGAAAGGCCAGATGTCAAACATTGCCTGGGCTAAGATGAGGCTGACTCTGCATGCCATGCTTCTTGCGCATCAGTCCCCTTTGCAGCTCACGAGGTAGGGAGGGGCATCATTCCTCTTTGCAGCCATCTGCAGAGGTAGGGAGGGGCTCTTGCTGGACAAGGAATATTATGCTTGACAGAGCATTTTGCGAAGGCCAGGCAAATCAAATGCTGATGCGCTGTCCTCACTTGTCCCCCGTGAGGAAGGGCCAGAGCGGCTTCTGCTATCAGGAGAAAGCAGAACTCTACTCTCTGCTCTTTCACTCCTTGCCCTGCAGCTTTTGAGTGCACCTGGCTTGTCCCAAGCAGAACTTGCTAGTGGCAGGCCAGGAAACACACAACCGTCCAGTACTGGCCTAGTGGAGCTCTTGAGCCAGAAAAGCACTCCAGCCTTCCTTTGGGCCTTTCTGGGGCTTCCTGGAAGGCGGCTGGCCAGGTCCGGCCATTCCCTCTTGGCTACTGTTGTTCGGAGCCATCCCATGACCGTGGCAGTAGGCATGTCTTATCTGGCCACCATTTTGTGCCTGCCCTTCAGCTAGTGGTGGTGCACCAGTTGTGTCAGGCTGTGTGCAAAAGCATTATGGGGTTGACTTCCATAAGGAGCTGCCAGCTCCCCAGGTGTGTAATGTGGGATCTCAGCACTGGCATGCTGCTAGTTGAAGTCCTCAGGAGATCTGCAGTCACAGCATCACTGACTTCGCTAGCCCAGTGTAAGCACAGGACTCAGCACGATCCCTGCGTAAAATGGCTTGCATAGAGAAGAGCATGGCTTCTGAAACCGTTGGACACGGGTCCCACTACTAGAATGTGCATCGGGACAGGGAGGTCTTGGGCCTTGTCTCAGGAAGCAGGGGCCATGCTTCTTCCTGCCCCTCTGCCTCATTCGCTTTGAAGCTGCCTGCCCTCAAGCAGTGGCATCTCTTAGTTAGCCTTGACAGGCCAGTGAGGTGCTGAGAGCCAGGCCCTCTTGCAGTAACTTTGGACCCTTCTCGCCACAGAATTTTGGAGCTTCTAGTCCAGCTTCTTGCCCCCGGATGGCCTTTTAATGTGCTCCTAGAGAAAGCACACAAAAGTATCCTGTCAAGAACTGGTGAAAGAGACTCAACATCAAAAACACCCCTGGGCCTTAAAAAGCAGCTATAATCTGTAAAAACCGTGCAGCTAGAAGAATGAGAGCAATCCCCAAGGAATACTAGAGGCTCGATAGTCCAGTGGCACCTTTAAGACCAAGAAAGTTTTATTCTGTATATACCAGCATTGTGCCCAGAATTCAACTTGGTTGGTCTTAAAGGTGCCACGGGACTCAAACTTGAGTCTGCTACTCCAGACCAGCATGGCTACCCCCCCCCCCCACCTATAGGATTGAGTGTAAATTGAGGTCAGAATCTAGAAGTCTTAAGAATAGTGTTTAAGAGGGCAAGCTAGGATAAAGTTAATATTTGCAACTAGACAGAACAATCCCCATAGTTTGGGGAGGGGAAGCTGAGGGATATGCGACCCCTGCCTCCCCATGAAACGGTCTCATTGCAGCTTCAGAACGGGAGAGCTGTTTGGCTGCTTTGTGTCCAGTTGCGAAGCAGGAAGTGAGGCCTGGCACCTCAGGGCCTGGTGGAGAGGGATGCCCAGCATCCCCGGTGTGGTCAGGGCTGAGAAACTCTTCTGGCCTCTTCAGGCACCCAGGCTGTGGGAGCAGAGCTAGTCGGATGGGTCGGTTGTCCCCGAATGTGTTCCCAGTGCAAGTTCGGCCGGCTCACCTGGGGTCTCCCGCAGGCCTCGAGGCGGTCAGTCAGGTGCCTGCTTCCAAGCTACGGGGAAGTCGTGGTGGTTGCAGCATTTGCATTGTTTTGAAGGGGCTCCGCATATCGGCCACACGGGCGAGGAGCTGGCTTGGTGGTTTGCAAGAAGAAAAGACTCTGGAGGGAAAGCTTGAGTGTGTTTCTGCAGTTCTCCAGCGCAGACGTCCTGAAAGTTGAGTTGAGAGAGGCTGCCGGAAACGTTCTAGCTCTGCAGCAGGGGTGCCTTTTGGGGGGCTTGACGTGGCCGGCCAGCCACCAGGGTGGGCCTCCTGCAGCGGGACCGTTGTGGGGGCCTCCAGCTGCTGGGCCAGCCAGGGGCTCCGTTGCTTCGCTAGACCAAAGAGATGCGTCCCCGTTTTCTTTGGTTTCTTCATCATTCCATCTCGCATGTGTTTTTTCTAATATGATTTTTTCCTTCATGTTTACTTTTTCTCTTTCTTTGAGTTTACAAAATTTGCAGAAGTTGATGCCTTAAACATAGATCGTATCGTCCCTTTAGCCACTGCTGAGCGGCTGCCCTTTTCTAGAAAAAATGCATTTTGCTTTTCTTTGTCCCACGCATGTGCAGTGGAGACAGTTCAGAACCCCAGCCTTGGTCCTCTCTGATTTGTTGCACCTTTCCTTGCATCTCTTCTGGCAGTCCCCAAGTGCACTTCTCTGATCACGGGGCCCGTTCCTTTCTTTTAAAGCTGCAGACCCTTATACTGTGTTGCTTAGTTGCTGGAAATAATCCCGGGATGCGTCTACGGTGTTTTGTAACCCATGTCGCTGTCTGTGTCGGTCTAATACGCTGACCCTGTACCACTTTGCTGAATTAACACTAATAAACGTGTGTGCTAACCTCTCCGCTGTCTTGTAGTCTCTTGGTAGAAATATGTCTGACATGTTTGACCCTTTCTCCGCCAATTCTTCCGGAGTTCTGTTGCCTGCGATATTGGAGTCATTATTTGGGCTAAACTTTTAAAAAACGACAGGCTAGCTCCTCCTTGAGTGTGCCTGTTCCCTGTGCTTATGCACCAGGACTAGTAGTGATTGGGGGGAGGGGAGGGGGCAGGGCTGGCAATTAGAGTGTCACATGACTCTCCCCAGGGTTGGCAGGTGGCAGGGGAGGGGGAGGCCTGCTCCTGGACAGCGAGATTGGACCCAGGGGACCGAAAAACGTCCCCTCCTTGGGAAGGGGTCTGTGGGACAGAGGGCAGGTTGAAGTGAACTCGAAAACCATTTTGGATGGAATATACGTTCAAAGGTCGTAATCCCTAGTTGACCCTGGAGAAGCGGACACAAGACCCCAAATGCAGAGACAGCACTGAAATGCGGCAGGTGAGAACTCAGAGCCAGGAGGGAAGCGGATAGGCTCCCTGGTCTGTCTGTCACAATCCGCTTTGCCCAGCCAGGCTGTGGGCGTGGCTCGTGTAGCTGGCTCACAGCGTGGCCTTGCGTGGCGCCTCCTTCCACTGGAGGCAGTGGATGTTTCATCTGGGCCCGAGAGCAAAGCTCCAAGGGTCCAGTGGCACCTTGAAGACCCCTAAAGTCCTAGAATGACACGTGGTCGGTCTCCAAAGGGCCCCTGGACTCAGACCAGCGTGGTGACACGCCTGATTCCTCTGGATCCTGGGCATGTTATTTGAGTCTCTCCGGTTTAGTAGAGGAAAAGCTGGAGGAGGCGACACCAACTGTGCTCTGGACAAGGAGCCGCCAAGCTGGAGAGGAAGCTGCTTATAAACTGTGAATCTGATGCCCTTTTTGGCAGCTGCTATGCTCATTACCAATTTATACTCTTAAGTGCAAAAACTGGTACCAGGAATCAACCCAAACTGCGGGCCTCATTGAAATTGTTTTGACTGTTCTATTTATATATCCTGCTTGTTGACCACAAAAGCCTCACAATGCTGTGAAAATGCCTTGTTGCTTTCAGCCTGTTGCTGAGTAAATACTTTGGCCTGAAAGGCCACCTCCGGGAGGAAAACCTAAACTTCTTCTGCATTTCTCCAGAGGGTCAGACTGGACCTCATAGGCTTAAGTTGTCAGTTCCTCATGGTAGGAAGGGCTGGACAGTGGGACTAGTAACCTGGGCTGGAGTGTCCCTCACTGGAGGAGTAGAAAAGAGCCAGAGCCTGGGAGCACCTTGAAGACTAACAGAATTGGTGGCAGGAGAGGAGCTCTCGTGCGTCACAGTCCTCTGCTTTACATACTTCAGGTGCCGAAGAAGTGAGCAGGGACTCATGAAAGGCCTTCCGCTGTCACTGGACTCTGGCTCTTTTCTGCTAATACAGACTGACTCAAACGGCTGCCCTTCTTGACTGATCACTGGAAAAGATCTTCAGGTAGAGATGAGACAGCTGATCATGGAATGATAGAGCTGGAAGTGGAGATAGAGGCCATCTAGGCCAACCCCCTGTTCAGTCAACCCAAAGCGTCCCTGACAAGAGTTCATCCAACCCCTGCTGGAAGACGGCTGATGAAGGGGAGCTCCCCACCTCCTGAGGCAGCCCCTTCCACTGCTGAACTAGACTCATACTCTTATGACAGATTCCTCCCATCTCCACCCGTAATTGTGAGTCCTGCTCTGGGGCCCACAGTGGATCTCCTGCACCAGTCAAGGGATTGGATGAGGTGACCTGGAAGCCATCTTTTCCTTGAATTCTTGCAGGACTCCTTGGAGTCAAGCTCTATCCTGCCACAGATGTTGGTTTTCAACCTCTTTTAAAAAATTTGTCTTTTTGTACTTGGTAATTGGTAAGACAAGGTGCCTTAAACCTGGGCCTCTGGAGAAGGACGGAAGGTACTGGGGAGGTCAGCAGGTGAAGTCACTTTTGGGTAGGAGACCGAGGAGCCCTGTGTATGGAGCCTTGACTTCTCTTGGCGTCCAGGTTGAGGCAGGGGCCAGCCAAGCACTGTTGGAATGGTTAACCCCCCAGTGGCCAGAGCTGAACTGGGGTTATTCGCAGGGGTGGGAGCCGTCACGGCGACCTCGCAGAATCCTGCACAGTCTTCTAGTGGGCCTCGGTCTCAAGCAGCCCTCTGAGCTGTGCTACTGCTTGACCTTTCTGTCTCGTGTGCCCTTGAGGTGCTGGGGGAGACCACGCAGCCCTTGGAAGCCAGTCTCTCTCCTTTATGGACCCCCAGGCAACGGTAGGAGCTCCTGGTGGCTCCGTCCTCACTGGATTTAAACTCTTGGGCTGACCCCAAGGCCTTCTGCTTGCGTGGCTCCTGAGGTGGGAGCAAGCAAAGGCCTCCCCTGGAGACCTTGGTAGGGAGCGGGCAGTGCCCATCAGTCTGGTTCAGGGGCTCCCTGTGAATCCGCACCAGACCTAAATCAGAAGTGGCTCAAGGCCCAAGTTCAAAACCACGTGCTCAGGCTCCAGGCTGCCTGGAAGCCCTCTGCCCAAGCATAATTCTGCTGCGTGAAAAGCCTGGGGCCAGCAGGTCGGCTCTGGCCTTGGATTGGGACGAATCTTGGGCTTTGCATTCAGCCTGGCCCCGTAGCTTGCTTGACCCAGCTAGTCTCTCTCCCCTTAGTCCGGTGCAGAGCTGTCAAAACTCACTTGTCCCGAGGGCCACCTCTGACGTAAAGTCACTTTGTCGGGCTGGGCTGGGCGTGCCATGAAACGTAAGGCAAACCCGGTGGGCACTTTCCTTTCTTAACACCTGAGCATTCCTACAGCATCTTCTGACGCTGCCCTCCCGCTCTCACTGCCCCCTCCTCATTCGCACCGGGGCCGTGTGCAGGGGCAGGAAGGCACAGCCTCTGCCACAAAGGGAGGGCCAGTTGCTCCTGGGCGGGATCAGAGTCTTCTGGGCCGCATGTTTGCCCCCCCCCCGAACTCGCCTGGGAGCAGGTCAGACTCCGCTGACTGGGATATGAGCAGATCGGTGGGACGCTGCATCTCGGCTGCGTGACTCATAGGCTTCGGCGTGCTCCTGAAAGGTGCCCGGGGGGCAGACAGAAAAGCCGGCAGAAAAGAAGTTGTCAAGAGTTGGCCTCCGAAGGCACCTCGACACCTCTCCGACTGAGATTTGTTGTGATGACAGAGCGGAGAAGGCGCCGTCTGTCAACACGGGTGGGCACTGCCCTCTCGAGTTGCCGTGGAGTTGGGCCTGCTCCTCGTTTCCGCAGTAGAGATGTGGCCGCATCATCTTAAATGTAGAAATTCTTCTCTGCTCTGGCTGGCTCTTTGTTTCGTTTGGCCCTGGTTAGCCTCTCCTGCCCCAGATCCACTCGCACAGGGAATGGGCCAGTCTCGTGCTCTGGACGCTCTGAGTTCATTGCTTCCTTGACTTCCTATTCCCTCTTCGCGATATTTTCTGTAATTTTGACCCCGGTTGCATTATGTAAGGCGATAAGAGGATGCCGAGATACCCAACAAGGTCCCACTTATCCCTTAATGCGAGGGGCCTCGGAAGGTCCACCAGCAGGACCAGGACTCAGAAGCCCTCCCACTGCTGCCCCCCCCAAGCTCCAAGACAGAGTGTTCCCTCTATCCCGAATGTCCAAGAGCCACTGGTGGGCCTCTCATCCCCTCGTGAACGAAGCCGCCTATGCTTGTTGCTGCCGCCACTTCTGCCGCAGTGAATCCCATGTGCTAATTGCCCTTTGGGTGAAGAAGTACGTCCTTTGATCGATTCTAAGCCTGCTGCTCATTAATTTCATGGAGTGCTCCTGTATTGCAGGGGTGGCCAAACTGTGTCTCTCCAGACGTCCCTGGTCTGCAGTTCCCATGGGGCTCATGGGAAATGTAGTCCACAGACCTCTAGAGAGACACAGTTTAGCCACCCCTGCTGTATTGTGTCAAAGGGAGGAAAGGACTTCGTTCTCTGCCTTCTCTATCCCGTGCATAATTTTGTAAACCTCTCGTGTCACCCCTCAGCCGTCACTTCCTCAGGCTAAGAGATCTGGGCTGGCAGGGGCTTGGGCGAGCCAGAGTCCTCGTCCGGCACTCCCCTGCCTGGCTAGGGATGGATTCACCTTGAGGATGGAGAAAAAATTCCTGGCCTCGCTTTGTCCTTGTTTCTTCCTGTGGTTTACATGTTTTTCTTCTCTCTCTGTTCTTCTCCCTTGGTATAAATGCAGCTGCCCTCTTAGCCTCTCACTGATTGGTTTCCTCCCGTGCTTAGAGTGGTGCTCTGAGTAAATCTGTTGGGCTTCCCGGCCGTGGGAGACCTGCTGCCTTTGCCGCAGAATAGCGTGGCTTGCCCTCTGGAGTTTGTCCACGAGTGTTCTCAAGACCCTTTTTGGTGAGCCTAAACTTCCTCTGCTCATCACTTCCATAAGCTCTGGGGCTCGGAACAGGCCGATGCGCCCAGCGGGGGAACGCCTGCTGCGCCCGGGAGCTCGGATGCAAAACATGAATGCGTCACTGGCCTGACTGGGGCTGTCAGAGGCAGACAGAAAAGGCCTTTTGCCTCCTGGAGACGACGACTGGGATGTGGGTTCTTGCTAGCCAGTGACGGAGGGTTTTTTCTTTGTTACAAAAAAGATTGTTTATATAACTGCAGGTTACGAAAAACCAGTTGCCACCAAGCAGCAAGTCTCCATCTCTACTGACAATTGAACAAGGTCTACTCCTACAGTTTCACTGTGCTACTCCATGAAGTGCTTCTATACGACTGTTTTCTCCGTCTCCGTAGTTACCTGGTGTTTCCTCAGCCAGAGTTCAGTAAATGATGTTTTCAGCGGCCTACAATTAACGTTGCAGATGTCGCCCAACTAAGAGATGGCTGCTCTGCTTGGCTAAATTACACTGACCCTTTCTGAAGAAGCCTCAGAATGGATGTTTATTATCGATCCCTTCTTTTTCATGGCTAAGATGAGCCGGTGACGTGGCACCAAGCAGGACAGGGATGGCTGGAGTGCCTCTGGGCGCCCCTTTCTCTGGTGGGTTTTAGCGGCCGCTAGCTCCCCGGTTCTCAGGGTGTTCCTGGGAGGTAGGCCAAGCCCAGGTGCCTCAAAGTGTAAAGGGACTGAGGCTGCTGGCCCCAGCCAAGGTCAGCCCCAGAAAGAGGGAAAACAAAGAGGCCTCATGCTTGACCACCTGGCAGGAAGAGTCAAGATTCCCAGACGGAGCCCTTGTCCAGCCTGACTTCTGCTGCTCAGGGTCTCTTGCCTTGCTGCCTTACCTTTTCAAGGTCGTCTTTGTTTGGAAAGCCACCGGATGCCTCTCGTGCCATCCCCACCTTGCAGGGTGCTTGGCTCGCGGAGGCAGAGTGAATGGGAGGGAGGCCAACGCAGGGCGCTGGAAATCCACTTCTCAGCCGAAACCTTTGCTTTTAGCGCATCCTGGTGAGGAATGCACCGTCACCGTTTCCGGAAAGAGGCTGCTTCTTTTTGACCTTGGAAGGCTTCGGTGCTCCTGTGTCTTTCAGAAATAGCTCCGCAAGAGAACTCCTTGGAGGATGGAGCAAAAGAAGCTTGAATTCTTGCGTACGTGTCGAGCTCTCTGCCTTCCCTCCTTTGCGGCAACCCTCTAAAAGCCTGACTCCCTGGCCCCCGGCAGCCACGGCGCTGAGAGATGCCTTCCTCACCACAGAGAGGGGCCTTTGTAGGTGCCGGGGCACTCGGGACCCCCTGGGCGAGCCTCCAGAGGAGTGACATAAGAACTGTCTAGAGCTGTCTAGAGGAGCCCTTCAGGGGGCTCAAAAAGTGGACTCCCCCACCCCCCATGACAGAACCAACCTGTACATTTCCCACCGGGTGGTTGAATGGGCACCAGTGGACTGTTTATCATAGTAGAAAAAGAGAGAAGAGGGTTTTTTTAACTCCCAGAAGGAAACTCAAAGTGACTTTCCCCACTACAGAAGCCCTGTGAGGCAGGGGGAACTGAGAGAGCTCTGAAAGAACTGTGACTGGCCCAATGTCACCCAGCTGGCTGCATGTGGAGGAGAAGTGGGAATTCAAAGCCAGCTATCCAGATTAGAGGATGCCACTCTTAACCACTAAGGAGGTGGGGAGCTCCCCCTCGCTGGCCGTCTTCAAGCAGTGGCTGGACAGATCCTTCTCCTGGATGCTGGAGGCTGATCCTGCACTGAGCAGGGGGTGGGACTGGGTGGCCTTCATGGCCCCTTCCCACTCTGGGATTCTAGGAGTCTAGTTCAGCAGTGGAATGGGCTGCCTAAGGAGGTGGGGAGCTCCCCTCACTGACCATCTTCAAGCAGCGGCTGGACAGATCCTTCTCCTGGATGCTGGAGGCTGATCCTGCACTGAGCAGGGGGTGGGACTGGGTGGCCTTCATGGCCCCTTCCCACTCTGGGATTCTAGGAGTCTAGTTCAGCAGTGGAATGGGCTGCCTAAGGAGGTGGGGAGCTCCCCTCACTGACCATCTTCAAGCAGCGGCTGGACAGATCCTTCTCCTGGATGCTTGAGGCTGATCCTGCCTGGACTGGATATATTTTGCTCAGTTGAGCAGATCAGAATTTGGTGTCCGTTGGGGCTATTGGGGCCCAGCAGGGCTCTTCTGAGGGTCTTCTCAGGGAAAGGCCTCGGCCTCTTTGCCCTGTGGCTGGCCCTGCAGAGGACCTGGCTGGCCCCTGGGTGAGACAGGAGGCTGGACTGGAGGGACCCTCCCTGGCCTGACCCAGCAGGGCTCTTCTGAGGGTCTTCTCAGGGGAAGGCCTCGGCCTCTCTGCCCTGTGGCTGGCCCTGCAGAGGAACTGGCTGGCCCCTGGGTGAGATGGGAGGCTGGACTGGAGGGACCCTCCCTGGCCTACCCAGCAGGGTTCTTCTGAGGGTCTTCTCAGGGGAAGGCCTCGGCCTCTCTGCCCTGAGGCTGGCCCTGCAGAGGAACTGGCTGGCCCCTGGGTGAGACGGGAGGCTGGACTGGAGGGACCCTCCCTGGCCTGACCCAGCAGGGCTCTTCTGAGGGGCTTCTCAGGGGAAGGCCTCGGCCTCCCTGCCCTGTGGCTGGCCCTGCAGAGGAACTGGCTGGCCCCTGGGTGGGACGGGAGGCTGGACTGGAGGGACCCTCCCTGGCCTGACCCAGCAGGGCTCTTCTGAGGGTCTTCTCAGGGGAAGGCCTCGGCCTCTCTGCCCTGTGGCTGGCCCTGCAGAGGAACTGGCTGGCCCCTGGGTGAGACGGGAGGCTGCACTGGTGGGACCCTCCCTGGCCTGACCCAGCAGGGCTCTTCTGAGGGTCTTCTCAGGGGAAGGCCTCGGCCTCTCTGCCCTGTGGCTGGCCCTGCAGAGGAACTGGCTGGCCCCTGGGTGAGACGGGAGGCTGGACTGGAGGGACCCTCCCTGGCCTGACCCAGCAGGGCTCTTCTGAGGGTCTTCTCAGGGGAAGGCCTCGGCCTCTCTGCCCTGTGGCTGGCCCTGCAGAGGAACTGGCTGGCCCCTGGGTGAGACAGGATGCTGCTGCTCTGTCTTTTTTTTTGAGGTTGCCCATTTTTAAAGAACATGGTAACTAGCTTAACCGCCTTGGCCGGCTTCACACCAAGGACCTCCAGGAAAGGCACCTGAAGGCATCCCCAGCCCTGATATCTGTACAACCATTCCAGCCGTGGCAATTCAATGAAATTCAGTGTGTTGTGTATTTTTGCAGCTTAAGCGTTACTCACTCAGAATTAAACTGATACCTGGAATTAAACCTTGTTGGGCTTGGCTTTGTTCAGCCCCCCAACCAGTGTCCCACAGGGGTGTCTTTTGGAAGGGCATTGCTGGCTGCCAGCGCAGAGTAACCTGGGGGCTCTAGCTGACTGCCAAGGGCTGCCCTGTGTTAATAAGCGTTGGAGGGGTCGGGTGAGCGCTAAAGGAGGTCGGTGGCTTAATTTTGGTTTTGACATTGTGCGACATGCTCTTTAGTTGGGAGACAGGATTCTGTCTCTCAGAGTGTGTGTGTGTGTGTCGCGGGGGGGGGGGGTTGGTTCGTTTAGAGCAGGTTGCTGGAGGGTAACGGTCTCTCGAGGGTGGGAGCAGAGTTGTGTCTGAACAGAGAATGAATATTTCATTCACTGAAGGAACTCGGGGGCAGTCATGTCCCAGCTGATAAAGCAGCCCTGACTGCTGCCAATTTTAGGCCGCTCTTGCAGTTCAAGGTTGGGGTACTTGAGTGGGCGTCTCCTTCACCCAGGCGGGAAGGTAAGGGTGCCACGCATAACGTAGAAGAAGACTGTAAGAGCTCGGGGAGAAGTGCTGCCCAAAAGTTGTAGGTAACCCGAAGTGCAGAGACCGAGGAGGTCTGCGGTTCGTGGATTCCGATCTGGGGCTCTGCAGGCAGAAGCCTTCCGTGGCTGCCGCGTGGATCAGGTTGGTGGGGTGAGGAGCTGGGAGGCTGGATCTTTTCCCTCCCCTCATTTGTCCCGTGTTTGTCGTGATCTCTCACTTTGTTCTGCTTCCACGTTAATTTTGGCAGCGGAGGGCTTTGCTTTCTGTGTGCCTCTGAGGGCTGCTTTGTTGGATTGGACGGTCAGTGCCCCTGTTGTTGCCGCCGTGCTCAGAAGAGGAGGTCACTTTGTCTTCCGTGGCCTCGATTAAGGGCGGGCGGGGGGAGGACAGGAGGCTTCAGCCCAGACTGACCAGGGGGGCAGCGGTAGCTGCTTTCCTCGCGCCAGACCTGCCGTTCCCTCTCGGAGGCTTGAGGCGGCTTTTGGATTGAGCACCTGGGTACCTGCTGGCCCAGCGTGGGCCCCCTCAAAGTGGGTGGCCGCCCCCCAGGGCAGATGGGCTTGGAGGGCTGAGCAGATCGTGGACTGAGGAGGAGGAGAGGAGATTATATCTATGGTAATACATTCTGTGCATGTTGGCGTTCTGTCTCCTGTTCGTGATGATTAGTTTGGGGAGGGGGGCATGGAGGGTGTTGGATTTCCAGAGTCGTTTGGCCCCACCCATGACAGGGTCTGGGATTGGGAGAGGCCGTTCTGGCAAGTAGGGCCGAAACACCAGATTGGATGTATTGTGGCGATAAAAACATGAGTTTTTGGAAACATTTCCTTCATTTGTACTTTGCCTTTCTCTTCAGCAAGGACCTAAAGTAGCTCTCAGCATTCTCCTTACCTCCATTTTATTCTCACAACAGCCCTGTGAGGTAGGCAGGCTGAGAGATTGAGGGTTCTAGTCCTGCACTCTTAACCACTGAGGCACACTTTGGGGGAATGCCCAAATCCTCAGCCTGAGGCTTCCTCCCCCTGTTTACTCATGGGTGTGGGCCTGATCCCACCCAAGTGGAAGCCTTTCTCAAGAGCAGCTCTGTCTCCTGACCTTTTGACTCCTCCTTCCTGGTTGGTGTTCGTTTATATACCGCAGAGCAGAGAATCACTGTGGTTGTGGGCGTGTGGGTGTGCTCTGTGTTTGAAATGTGGGGCGTCTCCAGGAAAGCCAAAGGCATCCATCCTAAGGAGCAGGAAAGAGAATGCAGAGGCCCTTGAGGCAGAAGGGCCGGCCTGCTAAGGGGGAGCGCGATTCCCCGCTTGGGATAAGCTCACATGCAGGATAAAATCACGGGCCCATGGCTGGGGAGGGACACGGAGGAGTCTCTTCTGGATCTCTGAGCCTTTGGGCAGAAATCTCTGTGCCTCATTCCGTGCAGCTCATGTAATGCAAGCCCACTGACATCTTTGAAAACTCAGTCAAAAGCGGATTTTTTTGGGTGTTCTTCCTTTCACTCACTGTGCTGGAAATAGAAATCGGATGGAATGGCTTAGAACACTGAACACTTTTGACAAAGGGATGTAAAAACTCTGAGTCCTTGATTCTATACTTTAAGCCTTAGAGCAGGCGAAGGATCTTTAGTTCTGTTCTGTTTTCTAGATTGAATAGATGCCTTCTATGCTAGCCTCAGAAACTGCTGAACCCCGTATGGCAGCTCAGCTCATGTGCCGCTTCACTCTGGGAAGGACCGGTGGTCTGATGGGGGGGGGGGGGGGCACATGTCTGCACTCACCAGGTCCCAGGCTCAGGCCCTGGCAAAGTGTCTTCTCTGCCTGAGGCTGCCGCTGGTCACCGCAGACAACACCAAACGAGGGCTAAGGCGTCTTCAGACACGCGCATAAGTTCTGAGCGGTGGCCAGCTCAGTCTATAGTCCCAAATTACAGAAAGGTCTAGCATCATTTGTTAATTTTTGTTTAAAACTTTCTGGGTGTCCCAGCGCACTTCCTCACATGCATGGAGGCGCACGTCCCTTAGGCCTGGCTAAATTCCCAGCACAGAGTGAGGAAGGGAGGTGTTACGAAGACGGTTCTGTGTCAAAGAAGATCGGGTCAAGAGAGCCATCAGTTCATTATCCGTCTTGTTGTGCAGCCCCACATTGGGACTGCGCAGGTGCAGGCCGGCCATGGAAAGCTTTTCTACCTTAGGCCCTACGGGAGCGCTCCCACCTCAGCTACCGCCCCCTGTAGGGCTTAAGCTAGAACAGCTTTCCGTGGCCGGCCTGCACATGCGCAGTCCCAACGTGGGGCTTCACACAAGAGGTCGATGAACAACGGCTACAGGTAAGTGAGACCCCGTTTTCATCCATCCGCTGGGAATATGAGGAACTCCCAACCAAGAGCGGGGTCGCCACCCAAGCTGATGGTGCAGAAGGTAATAGAAGCAAGATGAAACGCTTTTCCAAGGCACGAATCGCCTGAGTGACGCGGGAGACAAACAAAGGGATGTTGTTTTCTTTGAGAATGGGTGAGAGACACTCAAAGCATGTGCAATAAAGTCTGAGAACTTTTTCAAGTTTTCACTGGAAAAACGGACATCTTGAGAGGTACTGGAAAGAATTCTCGTGGCTTTCTGGGTTTTTTCTTTCTTTCTTATTTTGAATGAGTGAACTAAAAGCCACTCAAAAGAAGTACTAGAAATGTATAGTAGGTGGGTTTTTAAAATGTAAGACCACCTTCAGCCATAGATCATAATTCCTACACTACCATAGATACAAAATTCCTATTTTATACTTGCCACTGCCCTCCCTGTGAGGGAGCTACAATTCACTGGCACCCTTAAGACCAGCAGTCTAATTCTGTGTCCAAGCTTTTGTGGGCGTGTCCAGAACAAACCTCAGCTGGTCTTAAAGGTGCCATTGGACTCAAAGATTGCCCTGTGAGGTGGGTTAGATGGAGAGCGCACCTGGCCCAAGGACATCTGGGGGTCTTCCGTGGAAGAGCAGGTGGGGATTTGAACCTGAGTCTCCCAGATCCTGGACTGATATTCTATCCACTGTCCCTTACCCTTGACCTGGAAACCACAGGTGGGCCAGAATGCAGCTGCTGGGATCCTGACCGGGACGTCTTGGAGGACCCATATCCAGCCTGTGCAGAGGCAGCTGCATCAGTTGCCAGTGGTTTTCTGGATCAGATCTAAGGTTTTGGTTTCGGCCTTTAAGGCCATCCGTGGTCTGGGTCCCACATAGCTGAGGGGCCGCCTGTCACCTTATGTCCCCCACAGGGCCCTTTGCTCTGCGGGTGCAAACCGGTTGGTGGTCCCTGGGCCAAGAGAGGTGCGTCTGGCCTCGACCAGAGCCAGGGCCTTCTCGGTCCTGGCCCCGACCTGGTGACTGAGCTCCCGGAAGAGCTGAGGGCCCTGCAGGAGCTTCCTCAGTTCCGCAGGGCCTGCCAGGGCTATGGCTGAGGCCAGAGCACTTAAGACCTGGGCCTTCCTCGCCAGAACTGCAGCATCATCCAATCTCCCTGTGGCAGGTACTAAATTACGTCGTTATCATCATCATACTATACTGCCTTTTGGGGAAATTAGCAAAAGGATTAAAAACGGAGGGGGGGGCAGGTTTCCCTCTAGGAGTGAAGGCATTGTGAAGTCCGTGGGGGGCCTGAGAGTGGGGAGGCTCAAGAGGTGCCTGTCCTTGTTCTTGGCAGTGCTTAAAAATGGGCAAATAGACAGGTTTGTACGAAGCGCTTTTTCAGGTAAGAGGAGGGGAGATGTGAATTCCCTGAGACGCTTCGGTGGTGCGTTGCATCAATAATGCACCAGGGAGATGAGTGATCTATTGAGGGCAATCCCTTGATGCGGCTGCTGCTTGGCTCCCTCCTCCTCCTCCTCCTCCTTGGTGGGAAATAAGGCGCCCCCCCCCCCCAGGCTCCGTCGCCCGCAGTCCTGCGTTGCACAGCCTCACGGTTTCCAGTGTGTTGGAGTCTGCTCTGCAGCCAGCTTTATTCCTCCTGCTGCCTTTGTTCAGCCCTCCTGCTTTGTGCAGGACGTCTCCCTCCCCTTCCAGCCCCACAAGCTTGTATTGATTTCTGCCTTGGCTGTTTTGCAGGGCCTCGGATACCTAAGGGGGAGTGGGAGGGAGCTTATGTAATGTGGACTTTCCGTAGCCTTTTCAGTCTGGCCTCTTCCAGACGGTTCGCTCTGGAAATGTCACGCACCCCAAGTCGGTGCCTACACAATTGCTGGGCCTGTCACTCACTTTCGGCCATGCCTTCCGAGCAAATGGCTCAAAACTGGATTAAGTTATTATTTCTGTTGCAAAATGCTCAGCGGCTCCAGGCTCTTTCCCCTCACATTCAAAGTTGATGTGTCAGTTGACACCCAGCTGAGAAGCGAAGGACGTTTAGGAACGGCGCAGCCTCCCTGTTTGTCCCCCTCACCTCTGTCTTTGTTGGCTTGTTTATTTTTGTGGTAAAGCAACTATCCCGGGCTTTCTCAACCAGGGTTTCAAGAAACCCGGAAGCGTTTCCCAAATGAGTGGCAGTTGATTCTTTTTAAAATAATTTTTAAAAATGTATCAGATATTTATCGGGTGATGTGACCATATATGCTCCTGTTGACCCAACTGCCCCTCCCCAAATGGCCAATGCTGGGCGTGGAGAGGGTGGGGAGAAGAAGGGTCCCAGGCGGGCGTGTCCACAGCTCTGCCTGATCCTGCCACTTCGGGGGTTTCTCAAAGCCTGGAGAATGTCTCAGGGGCTCCTCAAGGGTCAGAAGGTGAGAAAGGCTGAACTCTTCTATAAGATCTCAAGAGCAGTAGGACGGGCCTGTAGGGAGTGGTGGGAAATAAATCGAATAATGATGATGATGTTGATGATGATGATGATGGTTTGCAGAATCGATACAGCTAATTCGGCCCATTTGGGCTTCCCTTATTAATACTTATTCATGATATTTTAATTTCTTTCCTTTAAAAAAGCCTTGTGCACTGCCTCCCTCATAAGCTGCAGGCGAATAAAGATGTTATTTAACGACCGTCCCCAAATCTTCCTCCAAGGAAAGCCCTGCTTCACGCACTCAACAGAACATCCATTCAGTTAGCAGATTTTACAGACCTTTCTAAAGGCCATTTAGGATAATGTTTGGTGTTCAGGTTCTGGAAAGCTGCTGCAGAGAAATGGTCCAGCCACATAAAAGGCCTGTTTTCCAGTGGGGTGGATTAGCTCTGAGGTGGGCGTGGTAGCAGAGCATTGGGCTCATCTAAGGGTCAGCAGTTTTGTACCAGGAAAGACCATCCTTCAGGTACATGTAGGGCCTCAGATGGTGAAGAACTCTGAAATGTCCAGCACTCTGAATAGAACTCTGAAGCAAACTGGTGCCCTGCTGGAGTTTGTCCAGCAAAGGATAACGGGTGTATAATCTGCTTTTTTTGCCATTAACTCACAGCTGACGTAGGGTGACTCCCTAGGGCAGGGGTAGTCAACCTGTGGTCCTCCAGATGTCCATGGACTGCAATTCCCATGAGCCCCTGCCAGCATTTGCTGGCACACCTTTCCTGTGTGTAAGTGCAGCGTGACAATTGGAAAACCCTCACAATTTCCCCCCTCAACCAAAGATGGGTATTTTCTTTTGGTCCCATCCCTGGCTCCTGCATAGACTAATCTGCAGTAAAAACTCAGAAAAGCAGGGCGGGGAGGTGGGTGGGAGGGGGGATTGCGGGTTGCTCAGTTGAGCTGCTTTTTAATGAAAGCTTCCTGATATTTTAAGACCTAAATCCCGGAGCAGCCAAGCTTTTTCTGCGGCTCGTGTTATGCCAATTTCCGCCTTGCTTTGACGTCCCGCATCTCATCTCTTTGGGGGCTCCCTAGAGTGGCGGCCGGCCGCAGCACCAACACGGGCATGGCGCCTTGAGTGGATCCCTCTCTCCCCACCACTCCTTCTCCGCCACATGTGAATTTGCAGATTTCTTTTGCGAGTGGGAGCTGGGAAGCTGAAACTAGGTCATGCGGCCTCTGTGCACGCGGATGTGAATATCGGCTGAGAAAGAGGCGGTAATCTGGGCATTAAACAAACCTGACTCTAATGCTGTGGGGGGTTGCTATTTTAAGCTCTCCATCTCCGTGATTGTTCTGTGCTGACTGCTGGCAATTGGTTATTTGCGGGAGCCTTTGTGCTCCAATTGACAACGCTTTTCTGTCAATTGCTTCTGAATGGCGCCAGCTGAACGGATGCGACTGGCTGAATTTCCTGGGTGGGACCAGGCTGGTGCCTGCAGACAGCGGAGGAGCTAAGCGAGGCATATGGAGAAGCCATGCCGGGATCGGACCCGTCTCGTCTTCGTTCAGGGGCTGAAACAGCCTTGTTCTCTTCCTTGCTGCTGGGGAAAAAGGGCCTTTCCCTTCCATCTTTCAAAGGCCGCAATCTAAATCAAGACCTTTTTTTGAGCTCCAGAATATCCCTTCCCTTCTGCCTCTGAGGCAGGGCGAAGCTGGAGGGGGTGGGCAGCTAGCTTGTCTTGGGCACGCCTGCGTCCAGGACCTTGTACTCCATCTGCCTCCTTGCCTGCCCAGCTCTCCTGCTTCTGGCCCTCTTTCCTGCCAGCAGCTCACAGCCTCTCCTCGCTCTGAGCTCCCTCTGTGGTCTTCTTCCCAGCCAAACTGCCCTCTTGCAGATCACCCTGCCTGCAGGGTGGGCTGCCAGCATCCCATGGCTGACCCATGGCTCCCCGACACCCCTCGGCCTTTTAGTTATTCCACGGTCTCCCTCACAGGCGGCCTGTGGTTGGAGGGTGAGGGAGCAGCTGTTTTTCGACTCCCCCTGGTGTAGTCCTTGGGCATGGGATGCCACACCCTTGCGCTACTGCCTGGGGGCCGGGCCGGGGGGGGGGGAGCTCCTGGGATCTGGTGGAAGTTGCCTCAAATCCCACAGAGAGAGAAAAAAAATTATGAGCAGTAAATGCAATAAAATGAATTCATTGGCTGTAGTGCTCCTGGAGCTACTTATTTGAGCCTTTTAGCTTTCATTCTGGACCAACCAGAGATTCTCGTTTTTTGTGGGGAGGGGCCTCATCTGGGCGTGGAATTGGGGTCACTGGGTGGGCAGGTAGTTGTGACTAGATGAACCTGGGTGTTCCTTCCAGCTCAATGATTCTATGATTCAGGTGAAACTACTATGTGCTTATTTTATTTATTCATTTAATTTATATACCGCCTCTCACTATGATGCCTGAGGGTGGGGAGCTGATGTAGGTAGCATATATACCTGTTGATGGTGTGCTCATGAGGCCCCTTGGAGTCAGAGGGCTCAGTCCCTGGCATCTCCTCTTAGGGGTGAGTGACGTGAAAGACTCTTTTCTGCCTGAGGCCCTGGAGAGCTGCTGTCACTCTGAGTAGACTGTACTGAGCTTGACGGATTGGGGGCGGGGGTGGGGGTCTTGTTCAGGCCAAGGTGGCTTCATGCACCTGCAGAAAAGGCCTGAGGGAGGAAGAGAGTGGCCACCTGATCTGGCCCTCCATCAGAACACTCTGTTGCTGGCGGATTTGTTAAGCAACTTGGGGTTAATATTTGTTATAATATTTGGTGACTTTCTGTTAGGGGTGGGTGGGTAAGCCACTTTGAGCCTGCACCGAGCAGAGAAGAGTGGGTTAAAAGTGGCCCAAATAAATGGGGAGTTTTATTGAAACTCAGCTGTTGTCGGTCCAAGTCCTTTGTGCTGGCCCATTTCTAGAGCTGGGCAGCATTTCTGCTACAGAGGCACCTACTTGTGGTTTCCCCCCAGAGCTGGTGATATTCAGGCTCACCCCCAGCAGAGGAGGGCAAAGCACGGCCAGAGGCCGTTTCTAGCCTGGAGGGAGTTTTTTATCAGTTCAATGGCTCCTCTACCCGCTGGACTGCAGCATCACCGGGTCACTGCTCTGGAAAAATTACGAAGCAGATTGAGGGTTGATAGCTATTAAGAGCCATGGAGAAGAGGGGCCACGTGTGGGCCATCGCCTGCTTCTGAGGACTCCCACTGTGGACACTCTCTGTGGCTTGCTTTCAGTCCCCCTCGGTTCCCCCTCGCTCTGTCCTTTCGGAAGGGATGAGTTCCAGGGCTGCTGTCCCAGGATGGGTCAGCTGTAAGTGCAGGATCTCTCGCAGGCCTCTCTTCTCCCTCACCAGGAAGTGTAAATTCCCCTTTCACCCGGCTGCCTGTCCTGTGTGAGAAGCCTTGCAGGTCACTTCAGCCGTGGAATGAAAAGCCCACGTGACCCAATGCAAGGCCTCCGTGGGAAACAGGAGCAAGTTCCTGGGGCTCAGCAGTAGAGCCTTTGCTTGGCTCACAGGAGGGCCCAGGTTTAGTCCCCTGCATCTCCAGCTCAGAGAACCAGGAAGTGGGTGGTGTCACAGGCCTGAGACCCTGGAATCATAGAGTTGGGAGGGACCTCCCTATCGGGTTGTGAATGTCCTGCACAGTGCAGGGGGTTGGACTAGATGACCCAGGAATCCCTTCCAACTCTATGATTCTATGGTTCTAGCCCTCTCGCTCCTCCACTGTCACCTGCCACCCCCTTGAACCTTCACAGAATCAGCCTCTCCGTCAGATGGCTCTCCAGCCTCTGCTTAAAAATCTCCAAAGATGGAGAACCCACCCCCTCCCGAGGAAGCCTAGAGAACTACTTCTAGCCTGCATGGACCAAGACCCTGGTTCAGGATAAGGCCACTTCCTCTGTTCCTTTTGGAAAAGGTTCCCACAGTTCCGTAGTACAAGTGAAGAGAGACATATGAACCATCCAAGAACATGCCAGTTTGTGGCAGAAAAGCCATGCTTGAGTAGACAGGGGTTGTTAGCTCAGAGTGGGTGGACAGCGGGAAAATGATAGAAACTTGGAAAGGCCAGAGAATTTCTTTTGCTTGGGTGGCTTTCTCCACTGCACTCCTCTTCCCATCTCTGCTTGCTCCCTTCGGACCAGTTGAGCTCCTTGGCTTGTAGACCAGACATATAAATTTCCCAGCAGAGATGTATCCCTTTTGGAGCTGCTAGTTAGTTAGTGCATGCAGGAGACCTGGCTGTTCTCTTGTATGGCTGGGGTGAATCTGAGCTTTCTCCTCTGCAGGCTGGGCTGAGAGTTTGGGCCGTCATCTGCTATGGCTGGCTTGGAGCCTATCCCGTGCTCTGACTACCCTCTGCATCTCAGCCACCTAGCCAAGACTGCTTGTATTGGGCCTCTTGCTTCGAGGCAGCTGGGCTTCCGTGGCACAAGATGGTGGCAGCGCTGAGTCCGTAGCCATTCGCTCTTGCAGCTGGTCTCTTTGGGGACGGAGTGGGAGGGAGATGTGCCTCCATGGTCACCTGCCCTTCATGAAAAGAAAGCGTCTGTGGAAGGCTCAAGGTTGGCTTGCTTGATGCACTTGCCCTGCAGTGTAGGGACAATAGCTGCTTACCTTGCAAGAGTGTTGTATGCAAAGGCATGAATAAGTATTAGTAGTTTCTGAAACCTGATGCCTGAGGTGAGTGAATTTGACTAGCACAGTGCGCCAGGAATGACGTAGTCTGGGGCTGGGCTGCGAAGGGACGTTTTCCCTCTCTCTTGTGTGAGTTTGGAGGGCTTGTTTGCCCCCTGCCCTCTAGCCCTTGGCTCGTCCTCCCGGCGTCTTCCTTGAGGCCACGGAGCAGAGCCGATGCTTGCAGGCTCCTTCGTGATGAGGCTGTTTATTGAGGAGTCTGCGGAGACTCGGCTGGCCCACAGTGAGAGCTGCCCTTGTGGTGATTCCCTGTCCAAAGCTGGCTTGCTGGGAGTTGGATTTCTGCCTGGTGCCATTCCCTTGGAGAACCTCTTCTTGACGTGTGGCTTGGCTCCAGCTTTCTGTCGGGCTCCATGGAGACTCTGGGCTTCTTGACATGTAATCTTTTAGATGCATTAACTCCCCCCTCTCCACACACACACAGCCCCCCCCCCCAGTCGGGTCACGTGGCCACGTTGCTCTGTGTGGAGCAGACCATAAAAGCAAGGAAAGGAGTCCCACTGGCGGCTGGAGAGAGCGTGCGCCTGTGAGTGTGCACGCTCGTGTGTCCGAGGCCTGGGGCAGGGCAGCCCACGGATCAGGCCCTGGCTGTAGTGCAGAGAACTGCTTAGTTTGTGTTTCTGTGACCCTTCCCCACCATCTGGGACTTCCTTGGGCTTACGGTGGTGGCATAAATTGACCGTATCACTACGTTTTCCGTTCCAGTTAGCACAATTGTTGTCAGCCTCCGTCTGTTGGGAAGCCAGCCTGGTGCATCGCTGCAAAGCTTGGGTAATGGCGCTTTCCCGGGGTGGAGTGCGCTCGACTTGTTTGCTGATCTACGTGCAAGTTTTTGAGAGGGCGTGGTCCCCTCCTACGAGCCTTTGTGGGTGAGGAACGCACCAGATCAGCCATGGAATGGGCGGTTGGCGTCCTCCGTGAAAGGCTTTTGAGCACGTGAAGGGCAAGGTAGCGGGGTTATCCAACAGCCAAGAGCCTGGCCCGGTTGAGCATGCCACGCAGGCTGGGCTTCCAGACAGAATTCTGTCCCAGCCATGGCCCAGTCTTTGGTAGACCCCCACTTAGTATGCAGTTCTACCCGCTGCACCTCCAACAGGTTACCCCACGAAAAGAGGACCAGAACAGCAGAAGAAGGGCAGGGCAGGTTCTTTCCTCAAACCGGATACTGCAGAGCCGGGGGGGGGGGGGGAATGCAGGAGAGGCGAGGCAAGATAATTAAAGGGTTGGAGCGCATTCCCTATGAGGAGGTGGAGGTGATGCAGTTTAGGAGAAAGGTGACTGAGAGGGAGACATGACACACGTGGGTGTGTGGGTGTTTGTGAAGTTCAGGCTTATGGCATTACTGACCTTCAGAACCTCCTGTTGTTACCAGCCTTGCTCAGGTCTTGCAAACAAGAGGTCGGTGGCTTCCTTTACGGAAACAATCCATCTCTTGTTGGGGTCTCCCTCTTTTCATGCTGACTGCAACTTTTCCTAGTATTAATTATGCATCGTGTGGAGAGAGGGAGGCAGTTTCTCCCCCTCTCCCCATAATCCTAGATCTCGGGGCCAGTCCACAAAGCTGGTGGGGCACAGAGAGAGGCACGTGACAGTAGGGAGTCATTCGTGAACAACGGTGGCACTCACGGCCAGGAGGCTCCAGTGATGGCCATGAGGGATTGGGCAGGGTCCTGGGGGGAGAATGCTGGACGAGATGGACCACTGGTCTGATCCCGCAGTGCTGCTCTTACATTCCTCACTGCTTTTCTGGGCAGTCTCACAGGGGGACTGTGTATGAGCAGGCTTGCCGTTGGGTAGGTCTTCACAGCTAAAACCTCCCTGAGTAGGAGCCCATGATCCCTGGGTGGCAACAAGCTTCGACCCCTCCCTGCAGGCCTCAACTACAGGCCTGTCTTGCCGGCCCTGCAGAACTGTTTTAAGTCCCACGGACCCTCATCTCACTCAGGAGAGCGTTCCACCAGGGCCAGAAAAGCCCTGCTTTATTCCTCCAGCATCTAATTTGGGAAGGCTGAATATTTATTCATTGTTTTGCCCTGATTTTTAGGAAAAAGAAAATTAGCCCCCAAAGCTGCTTATGACACCTACACGGCAATGTGAACATCAATAAAAAGGTGCAGGGCGTGCGGGAGGGAGGGGAGCTCCTAGCCCAGGTATGAGGGAAGTGCTTACCTGCTGCCTCTTCTCCTTCTGGCTTTGTGGATGGCAGCAGGCAGCTGGATGCAGGCTTCGATCAGTGGTTGCCAGGCAACTGTCTCTTCTCCCTCTCATTGAAGAAATGGAACTAAAATAACTGGAACAAGGCAAACAAGTTCAAGGCCCATCAGTTCACAAATAAGCCAAATTTCCAGAGCTTAACATGGAATTCTACAGAGCAGTTCCCCTTAGTTTTCACTACAAGGATAGTAACCAGGACCTTTTCGTTCCAACTGCTGGCTTAGGATGCAGCCATGACAGGAAACCTACTACATGGTGTTTCGGTGGGAGAGTTAGAATGTGTGCCCAGTGGGCCCAGTGGAGCCCAGGCCTTTCCGGAGAGCTTCAGAGGGCGGCCATGATGGTTTGCAGTAGAAGAGTCCAGTAGCACTGCTGAAACGGTTGCAATGGGTGTCCTGCAGAGCCCCAGTCGTCCCACCTGGTATGAAAGATGACTGCCAGGTGTGCAGCGCCCTTCTTCTGAGGGAGGAGAGAGCAACAGGGCTCCTGGCAGTAGAAACCCAATGCAAATTTCCCTGATCAAAGGAGCGGCATTTTTAAGGTACTTTGTGTACCAACCTCCTGAGGCCCTCAACACAGTTCTCTTTGTTCATTCCTATCAGGCTTATTCACATGAGCCAGAATCACAGCCCCACAGACTGCCGTGGCTGTTGGCCATAGTGTGGGGGGAGCGCTTCCACGGCCCACAGGCTATTTGTCACGTGTGGTGAGGAGTCAGAGAGGGCTTGGGCAGAACTGGCCTGATAGGAAAATTCAAATTTCTAGAGGGTGAGGTGAAAGTACTCTTCTCATTCGGAGTGGGAAGGGTTATGGCTCAGAGGGGGAGAGCGGAAAATCCAAGACTCGGTCCACAGCATCTCCTGTTAAAAGAACCAGGTAGATATTCATGAGAAAGACCCTCTGCCAGAGACCTGGAGAGCCACTTCCAATCTGAGTTGACCGTCCTGACCTTGGGTGTGGTTTAGTGGTGGAGCATCTGCTTGGCATTCAGAAGGCCTCAGGTTCAATCCCCGTCCTCTTCACCTTAAAGGAACAGGCAGGAGGTGGTGTGGAAAGCCTCTGCCGGAGACCCGGGAGAACTGCTGCCAGCCTGAGTAGACAATGCTGACCTTGACGGACGAATGGTCTGATCCAGTCTAAGGTGGCTTCCTGCGTCTTTACGTTCTCCCCTGAAAGAGCGGATGGTTCTTCAGGGGCCAGGCTCCCTGTTCCAGAGAGTAGTAACGGTGCTGCTCCTTTCCCTTCCCTTCTCAGTGCCTCCAGGAAAAATCATGGATGATCAGATGTCTTACAAGGAATTTCTGGACCACAACGTCTCGTGGGCGGTGGACGAAAGGGACCGAAGCTTTGACTCTCAGCTAGCCTTTCAGCCCTCCGAAGTGGCAGGTAAGACACTGCAGAAGCGAAACAGCTCCGGTTTAGGCCCCGAGTACAATGCAGTCTGGAAAGTGGATCCTCTCCCATCTGTAGCTTGACCCAGAATATGATTCAGAAGCGGAGCACTTTAGCTTGTTGGCTGCTGCAGGGCTCGGCCCAAATCGCAAGTGCTCACCAATGTAGAAGAGCGTCCCAAGCCCAGGAGCCCCTTCCAAGGTGGTTTTGGCAGGAGAGTCTCAGTAGTGAGAGGAAGCACACAGGGCTCTCACCGTGCCTGCTCCAGTGCACCTGCTGACCACCAAGGCTCTCGATTTGGCCCTCCGGATCCAATGTGGGTCTTTGTGGCCAACACCCAAGCCTCTTCCTCTACCGTGTATGGTGGTTGTGAATAGTATACCTCGTGGCGCTTTCCACGTTTGTTATTTCCTGATCTCTAGGTTATCAGGTGCATGAGCATGTGGAATTCACTGCCAGAAGACGCAGTGATAGCCATAGATGGCTTTAGAAAGGGGATCAGACAGATCGATGGAGAAAAGATATATTGGTAGCTACCGGCCATGGTGACTAAAGTGAGCCTCCACATTCAGAGGCAGTAAACCTCTGAATCCCAGTACCAGGAGACAACATCAGGAAGAGATCTCGGCCTTTACTTCCTGTTGTGGGCCCTCCAGCGGAACTGTTTGGCCACTGTGTGAGAAAGGATGCTGGACTGGAAGGACCCTCCCTGGCCTGATCCAGAAGGACTATCCTGATTTTCTTGCCAGAGGAAGTCCTCAGCCTCTCTGTCCTGTTGTCGGCCCTGCAGAGGAACTGGCTGGCCCCTGGGTGAGATGGGAGGCTGGACTGGAAGGACCCTCCCTGGCCTGACCCAGCAGGGCTCTTCTGAGGGTCTTCGCAGGGGAAGGCCTCGGCCACTCTGCCCTGTGGCTGGCCCTGCAGAGGAACTGGCTGGCCCCTGGGTGAGACGGGAGGCTGGACTGGAGGGACCCTCCCTGGCCTGACCCAGCAGGGCTCTTCTGAGGGTCTTCTCAGGGGAAGGCCTCGGCCTCTCTGCCCTGTGGCTGGCCCTGCAGAGGAACTGGCTGGCCCCTGGGTGAGACAGGAGGCTGGACTGGAGGGACCCTCCCTGGCCTGACCCAGCAGGGCTCTTCTGAGGGTCTTCTCAGGGGAAGGCCTCGGCCTCTCTGCCCTATGGCCGGCCCTGAAGAGGAACTGGCTGGCCCCTGGGTGAGAAGGGAGGCTGGACTGGAGGGACCCTCCCTGGCCTGACCCAGCAGGGCTCTTCTGAGGGTCTTCTCAGGGGAAGGCCTCGGCCTCTCTGCCCTGTGGCCGGCCCTGCAGAGGAACTGGCTGGCCCCTGGGTGAGATGGGAGGTGCGACTAGAAGGACCCTCACTGGTTTAATCCAACAGGGCTCTTCTGATGTTCATAAAAGCCTTGAGTTCCATGAGGGACAAAAGATGAGATATGAAAACATATTTCCTTGTGTGTGCTTTCCACAAACCCCGAGATCCATTCCAGTGATAACATCCGGTTCATGTAGTGAAAGGTACCTCCCCCATCTGCCTGGTTTCCATACATTCATCCCCTTTGTGTTCCCTGACTCCTTGCCTAGTTCTGAAGGCGTAACAAAAACTTCACCAGTGAGTAAAGCCGCCTGTACGGACCAGAGTAAAGCCTTCTTCTTGAGTAAAGCCGCCTGTACGGACCAGAAACTAACAGTAGCCATTCCTTGTCCTGGAGTCCCTTTGAGTGGCTGGGAGTGATCTGCATGGGAGAATGACGGGGGGGACACCCATCCCAGTTCCTAGCACTGCGTATGACTTGCCGGATCATAATCACAAAAATTGAACAAGAAGGATTGCCTGCTGGGCTGCCCATCAGGGTGGGGTTGTAGGCATGGTCCTTCACTCCTTAAGGGCTGAGGGCAGGGCCTGGAAAGGGCAGAGTTTGGGGAGGGAAAGGGGCCGCATCAGGCTGAAATGCCACGAAGCCCACCTTCCAGAGCAGCCGTCACTCGCAATCCCAGAAGATCTCCAGGCTCTTACCCACCAAGTCTGTGTTAAAAATAGTTAATTTATGCCCAATAACCAGGATTAGCATCTCTGTCATGGATAGTCTAGCTTCTGGCAAAGAGATGTGCGTTACTTAATGCCAAGGGGATGATGGTCCGGGTGTTACATTCATTAAATTGATTTGTCATCAGTCTCTGAAGCTACTTTCTTCTATTCCATTGGAAGAACAGGGCAGTATCGAATAGCCCTTTAGAAGGTTCTCTTGAATGTCACTTAGGAGATGATCAGTAGAGTTCCTGGAACGTGTGAAAAGACGTGACTGAGTTGACGACATCTGTAGCGGAAAGGGAGAAAAAAGATATTTATATAGATATAGATATAGATATAGATATAGATATAGATATAGATATAGATATAGATATAGATATAGATATAGATACATACATATACACCAGGGGTAGTCAAACTGCGGCCCTCCAGATGTCCATGGACTACAATTCCCAGGAGCCCCTGCCAGCAAATGCTGGCAGGGGCTCCTGGAAATTGTAGTCCATGGACATCTGGAGGGCCGCAGTTTGACTACCCCTGATATACACATACACACACACACACAGAATGAGAGAGACAGAGAGAGGTTTTGCATCCAGTGGCAACTTTAAGACCAACAAAGTTTAATTTCTGGTACCTGCAAACTGCGTTGAAAGCTTCTTCCCAGAGTTAAACTTTGTTGGTCAGGAGCTAAGGGGATTGCTGGTTTGGAATTCTTTCTTTGTAGTAGACAAGAGTGTATTTTGGGATAACCATCCAATGATCACGACTCTCTTGTGTTTTGTGTCAGAGTCCTGATGCCAAAGAGATAATTGAGGGGGGGGGGGTCTTCAGTTTTCTGTTTTGTGATTGGAAAGCTAACGGTGGGGGGGGGGGAGGATGGGTGGCTGGCCATGGATATGTTTGTGTCCATGAAGCCGTGAATTCTGCCTCGCTGTCGATTCCTCTCCCTGGGCACTGCCCAGCACGCGAGGCGGCTCTTCCCTGGCACTGCTGCGCCATTTCCGGCTGCTCAGAGTAGCCTTGGCTTCACGGCTCCCGAGCACAGACAGCTGTTCTGGCTCCGCCCGGCTCGCAAGCGTGGCTTCTGCGTGTGGCCGGCTGTCCAGCTGCAGGACTGAGGCTCCCTCTGGGAAAGCCGCCTGATCTGCCGCGGGGCCTCCGTCCTGCTCCCCCGTCTCCATCCAGTCAAGGGTGTCAAAGGGTCCCTGCCATAATCTAGCAACACGGGCGTGCAGACAGTCGCTTGGGCTCTTGGCTGCCTGGGAGCGGCCGGTTGTCACCACCCTTTGCGGGAACCCCTGAGACCGTCTTGTGGGGCTCAGGGAGTCCAGCGTGTGGGCAGGGCCGATGGTTGGCATCTTGCGGGGGGTTCGCCGTGTGGAGCAGCTGATCTTTGGGGAGGGGCTCAGTGGCAGAGCATCTGCTTTGCATGCGGAAGTCCCCAGGTGTAATCTCCAGCGACAAGGACCTGGCGGCAGGTAATGTGAAAGACCTACGGCTGAGAGCCACTGCTAAGCTGAGTAGGCACTCCTGAACGTGGTCGAACAAGCCCTGATTCAGAATGATTCAGCTGCATGCGACCCGGGTTAGATCCCAGAATGGTCGGCAAAGCCTTTGATGATAAAAATCCTGCGCTCCAGGGGGGAGGGGGGGCGCACAGGAGCAGGATCAGCCTGCCGGCTTGCAAGCGGAGAAGCTGAGGAGCCAAGGGAACGGCCTGGCCCACCCTTCCTCGTGCAGAAATCAGCAACCGGTGGCTAAGAAACCCACTGCAGAACGTTCCAGGTCCTGACTTTTGTGCTAGCTAGAAGAGTTGGTTTGAACAGGCCGCTCTTCTCTCCCCAAGCAATGTGCCGTCCCCTCCCCTCCCTCTCCTCCCAGGAGGCCCCTTGGGCGGCAGGCGAGGCTGAGGGAGCTCTCAGAGAACCGAGTCGCTGGGAAAGAGGACTGGTGAACCACACCCGGTTCTCCAGTTCGGAGCCTGCCATTCTCAACCGCCACGCCCTGCCGGCTCTCCCCCTAGCCGATGCAGCCTTCGACCCACAGCTGCGGGAAACACTTTGTTTCCCAGTCTCTTGTAGCCTGTGGCCACGTTTGGAATTCGGACCCAGCATGGTGGGCACAACAACAAAATGGCTGCCGCGGGGGCGGAGCCAGCCTCAAAACGATCCCTGCAGCTTAACTTCAGCAGTGCAGTGCAGGTCCTTGCTCTGCGGTGGCAACTGCTGCCAGAGCAACGTTCAGCCAGGAGCCTTGCTGAGAAGAAGCCCTTCCTGGCCCGGCCGAGTCCCTGAAATCACCTGGGTCCGAAGCTGAGCAGAGCTGGCGTTTGAGTTCAGGTCCTGGAGGTTCAAGTTCAGCATTCAATCCAGGAAGCCCCGCTGAGGAACAAACCCTGAAGCCCAGCAGGCTAGGAAGGGTAGGAGGCGACCTGCTGGGAAAGCTCCCCGACACCAGATGGGCAGTGAAAATGGGGCCCGCTGGGAGCGGCTGGAAGCATTTTGTCTCCCCAGGCAGGGGACTCTGGGCCTAGCCTTTGAAACGCTTCTGACTCACTTGTCTCCGGAACGACTCAAAGCCCGTTTCAGTGAAAAGTCAGGACTGCGGGTCTTAAAAGTTAGCAGACAGATGGAACGACGATTGACACCACAGGACTAGTTCATCCCTGCTAAATGAAAAGGCCTTCTTAAAAATCCTCTGCTTTGTGTTGGGCCTGGGGGCCTTCCCAGGTTCTGCTGTGAAACAGCCTCGGCCTCCCCTGTGCACAGTCTGGCCTCATTGGTGGACGGGACCCTTGACCCAACGGGCTCAGCTGCTGCGAGGGGACGTTTGTTGCCTGCTGCTGCTCTGCCCTCAGAGCCGGGGGTGGCGTGACTCCTAGAGGCAGTGGCCAGTTCTTCCCATCTACCCCCCCCCAGGTGCCGGGAGGGAGCAGAGCCCCCCCAGAGCCTCCCCAGCCCCTTAGGTGGGCGGCTTAGCTGGAGCACCATCCCTGAAAACAGCTTTAAATGCTTCTCTAACTCTCTGGAGTTTTAAACCAATTTTATGGGGCAGTTGTTCTTGCCCATTCTTCCAGAACTGGGCCAGAGGCAGAAAATCCACAGGGCTGCCCCCCTCCCCAAGGGAAAAAAGTCATTAAAAAAACCCCAGTAGCCTGCTGTGTGCAGGAGCCCCTGTGGGCTTTGTCTGGTGACCCAGTTCGGTGTGGTCTGCCAAGGGCTTGCCAGGCAGCGGAACCAGGAGGCATCTCGATGTGCTGGAGAGCTTCCATGTGCTGGCCACTGGGCCCCGTGGAGCTGGGGGGGATGCACAGTGTGTGGACAGAGAGGTTTGTGCCCTCTGGTTCTGCCCTCTCTTCCTTTTTCTGCAAAGCAAAAATCGGAAACCAGTATGGTCCCAATATTCAGCCCATCCATTACAGTCCCTGTCATTTGGGTCGGGTTACGCAGTGAGTCATAGCGCTGGGAAGCAGCCCCTGTGTGTGGCTGCAGGCTTCCTGGGCATCGCCTTCCAGAGCCAGCTGGGGGTGGTGCTCAATTCAGTGGCCTCCAGCGTGGGGCTGCCTTGCATCTTCCGTGGAGGCAAAGCAGTGCTCTCCCAGGGGTTGACTCAGCGTGGTGGGCAGACTCAGAGAGGCCCTGCCTTCCGTCTCCTGGGGTTGCGCCCCACCTCTGTGCTTCCTTGGGAAGGCGGCCCCATTGGCAGTAATGCTCAGGTTCTCCCCCTGCCCCTTCCCTGCGACTGTGGCCGCCCCACCCATGTGCTCCACTCCAGGCAGCGGGAAGCGCAGGCTGTCTGCAGCTCTCCTGCTGGGCTCCAGAGCAGGAGGCTCACTGGCCAGCCCTGTCCTGCAGCACAAACATAAGGCCCTTGGCCTCTGTCGGTTGTCCCTCAGAACCGTTTAAGATGCACCGTGAAGACGTCCTCTCCGACCTGCTGCTGCTCCCTCAGGAGATGACGGGCGTGCCGGCTTTCGGGGGCTATTTTGGAGCTGCGAGTGAAGTCCATGGTACGGTCCTTCATCCCGCCTGTCCCTTCCGTTACTAAGGAACACTTCTGCATGGCTGACGCCTTCTCTTCGCTTCCCCTCTTCTCCTGCTTCGAGCTGCGCAGTAGTTGTGAAGAGCATTTAGGCACCTAACCGCCTTTCTCAGACTTTTCTAACCTGCAAATGTGCATGCTTGAAACCATCCGGTTGATTGTACAATTTGTGCATCCTTTGTCATCTTGAGATTGCAGATTCCAACGGCTCCCTCATGGTTCTCATTGGAGGGGGAGGGAAAGCACAGAAATGTGAGATCAGAATTGAGTGACTACCCAGATTCCAGGAATTTTTAAAAACCATATACCAGGAACGGATTTCCTTCTCCAGCCTTCAGACCCTGTGTATCTGTAGCCCACTGATGTCCTACCAATGATAGGTCTCCTTCCCTTATGTGCCCCGTAAAAACAAGAATGCCAGGAGAGTGGAACGTTTATCACACTTCCGCAAGATGCAAATTCTGGAGGTGTAGCATAGAAGAAGAAGAAGAAGAAGAAGAAGAAGAAGAAGAAGAAGAAGAAGAGTTGGTTCTTATATGCCGCTTTTCCCTACCCGAAGGAGGCTCAAAGCGGCTTACCTTCCCTTTCCTCTCCCCACAACAGACACCCTGTGGGGTGGGTGAGGCTGAGAGAGCCCTGATATCACTGCTCGGTCAGAGCAGTTTTATCAGTGCCGTGGCGAGCCCAAGGTCACCCAGCTGGTTGCATGTGGGGGAGCGCAGAATCGAACCCGGCATGCCAGATTAGAAGTCCGCACTCCTAACCACTACACCAAACTGGCTCTCCCCCTTCTTTGTGGGATTCTAGGTGGGCGGTGGGTTGAGTTTGTGAAATAGTTCAGCCTCTTTGGCTCTTTGTTGATATTGTTATTAGGGTTGCCAGCTCCAGGTTTGGGGAGACCTGGAGTCTTTGGGGATGGAGCCTGCAGAGGGCAGGGCTCAGGGAGGGGAAGGACCTCAAGGGGGTATAATGCCTACTGTCTACCTTCTAAGCAGCCATTTTCTCCAGGGGAGTGGACCTTAGTTGCCCGGACATTAGGTGTAATTCTGGGGGATCCTTCAGTTAGAGATCAGAGCACTGGCCATTCTGTTTTAGGACTCATGAGCACTGGCATCAGGCTGATGTGCTGCCATCTTCTGGGGTCTGCTCTGGAGCTTCTAGACAGTCTGCAAGAGCACCTCCAGACTTGTTTTTTTTTCGGGGGGGGGGAGGTTTGTAGTCTCTGTCAGCTCACCACCAGGTGGTGGTTCTGTCTCCCCCATCCTCTGCTCCCTGTGTTCCGTCTGCCAGGCTGAGGGTTCTCCAGCATCACATGTAAGAGCAGTCTTGGCCAGAACTGGCTTCTGGTGGCCACTGAGTGGGCAGGCACATGAAATGCTCCAGGGCCACAAGGGAGGGGGTGTTAAGCCAGCAATCACCAACTTCATGCTCCATAACTGAGTAGTGGTTCACCTTCAGCCTCAGTGTGAAAGGCAAGCTATCAATGAAGTAGGGAGGCCAGTAAATAAGTGCAGTTTTTTAGCTGGGGGGAAATCTTCCTGTACTCCCTTGGCCCATGTTTTAGCAGTACTGTGTACCGGCATTCCTTCTTTCTCCTTCCACGAACAGAGTGGCAGGACAGGAAATCCAGGCTGAGTCTCGGAGCAATTCAGATGTTCCGTCTGATGGCCAGAAGAAGACACTGCACCACCCTGGCATTTCTTCACTGCAAAGATCTTCCTAGAGAGGAATTCCCACCCAAACGGCTCAAGCTCTCCTCAGGCTTCTCCCTTTTATACGCTGTGGGTCAACCCAGACATGAATACAGGCCTCAGTTTCCCAGACGCAGCAGGCGTGTGCCCTTATTTCTAAGGGCCAAGGGCCACTTCTGGGGGTCTCCTGGGTGGGGCTCTCACTGCTTCCAGAGTGGCCTGGGGCTGGCCCTGGAAATGGGGAGAGGCAACATCCAGCCCGGAGCCCTGAAAGAAAGGCAGCTGCAGGTTTTCCCGCACCCGGCTGGTCTCAGTAGCCCTCAGTAGTTTGCTAAGAAGGATTTTATTTATTGATTTTTATAACCCCCCCCCCCCTCCAGCAAGCCGGATCAGGGTGGTGTTCGTTGATTTCCTTCTGGACACACAAATAATGAAAACCAACAATGACCATTGGGATTGAACAACAGCATTCAGCAATCCCGGATTTTCCCCATTCTTCCAGAATCATAGAATAATAGAGTTGGAAGGGACCTCATGGGTCATCTAGTCCAACCCCTGCACTATGCAGGACACTCACAACCCTGTCGCTCATCCACTGTCACCTGCCACCCTCTTGAACCTTCACAGAATCAGCCTCTCCGTCAGATGGCTCTCCAGCCTCTGTTTAAAGATGTCCAAAGATGGAGAACCTATCACCTCCTGAGGGAGCCTGTTCCACTGAGAAACCGCTCTGTCAGGAACCTCTTCCAGATGTTTAGATGGAATTTCTTATGAATTAATTTCATCCCATTCATTCTGGTCTGTCCCTCTGGGGCAAGAGAGAACCATTCTGCTCCATCCTCCATATGGCAGCCTTTTAAATACTTGAAGATGGTTATCAGATCCCCTCTCAGTCGTCTCCTCTCCAGGCTAAACCCCAACCTTTCCTCATACGTCTTGGTCTTCAAACCCCTCACCATCTTTGTTGCCCTCCTCCGGACACGTTCCACTTTGTCCACATCCCTCTTCAACTGGGGTTGAAACTAGACTGCGATCAGAGGCATCTTGCAATGGGGGCCCAGAACAGTTTTTATATCAAGCTTTTCACTACCCAAAGGAGTCTCAGAGCGGCTTACAATTGCCTTCCCTTCCTCTCCCCAGAAGAGACATCCTGTGAGGTTGGTGGGGCTGAGTGAGCACTCTGACTGGCCCAAGGGCACTCAGGTGGCGGCATGTGGAGGAGGAGGAGGAGGAGGAGTGGGGGATCAAACCCGGTTCTCCATGTTCGAGGTCACTGCTCTTAGTCACTGTACCACGCTGGCTGGCGGGAACCCCCTTTGGCCAGATGTGTCCCCCTTCTTCCTGCGGTTTGCCCGCCTCCGTGACCAAGCCAAACTTTGTGGAATGCCGATGTCACCTCTGGGCAACCAGCCCCCCCCCCCTCTTTGCTTGTGAACACTGGGCTGCAAGTGGCGAGTAGCACAAACCTCCCTTGTTTCTTCCAGTGCCTTCTGGAGCTGCAGGGGTCCCCGAGCAGCCCCCCCTGGGGCCCCCACACTCTCCTGCAAATGTTTTTGACCCCCTGGCCTTCCTTGGCGACGATCTGGGGACAGAGTCCCAGCTGAACCCGAACGAAGCAGGTGAGCCCCGGCTGACCTGCTCCTGGCAAGACACTCCGCGGAGGGGGTGGGGTGAGGGGATATTTGTGCCCCCCGCTGGCACGGAGCTGCTCTGGCTGAAGAGCTGACCGTCCTCAGTTTGGGCCGAGTGACAAAGGTCATAAGCGCCTCTTTGTTTGCTGACTGTTTCCCGTAGTCCCTGCAAGTGAGACGAGGCTTCCAGAAGACTTCTTGTGGGGGACACAGCCCTTAATGCCGGCACAGGGAAACCCCTTCTTTGAGCCTCCAGGTAAAGAACCAGGACATCGGGGCCAGGGGTGGGCTCCGCGCAGAAGTCTGTTTTCCTGGTGACTTTTAAGGAGGTCTCTTTCCAAAATCACCACTGAGGGGCAAACCCTGCCCTGGGTTTGGAACCCCTTTGTGGGGACTGACTTTGGTCCCCGCGAAGATTTAACGGCTTGTATCTTGCCATCCCGAAAGTTTGCTTAAGAGGTGCTTTCTGCTGATTCTCCTCCCATTGCAGTCCACTGAGCTTCCTGGATTTTTCTTTTGGGGGTGGGGGTGGGGGTGGGGGGGGAGTGGTCACCAGATTCTCAGGAGCAGCAATAATGGAAGTCTGGAGTGGGACGAGAACTGGCAGATATCAACATGTCCGGCCCCAAGCCTTGGACAGGACTTGCCTTTTATAGCAGTCCTTTTCCTCTTGTGGTAAGAGCCTCTTGTGGCGCAGAGTGGGAAGGCAGCAGACATGCAGTCTGAAAGCTCTGCCCATGAGACTGGGAGTTCGATCCCAGCAGCCGGCTCAAGGTTGACTCAGCCTTCCATCCTTCCGAGGTCGGTAAAATGAGTACCCAGCTTGCTTGCTGGGGGGTAAACGGTCATGACTGGGGAAGGCACTGGCAAACCACCCCGTATTGAGTCTGCCATGAAAACGCTGGAGGGCGTCACCCCAAGGGTCAGACATGACCTGGTGCTTGCACAGGGGAGACCTTTACCTTTACTTTTTCCTGCGATGTTAAAAATGCCATTACACTGACCTGAGGGGAGGAGGTCCCAAATTTGCATTTTCAGTTTTCAGAGAGCTTCTGTATGTGAGAATCCAGGGACGTAAGGCGCCTCCCTCACCCTCCCTTGGTTGCAGCAGCAGCAGTGTCCGGCCCCAGAGGCTGGCGTTGAAGAAGTGGGGCAGGCCCAGAGATGGTGAAAAGAATGGGGAAGCATCCGTAGAAGGCCCTCCCGGGATCCTTGCAGGGCTCCAGCCGCAGCATTCCTCTCGCCCTCCCGCACCTTGACATTCCGCCCTTCTCCTTGTGTCTCTGTTCCCCTCATGCCATCTTGTTTCCACGGACTGCTCACTGCAGCCCACCTTTCCTCCATGCCTGAAAATAGGATGTGGTGGAAAACAGTCTGTACCAAGCGATCAGTGTCTGCACAAGCCACAGACTTCAGCATTGTGTCTTAGTTCCTTCTCTGGCTGTAGGTCTGACATTCCCTTGCTGCCGTGGCACTCGTAAGTCTTGCTTTAGGTACTGAGTGACCCAGGGAGCAGCCTGGCTAAGAGTCCTGACCTCTTGCCTTCCGTCTGACCAAACTCTCTTTGTGGCCAGCACCTAACAAGGGCCCTGAAGCGGCAGAGGTGCCCTTTCCAGGAAGCACCGCAACGGGCTTGGCGGACCTCCCAGGAGAACCCAAACCCCCAGAGGCCAAGCTGCCGGCTCCAGCAGGTGAGAGAGCTCTGCGAAGGCCAGGTTGGAAGCCTGCCTGCACTGTGGATTGCCAGTCCCCAGCTGGGAGGAGGGCTCGGCCCTGATGGAAACAGAGTGCTATGCCAGGAAATGACTTGGGTGGCGTCTGCTGCAGAGGCCTTGGCACAGCTGGTTCCTCAGCCAGTCCGAGCTGGCGTGCCTCGCCCAACTTGCTGTGGAGCTTCTAGCTCAAGGAGGCCAGACTGGACCATCTCCCAGTTCTCAGAGCACAGCAGTGGCCGGGGTGGGGGCGGACTTGGATTTGGGGTATAATTGGGGCGTATGTTCTTAAAACGTGCAGCTGCTGGTCATGGTGGTTCTCTTTCATGGTGTTGTGCTTCCTTCCAGCTTTCACATATCAGAAGTCAAAGGGCGTAGCGAATTCTGATCTTTCTGTCCCTGTTGGTTTCTCTCCCATAGGCAGCGCGGGCCCTGCCCCTGCAGAGGAAGAGCTGATGGGATTCGAGCCGTGGTTTGACCAGAGATCTCTTCCGCCAAAGGGAGTGCTAGCACGTGAGTCCCCCCGCAGCGAGGCCTCCTGGGCTTTTTGCACCCCGGAAATGACATCAGTCCTTCAGTCATGCACCAAACGCCTTGGCAAAGCCTTCTGTGGGGCAGCCTTCGGGGTGCCCGGTGCTTCTCTGAGAGGGAAGACTTGCCAAGAAGACGATGGGACCAGGACTGGGGGAGGGGCTCTTCCCTTTGCCCCTCCCTGGCAGTCCCCTTCCTGCTCTGCCTCCCCTTTATTCTTCCTCTTGTCTCCTGGGGCCACACCCTGTCCTGATTCCCCTCTCCCTGTGTGGCCCCTGAGATGGGGCTGGCCTGGGCTCTCCCAAGTCAGGGCCAAGGAGGAAAGGGGAGGCCAGGAAGAGCTCCACAATCTCTCTGCCTTCCGGTCAGCCTTCCAGCGCCCCCCACAGACATGGGGCCCATCTCTGGCTGTGTTCTTTGTTGACCTCAGGGCTTCCATGCTCTTCCGGCTGCTGATGCTCAGGCCCACCACAGTTGTGAGAGTAGGGGTCTTGGCTCTGGTTGCACTCTGAGGAGCCCATGGGTCCAGCCTTGCTTTCCAGCTTGGCATGTGCTGCCTTGCCCACAAGGGATGCTAGCTGAGGATCGGCCTGCCCATGGTTGGTGGGTGAGGTGGTGCTAGAATGAGGGGGGAGGGTGCAGGTGGTCGGAACGTGTCTGAATGCATTAATGATGGGCAAAACCAACCTGCTTTTTCCTTGGCACAGCCTCTGCAGAAGCCACAGTGACCAAAGATGCAAAGACAAAAGCCGTGGAGTTGGCAGCCCCAGCGGCTGAGAGTTCTGCCCTGGAGAAGCAGGAGGAAAAGAAGCCCTTGGCCAACCAGCACAAGGAGAAGGAAAGCGGCAGCCCCCAACAGACAGAGGAGGCCGCAAGCAAAGACGGTGCTCAGAAGGTGAGCGAGAGCAAGGCAGAAGAGGCAGCAAAGTCTCCTCCCAGCCCAAGAGTGGAAGAGAAGAAGCCCTCTCCTGCCCTTCACACAGAGGCCGGAGAGTGGGCATTGCCTGTCCAGAAAACGGAAGAGAACAAGATTGCTCCCAGCCAGAGGACAGACGAGAGCAAGGCCTCTCTCAGCCAGCCCACCGAGGAGACAGCCAGTCAGCCAGTCGTCCAGAAAGCAGAAGACAGCCGTCCTTCTCCCAGCCAGCCAGCAGAGAAGGCAGAACAGAGCCAGGCCTCTCCCGCTCAGCCCCCGGCAAAGCAAGAGGAGAGTAAACCCCCCTCCTCCTCCCCCAGCCACCCTGTCGAGCCCCTTCCCGTGCTGGAGAAGCTCGAGGAGAGGAGCAAGGAATCTCCCGGCAGGCCTGCCGAGAAGCAAGAGGAGCAGAAGCAGCCGCCAGCCGAACCCGTGGAGCATTTTCCAGAACCGGCCGGTAAGGAAAGCAGCAGGAAACAAATGTTCTCCACCCAGGGCCGCCCAAGCCCCGTTCTGGGGGGCAGATGGGATAACAAATCTAATGAACGCGGTAGTGTTTGGGGGCGGGAGGTGAGGCAGCCCTTGCCTTGCCGGGTCCTTCTGGCTCAGGAGAAGATCTTCCAGCATGATTAACCATCGTGTCCCGAGGAGATTTGCAGGCAGATCCATCCCCTCCAGCCCAAGGCAGTCGACAGGCGAGGGGAAATAATTCTTTGCTCAGTCAGTGGCTAATTGAACTGGGGAATTCATTGCCAGCGGCTGTAGCGGCAGCCATCAGCCCAGTGCTAGAAGAGGCTTAGCCAAAGTCATGGCGGAGAGGAGCCATCCGTGGCTCCTGGTCACCGGAAGACATTTGCAGGGGCAGCCAACCTCTGAATCCCAGAGCCAGGAGGCCACATCAGGGGAGGGCCCCGGCCTCCGTGCCCCATTGTTGGTCCTCCAGAAGAACCAGTTGGCCACCGTGTGTGACGGGATGCTCAGTGAGACAGACAGTCACTGGTCTGATCCAGCAGGGCTCCTCTGATTATCCTATCTTGGTCTCCATGTCCTGTCCTTGGGACTCCCAGGCAAGTGTGAGACAGGATGCTAAACTCGATGGACCAGCTGGTTTCTTCTCAAGCTCTTGATACCTGAATCCTGGGTGTGACCGCTGTGCTCCTGGCCTGCCACTGCCCGGCCTTAATGAGGTTTCTTTTTCCTTTGCTCCTTCCAAAAGAGTCCAAGGAACCCGTGCCTCTGGGAGAGCCCGAAGCAGAGCCGGAGAAGGGACCCTCCGCAGGAAGAGCGGCTCTTGACCTTGCTGGAGCAGACAAGCCAAAGGGAGTTCCTGAGCCTAGCAGGGACCAACCTGTGGAGCTTCCCCAAGAGAAAGCCTCTCGGGACCCTGAAGGTAGGTGGAGACAGGGGAGGAGCCAGAGAGGAGCCTTGGCCCTTGCGATGCAGGTCTCCCTTCTCTGCCCTGCTGCTCCTGCAACTGCTCTGGTCTCCTGCATCTCTTGGGAAGGGCAGAAGGGGGTCTTCCTATGCCCCCTGCCCCACGATTGCGGCTCTCCTTAGGCTGCCAAAGTGAAAAGGGGAGCCAGGTTAAACAGGGAGAGATTTACCGCAATCCTATCTCTTGCTTGCCAACATGTGGTTTAATCCCCCCACCCCCCTTGGTGCAGAGATTTTGGGGGGGCTGAGTGTTTAATTCTGGCTATCAAACTGGTGTTTTGTCACAGACCCTTTAACAAGAGTGGTCTGTACTTGGGGTGGAGTTTACTTTTGGCCTGTCTTCCACTTCCCCTCCAGTATCCTTCCACTGCCACACTGGGGGATGCTTTGGGGGCCCATCTCTGCTGTCTTTATGGAAACGGAGCAAGTGCTTTTCCCTGAGCAGAGTGAGGTACTGAGTTCTCCCAGCAGAGTTCCACCTTCCACTGGTCCTCGCCTGCCTGCCGGGCTTCTCCAAGTGTTTGTACACGACTTGCGCCATGCCCTAGCTTCTTGCTTCCTCCTGCAAGGAAATGCAAGGGTAATTCTTGCTCGAGCATCTGTCTAAGAAAGAAGCCAGCTGAGTCCCAAAGCCCCTTCCGTTTGGGCCGCAGGAGCTCTCTGAGCACACGACAGAGCAGTGGTCTCATGCTCTTAAATATATAAGCAGGGAATCCCCGGGTGACTTTGTCCGTAGTGTGTGACCGGTTGGCAGGAGGCCATGAATCTGCCCTGGGATGGATTACTGCCGCCACTTTCTCCAAACTTGGCAGCAGTGGAGGTAGGGCTTCACACGAGGGTAGCCTGTGAGGCCCTTGGCGCTTGGGCAGGTGACCCTTGCGGAGTAAGTGCTCTGGCTCCTGAGCAAATTTCCTGTATTCCAGGTGTATCTGCTACCCAAGTCAGACAAGCTCACAAATCCAATGACCATCGCAGGTTTGCCAAGGCAAAACCTGCTCGAGTACCTGGTGCAGATACCCCGGCACAGAAGAGCCGTGAGCCAGGAGAAGGCCCCCTGGCCGCACCTGAATGGGGCTATGTCCCCGGGACGTCCCCGCGGGGCAAGGGTGCCTCTCGGAAGGTCACCAGCCAGCCCTTTGAGCTTGCGGAAGGCCAGAGAGATGTCCTGCAGGAGAGCTGGGATGTGGAAGCGTCTGCGGCATTTAAGAAGAAGAAGAAGAAACCGAAGCAGAAGAGAAGCCAGCACCCCAGGCCAGTGGAGGCCTGGGAGGAGGCCCCTGAGGGGCCGAGATCCCCCCCCTGTGCGGAGGAACCCCGGAGATCTGACATCCCGCTTGCTGTTCCCCCGGAGAGATTCCAAGAGGTCACCGGCGTCTCCACGGGAGTCCTTTGGAAAGGTACTTCTAAACGTGAAATGGAGTGGAAGCTCGTGGACACGCAGAGCCTTGCCTTTGCTCCTGCAGAAGGAGAGCCGATTCAGCACACCCAGAGCTCTTTGGAACTTGAGCTGGATGCAAGAGCAGCAGAGTTTGGCAGAGCGGAAGTGATTCGTGACGACAGAGCTGGGTTGCAGTCCAAGAGCGGAAAGGAAGGCTCTCCCAAGGAGCAGCTGAAGGGCCCTGCTGAGCAGAGTCAGCTGGGAAGCCCCACGACCCCCCCTGCCCAAGCCAGCCCTGTGACAGCCTCTGGGGGAAGCAGGGAGCGGGAGGGTCAGCCTCCCAAGAATGTGGGCCTGGGCACCGAACCCCCCGCAAGTGGGGAAGCTGCAAAACCAGCAGAGGCGGATGGAGGAAAGGTGACACGGGAGGATCTGGTTGCTGGAAGCCTAGCCTTGGAAGGGAAGCCCAAGCAGCAAGGGGGGGATGGGAGAGGCAGGAGGGCAGGGCAGGAAGCTGCGGGAGCTCCTGAGGAAAGGAGGATCCCTGATCAAAGCATCCCAGAGGCCACGCAAGCACCAAAGGCAAGGCCAGGCGACGGAGACGAGGGCAGTCCCGTGAAGAGTGAAAAGCCCCCATTGGGCTCAGGAGGAGGAGGTCCCTTCTTCACCTGGGAAGGGCCTTCAGGTACAGTGAAGCCCCTCTTCCCAGGTGAGACACCCGGAGGTGGGAAACTGCCTTTGGCTGATACGGACGAGGCTGCCCACTCCAGCCCACCTGAAAAGCCAGCCCTGGCTGTTCCCAAGACGGCCTCCGATCAGCCTAAGAAGAGGAGCAGCCATGGCAAAAGCAGGAAGGTGAAGAATTTCCCGGAGCAACAGCTGCTGCTTTCAGAGGGCCTCTCCGATTTGAGCCAGGGTCCGGCTGTGGGGGGGGAAGAGGGGCCCCCCCCAGAAACGGGCCCTGCTGCCCTGAGGGAAGAGGCGAGCTGCTCCGGTCCCCCAGAGAACAAGGGGGCCCCTGAGAAGCCAAAGAAGAGGAGCAGCGACGGGAGGAGCCGCAAGGCTGCCGGAAGACCCTCCCTGGGGCCGCCGTTTCTCCCGGGGGCGGAGAAGGACGTTCCCGCTGAAGGGAGCAGCACCGACCAGATGAGAGCGGGAAGCGCTTCCGACAAGGAGCCGGCCTCGGACGCTGCAAGCCGGTTGGCAGAAGCTGCTGCAGGTACAGCCAATGTGCAGGTAGGAAACCCGGAAGGGCCTCCCGCCGGGCAGGGCGAGGGGCAGGCTGCCTTCCCTTCCTCCGCGTACCCCTTTATCGCAAGGACTCCGACCAAACCGCCCGACAGTCCTGCCGCTCTTGAGGCGGATGCCCCGGCCGAGGGAGGCGAGGGGCACGGTCCCACCGGCAGAGGAGGCCCCATCATGGCCGAGCCCAGCTCCGCACTGCCGGTGAGCAAGCCCAAAAAGAGGACCAGCGACGGGAGAAACAAGAAACCTGGCAAGTGTGCTTCCGAACAGCCAGGGAGCCAGGCCACAGTGGGCCCGCCCTCCGAGACGGCTGCCTCCGAGAGAGACAAAGGCGACTCCTCCCCATTGAAGCCGCCGGATGGAAGCCAAGTGCCCTTCCCCCCCCCAAAGCGGATGGAGGACGAGGAGCCCAGCCCAGCTCTCAGAACTAGCTGCTCCGAGCCCCAACCCCCCTTGGTCCATCGAACAAGCCCCCTGAAGCCAGAGCCCCTTGCCCACACCAAAGATGCTCCTTCCACCCACAGAGGGCAGGAAGTCAGTTTGGCTGCCTTGGAGCCCCTTGCAGAAGCTAGAACTCCCGCCCAAGCACAGCCTCCCCTCCGAGATCCGGCTGAAGAAGAGCCAAAGAGGCCCGAGGATGAAGGGCAAGTCCGACAAGTGCAGGGGCTCTCGGGGGCAAAGGTGGATATTGCTGGACTGGCTGCCGTGTGCAGAGAGGGGGGTCAAGTGGGGAGAGGCCCATCCCCTGTCGCAAGCCAGGGAAGAGCTGCAGACCCTCCTGCCACCACCGACCAAGTCCCTCTTGCGCCGCCTGTGGAGGAAGCCTCTAAAGGAGCGGACGAAGGGCTGAGTCGAAAGAGCAGGCCCAGCGGGGGCCAAGCGTTTCCTCCGGAGGCCGAGACGGACGGGCTTCTGGGAGTGGAGGGCTGTGGGAAGCCCAGAGGGCCCCCTTCCGACAGACGCAGGAAACAGACCAGAGACGGCACTTTGGACCTGGCCAGCAGGCTGGATCCCAGCATGAAGCCTGCCAAGAGGGGCAGTGATGGGAAAAGCAAGAGGGCCACGAGCTCCCCAGAGCAGCCAGTTCTTCTGCCCGCAAAGGCAGGCCCGGCCCAAGGGCAGCATCGCAAGGGAGCCGGCCTAGAGAGCGCCCTGCAAGGGATAGAGCTTGTGGACGAAAACCGAAACATTAAAAACTTTCCTCCGGGACATCCGATGTTTTGGGAGGAAGACACGGTGAGAGTTTTTGGCCCTTTTGGTTTGCCCCCGCCATCTTCTCTCGATGAGGGTGGTTCCAAAAGCCAGTGCCCCTTTCTCAACTCTCAAGGCAAAGGGGCAGCAGGGCTACTGAAGGAACGGCTTTCTCCTCCAGAGGCGGTGGGCGATACGAGCGGAAGGGAGCGGAAGGGGACGCTCGAGCTCCAAGAAGATCCGGGGGCCGCCGAACTCCGAGAGGACGCCACAGAGACCTCCCTCCTGGTGCAGGCCGGGGACAAGACGAGGGAGAAGAGGAGGAAACCCAAGCCGGCTTTGGCAGTCCCGATTGTCCAACAGGATGCCAAAGCAGAGGGCGGGGCAGAAGGGGAAGAAGGTGCAGGAGCAAAGCTGCTGGACTCCCCCTTGCCAGGCCCGGGACTCCCGCCCTCCCGGTCGGCAGAGACGGAGGATGCGGGGAAGGCTCAGAGCACAGTGGCCGCAGCAGAAGGAAGAGAAGCCGGCCTCCCCCCCCCTGCGGCCCTTCCCGATCCCTGGGAGGACAACACAGAAGCTGCAGCTCTTGAGGCTCTGGCAGCAGTGCTGGTGGGCGGCAGCGGAGAGCCCGTCGCTAAAGTGGGTGAACAGAGGCGATCTGAGGGCCCCGAGAGGGTAGGAAGTGAGGCAGGAGGAGATAAGGCCTCCGAGGAAGGCCTCGCGGCGGAAGCTGCTCCTGCTCATAAGCCCCAAGACTATTCTGAGCCTCGGGAACAAGGGGCCGAGTACGAGAAGGGGATCGGCCAGGAGGAGGCAGCGAGGGAGGCCCCTGAGCAGAGGGCGGCTGGCTCTGAAACCGGCCCAAGCGCAGCGGCAGGTCTGCAGGCGCCTGCTGAGCATCCTGACCCAGCCCGGAGGGAGACCAGGGGAGAGGCGCGGGCCAGAGCCCCAGAGCAGCTCAAAGGCTACATGCGGCCCACCAAGTCGAGGGGGCTCCCTCCTCCCCCGCTGCGAGCAGCTGCCCAGGAGCCGGGCAAGAGACGGACCGCCAAGCCGGACGTCCCGGGCCTGCCGAGGCAAGAGAGAGGTGTGTGCGCGTGCCGCTTCGGCCTCCCGCTGGTAACGCATACTGCGGCTTGCGTGTGAGGCATTGCTCCTTGTCGTCGGCGCATTGGCTTGAGCACCTAACTGTTAATCCCGCGTCCGGCGCACAACCGTGCCTGGCATGAGTGTGTCTTGGCCTGTGTGAATCTGCTTGGCTGTTTCACAGCACTGACCCCTGAGTGTCCCCCGAAGAAGAGGTGAGCCAAACTCCAAAGCTTCTCTTTAACACGCTCCGTGTTGCTTCCTCTCCTCCTCACTAATATTAAAAAGAGCTCCTCTGGGGGGAAGCCGCTTCGGGGCTCAGGCTTGCTCGGAGGCGGCCCCTTGACCCAAGGGCCACATTTGGGCGCCTCCGGTCCCTTCTCAGCCCACTCATGCCCACGCCTGGGCTCAGCTGCTGCGGGGGCTCTCGGAGTCGAAGCCGGGCCCCCAGCCCCCAAGGGCCAGAGGCTTCCTAAGGCTGGGACATCGCAGTCAGCTGGAAACGATATCCCGTCACGTCCTTCCCTGACAACCAGTCTGGCAGAATGGCCCAGAGTCCCTCGTGCACGTCTGTGGAGCCGGCATGGAAGCGGCGTTTGTACAATCGCGGACTCTCCTAGCGAGCCCAGTGCGTCCAGTGTGGCATGGAGTGCAGCCGTGTGCTACTTTCTGAAAGGCCCCGTGTGTGGTGCGCAGTGCATGGATTGGTTCTGAGTGGCACTTGGGGTGAGGAGCTGGGTTTGCATCGGAGAAGCACGCGGGTGATGCTCGCCCTCTGCACCAGCCGCGACCTTCACACGGTGCTTTGACCTCCGGGCTCCTGGAGCAGCAGGCAGAGGTCAGAGAGGGGGATTGTGTCCCCTCGGCCAGGGGTCTGCCACACGGTTCCTGCCGACGGCTTTCCCGTTTCCTCAGAAAGTGGGCGGGGCCAGGTGGGTCTCTGATGGAGAGTTGGTTGACATGAAAACAACAGTTAAGACCTTGTCTAGAAAGGAGGGAGCATTGAAGGAATGCCAAACAAAAGGAGACGGAATCAGAAGGGGACAGACGAATCTCTCGGGGGAGGGCATTTCAGAGCTGCTGTGCCTAATCTCAGGGCTCGAAGTACGGACTCCGAAGGTGACCGTAGTGGTCAGACTGGTTCACAAAGGGGAGGGTGGTCCCAAGCCCCATAGGGCTCTGAAGGCCAAGCCCACATCTTATACTGTGCCCAGAAACACCGTGGGAGCCACTGCAGGTGGCCCAAGGGTGGTCCCGAGAACCCACTCCAGGCACCAATTGAAGGCTGCAGAGGCGTTTCAAGGGCGGCCCCGTGTAGAGCACATGGCAGCCATCTAGTGCCTTTTCCCTTCTTGCTACCTGAGGGAGGTGAGGCAGAGAGAGCCCTGATTCTGTCCTTCTGAGAGGGCTTCTGTGTTCAACGCATGGGCTCTGCTCCTGAGGGGTGGTCCCCCCCCCAACCTAAAACACCCACCAAGTTTTATATTACCTTTGGGTGTCTGATCCCTTCTTGCTCTCGGTGGTCTGTCCCATCAGCTGTGAGCTGGCGAAGTGGGAGCTGGAAGGCCCTTTCCAGCAGCAAGCCGGGTGCCCTCGGGGGGATTCCCAGAGCTTCAGCATCTACAGAAGAAATTGTTAACTTGGTGGAAGAGGGAGGCACACTGGCCTGAATGTTCTGCTCTGGTTCCTGAGTGGTTTTGTATCTTTTATGAGCGTTGCATAAGCCTCAAAGTCGTCCTGTGTTGGTGGAAGTGCCGTGCATGAACTTGGGCCTCTACAAGCTTGTGTGTTTGCGACTCCCCCACCCACCCTGCCTGGCATGGCAATACAAAATGGGGGGTGCTCAAAAGCAATATCTTCTTTCAATACTGAAAACTGAACCGCTGGAAGGCTTTGCCCCTTTTATTTGTTTTCCTTGTCAGCGGCTGAATTGAAAAGGGGACCTGAATGAACCTAGGAGGCTGGTACAAATTTAAAATGCCACCCCTGAATGGCATAAGCAGCACGGGTAATTGGGGCTGCATAGGGCACAGTACGTCCCTTGGAGGTTCCCCTCTGGGTGAGCAAGCTGGGTCCGTGGGCCGGCTCCACCCAGCAGAGCCCTCCTCGGATAAGAACCCCTCTCTTTCCTCTCTCCCGGGGCTGCATGACACATTGAAAGCAAGCTGAAGGCTTGGTAAAGAGGGAGCCATGAGGTGTGCTTTCTCCTTCCCCCGCTGTTCTTTTGCATTGTGGCTCAAAAAGACCGGAAAGGGGGTTGGGTACGGTTGCCAGCCTCCAGGTGGGGCCTGGAAATCTCCCAGAATCCCATTGGTCTCTGGACTACAGTTCCCCAGAGGAAAGCAGCTGCTTTGGAGGCTGAGCTCGACGGCGTTGTAGCCTGCTGAGGCCCCTCCCCTCCCCAAACCCCGCCTCCTAGGCTCCACCCCCAAAGTCTCCAGGTATTTCCCAGACCGGAGCGCACAGCCCTGCGGTTGGGACATGAGGAGCTGGTGCCTCGTGCTGCTGGCCCGGCTACCGCTCCGAGAGACGGTTTTGAGACTTGGAGGCGGGTCTGAATGGAGAGGGGTGAGAATGAGACTCGGGAGCGAAATGCTAGAGGAGTTGAGTTTAAAGTTCCCAAGGGCCTGATAGTGAAGGCTCTGCCGCGCCCTTGGGATGCTACACCCTTTCCGTCGCTGGGCTAAGCAGGAAGTCTCCGGGGGGTTTTGCCCATGACACCTTCCTCCACCGGGACCCCGGAGGTTGTGGACCCCCGCCTCCCCCTGTGGTCTGGCCCTTTCCTTGAGAGCTCCCTGGAACATGCCCAACCAGAGGCCTCCTGAGGAGCCAGACCTCTTTGTTTAGCAGAACAGAGTCCTGCAGCACCTTTAAAGCCAACAGAGCTTTGGTCAAGGTCTAGGTCAGGGGTAGTCAAACTGCGGCCCTCCAGATGTCCATGGACTACAATTCCCAGGAGCCCTTGCCAGCATTCGCCGGCGAATGCTGGCAAGGCCTCCTGGGAATTGTAGTCCATGGACATCTGGAGGGCCGCAGTTTGACTACCCCTGACCTAGGTCTTGGCCCCAGACGACAGTGCTGAAGAGCTGAGAGGGAGTCATTAGTGTAAGCACCCAGCGCTGTTTCATGTAGAATGATGATGTTTTGTTGGCATGGTTTTTGTTGGGGTTGTATTGGTTTGGATGGTTGTGAGCCGCCACAAGCCGGCTGGGCCGGGAGCAGCAGGATAGGAATCGAATAAATAAATAATAATATATATATATGCTTTTGCGTGCAAGCACCCTTCTTCAGATGTCATGAAACCGTTTCCTCCACCATCCATAGAGGTCTCTTGGCTATAATTGCCCAGTTAATTATATATCCGAAGTTTAGCCAAACCTTCTTGGCACCCACAAATCCTTTCTCCCTACCTATACTCTGAGGAAGAGTGCCTGCACTCGGACGCTCACGCCTTGAATCCATCTGCGTTGGTCTTAAAAGCGCTACTGGACTCTTTTATAGCAGCTACTATCAAGAAAGCCCATTGCAACCAGGAATGCAATGGGCGCTGGGACCCAGGGGACACCAGCAGGCGCTGATCTCTCTGTCTCTGTCTCTGTCTGTCTGTCTGTCTCTCTCTCTCTCTCTCCAGCGCAGCAGGAGCTATAGCAGGTAACCAGGGCTCACGTAGCAGGAAATCAGGTCTCATTTGCGGTTTGTCAGGGCTCTCTGTGTCTCTCTCATGCGCTGGCTTTGGCAGCGAGGCGCGTCTGAGAGCAAAGTGGCTAGCGGAGGGCAGGAGCTGTAGGGGCAGGGCCAATCAGGGTGTGGCCAAGAAAGCTGGCCACACCCTGATTGGCCCTATTCCAGCTCGGACACCCTGGACATGTTCCACCCCCTAGGCTGTTTCACAACTATTAAGAGGAACAATGGATGGATGAGGATATAGCACCTTTAAGTCCAACTAAGGTGGGAGCTTTTGAGTGCAGGCACTGTGTAACTTGCCACGAGCTGCAAGGGAGTGGCGGGGAATAAATCTAATAATAATAATAACTGTGTGCTTGCACTCGAACGCTCCCGCCTTGAGTAAATCTTGGTTGGCATTAAAGGTGCCCTTGGACTTAATTTTTGTTGTGCTCCTTCAGACCAACACAGCAGCCCTCTTGAATCTACCTACAGTCTGTTTCATGATATTTGAAGCTGGGTGGTTCTTCAAAGGACCGCTGCTCTCCAACTTTGTTCTGCTGCTTCAGACCAACAGGGAGACGCCCCTGAATCTGTTTATTTAGGTTATTGATCATCCACCTTTCTTGTTGCTATTAATTTGGGGGCGGGGGCAGGGAGAGCTCTGGCCGCCTCTCTCCTCCTTGTTGCCGGCTGTCGTCCTCATTGTCCTGTCCCTCCCGTGCTTCCCGTGCGCCTCATCCTTGACTGCAGTTGGCAACAAGACTTAATTAGCAACTTCTCTTGGGCGGGCGGGCGGGGGGGGGGATCTGGCAGGGAGCACTTCATCGCCCTGGAAGGGGGAGTTGCCTTGGTTACCAGTGCAAAGGGTGGAACTTGCTGAAACAATCAGTTTGGGTGTTTCTTTTCTCTTTCTCTTTTATCGCATTGAACAGGATAAGTAGTAGCTTCAGGAGCAAAGCAAAAATAGAAGTGTGAGCTGGCGGCTCGGTGTTGGAATCCTGGGGTGCCGGCGGAGGAAGAGAGGAACCGGGGAACTGGGGGGGGGGGGCGTGGGGTGCTGCCTGCCTCTACGGGTGCATCTCGGATGCAAGCCAGCCCCACTGCGGCTCCATCGGACTTGCTTGAGAAGGAATTTGGTGTGGGGAGAGGGATTTCTTGACTGAAAGCCAGCACAGTGGAGTGGTTAAGAGCGGCAGCCTCTGGTCTGATTCCCCACTCCTCCACATGCTGGGAGACCTTGGGCTAGTCACAGTACTCATAGAGCTGTCCTCACCCTTCAGTTCTCTCAGAGTTCTTTTGCCCTCACCTGCCTCACAGGGTGTCTGTTGTGGGGAGAGGAAGGGTCTCCTTCGGGTAGTGAAAAGCAGGGTATAAAAAACCATCTTCTTCTTCTTCCCTATAACCACACCTTCTGCGAGGGGAGAGGAGTTGCATATTTTGTGGATTTTGTGTTTTTTTCTTTGCTTATGATGATTCTGAAGAACGGCATGCACAAAGCAAAGTCTGGATTTGCCCTCAGAGTCTTGTGGCACAATACCTTTGTTGGTGTTTGGTTTATTTACTATTTCTTATTTATTTGTGTCCTGCATTTCTTCCCTGCGGGGACCCAAAGTAGCTTACATCCCTCCTCTGTTTTATCCTCACGACAATCCTGCAGAGTAGGTTAGGCCCAAAGTATGTGACTGGGCCATGGTCAATGAGGCAGCTCCTGCAGCAGAGTGGGGATTTGGACCTGGCTATCCTAAATTCTGATCTGACCACCACACCACGCTGGCTCCCCGGGGCTACTTGGCTGTTTTCTGAGTCTTCTTTCTTTACATTAAATAGGATTTCTTTAAAAAATAGGTAAAAATGTGACTTCTCTGTAAGGAGAACAGTCACAATGTAACCCCTTTAAGTACCAGGCAGGGTAGATAAAATGTCTTTCAAAAAAGAAAGGAAGGGAGAAGACTTAAAAGCTTTGCTCGGCCTCTGGTGTGGGGAGTCAGGCTTAAGGGCCAGCTCCCCTTCGGCAGCACCCAGAAGGGGCCTTTTCCCTTTTCGCTGCATCTCAGTGTCCTTCCCCTCGCCATTCTTTTCCATTGCTGGCAGACCGCCCCGTATTGGCTGTGCAGTTTGCCTGCCCACCAGTTTCCTTGGCTCCCTTGATCGTGGATTTGCTGCTGAGAAATTTCCCCCAGCCCTTCAAAGCTTCCAATGTTTGAATCTCTTCTCTCTCCTTCTTCCCCTTCCCACTGATTAAACCAGGGGTAGGCAAACTGCGGCCCTCCAGATGTCATTGGACTACAATTCCCAGGAGCCCCTGCTACTGTTCGCTGGCAGGGGCTCATGGGAATTGTAGTCCGTGGACATCTGGAGGACCACAGGTTGCCTACCCCTGGATTTAACCCTTAGCTTTCCTTCTCTGCTGAAGGCTTCTGCCCCCCCTTGTCCATCTTCGCACCTTTTGCAAAGCATGTTTCCAAGCGGCGTTTCTCCCTTCAGTGGTGTTTCTCCTGTTCTGTTCTGTCGCTTCGGAGGCTCTTAGCATGACCCCGGCCTCTCTGTGATGTCACAGCAGCTCAGCTTATCACCAGGGAGGGTTTTCAGGCCAACTGCCGGATTTCAGTTCCGCCTCCGTGGAAAGCAATTCCTCGCTCTTCCTGAGCAACAGAGCTGGGTGGGCGCTAATTGGGGAGTGTCATGTAATAAGGATAATATAACTTTACACCTTTTTTACTCAAGAGATCCTACCCTGCTTCCACCCCCAGTATTTTAAATGTAAGCAGCAGAGGCATGAATCAGGATTCCCCCCCCCCCTCCTCCAATCATGGACTTTTATTTTTGCAGCAGGATAAATTCAGGGGGTGTGTCGGAGCCAAGAGGCTAAAAATACTCCTTGCCTATTAGCCAAGAAGAATTGTCATTGCTGTGCTTTGCCATGAGGGCCTCAGGCAGCTGTGTCTGCAAAGCACGGAGCCTGCCGGCAGGGGCAGAACGGGGGGAGCGGGGGGGCTTGTCTCCTGACTCAAAGGCCAGCACAGCACCCCAAGAACAGACCCCTGCATGCTTGACAGAGAGCTGAGCATCAGCGCATGCCACGTGTCACAACAGGGTGTTTGGCGGTCAGCGAGTATTGTGTGGGTGGGTCCGGGGGTCTTTGTGTATTTTCCCAGTGTTAATATGACTAGCTGTGGTTGGGGGCCATATCTGCCACGTAATGGGAATGTTGACAGCCTTTCTTCCCTCTAGAACCATGTAATGGAGCTGAGAGCTGGTGCAAGATAACAGCTGAGCACTTTTGACTGAAGAAGAAGGTGGTTCTTATATGCCGCTTTCCCCTACCCGAAGGAGGCTCAAAGCGGCTTCCAATTGCCTTCCCCTTCCTCTCCCCGCAACAGACACCCTATGAGGGAGGTGAGGCTGAGAGAGCCCTGATATCACTGCTCTCTAAGAACAGCAGTATCAGGGCTATGACAAGCCCAAGGTCACCCAGCTGGCTGCATGAGGAGGAGGAGCGGGGAATCAAACCCAGCTCGCCAGATGAGAAGCCACTGCTCTTAAGCACTCCATCAAGCTGGTAGAACTATTGTGAGGCTTACAGGTGTCGTGTTTGTTGAAGGGCTTTGGGTACTTGGAAGGCCCTCGGTAGATGCTCGGTGCCCTGACCCAGATAGCTCGGGATAGAGCTGGGAGCTCAGGAGAGAGTTGGAAGGGGCTCTACAAGCCCCTGCTGTCCAATCCCCTGCTGAATGCAGGACCAGCACTGTCAGATCATAGAAGTAAAGAGTGTCAGCCCTGGGGGGTCGCCATAAGTCAGCTGTGACTCGATGGGGGGGGGGGATTTGGTCAGTGTTATCGGCTGCAGTAAGGACAGGTTGCTGGAGCTCTGGCCATTTTGCATTTGGAGGAATGAGGCTTTTGAATCTGAAGGACGGAGCTTGGTGTGTCCTGCCCTGTTTCCACCTTGCAGCTCCTCCCGCCCCTTTTAAAGCTGTTCTCAGTACTGGAGTGGCCTGTGGTGTGACGTTTGGGGCAAGGAGCCCGCAGCCGAGAACGGGACAGACAGAAATCAGCGACACCTCATCAGCTTGATTCGAACAGAAGTGCCCTCCATTCAGAGCCCTGTAGCTCCTTGGGAGAGGGCCCGGCTTACTGGCTGTGGCGTGATCTCGCTTCAGTTGTAGCCTCGGATGATGTCCCTGAAACAGCAGGTGACATAAAGCAGGTACTTGTCAAGAGCGGTTTGGGGCACAATCCAAGATTTTCTTTTTTTACAGGTCCGATTGGAACAAAGAGGCCAAGGGCCAAACTGCATAACTCAGGCAGGTGCGAGGGGGAAGGTGCTTTCCCCATCACGGGCGGTAGCCTGCCAGCCTGAGCCCCGGGTGCCACTGAGCATCTTCAACAGCTCTTGGTGATTTCTGAGCCTGAGTGTTTGTGGCTGACACAGTCGTAGGCCAGGACAGTCCCATCAGTGGTCCCCCCGGGTTTCTTGCAAGGGACCTGGGAAGAGATGCCCCGCCCCAGTCCTAATGAACCATCAGGGTCCTGGAGTATTCCTCGTGCCTTCACCCTACAACTGCCCAGCCGACCCGGCGTCCGTCTCCCCCGACCGCCCGAGCCCAGAGGCTGCAGCCGCTCCTGCCTCCCGCACAGACCAACCTCGTGAGGCGTGTTTGCTCATTGTGATGGCCGCGGAGACATCGCTCGGCTCCTCGCAGTCTGTTCACACACGAAATTTCCATTTTTGTGCCCAAGGAGGAACGGAAAGCTTGACGGCACGTAAATTTTTTAAAGGGTCTAGCTGTATCGCTCTGCTCGGAAGAGCATTGGGGTGGGGAGGGTTTTTTTAGACATGAGTGTGGGGGGGGGGGGGCTGATGTGTCGTCACCGCATCAGGCAGCCTGCGAGCCCGGCTTGCTTGCTGGGTGGTGTTACAGGAGGAGAGGAGCAAAACAAGGAGCAGGCAGAGATGTCTCTCTCCAACCAGCCGCCGGCCCCCCTCTCCGAATACAGCCCTCTGTGCAAAGGCAAGAACACAGAGGGCTTTCCGGAAGCCTTTCACTGCATGGAGACGCAGAAGGACTTTGGCAAAGCCGACTTTGAATGGCAGAGGACGGAAGGCAAGCTGCACGCGATCGGGCTGACCGTGAACTCCGCGGGGCAGCGTCAGGACGGGCTGGTGAAGAACGCCGGCTTCACGGACGAGGACAAGCTGTGCTTTTTCGACAAAGAGCCAAAGGTGGCCCCAAAAGACAAAAGAGAGATCGAGGCACAAGGCAGCAACTTCCAGCCCACCCCCGGTCACCTTGAGAGCTGGTCGCTGATTTCGGAGCCATTCCCTCGCGCGGAAGGCAGTTTGGGGAGCCTCAAAATCGCAGAACCTGCGAGATCCGCTGCCATCACTGATCAGGAGAAGGTCGCCGGCAGGAAGGCAGGGGAAGAGGCAAAATGCCAGCCAGACCTGCCCAGTCCCTCTCGGTCGGGGCTCAACGGCGGGAAATACGAGCCAGAGCCAGACCGCAGTGCCTGGAACCCCAGTTTCAGCTTAGCCGCCCAGAAAGAGGGGCCCTCCAGCTACAGTATCATCGGGGTGGTCAGTGATGGCTACATGGAGAGCGGCTACGCCAGTCCCCCGACTGCGCCCAAGCTGGGGCCCCCGGTGCCCACCGTGGAGCTGGCCCAAGACGATTTTAAGAGCGGCTCTTCCAGCAACACGGACGAGAGGGAAGGGGAGAGGCTGATGGCAGAGGCAGAGGAGAAGCTGGGCTCGGCAGAGGAGGAGGGTGGCTTCCTCAACCGAGGGGGGCACCAGAGGAAGGCGATGAGGCGGGCGATGTCGGAGTGCTCCCACTTGTCCGTCCCCCAAGCCCTGAACCTGGCGGACAAGTACCCCGAGCCGGCGGCTCGTGAAGAGCTGGTTGCCGGTCTCGCATCTCCTGGCGGTGGCTTTTCCCCGAGCGCCAGCCCCGTGACCCGAAAGCCGAGCGCTCCAATGAAACGGTCGGCCACGGTTTCCGAAGAGCAAACATCTGGCCACGGCCCGGGCGCCACGCCGAACAATGCTGAGCCGCCCAGCCTCATGAAGTCCCTCCCCGTGGAGGAGCCATCTGCCAAGGAGAGGGACAGCAGTGCTCCGAGAGAGCTGGCCGGCCCGGGGCCGTGCCCCAGAAAACTGGAGCAAATCCCTGAGAGAGGCGGCCACGGCAAGGGGGGCAGGGAGGAGGAGGAGGAGGAGGAGGAGGAGGAGGAGACGGTGGCGGCCACAACGAGGGAGACGAGCCATGTCCCTCGCGAAACCAGTCCTCTGGGCTTCCCGGCAACCGCCGGAGCTGGTGAGATGGAGCCAGGCGGAGCCCCTGGGCTGGGAAGAAAAGAAATCGAGGTCAGCCGCGTGCTGAGCGCTCCATCTTCCCAGCAAGGAGACGGGCCACGTGATGGTATGTGGCTAAATTTTGCTTCCTCGGGGAGCAGGCAGGCAGGCAGCGGCGGCGAGGGAGCGGACTTGACACATTGTGGGCGGGAGGGTGGGCGAGTCCGGTACCCTCAGGAGACGGAACAATGGGGGGGGGTGCGGTTTTGGAGAGCCGGGGCTCCAGCCAGCAAGGGGGGCAAAACCCGGGAGGGGCCGCAAAACGTTTGGCGTGGCCTTTGTCTTAAGCAGGAAGGGGCAGCTCATAGGATGGAGGGCAGCGGAGGGAGGCCTCGGAAGCGTCGAGAGTCGTATGGGAAGGGGTAGGAATCTGGCAGCTGCTTCACCCCCCGAGTAATGAGCGTACCGGAGGAGCAGGTTATTGTCCCCGTCCGTCCGCTCGGCTCGGGGAGAGGAGGGAGCTTGGCCGCCTTCCCGTGCGTGAGGCTGAAAGGCTCGGCCTCTTCTTTGCCGTCTCCATCCCTCCGTCTGGCAGGGAAAAGCACCTGCCCCTTTGAGCAGCCGTGAAAGGCCGCTGGACTCCCGAGGCATAGCAATGCTTCCCCTCCGCCCGCCCCCCCCCCCCGCCGCCTGCCTCCGCTCTCTGTCAATAGGGGCTTGTCTGCTTGCTTTGCTCCTTGCTTGTTTGTGCTTCGGAGCCGGGCTGCTGAGATGGAGGGGGGGGGGAGGGGCATTTCAGTGCCTGTGATGGGGAAAGAGGAGGGACTGTGCTTACTGCAGATGCCCCAGGCAGAGCTCCCTTCCCTTCCGTCGCAGCTCCTGCTTTCTCAGAAATAGTGGTGGTGTTTTCTGGCTCTGTTCTGAATGTCAGAAAGGAGTGTCTAAAGCAGGGGTAGTCAAACTGCAGCCCTCCAGATGTCCACGGACTACAATTCCCATGGGAATTGTAGTCCGTGGACATCTGGAGGGCCGCAGTTTGACTACCCCTGATCTAAAGGAGGGGGGGGGGAAGGGAGGGGGGGATGCAAGGCCTATTGTGACCGAGTGTGTGAAGTGTACAAACTTCTTAGACCCTCCTTTCGGCAAAGCTCTCTTATCAACCTAAATTGTTTTTAACACACACACACAAACACACACACACCACTGTCTTCCTTGTCTGTGGGGCCCTTCTTCTCCTAATGTGTACCTTCACCCCCCCCCCTCTAACCCTCCTTAAAGCCCCACTGCAGTTTGTTACTTCTCCCTTGTTTTCTGCTCCGAGGACGCGGGCTCACTCTTTCCCCACCAGTCCACTCCTTGGGACCTCTTGGGGCAGAGCCTGGAGAGGGCGGCCAGGGGGGAAAGAGCAGCAGGACCAGAGGAGGGCTGACGGTCGCCAGATCCTCACCAGAGAACGTGGCCACAGTGGAAGGAAATGGATGCCTGGCCCCAGAGGCGTATCCCACCCTCCGGGATGTGAAGCAGGCCGTCCGCCGTGGTTTGCTGGCCTGGTAGCCACGGTGGTCGTGGATTCCTCTGCTGCCTGCGGCCAGGGCCGTCCGTCATTGGCGGCTGAGTTGTGACGAGAACAAAGGACTGTCTGGGCGCCGACAGAATTAGACTAACCTCCTCGTAACCTTCAGTGGGTGAGGCTGGGCGTAGCGGACCTTCCTAGTTCCCCCCCTTCTGGTGACTCTTTGGTCTTGTGCACCAGACCCCTAGAAAGGACTGGGTAGCTCGCATCCAAACTATATCCCCCCCCCAGACACACACACACACAGAGGGGTCTCTTGCGTCCTTCTCTTCCCCTCTCCAGGGGGGTGGGCCGGTGGGGAGACCTGAAGCTTCATGCTGGGGGGTCAGGGATTGAGCTGGCGCTTGGGGATCTCATTAAACTGGTTCTGCCCCCCCCCTCATTGTCCTCTTGAGCCCCGGAGGGTCTTCCAGAGCCCTCTTCCCGGGAAAGGCCAGCTGTGCTCCGGCCGATGAGTGGGGCATGGCATCTTCACTGCAGCCGCATGAGAACGATTGGGAAACGGGCCCCGGGGAGCACAAAATCGGGCCTGGTTTTCTCCTCTAAGCTTCTCCGCAGGCTTGAAGATATTGAAGCTAGATGGGAATCTGTCAGTTTATTTGGGGTTGTAGAAAAGAGGCAGAATCCAGGAGCACCTTGAAGGCTGACCGAATGGGTGGCCAAGGAGGGTCTTTTGTGGGTCTCTGCTCCCTTCTTCAGTTCCAACGGCTCCTCCCTGGCCACCCATTCGGTTAGTCTTCAAAGTGCTCCTGGAGTTTGGTTTTTCCCTACTGCTGCTGACTAACGTGGCCATTCAGCATGGTCTGCTGGGGGTGGCCACGCTTTTAGCCACGAAACACAGCCACAAAAATGCTTCCTTCCATCTTCTTTTAGCCCAGAAGATGGCTTCCAAGTGGGCTGGACTCTCAGTCTCTCCCTGTCTCTCTTTCTCATTTGTCTAACTTTTGTGATCCTCTTTGTTGCACAGGTGCGTGAGACAGATTGTGTAGGTCTTTGCCCATTTGCCTTGTTCTGTGGAGGACGAAATTCCTGAGCATGGACCAAGAGAACCTTGGGCCTGTCTCTCAGGGGCTGGCCGCTGGACCATGCCAGGGCCAGCCCTCTGAGCCGCCCTGCCCCTCCCTCACTGCTTCCTTAGAGTTACAGGCTGCTCTTGGCATGTTATGACGGCAGCCTGCACTGGCATGCCGTTGGCCGCAGCAGGGTCTGCAAGCACCACGCCGTTTGGCAGGGGTCAGAGGTATCTTGCAGCATCAGAGCTTGCATGCTATGCAGAGTCAGTACTCGATTGGGAGACCTCGGACGTCTGGGACGGGTATGCAGAGAAGGTGACGACGAGCCACCTCTGCCTCTCTCAGGCCTTGAAAAAGAAGAAGAGCTTTTCCCTACCCGAAGGAGTCCCAAAGCAGCTCACAAATGAAACCTTTCCCTTCCTCTCCCCACAAGAGAAGTAGGTGGGGCTGAGAGAACAGCTCTAAGAGACCTGGCCCAGCTGGCTGCATGTGGAGGAGGAGTGGGGAATCGAACCCAGTTCTCCAAATGAGAAGCTGCCACTCTTTAACCGGTGCACCACACTGACTCTCAAAAGCCATGAGCTAGAACCTCTTGGGGTCGCCATGAGTCAATTGTGTCTCGAAGACACCCATGTTGGTCTGAAGCAGCAGAACAAAGTTTGATTCCAGCAGCAAGTTGAAGCTCAACAAAGATTCGTTCTGGGCTGAGTCAAGGTGAGCCGTCCCTGACCAAGTGTGTCTGGCCAGACTTAGGCTCTGGAGGTGCCTTAAAGGTGCCGCTGGGCTTCAGCCTCTCCCTCCAGCGTTCTCCGCAGCAGCCCTTTGAAGGGTGCTGTTCATGTCAGACTGGCTGCCTCACCACTGCCTGAATGCATCTAGAGTGGCGACAGGCATCCACGGAGTCTCTCCGGAAAGCTTGAGCCCTGGACCCGCCTTCCCTCTGTGGGCTCCTAGAGCACCAGCCCCCGGAAGCGTCTCTACCGCACGTTTCTGAATCCGCGGAAGACCTCTGGGTTAGTGCAGGATGTCTTCTTGCACGGAATGTCTGTACACACGAGGCCCTTCTTTGCTGTAGGGGGGGATCGGGGGGCAGAGCATCCGTGCAAGTGGACGGCCAGCTGCACGCTAGACTAGAACCGGTCTTCCTGACATATGCCGGCTCTTGCGCGGGGGAATCCCCTGGCTTCAGAGAAGGCCCCACTGGGGGAAAGTGCAGACACAGTCTGTGGCCATCTCAGCGAGAGGCAGACCTCGATGCCCTAATTCTCTTGATGCCCGTCCTTTGAACTTACTCAAGTGTTTGCCCGCCTTTTGTGCTCATTGACTTGTATCCGCCCATTTCATTTGACCAAAGCTTACGCAGCAAGGGGCTGTCCTGGGCCTGGCATGTGAGATTTTTTTCCCTATTGGGTTAAATTAGTGAGTTGCAGAAGTCTTATTCTGACTGGCCTCTGCAGTTAGTAGATGCTGCTCAGGATCAGCCTGCCCTGCTTCCTCAAGGTCATCTCCCTTCCTGAGGGTTGTGCAGGCGTCCAGCACAGGCTGCCTTCGGAACCTCAGCTGCTTCTGCAGGAAACCCTTTGTGTCCCCCTCTGAGGCAGATTGGGAGTCAGACATATGTGGTTCCTCTGGAGGCTGAAGGTCGGAAGGACGCCCCCCTCCTGGCCAAAGGGACCCTTCCCATTTGCGCTATCGATGGGGCTGCTGCCACCCGGAGGAGGTGGGCGGGGTTGCAGGTGGACATGGCCTTGGAAGAACTATGCCGCTTATGTGCCCTCGGCATGATTGGGGGCTAGTTTGCAAAGCAGATTTGTGTGTCTTGGGGTGGATTCTTTTGGATGGTGAGGACAGCACTGCCCAGAAGAAACATTTCTGCTGAACGATATTTTCAGAGGGCAGCTTTATTGGTCTGAATTAGAGAAGAAGAAGAAGAAGAGTTGGGCTTTATACCCCGCTTTTCACTGCCCAAAGGAGTCTCAAAGCGGCTTACAATTGCCTTCTCTTTTTCTCCCCATAACCGACACCCTGTGAGGGAGGGAAGGCTGAGAGAGCTCTGAGAGAAACTGCTCTATGCGAACAGCTCTATCAGTGGTGTGACTAGCCCAAGGTCACCCAGCTGGCTGCCTGTGGAGGAGGAGCGGGAATCAAACCCAGCTTGCCAGATTAGAAGCAGCTGTCCTTAACCACGACCCCAAGCTGGAGAACCGGTTGATTTGAGTCCAGGAGCACCTTTGACACTGGCAAGATTTTTGGGGTATGAGCTTGGGAGAGTCAGAGGCTGCTGATGGAGAAAGAGTGGGCCCCGTCTTCCACAGCTGTGTTTCGCAAAAGGGGGGAGGGACTAAATGAACCTGACCCCGTATATAGTTTGGCCCACAGTACTCCCCTCCATACCCCTTGTGAGAGATTGGGCCGTCTCCCCAGGCGAAGGGCTTGGTGCAGAATAGGCTAGCTGGCTGCTTGTCCTGCCTCGCGTGACAGTCCGCATGCCGCTCCTGGGGCAACCGGTGACATTTTTACGTTGGCTCCCCCCTGCAAGTTGCTAAATCCGCTTTCTCCTGGTTGCGTAAGGGGCTGGGCTGGGCTGGGCTGGGCTGGGCTGGGCTGGGCTGGGCTGGGCTGGGAACCCGCAGAAGTCCAAATGCAGAGCAATGCGAAGAGGTCAGGCGTCCTCACTGCTTGGAGGGAGGGAACGTTTGCCCAGCCGCCCGACGAGACGCTTCGCATTTCTCTATGTGGGTCAGCAAAAGCTGCCGGACTTTGTGTGTGTTGGGGAAGAGCAAAGATGCTCATCCAGACCTCGTTTAGGTGATTTGCCAGTGAAAGAGCTTTGTCGGTTCAGGCAGAACAAGGCTGTGAATTGTCAGGTTAAGCCGGTTCTTTCTCCGCCTTGTTGCTTCCCGTTGCTTCTTCTTTGCTTTTCTTGTCTTTGCTCGTTTGGTTTGAGAGGAGAGAGTCAGTCAAGATGGCCATTCCCACACAGCTTAATCCGTTGCTCCACGAGGATTAGCATCAGCGGCAGAAAATCCATTATGAGAATTATGAGGCTATTCCAACGATGGGTCGTGCGGTTCCGCTTAGCGAGCCCGAGCATCCCTTGCAAGGATAGCGGCCCAGCAAGCACCAGGGCTGAGCAGCCCAAGCAGTTGGCGGGCAGGTGGAAGAAATGCCTCGCGAGGACCTGAGGGCCACGGTGGGAGGGCCGGGATTAAGCACCACTAAGCTGCTCGTCTCCACTGATGGGCCCTTGCTTGTAGCAGACCGGCCCCTTCCGCTCTGAGGCGTCTTCCAGCGTGATGGAAGGACAGCCTTTGTTCTGTGCAGCCCAAACATCATAGGTCACAGGCCCTACAGACCCCGGACACAAAAAGGGATAGAGGAGGAACGTCTTGCCCTGACGTGGATGGCCCAGGCTAGCCAGATCTTGTCAGGGCTGGGCCCTCCTTTGGACCTGGGTTTGGTGCACAGAGGCAGGCAGTGGCAAACCTCAGCAGCACTGATTTGAGCCAGGCTTGAGGTGACGTTTTGGGAAACCTCCGTCACCTTGTCTGCTCTCCTCCCTTTGTGTCCCAGTCCTCGGCCTGCAGCTGATTGACAGGTGTTTGCAGGGGAGGGGGAAATGTGTGTTAAGGGAAATTGCCTTAAAAGATCTTTTAATGGCAGCTGTTCATATGGGGTTATATAACCCCTTTGAAAAAAGCAGAACCCTTTTGAGCGCAGTTGATTCTGCACCCAGAACTGCTTTCCCTTTCTGGTCTGAGTCTTTCCAATCACACAACAGCTCCGTTTTTGAGAGTCCTCTGCAAGCGAGCTGCTTAGAGCCTTGCTTGGACTCCTGCAACGCAAAAGTCCTCCGAATTGGGTGCTTAAGCTTCTGTATTTTTCTTGCTCTTCGTGCCTTCTCAAGGGGCAGGGAAGATCACCGAGTGCCTGTCGGCCCCTCCTCCTCACTGCGCGTCTACCCTTCGGTGCGTGCAGGCCCACGGCAGGACGCTTGTGTGTTGTGTGGGTGGCTGTGAGTTGTGTGGTGGCCCTCGGCCACCTCCGCTTCTGGCGCACTTCTCCCATCCTTTGCAGTTGCCGCTCTCCCTGCCCCCGGCTGCTCCTGACCCCGAGGCCGAGAAGTCCGGGAGAAGCAAGGTCCAGTGGCAGCTGAGCGGTGGCGGCCAGAGACGTTCAGGGGTGGCTTTGCCATCGCCTGCTCTGTGTGGTGACTCCAGCCTTCCTTGGAGGCCTCCCGTCCAAGGACTCACCAGGACTGGCCCTGCTTATGTCTTCCGGGATTTGGTGAGATCTGGCCAGCCTGGGCCGTGTGAGAGAGCTAGTTGGACGAGAGAGCAGACGTCTCCTTCGGCTGCTTTGATCAGGCTTGCTAGGTGTGACTTCCCCCTGCCCTGAGCAGCCCCCTGTCTGACGCCATTCCTGTTCTCCCTTCGCTTGAGGCTTTCAGCCTGAGGTCCTCTGGAAGCTCTTAATTTAGGGGATAGCAACCCACATGGTCCTCTGTCCTGTCACTTGGGACCGGGTTGCCTAAAGCGATCCAGCTGTGCCTGTTGGCTTGCTACTGTGCCAGATCTATGCCAACCGCCAACCCGTCTGCTTTCTGTGTTTTTGTTTAGTGCCCAGGCTTAAAACGCCTGATTTACATACTGCCCTTTGAGGGGGCAGCCGTTTGGCATCCGCACCTCCAGACATTTGCTGTGCTCACCCTCTCAATCCCTTTGGAGAATACACCCTCGTGCATCAAATCTGTTGCACCTGCTACAACAGAGTGACAAGGCTGCTTTTCTGGAATGCTTCTGTCGAAGATGGCAGTGTCTCTTCTCCTTGGTGCACTGGTTAGGAGCACCGACTTCTAATCTGGGAAGCCACGTTTGATTCACAAAACCCTGGTTGCGAAAGCCTGGGTTAGACCAATAGTCCCTCCAGTCCAGCCCCCTGTCTCATGCAGCGGCCAACCAGTTCCTCTGGAGGCCCAACAACTGGGCAGAGAGGCCAGGGCCTTCCCCTGAGGAGACCCTCATAAGAGGGTCCATCTTGTCTGTCATCCCATCTCACGCCGTGGCTGACCAGCTCCTCTGGAGGTCCATCCACAGGGCAGAGAGGGCCTTTTCTGATAATATTTCCAAGTAGTCTGAGTTTACCGCTTCTGCCTGTGGAAGTCACCGTGGTAGTAATCATTGTTGGATTTATCTTGCATGCGTTGGTTTAATCCTTTTTCAGGGCCATCTGTGCTTATGATTAGTCCAGTTACTTATTGACTGAAATTATCTATTTTCCTCTTTATAAAGCTCTTCTCTGCCTGCTCCCCCATCTTTCCTCCCAGACCGGCTTGCCCTCTCCTTCCTTTTCCCAGCTCCTTGACAACCTTGTTAAGGCAACCAGCCGTGGACACGGTACCCTGATGGCGCTGCACCATGGAGCTATGCGGGGGGGTGGGGGTGGGGGGGTCAATATAAGCTGGTTTGGTCCCCATTGTGGATTTGGGTGTTTTTGCTGCTGCCGGGCTCAGGGCTCTAAGTGGTGGTCAGCTGCAGCCCCACGAACACTCTGTCCACAGTGAGCGATATGAGTCCAGGGCCCCTTTTTCCAAATTTGTGTCACTCTCATTCCTTGGAGCCCCATTGTGTGCCCCTCTGCTGGATGAGCGGAACAGCCCTGCACGGTGCCGTTTTAATCAAGATGTCCTTGAAATACCTTCTGGGGAGGGGGCTGCGCAGGCCTGCTCTGGCAGCCAGCAACAGTGGTCTTTGTGGGCCCTGGTTGACTAATGAACAACCCTGATTAAGATTTGGCAGCTGCCCCCCCCCACACACACACACACACAATATTCCTTGGGGGGGGGCAGGGTGAAGGCCACTGCTCACGCCTTGGCTCTCTGCGCCACATTGCAAAGGCGAATGCCGTGCAATTAAGTCCTGAATGAAAGCAAATGTTTGTTGATGAGCGTGGTGGGTGGTTAATTAGATAAACGGGGAAGGGGGGGAGCGAAACAAACCCTCCCTTGGCCGCCCTGCCATCTTAGCAGCCTCGAGAAGGAACAGCCCACGCCTTTCCTCCCGCTTGCCCCCAGAAGACCCTGTTAAATGGCAGCATTTGCTCCCGTGTCGCACTCCAATTAATTCACGAGATGATGGCCCTGCCCCCTCCCCCCAGTGCAGTTCACGTGGGGCTCAGTGGCCCCAGCCCCCCCTCCTGGAACGGAGGACCGCAGAAGCTGGAGAGTCGGAGCTCCCACCGGAAGGTGGCTGGGGCTCCTGCAGGGAATGCCCTCGTGTCGCTTGCGGCAGCTCCACGCTCTGTGGGCCACCAGGGAAGTCAGCGCCACTTGGAGGTTTGGGAGACCTGAGTTCAAATTCCTGCTGAGCCATGAAGTTCCTGCCATTCCCATCTTCCAGTCCAACCTGTGTGACAGAGGATAGAACGCCTCGGGGAAGGGGAAGGGGTGGGAAACCGGGCATGCCACCCTGCGAGTTGCCTGGGGAAAGGGAAGGATCAGAGTGCCCCTCCCTCACTGTCGTCATTCAATCTGTGCGCTCCAGGTCAGGCAACAGGAGCAGGTCCTTGGGCTGCCAGGGGGCATCTCACTTTGGTGTCCTCTGCTGACAACATGGTACTTGTGTGATAAAGCCCCAGAGCCTTGCTGGAGTCACGGAGATATTTTTGTCGGATATAAAGTTAATGTAACAAAGTCAGTCCCTTCTGGGAAGGAATGTTGAAGAAGGGGACCCAGTAGAAAGAACCGGCTGAGTTTCCAGGTCTGGAATGGCAGCCTCACAATGCTAGATATCTCAGAGTCCTCTTCTCAGAATCTGTGGCCGGGGATCTTAGAGAGAACAGAAGCAGATTCAAAGAAATGGACCAAACTGAAACTCTCTTGGCTTGGCTGGATGACAGTTTTACTTGGTCTTTGTCTATCGGTTGACGTTATTTACAGTCTGCCTTTCTTGCTCGGGCTCCGGGCCGATGACACAGCAGGAGTCAATAAACTGCTGTTTGGATTGTAGATCCCACAAGCCGTCTACAAAACAGAATCGAAGTAAAGTCTACACCTTAACATGACACATTAAATGGCGCACACTTCAATAGCAGGATCCTTGTTCCAGCAAGCTCCATACCACGAGTGGCCAAACTGTGGCTCTCCAGATGCCCATGGACTACAACTCCCACGAGCCCCTGCCAGCTAGACATTAGGGACATCTGGAGAGCCACGGTTTGGCCACTCCTGCTCTATACAGTTGTAGGGACCACAGTCCCTAATAATTTCCCCCAAGTTATTTCTTGAAGCCTAGAGAAGCCATCGCTCAGTTTTGCCTAGTTTGTGGAACCTTCCTGGCAGCTCCAAAATGTCCTTCTCTTTCAGCCATACATTTGCTTTTTCCTTAGTAGATTGCTGAACCAAGGACAGAATCTGTGACTTCACTTGAGATTATAGGGGAGGAGACTCCAGCGTGCAGCTCTCCAGGCATCATGGGGGGAAGACATTTTTGTTGGCACCTTGCACAGGAAAATGTGCCCATGCTTCTGCACCGGTGGCCGTTTTGCATAGTTTTAGGTAAACTGAAACCAAGGCGTTCTGGAAACAGAACAAATGCATCTCACGGTGTCGTTATCGGCATAGATGTGGTACAAGAAATCAGCTGAACCCGGGTTTAGGGGATACATTTAGAAACCAGATGATACCCAAAGATTCACTGATTGTGCCTGATTCCTGAATAAGGGATTTATTCAGGCCAGGAGATGGGGCAATTAGAAAAATGTGTAGAGGGTGGATTGGTTAGACTCATGTACTGTAGAAAGAGAAGATCGGTCGTATCCTGGGAAACTGGATAGTGATGGTTTCAGGAGCTTCAAATTAACTGCTTCATCCAAATCAAACAAGCCCAGGTGGATCCCTCTGGACAACCAAATGATTTCAAGCAGAAACTGGTCCAGGTGGCAAACAGAGATGGTGCTATGGCAAATGGTTCTGGCTGTATTTGACAGACCTAAACTGTAGGGAGCCCCTTTACAGAGCTGAAGGGGAACTAGATCAGACCCAGGAAATCTCTAATTTCTAATAGCAGGAGCTTCCGGCATTCAGCAGGGCCTGCAAGATGGAGCTCTTCTGCCAGGTCTGTGGTTGAGGCCAAGAAAGATCTGACCCTCCTTTGGGCCCGTCTTTGGCCGTTTGTGACATTTCCCTGGGTCGACCCCAGAGGGTGTGGGGGGCACTTTTACCGCCGCAGTACAGCTTGGGTCTGTAGATTATGTGATTTTATAAATTGTTAGGGGTGTTTTATTGGGGTTTTATGTATTATACTCTGTAACCTGCCACGGGCCTTCAGGGAGTGGCAGGATAGAAGTCCAATAAATAAATAAATAGAATCATAGAATCATAGAGTTGGAAGGGGCCACACCGGCCATCTAGTCCAACCCCCTGCTCAACGCAGGATCAGCACAAAGCATCCTAAAGCATCCAAGAAAAGTGTGTATCCAACCTTTGCTTGAAGACTGCCAGTGAGGGCAGTTAATTAAAATAATTAAGCTTGGGTGAAAATCCTTAGCAATATCTTGAGCCTTCCATTAATGCTGGAAGGAGAGCCAGTGGCCTGCAGCTTGCGGAGAGACGATACAAAGAGCAGGCAGAATGCTCGAAATGACAAAATGATCTTTGCCAGCTCACAGGCAACGGATCACTCGTGCATGTTTGGTGCATGTCTGGGACACCCCAGGAAGGCCGTACTGGCATATCTCTGACCTCATCAGGGAGACTGAAGCAGAGGGCCTCCTGGAGTCCAGCGCTGCCTTTGCTGAGTTGGATGCAGGAGCATTTCTAAAGGATACGGGCTGCAGAAGCTGCGGGTGGCAGTTGGGTGCTGAACGAGGCCCCTTCTGCGGGAATCCGGCCCAGAACCTCCCGTGGACAAAACCAGGATTTCCAAGGGATTAAGGAGAAAGAGGGCCCTTTGGCAGATTTTGTTTTCTCCCAAGTGGGAAACCCTTTATTGTCTCCTGGAATAAAACGAAACGTAGAAGCCCAGCTGTCCGTGTAGAGCTATTGCTCTGGGGATCTTTATTCCAGCATATATGCGTCGTTGTTACTGGTTTCTTTGTGTTTCTCACTGAGTCTCAAGGCTGATGAGGTGGCTCAAACCAAGTACAGGCAACAGACAGGACGGGAGGCCCAGTGATTAATGCAGCAGGCTCTGGACCGCAGGACTCCGAAAAGGAGCAAAAACCTCCTGCAGAGCTGAAACAAAGCAAGAGTTTTTAAACGTGGCGCATTAAGCAGAGTAGAAACGGCCTTGCCTGGATGATGCTTGCGAGGCATCAGTAGCAGATCCAGAGACGTAGGCCTCCCTTGACCTGGGAGGCTCATTCCTGCACCGTCCTATTAACCCAGGGGTGGGCAAACTGTGGCCCTCCAGATGTCCATGGACGACAATTCCCAGGAGCCCCTGCCAGCGCTCGCATTTGCTGGCAGGGGCTCATGGGAATTATAGTCCACGGACATCTGGAGAGCCACAGTTTGCCCACCCCTGGGTTAACCTGTGCAGAAAGCTCTCTTGGTGTGAGACTTGTGTTCGGTTACCCTGCAGTCCTCTCCCTACCGGTCACTCCTTTCTGTATAAATTTGTGCTTTGCTGTTTTGTGGCTTTGGAATTGTAAAAGGCAACGGGGCAGGAAGCACGGGGGGGGGGGGGGGTCCCCAGTGAGTCATCCACGACGGGGCTGTGCTCTGCGTGGGAAAGCCTCCAGGGAAAGGCTCCCTCTGGGCTCAAATGAACACTTTGGCCCATCAAAAGCAGGCGCCAGGCTCACGGAGGCAGGAGCAGCAGCCAGGCTGACTGATTGGTATCGTGGACACGTGAACGGCAGGAGATGCTAAAGGCAGGAAGCGTTTTGCTCCCGCATCAGGCTGTGTGACGGATTGGCACAGGGGGGAGGGGGGTCTTCTTTGCCAGCTTGACCCCTTTTCAGGGGGTGGTCTCTGTCAGCAGACGGGGGAGGGACAGTGCTGAAGGCCTCGCTTCATCTGGCCAGTGGGGATGGGCCGGTTCTTCAGGTGCCAGTTCTGTCCTCCGGGTGGGATAAACTCTATTCTGCCCCACACCAACGAGAATTCTGAAACGTGTTAACAGCTCAGTTGATTTTAAGGCAGCACAGAAGGCCTTAAACATTCCTGTTCGGTTTTTGCTCTGCTTTTTCATCTGCTCGCAGTGGACAGGTCGTCTGATTAAGCCTTGGGGGTGGAGGTGGGAGGGAGCCAGAGGACCTGAGCGAGGAGCCAGAAGAGATCCGGATCCCATCCTGCATAGCTGCCGTGGAAGGCGTCTCCGGGACCCCACGCCAGGCAGAGGCAGGAGAAGGTCCTGACTCAGTCCAACCAGGACTTCTGCTGCTCAGCTCCTTCCTGCCACATATTATTCCAGCAATGCCCTGGAGTTGCCTGGGAGAATGCCGTGGACGGCTGCTTCCCTCGGGAGGAGCTGCAGCCAGGGGCTCCACCGTGTTGCCGGATATTTCAGACTTCCCTTTCAGTGCAGGGGGACACCAGCCTGCTTCTTGGCTAGCATTCTAACAGGAAGCATTTCTGCCGTCAGTGTATTTGAGGTTGTCCTCAGCTGGTCAGGGTCAGTCTCCAAATCCAAGCTGTTATAAATCAAGAGGGAGCTTGTTCGCTTCCAGCTCTGGGTTTTGGGGTTGCCAGGGCTTGCGAGAATGGGGGCCACAGCTAGAGAGGCCGTTCGCTGGCAGCAGGGGCTCCTGGGAATTGTAGTCCATGGACATCTGGAGAGCCGCAGTGTGACTATCCCTGGTTCTCTGTTCCCGCTCTGCTGCGTCACACCCATGCCCCACTTGCCCTGCTGCTTTCCTGCCGCTTGTGCAGCTGGTCTGGGCGGAGAATGCCACAGGGGAGGGATGCGGCCAGGCATCGGGGCAGGGCTGTTCTGGCAGGTCAGGGGCAAAGAGAGGCAGCCACCAAGCTTGGCTGCAGGGAATTTGCTTTCCGGCCCCCCTGAGAGGCTCCTGGCCTGTCACACGGAACGTGCTCAGAGGGCTGTTCTGAACGTTCTCTCCCCCTCCCTGTTCTTGCTTTGGCCAGCAAAGCCCGAAGAGCCGAAGGCAGCAGCTGAGGGGGGGACCGCAAACGACATCGCCGCCCCTCCCAACAAGGAGCTCCCGCCGAGCCCCGAGAAGAAGACCAAGGTAGGGGTCGTCAGAGTCGCCTCTTTGTGTGTGTGTGGGGGGGTGGATGGCCTCCTGGGCAACATTGGGCAGGGTCGGGTGCTGGCTGTCTTCACCCATTTCACCCCCATTAGCTGCTGAAGCCAGTGGTACATTCGGTTCTCTGAGCAGGCGCCCACTTCTCTCCTTACCCCACATTCACTCAGATGGGATCTTGGCACACACAAACACACCCTTGCCAAGGTCTTCCGACAACTGCTTTAGGTTCTTGGTGTCCAGAATCACCAGAGACCGATGGGTCTGGAGGGAAGAACGCGCTACGTTGTCAGGCCAAATGAAGGCCGAAGGGTTCCTAGACTCCCAGAGGAAAGTCTGGTGACTTTTGTGAGTCTAATGGGAAGAAGAGGAGCTGTTTACTTGTCCCCTGATTTTTAATGCACAAAGGCCAAGTCAAGTCAAACTTTCTTGCAGTCGTTCAGACCAAGTTATAGATAGGCAGAAGCATAAGAATGGTCTACAGCCGCCTTCCCTGTCCCTGTGAGACACTCTGTGGGGCAGGTGGGGCTGAGAGAGTTCTGAGAGAACTGGGGGGGGGGCAAAATCCTACCCTCTGCTGTCCACAGGATCTCCTCTCTTACCACCTTTCACATATAGAATCACAGAATCCTGGAGTGGGAAGGGGCCATACAGGCCATCTAGTCCAACCTCCTGCTCAATGCAGGATCAGCCCTAAGCATCCTAAAGCATCCAAGAAAAGTGTGTATCCAACCTTTGCTTGAAGACTGCCAGTGAGGGGGAGCTCACCACCTCCTTAGGCAGCCTATATTTTGTGAGCAATCTCGGATCAGGCCTGTCGCGCCTTTTGCTGTTCTCCAGATGACCGTCCTGGGGGGTGGCCCTTCCTGCCTTGTGCTCAGAGAACCGAACGTCGTTGTTGTTGTTTCCTTATGAATGGACTTGTTCCCCCCTCACACACATAATTTGCTGCTGCTTTATGTTTTGCTTACAATGGGCTTCTTTCTTTTCTTTTTCCGTTGTGTGTGCGCGTGTGTTGTCCGTTTTCTGCTTCTCTTTGTGCGTTTTAACATAAAGCCATCAGCCTCTGCTCCGGCCAAGCCTGCTGCAGTGAAAACCAAGCCCGTGTCGGCTGCCGCGGCCCCCGCTAAGCGGCCAGCTTCCACCACACCTAGCCAAAACAAAAAAGCCACCAGCCCTACTGCGGGTCCGGCCGCAGCCGCCACCCCTAAACGCCCTGCGACCAGCGCCACGCGACCCTCCACCTTAACTCCTAAAGACTCCAAACCAAAGGTAAGGAATGTCGTCCTGCGGCAAGGAGTTCCGAGGGGGCAGGTGAGCCTCGGAGCCCCGGAATGACAGGGCTCTTTCTGAAGGGAGGGGCTGGCGCGAGGGATGCCTGAACACCTGCCGGCCTGGCTGTGCTTTGACTCCACCTGTCCACCTGTGTTCTCAGGAGCCAACTGCAAGCAGCCTCAGAGGCTGGACCCCAGCTGGCAGAGAGTCTGCTGCCAGTCAGTTTGAGATGCAGCAAACTGTAAATGTGATAAAATAAAATTAAATAAGTAATAAATAAAATAAACTGGGAGTGAGTGAGTAATGAGCTGTCCAGAAGATTCCCCTTCTCTCCTCCCCACTCCAAATTATCAGGTTGGGCTGAAGAGAAAAGGAGATCTCAGTAGGGAGAAGAGGAAAAAAAGATTTCCCCCTCAGTTAATGTGGGCTCCAGAGAAAAGGAGTAGATTGTTTGAGCTGCAGAAAATTCTCTCTTTTTCTCTCCCTGGTTGCCTGGTAGATCAGAAGGATCACAGACATTCTCTCTCCCCTCTCCCCTGGCCTTGGAGGGAAGGAAGGCTGGAGTCCGGGATACCCCAGTTCAGAGCCCCACTCTGCCATGGGGTCCTTGGGCCCCGGTCCTTTCTTTCAGCCTGGCCTACCTCACAAGGTTGCTGAGAGGATGGGGAGGAGGACACTGTGAGCTGGTTTGGGACCCCACTGGGGAGAATGGCAGCACGTGAATGAAATAGGAATGAAAGTAAGACAAGTGATCTTTCCCTTTTGCAGTGGGAAGCGGTTTCTGTCTCACCGCCACCCCCTCCCCCAACTTGAAGTGTGTGTGTGGGGGGGGGGGGGTGAAGCAGTTGGCTTTTCTTCTCTGTTCTTCCCATTATAATAAATCAGAAGCCCCTGGCTTCTGGCCTCCAGCTTAACCATACAGCAATGCGGGTGGGTGAGGAGCCCCTTCCCAGCTGTGAGGGGTCTTCATCAAGAGGCAGCTGCAAGCGTGTTTGGCCTGTGTTTGAGCTGCTCAGCTGACTCTCCCCCACCTTTCATTGGCTCTTGGTCTGACTGTGAATGTTGAATGGGGCATGCTTCACTGCTCGACCAGGTGAAGCTCACGGCATCCTGAATGAGCACACAGAGGGGTGACGGTGAAACTCCACGCCTGCAAGGAGCAGAACTGGATGGAGTCCTCTTCTGTGCGGTTCACTGAATGGGTAACCCCTTTGGGGGTTCAACCGAGGCGGGTGTTTCTGGGGCCAGGGCCGGTTGGAGCTCCTCCTCTGAGTTTGCTCAGAGGAACCCAGAAGATCTTGGATGTGAGACTCCGTGACGACAGAACCTCCAGGAAGCTCTTTCAGGGGGGCTGTTTCTACTCAGTGTTTTCTGGGAACAGGCCTGAATTCACACTCCTGCTGCCCAGAAAGGGCCCTCACTTTCTTGTGAAATCTTGAACTGACGTCGCAGGCCTGACTGAGGTGGGCTCTCTCCTGCCCTTGAGAGCCAGCTTGGTGTAGGCTTCTAATCTGGAGAGCCGGATTCGGTTCCCTGCTCCTCCACATGCAGCCAGCTGGGTGACCTTGGGCCAGCCACAATTGGGTCATAGCTCTGTGAGCCTCACTTCCCTCACAAGGGTCAGTTGTGGGGAGAGGAAAGGGAAAGCAATTGGAAGCCGCTTGGAGCCTCCTTCGGGTGGAGAGAAGTGGGCCACGCAAAGCAGCTCTTCTCCTTGCTCTCCAGCCCTGGCAGTCCTCGTCTGAGAGCAAACTCCTTTGCTGGGGGCTGGCTGAGCCTGTGCCTCCCCTGCTTCCGTTTCCCTAGAAATGCCGCTCTTGGGGAAGTAGCCGTAGGGCTGGCTGCTCCCAGTTTCCATAGTGACCAGGGGCTGCTTCCCAAATTGGGTTGGGCCTGGGTCAAGGAAACAAGAAGTGCTCTCAGTCTTCCCCAGCAAGAGCTCTCGAATCCCAAAATATGTCAGCAGCTCTAAACCCGGGCTGTGCGCTTGGAGCTGGGTTTGGATGTTATGAATGAGGCTGAAATCTGCAAAACAAACAGCCTCCCTCCCGGTCTCTCCCCGCCCGCCCAGCAGGCCTGGCTTGATGCCTTCCGGGGAAAGGAGCTTCCCCATCTTTTCCCACTGCTGCATCAGCTGTTCGTAAATTGATTGATCATTGCTTATGGCCCCAGATGGTCTCGGACAAATGCTACCTAAGCCCCAAGAGCAATTTCCCTCCTCCTGACTGTAATTAAAGAGCTTCCTCTTGGCAGATGACAGTGGTGGTGGTGGTGGAGGGGTGAGCGGTGTGAGGAAGTAAAAGAGACCAGGAGCTTTACTCTCCATTAGGGGCTTCATTCTGGGGCCCAGGATGGAGCCTGCGGGCCCATTGCCTCCAGGACTGAACTGTGGATTTCAGGATAGACGGCTCTCCTTCTTCCTTGTGGCTCCCCCTCTTGGAGTTCCACTGTAGTCCAGGAGGGTGGCTGTGACTCAGTGGCAGGGGACAGGACACTTCTCTCTCCCCAAGAGCTGACACCCATCTCAGGTGGACAGTAGTCAGCAGGATCCATTCAATGTGGGTCTCAATGTTGGCCATGTTGGTCTCAAGCAGCACAACAAAATCAGAGTCCAGCCAAGATTAAGACCAACCAAGGTTGATTCAAGGCGTGAGCAGGGTGGACCAGCTTTGCCTAGTTCTGTAGAGGTATCTCCATGGAAGGTGCAGCGATGAGGAACTGCCCATCAGTATTTGTCCCCCTGCTCACTTGCAAAGCGCCTCCTCTCCCCCACCCCCACCCCCACCTGGACTTCTTTCCCCCAAGGTGGTTCCAAAACACAATTTTAAAATGTCACTTGCGTTTGGCCATCGAAATGCTAACTGCATGGCCATTGACCCTCAAATGAAGGACAATAAAAAGGTGGGGTCCCCACATGCCCGCTCGTGGTGGGAGACCTGTGGAGAAGTCTTTCTGCTTGGGGCTTCCAGAGGTAGCTGGTTTGGCCACTCTGGTGGGGACACACGGGTGGACTTGGATGTGCCTTGGATTGGATGCAGCATGGCCGCTGCCTGCAGCTGCTCACCTGGCCAGTGAGGGGAAGCTGGGGCCAAAGGAGAAGGAGCCATGATCGTCCTGGGGAGAAAAATTAAAAAGAAAAATCAGGCCTCATCTCCTTGCCAGCAGTTCTGACCATAGAGTCTCTGGCAATTGCTAGAGCTGCCTGGAAGTTGTGGTTATGTTACCCAAGGTCACTCACTACTTTATGAGCTTCCAGGGCACAGGGGGGATTTAAACCTGGGTGTCTGGCCATGGGCTCTTTAGTTTGTCCTGTGAAGGAGAAGGGCTTTCCTCAGCCCTGAAAGACAGTTTTAAATCATCCCCCCCCTCTCTTCTTTTTGATCGTAGGGGACAGAGGCAAAAAGTGCGGAGAAGCGAGCCTCCCCTTTGAAGACGCCGTCCACCACAACCCCACGCTCTAGTGTGAAAAGCAGCCCTGCCACACCCAGGCCATCCACAGCTCTGGCGAGCACCAATGCAGCCGCCAGCCCCAGGAGCACAGCCGCCTCCCCACCCAAGAGGCCCTCAAGTGAGTATCTGGGGCGTGCCGCGAAAAGGACTCTCTTCCTAAGGATGCTGGGAGAGCCCCTGGCCAGCCTCAGGAAAGCAGAGCTACAGCCCTTCTGCGTTCGCATTTTCCTTGCTTGCATGTTCCTGTTTCCTATGAGTGGTCAGCTTGATATCACACCAGTTTATATTCAGCACATCTCTCTGCAGATCTAAAATGCAGGTTTTTATGCCAGACACAAGCTGGTGCTGTATCTAGTTGACCACTAGAGGGAGCAAAACACACACAGAACTAGAACAAAAGGAAAAGGAACTTGAATCTGAGGAAAATGACAATGCAGAAGAGCCCCAAGATTCACCTGAGTCTTTTGCATGCCCCTCAGCCATCAAGACAGAGGCAAAGACTGCTGACGCCAAGAAGACCACTGCCAAGTCGCCATCAGGTAAGCTTGCCGGATGCTGAGGACACAGCCCTCGAGACTGGGGCTCCCGCTGCTTCCTCCGCTGACCGCCCTGCCCTCCCCCTCCTCCGCAGCCGACCTGAGCCGCCCGAGGAGCGCCCCCGCCTCCACAGCCCCAGCGGCCGCCTCCCCTGCCCAGCCCGGAGCTGCCGCCAGCCGGCCCAAGCTGACAGGGCCAAGACTTTCCGGGGCAGGCAGCACAGCGGCCGCCGATCTCAAGAAGGCCTCCACGCTCAAAGCGGCCCCCAAGTCGGCCCCCGTCTCCAAGCCCCCTCGGCCCCCGACCAGCGTGTCTGCGCCCGACCTGAAGAACATCCGCTCCAAGATCGGGTCCACGGATAACATCAAGCACCAGCCCGGAGGAGGAAAGGTAAGCTCCGGGGGGGGGGGCAGTTTCAGAAGGGCCTGGTGGGCGTCTGAGGCCCCCGGGGGCTCTTGGGCAGCCTCTGTTCTCACAGCAGCAGAGCATCGGCCTGGGAATGCGGATTGCGGGAGCCCCGTCTGAGTAGAAGATGGAGCCTGCTTGGACAGCTGGCCAGGGGTCCGCCCTGTGATGCCTGTAGGCGGCATGGCGCTCAACAGCATCTTTCCTGGTGGCACCAAGCGTTTTTAGAGAGTGGGCAGGGCCAAGTGGCGGGTTTGCCTAACAAGACTTCCAATTGGCTGTTGGAGACTTGATTGACTGTTCAGTGCTTTAAAAATATTGCTTTGGCAGCGTGTGTCACCACAGCACAACGATCCTCATTGGGAGAAAAGATAAGCTGTGGCAGCCATTTGGTGGCCAGTTCCTTCCCCGGCGGCAGCTGTGTGATGTCAGCCCTTTCATAGCTGGGCCCACCATGCCGTGTGAGAATCCCAGAAGTGCCGACAGGCTGAGGACCTCTGGGGCCGAAGGGAAGGAGGATTTTAATGCTGCAGCACTCTTGCAGCATGCTCTGCTGGCACCTCTTGCATGCTCAGCTAATCCCCGAATGTCCAGCACCAGAGAGGGATCTCTCTGTTGATCCACTGTGGAGCAGGTGTCAGAGGTGCCTGGCACGCCTTCCCCCACACAAACCTGAAATCTTTTCCCCTGAGACAGGCCTGAGGATCAGTGGAGCCCCTCTGGGTATTTCTGCAGAGCCTGGGTGTGGTCCGCATGGTCTTTGCGGGTCTTTCCTGGAGGAAGGGGGAGCCTCCCTTGGCTACCTCTGGGCTTGCTGATACCTTCAGCTCCCTCCAGAGAACAACTGCTGAGCACGCTCCCATCTTGATGCCGCCTTCCCAGTCAATAAGCCAACAAATTTGCTGGGTTTTTCTAGCTCTTCCTATCGCAAAGGATTAAGGCATCCTCGATATGTAATCCCCATATATTTATTTTAAAAAACGTTCACACTTAACAGATATTCTGATCCCCACACATGAAGGAGCATCAGCAGTCCTTGGCAAGGCGAGAGAGACCCGCTAGATCTCCTGTCTTTCATCCCAGGACAGCCAGGGAGCCCTTTCGATGTTTATCCCTGGAGGGAGAGAGGGGGCTGGTGCATGACTGCCCCAAGGTGTGAGTTCAGGCTGACCCAGAGGAGGATGAGAACCTGCATCTTGAAGGCTAAGACAGGAGGAGATCCAATTGCGTTTACGGATGTGACTGGGCAGGGCCCGGCTGTAGGCTTCCGCAGCTCAAGGTTGCATCAGTGAGGCTTGTGCAGGACAATGGGTAGGATTGTTGGCGACACCCCCCCCCCCTCCTGTCAGTTCAGCAAACGACTGTCCCTCGCTGCTCCTCTTTGCAGCCACTGGAACAAAACACAGACCCAGGAGACAAACTGCAGGGCTCTCTTTGGGCCATCACAGGGAGCCAGGGCTAAAGGGCTGTGCCCCAAACACTCGTGTTTCAGCACTCAGGGAATCTCTCTGAATGGAGGGCAGTTCTGCAGCCTGCTGGTCTCGCTCCAGTCCGCTACTTGCTTCTGGTTGGCCTTTCGTTGTGACGCATTGGAACCCGGGAAGGGTGGAGTTCTTGGCCCAGGTTGCCTTCTGTTTTGGAGGACATGGCCCCCTCCCCACACAAAAGAGCCAGAGTCCGGGAGCCCCTTCCACCTCTGCAGCAGGGCAGGAGCTTTCTGAGTCGCCTTTGGGGTCTGAGGAAGTGGGCGGTGACTCACAGAAGCTCCTCCCTCCCTGGCCACACGTTTCAGTCGTCTTGAAGGAAGGGGCTCCTGACCTCTGCTCTTCCCTGCTGCTCCAGACAGACTCCCCCGTCACCCCTCCGTGTGGAATTGCCTTGGTGGTCAGAGCTTCCGGGGAGAGATGGGCCGTCAGGGTTGTTTTCGAAGGTCTGGCCTGTGTTTCCAGACCGCACCCAAATCTGCTCTAGTGCCTCTAAACGAATGCCATCACATGTCCTCCCCCCCCCCCAAAATACTGCTGGCCTTTGCAGTTGGTCAAGCTGTAGGTTGCAGAAGGAGCCAGCCCCAGTTCAGAAAACAGACAAGTAAGAACATCCTCTTATTGTGCAGATGTCCCTCCCCCCCCCCCCCCCAGTTGGGAACTGGGTAGATACTGGGTGCTTTTGAGCTGCTCCAGAGTAAAATTCTCACTTTGAATCAGGGGCCACTATTGGATCAGGGAAGGGCATGTCTGGATGAAGGAAACGGAATGCTCAGGTTTGAGGGGGTAAAAACATGACCTCGTTCGGGAGCCTGCGAGAGGTCAGAGGATTCTGGGACTTTCCAGCTCTAGACGTGGCATTGCTCAACCCCCCACCCCCCGTACCCTGCACCCTTCACACAAATATCAAAAGTTCCCTAGACCTGTTTCTAAGCCTGAGCCGAAACTGCATTTGGGGTGGGCGGTAGCCTGCTTCAAATGCATCCAGGCAGGTTTCCCTCTGCGCAGGCGGCAGCCTCTGTGGCCAGCCCTCCTACAAGAGGAGGGGGAGCTCCAGGCACAGAGGAAGGGGTGCAACTGATGCTCTGCTATGGAATGGGGGGGGGGGTGCTGCCCAAAGCCACCCAAGGAATCCATGGCTAGGAGAGGAGCCTGAACCTGTGTCTCCCAGCTCCCCCCCCCCTCACCGTTGCCCTGTGTTTCTCTGGCCTTTGCAGACAACGTCCCCCCAGTTTCACAGGGCCCCCTGAATGCCCCAGGTGTTGGTTTGACATCCATCCTCCTTTCCCCTCATTGCTTTCTCTATTTTTTATTTTTTCAAATTCTCTTGATGTAAAAGTCACCCTCCATTTGTCTCCATTTAGGCAAAAGTAGAGAGAAAGGCAGAGTCAGCCGGGGCTGGCCGAAAGCCCGAACTCAATGCCGTATCTAAAACAGCCGTAACAAAAGAGGGTGCCCCCAAGCAGCCCAATGGGAAAGTGAGTTCTCTTTCGGCCTTCTGTCACTTGGGAGAGGAAAGGACCGACTCTGTGACTTATTCCTCCCCCACCCCCACCCCCACCCCACTTCCACTCCCTGTTTGGGTCACTCCCCCTTCTGCTCTCTTGGCTCTCGCACTATTCTTCTCCTTGTCCCGGTGGGTCCTCAGACCTCTCTCGTTGCACGCACCGTCCTGTGTGTCCGTCCAGTGCTGCTGTCGGTGGAGCCTGTGGGGTGAAACACGTTCCGCCTGGCTTCGCCTTCCCACCCAGAAAGGGTCGGGGACCCCCAGCTCCCCCAGCCCCAAAGGACCAGGCCTCTTCTCCCTCGCCTGCTCCGCAGCCCTCCGCAGCTTCCCGTTGCTGTGCTGCACTTTCAGGGCCGAAGGACAGCTCAGCTATGTTGTGTAGGCGTGTCTGGAATGAGGCTTGAGGGCCTGGTTCTCACAGAGGGGCCGGCTGTCACCCGGGCTGCAGTGCTTCTGTCGCCAGGGCAGGCACACTCACCGTGCGCTCTTCCCTGCACAAAAGGAGGGTTTGTCCAGGAGCACCTTAGAGACCAACAAGCTTCAAGTTACGAAGAAGAAGAAGAAGAGAATGAGCTTACAATTGCCTTCCATTGCCCTCCCCACAGACCCTCTGTGAGGTTGGTGGGGCTGAGAGAGCTCTCAGAGGACTGCTGTGAGCACTATCAGGGCTGTGACTGGCCCCAGGTCACTCAGCTGGCTGGAATGGGGGAGTGGAGGAGTGTGGAATCCAACCCAGCTCACCCCCTGCTCTGAACCACCACACCAGGCTGGCTTGCAGGAGTGAAAGCTCCATCGTATCTATCAACAAGAGCTCAAACGCTTATCCCCCCCTCCCAAAGCTTGTTGATCACTAAGGCTGCGGAAAAGATTCTGTAGTGGGGTGGGCAGTCTGAGGAGAGGGTGAGCTCCCCCCCCCCCTCACTGGTGGTCTGCAAGCTGGACAGATCCTTCTCCTGGATGCTTGAGGCTGGTCCTGCATGGAACAGGGGCTGGGACTAGATGGCCACACATATACCGATGTGTTTGCCGCATTCACAACGTCAAAAGCCCATATGGTTTGAATGTCCAATAAGGGGTTTCTCCACTGAAACCGGCTAACAAGGCGTGACTCGGCCGAGGTAGTATCAATAAAGTCATTGAGCATCTTTCAATTGCAGGCAAGGACAACTTGAGTCAGGGCTGCATCAGTTGGATTACAGGCTTTCAGCCCTGCCTAGGACTTGTCTTCCCCAGGAAGCCAAAGAAGTCCAGCTGCAAAATGTAGAGAAGCCAGGCGTTATGGCCTCTTCCCAACCCCGGCCATGCACGAGTCCTTCAGTAAAGATGAGCATTACTGCTTCTGCAGAGGTCCACCCCGTGGCCCGCCGATCCTCTCTCCCCTGGCGGCCTGGATTCTTGCAAGGAACGCTGGGCTGCGTCGATCTCTGCTTCATCCAGCAAGATGGTTGCGGCCTTCCTGAGAGAGAGGGCGAGCGAGCGAGCAAGCATACGCAAGGCCACTTAACCCCCATCAGTGTAGCTAAGCGGTGAGGAGGTCCTGAGCAGGCCCCCTGGGAGCTTTGGCCCTGGGCTCACACCCTCGGTCTCTAAGGGGTGACTGGACTCGAATCTACTGCAGGCCGACCTGGCCACCCTCTGAAACACTCTGGCTACACGGGGTGTCCTCTGGGGTCTGCTAGTGAAACTCTGAGCTGCACAGGCCCCGATATTGACCTGCTTACCAGGTTCTCTCCTCCGCCTGCTGTCCAAGAATGAGCTATAGCCCCCCGAGACCCTTTCTTAGGAAGGCGCCCTTCCCCCAACTCCTTCTGTGCCAGCCCCGGGAATGCTGCTGCCACTAACACGGCCTGCCTCGCCATCTCACGTGTCCGTCTGCTTCCTCTCTCTCTCTCTGTCCCTTCCTTGTCCGAGTTTGTTCCTGCTTCCTCCTCGGCGAGGTTGGAGTCCTCTAACACCTCTCGCCCTCTGCCCGCTCTGTCCGCCACCCCCGGCCTGGCTCCCGCAAGAGAATTCTAACCAGCCCTTATTCCTTGTGTCGTTCTCTCCATCTCCGTGACGCTCCAGGTCCAGATAATCTCCAAAAAAGCCAGCTACAGCCACGTGCAGTCCAAGTGTGGGTCCAAGGACAATATTAAGCATGTCCCTGGAGGTGGGAACGTGAGTATCCGAGGGCTCCGGACCGCTGTCTCGCTCCACTAACTCCTTGCCCGTTTTTCTTAGGCTGGTTTGGACTGTGGTGTACTTTTCTGTGTTTGTGTGTGTGTGTGTGTGTTCTTTCCCTCTATCCCCCAGGGAGCAGGGCAGTTCCTGGTCTTGGGGCTCAGTCGCAGGAAGAGGCAAAGGCCCTGGCTGAGGGGGCACCTTGAAGCGAAGGGCCCCGGATGGGAGGCTGAGCACTCTGCAGGGCCAAGAAGGCATCCAGAGGGGCCTCCCAAGGAAGGAGGGCCTCTTCTGGAGGACTGCCAGCTGAGGGGCGTCAGGAGGGGTCTGCCAGTGGCTCTAGCCGGGGTGGCTGAAGGGATCCTTTGCGTTCAGAGGCCTTCAGCCTTTGAACCAGTTCCAGGAGGCAGCAGCAGGGGAAGGCCTCGGCCTCTGAGCCCCACTGCTGGCCCTGCAGAGGAACTGGCTCTGATGATGTTCCCGGCTGCTGTTCCCCTCCAAAGCCTTCCTGAGCTGGGAGTCTGTGCCTGGGGAAAGGCCTCGCTTGGGGGGTCTGGGGGTGCCCTCCTCAGGGGATGGGATGGAGCCTGGCATAGCTCAGGACTAGTTCCTGGAAGCGCCATCTGTTTTCGGGGGGGGGGGTGCACCTCGCGGAAGCCCTTGGTGCTCGCTGCTTCTGTGTGGGGAGGCCGGCCGCCCTCCCCACCAGAATGTTTTTGGTAGCTGATTTCAGGCCAGTCTAGGATCTGGGAGAACCGGGTTGAACTCCCCACCCGTGCTAAGGAGGCTTGCTGGGCGACCTTGGGTCAGTCACACCTTCAGCTACCTCGCAGGGTTGTTGTGGGGATAAAAAGGAAGAGAGGAGAACGATGTTAGCAGCATTGGGGAGAAACGACATGAGTAAAATAAGCCGGCCTAGCTGGCCATGGAGTTGGGTGTCTTCTCCGGACAAAGCCGTCGTTTAGTTCAGGGGCTTTGGCTCTGAAGGGCAGCCGTATTCGTGTTCATCACTGGGCCGAATTCTGTCGCCAGGACGGAGTCTCAAAAGAGTACTGTTGCCCTTTATTTCATGTAATAATAATGCTGCGTTTTGGAGGGGTGGGACTTGTGTGCAGCTACGGTTTTGAAGGTGGCCATAAGGCTGCAGGAGTTACTTGTGCTCTTCCAGGCCTAGAGACCTAAAACTGGCCGTAGAATTTCGTAAGAATGAGGTGAGCTCCTCGGGAAGCCGAACCTGGTCCTCTCCAAGCCGCACTCTGTGCTACTTCCTTCCGTGTCATCACAGCCATGCGTATCGGACTCCTGCGCCCCCTCCCCCTTTCTCTTCTCTAGCTTCCCTCCAGCAGGTTGCTGGCTTCACTGCTGCTTTTCTCGGGGGGCAGGGAGGCTTGTTGTGGGGAATGGGGATCCCCCCCAGCGTGCTCTTGGCAAACCCACCCCCACCCCCCATCGCTGGCACTGCTTGCGGCATGGAGCCTCACTTGGCTTGCTGTAGAAGGGCCACAGTGGGGAGCATCTGACCCCTTGGTTGGCCATTCAGAGCTCTAGTCACTGCTGTGCTTGTTGTCTAAGGCTCCTTTCGCCTCCGGACGGTGGCCCTGAGGTCCGTGCAAAGGGAGCAGGGTGTGAGCCGCTCCCATCCGTGCACCCTCTGGGTGGAGGGGGGAACTGCAATGTTAAGCGGGTGGTTTTTTCAACACATCGAGGGGCGTGCTGTCCAGAGTCAGGATCTGTCTTCCCACTGGCCTCACACTGCCTTCCAAAGGAAAGGGGTCTCTAGCATGATCCTCGTGTGGAGAGCCAGCATGGGGCACAGGTAGAGTGCCGCATTAGGATCTGGGAGAACCAGGTACGACTCGCCACTCTGCCACAGAAGCTTGCAGGGGGAACTTGGGCCAGTCACCTGCTCTAAGCATGGCCTACCTCGCAGGGTTGTTGTGAGGATAAAGTTGGAGAAGACTGCTGAGGTCCCCAGTGGGGACAAAAGGGAAGGAGTCAAGTGGAGCCATGTGCAGAGAGCTGCGTCTGTGTGAAGAAGAGGACAGGTGGCTGTTAGCGCCTGCAGGAGAAGCGGCCCTTCCCAAGAGAGGGCTCCTTTTCTGCTGGCTCTCTGGGCCTTCCGGGTGTCGGAGGGGGCAAGTTCTCCTCAGCAGGGAAGGGGGGAAGTTCTCCTGCAGCTCTTCCATGGGGACTCTCCTGTTCCGTGGGAGGGGGAGGGCGGGAGGTCAGCAGGTTGGGAATCTCTTGCCAGCCCGCGCGGACACCCTTCCTTCCGGCTGCTGCAGCGGCCTCCCACTCCCGGGCGGTTTGGCTTCGGGGCTCCCTGGGGTCTGCTCATTCCCTGTTGCTGCTGGGATTGGGCCGGGGGAGGCGGAGGCAGCAGGCTCCCTTGCTCCCTTTCCAGTCCCACTCAGCGTAGCTGCAGAAGTCAGTCCTCTGCCAGGGACCCGCTGTAGGCCATGCAAAAGCGCTCGGTAGGGATATGGTCCCCCCCTCCTCCCCCTCCCCCTCCCCCCCCCCCCCCGTGCCTGGACAGGTGCCCCTTTTCCTCCTCCTTTGCTGTCTCCTGGCCCCTCCCTTGGCCCGTGCAGAGCTGATGGGGGAGAAGGATATTGCCGGCTCTGGCCTGTCTCTCCTTCCCTTTCCACTTGCTGTCGCCTGCTTCTCGTCACCTCGGAGTGCAGACCGAGAACTGCTCACCCTTGCAGAGCGGAGAGTAAAGTGCTTGTTGTTTTCAGGTTCCCAATGCCCAAAGGCCAGCCTCGGGCAGCCACTCCCAGCCGTCCACCGGCCCCAAGTCCCGCCAGGGCAAAACCGATGTGAGTAGAACCAGCACAGCCGCCTGCTCGGCCTTTGATGCGATGGAGTTTGATCCGTTTCGTGTTCCCTCCCCTGGTTGGAGTTGGCACGGAAGGGCTTTGCAGGATCCGGACCTCCTGGAGGCCTCGATCCCCCCCCCCCCCCGGACATCCCTCCAGACAGTTCACTTATGGAACAAAGTCTGAGCCCAGGGCCACCTTGAAGCGTTCGCCTGCAGGCACAGGGCGTCAGACAGCATGCATGCCTGTGAAAGCTTCTGCCCAGAATTCATCTCCGTCCGTCTTCAGGGGGGTCCCTGGGCTCAAAGTTTGTTCTGCTGCTTCAGACCAACATGGCCGCCCACCTGAACCAATGTGTCTGACAAAGCGGATGCCCGGAATTAAACTTTGCTGCTCCCTGAGATTCTGGCGAAGGCCTGGCTCAGCGTGGGTAGCAAGAGGGCCTCTCTGCACTCCTGGCCCCACCGTGGGCGGCTTATTCCGAGTTGGAGAGGTGGCCCTGAGCGGCACAGGCAAGCCCAATCCTGCCGGATCGCGGAAGCGTAGGCCTCCAGGGAGCACCAGGGGTCGTGCTTCAGAGGCAGGCAGGCAGGCAGGCAGGCTGCCAGGCGGTCTCCCAGCCATAGGGTCTCCTGGCTACGCTACACGTGCTACAGAAGAAGTAATAATAGTTGGGGGCAGGGGAGCAAGGCAACTCAGCGGTTGCTTCCACCATCCTTCCACCTCATGCGGTTAAGGGGTCCGCTAGAGAGCCAGGGACCTCCGTCGGTGGTGTTGGCGCCATCTGACTCACCCCAGGATTAATTGTGCAGCCCCAGCGTCTGCTAAGCACTGGCGTTTCAGGGATGAGCTCCAATCCGAGGGCTGAGAGCCTACAATGGGGCTGGGGGGGGGGGGGGTTGGGGCCACGGATTCCCTTTCCCTTGTTGCCTGTGATCCCAAGAGGTCACCTTCACCTCCGTTCCCTCCCCACCCTTTGTTCCTCCCTCCCACTCTGCCCCTCCAGTTCTTTGGAACTCGGAAAGCAGGGTGCCCAGGAGCATGATGTATTCCTGGCATACATGGTGAGGGCAGGGAGCTGTTTATGCCAAACAGAGGGACGCATGAAGCAGCCTTAGACTGAATCGGAACCTGGGTCCATCAGGTCGGCTTTGCCTGCTCAGACCGGCCGCCGCCCTCCAGAGTCGCAGGTAGAAAAAGGCCTTCCAGGTCCTTTCTTCCTGCCTGATTCTTCCTAACTGGAGATGTCTGCGATTCAGCCTGGCTCCTTCTGCACACCAAGCAGGTGCCCTCCCCCTGAGCCTCGGCCCCTCCCCAAAGCAAGAGGCCAATCTCTCCGGACTGAAGGCCAAGACGGGGCAGAAAGGAGGCCCTCGATGACTGAGCTGGTGGGTTTAGCATGCCTGGCGCTAGGCTGATCACTGTTGCAATTATTATTATTTATTTATAATAATAATACTAATACTGTAAAGTGTTTTACAGTCCCCCTTATAAGCTCCAGCGCTCTTGCTAGTCATGACTCTGTCCTCTCTGGGTCTAGGCAGGAAGCTACCTTTGTGCTGCCGGTGGTGGGGGGGGGCTTGGAGAGCTCCCGGCCCCCTTTGCATGGGCACCTGTTTCTTGTGGGTCCCTGGAGCACCTTTGGCTTTAGCCGGCCACCCGGGAGTGGGCGATGGGGGGGCAGGGGCACAGCCGCGCTGGCGTTTAGGACTCCTACCGAGCAGCGACAGACTCTCCTTCCTGAGGCCGACCTTTCCTTTCTCCTGCCGTTCTGCAGGTGCAGATCCTGAACAAGAAGATTGATCTTTCCAAAGTGTCCTCCAAGTGTGGCTCAAAGGCAAACATCAAGCACAAGCCAGGTGAGAAAGAAAGGGAGGGAGGGAGGGAGGGAGGATGGCTGGGGTGGGCAAAGTGGCATGCCCTGTCCTTGGTTTGTTAGACCTTTATGGCTGGCACAGGGAGCCTCCAGGGAGCCTGTTCCCGGTTGCCAGTGTGATAAGCGATGATGGCCATTCCAAGGTGGGCAGGCCGTGTCTGCTAGCGATAGGCTGAGTCTTGGTGCCTCCCAGTTCACAGTTTCTGCGTTTCTGGAGATGGAACCCGTGGCTCTGTTCCCTCTGAGCCACCCCAGGAAGATAGGCCCAGAATTCACCGTTCTCACGTTGCCTATAGGGCGAGTGTCATTCCAGGCCTCCAAGCAAGACCTGGAATCAGAGGGCACAGAGACAGTTGTCTCTGTCCAGACATCCCTCTGGGCCTGCTGCGGCCTTCAGCGGCCAATTCTTGGCTATCCCACCACTCAGGGTGGCCTGTCTGGCATCAGCCTTTTCCATGGCGGCTCTGGCCCCGAAGAGCGGAAGGGGTCCCTTCCTTGGAGGCTGTCAGGAGACGCTGCAGGGTCTGCCTCTTTGGTCTGAATTGGCAGGCGTCTTTTAAGAGGCAGAGGGAGGAGATTCGGGGGGGGGGGGTGAGTATTTTATTTTGGGGTTTAATTGTTATCGGAAGGCTGCCTCAAACTAGAAGAAAAGGCGGGACAATGGTTTAGTAAGTAGCTGTAGATCAATTGGAACAGCTTTGCCAGGACAAGCAGTAGCATCTTTCCGTTGTCCCCCCTGAGCCACCGTGGCCCCTTTTCCAGGCTGAGATTGGGGGGGGGGGGCAAAATAAAGCCCCAGTTGGGGACTGGCTGGAGAGGTGCAGAGAGCCACAGGAGGCTGTTTGACGCCACACGGGACGCCCAGATTGTGCTGGGAGGGGGCATCCCTTGGCTGCCAGGATTGGAGAGTGCAGAACAGACCGTAAATGCTGCTCTGCCTCTCCCCCCCCCGTTTGGAGACTGTTGGTCTGTCTAGCTCAAACTGGCAGAGGCAGAAAAGAACCAGAGCCCAGGAGCACCTTCAAGACCGGGGAGGAGCTTTCGGGAGTCGCTGCCCACTTCTTGGGAGGCCACGTTAGCCTGTCTGCAGAGTCCAGGAGAGCTTTCTAGACTAACGGTTTGTGGCACGGGAAAAGTTCTTGGGAGTCACTGGCCACTTGTTCACCGAGCAGTGCCTCCCGACAGCTGCTGCAGACAGACTCACAGGACTGCCCACCTCGGTCTAAACTCCCAGCACTTCTCTTTCCCCTGGAGGCTTTGTTGTCGGAGGCACCGGCAGGGATTGAGCCCGTCCCCTCCGTGGCCACCAAGGCAGCCCCTGCAGATAACGCCCTGCTCCCTTTGCTCTTTCCAGGGGGTGGAGACGTCAAGATTGAAAACCAGAAGCTGAACTTCAAGGAGAAGGCCCAAGCAAAAATAGGCTCCCTGGACAATGTGGGCCACGTGCCAGCAGGGGGCGCTGTGAAGGTAGGTGCCCCAGGCAGAGCTTGGGCTTGGCTCCCCCCCCCCCCCCGTTCCCATGTGTGGCCACTCCGTCCGTCCGTCCTGTCCTGTCCTCTCCTCCTTGCCACTGCCATCTCCATGTTCATTGGTGCCACACGAAGGAAGAGGCTGAGCAGAGCCTCGGGGCTAACCCCACTCCTGAAGGGCTCTGCAGAGAGGGGAGCACGCACTCAGATTCCCAGAGGGGCCGAATGGCAGCTGGCTCCCCTTCCCCCCCCCCTCCTTTCTCCCCTCCACTCGCCTTCCTACTACTCAGGCAACACCAAGAAAGAGAATTGGGGGGGGGGGGCTAGTCCCCAGCAGGGCTAGGCAAAGATGGCAGTGATGCTTTGGAGTAAGGGGCCGTTACCCCCCTGAGCACTACCGGCTCCTCGGCAGCAGAGGGGGATGCGCTGGGGAAGGGGGGTCTCAGCTTTTGCCCTGACTGCCCTGGCATTTAGTTCCCAACGCAGGGTCTGACTAAGCCCGAGAATTTAGAGTATTTCCTTGTAAAGTGTGCAGACGTGTCTGTCTATATGCGAAATATATCATCAGTGGGGTCAACTGGCTATGAAAAGCAGGATGTCCAGGGGGAGCTGGAATTAAGTACAATTCCAGTATTGCCAAGAAAAGCGCAAAGCCCATGTGCAGCAGCAGCAGCCGCAGCCGTACATTGTTGCAGTGGTGTTGGTCCTGTGTCCTGCCGGGCCCAGCCTCGCCCCATCTAGTCAGATTTCAGCAGGATCAGCCCTGGGTGGAAAACCGGCACAAAAGCCCAGGGTTGGCGGGCAGTGGCCAACCACCTCCGAGCCCGTCTTGCCCTGCCCTGGGTGGCTCAGCCTCGTCGGGCCTTGGATGCAAAGAGGGTCCGTCCTGCGCAGTCCTCCAAGCTACGCCCAGTGGCTGCGCAGAGGTCGACCGTGGCAAACGGCGTCTGTTTAGTTCTTGCCTTGAAGGCTCCGGGGCAGCCTCTCGCACCCGTTTCCCTTTGAGGAGCCCCTGAGACATTCTCCAGGCTTTGAGAAACCCCAGAAGCCGCACGATGGTGCAGAAATACGGTTGGGAAGCAGAGCGGTGGCCCCGCTCACCTGGGGGCCCTCCCCTTCCCACCCACCCCAGGCCCATCAGTGGCCATTCTGGGAGAGGGGACAGGTCACCAGATAAACGGTTAACAATATATAGAATTCATCTTCTATATATTTTTAAAATTTGTCAAAGTCCCCTTCCTTCGGGAAACCCTTCCAGGGTTCCATGAAACCCTGGTTACAGAAGCCTGCCCGGGGGGGTCACCGTGCACCAGATGTGACTTCGTGCACTTCGCACCACCAATGATGTCGGCAACCCCCGTTTTCTTACGGGAGTGGGGCCAGACTGGAGAGGAGAGCAGGCTAGTCTTGGAGGCAGGAGCGTTAGTCTTGACCAGAGGCCCAGAGCCTCAACCAGGGAGGTTCCGGGAAACGTGCCGTCCAGCTGAGCCTGGATCCAGGCCATCCCGGGTGGCTCTGTGCACCCCCTCGGCCCCGTGGCACGCTCCCTGTGCTGGCGAGGGCATTCCAGGCGAGTCCCACGTCACTGTCCAGCATGTCTCCATCTCCCTCCATTCCACCCCCATCCTTGTATTGACGCCTCATTGTCCTCCCCCACCCCATTGTTTCATTATAGAATGAGGGGGGCGAGGAAGCAGCCCCACAGAACGGAGCTGTGCCCACGCCCCTGCCTGGCAGCGGTGCCACACAGGAGAATGGCGTGGGGCAGGCCACGCCCACTCAGGGCGGTGGTGACCAAATGGAAATTCAGAGCTTCGACACTCACATACAAGAAACAAGTAAGTTCCAGGCCTCTCTCTCTCCCCCCCCTCTCTCACTCTCCCCCCCCCCTCTCTCTTTCTCCCCCCCCTCACCCGGAGATGTTTTTGGGGGTGGGGGGCAGGAAGAGGCTGTCGGGAAGGGAGAGCAGCCTTCTGGGCCTGGGTTATCCACACTCTGCTTCTTTAAAGAGGAAAGGGAATCATCTTAGATGCCTCTGGATGTTTTGTGTGTCTGTGTGTGTGTGTGTGTGTGTTTTGTAAAACCATTTTGTTAACGAAGCCAATCACCCTTTTATTTTCCAGGCATCTAACGCTGACATTCTGGTGTCGCCTTCCGCCCCTCTCTCCCCTTTCTCCCGCTGCAGATTGAGTCCCACAAGCTGCTCTTCCGCCAGAAGGCCAAGGCCCGCACAGACCACGGAGCGGACCCCGCAGCCTCCGACCCCCCCGTCCTCCCCGGCGGCCCCTCCCCTCGGCGCAGCACCTCTGTCAGCGAGAGTCTGGGATCCCTCGCCTCCGCCGCCTCCTGGCCACAGCAGCAGCAGCAGCAGCAGCAGCAGGGGGCTTCCCTCCCCGGGGGGGTGTCTGCCGCCCTCCCACAGCAAGGCTTCTGACTCTGCCCCCCCCCACCGCCCTCCCACCACCCTCTCGCCCCCCACGCACAAAGCTTGTCTCCCTCAACGCGGAGCCCGGCTGCTTAGCTGGACGATGTGGTGGGCAGGGCTCCCAAGATGGCGGCGGCCGCCGACCAGCTGAGCGCCTCTGGGTCTCCTGTGGGGGCAGAGAAGACTCTTCCCAGGCGGTCCCTGTCTGGCGGCTCAGACACATGTGTGCAATTCTGAATGTACCCCCAAAAGAAGGATCCCTCCGGACCGGCTGGGTAGGCGGGAAGCGAAGGCTGAGGCCAGGCGGGTGTTCAGGGGGGTGAGCTTTGCTGTCTCCCTCGCTCACACACTCACACAGACACTTGTGCATACACACACCCACCGACACACCCTCGGTCGGCCTCTGCTGCAGCCCCCCCTGCTGCTTCCCATATTTAATGCTGGTCTCTGCTGTTCTCCCACAGAACTTCACTCTCTGTTGGAACTCTTTAACTCTCTCTAACTCTCTCTCTCCCCCCCCCACGCCCCCCCCGCCTTTCCCCTCCCTCCTTCTGTTGTGATTTTAAAAAGTGTTGCTGCTTCCTTCTCCTGCCCCCTCCCCCCCCCCCTTGCCATAGGAGAATTAAAGCACCGTTAACGCTGTCCCAGCACCACTGGCTTCCGATCTACATATCCAGGCATTTTAACTGTGTTGTTTTTATTTTATTTTGTGTGGTGTTTAATTTTTTCTGTGCGTGTTTAAAATATGTTTGAAATAACGGGACAAAATTTGCATCAAGCCATGTTCATTGAGAAAACGACAGAGGATGAATTGAGGGGTGAGGGTGGGTGGGGCTCCAGTGGCCACAGCGGGGCGAGAGGGTCGCCTGCACACCCCCCAGGGGGTTTTGCACGGGAGACCGGCTTCTCCCCTGCCGCCTGACCCCTCCTAGGGCTCTAAGCCTTGGAGGGGCAGGAGTCTCTGAAGCCCGTGTCATGGCAGACCGAGCTCCGAAATGTGCATGTGGTGAGGGGCCAGGCAGGGCTTTGGTGGGCAAGAAGGTTGGGGGAGGAGAGGGCAGCGGGCGTTTCTTCCCAGAAAGACACTGAAAGTGAATGAGGGTCTGAAGAGGTTGAGGCTGGGTGGGCAGAGCCGGGGCCAAGGAGAGCAAGAGCAGCCCCCTCCCCCCGAGCCCTGCGGTCTTGCAGGGAAACTGCAAACGTTTAGGGCTTTGAGCTCATTTTGCATTGCAAATGACACTAAAAGGAATGAAATGTAAATAAAACTTTAAAATCGTGTGTTTTGTGAAGAGTTGGGGGAAATTTTAATTTAAATCTGAGAGTCGAAACTGCCGGGAGTGAGCGGGGGGGGGGGGGGTCCAGGCTCCTTACATGGGGCAGTCTGGGGGGGGGGAGGGGGGGTGTTGAAGGGAACTCCTCTTTCCCTTGGTCGGGAGGTTTTCCAGCGATGGTTGCTCAGGCTCTGCATTTACACGCACTGACAGGATGCTCTTGTCGGAGGGTTTATATTGAAGTTTGCATGATTTCTAATAAAAATGGCTTTTGAAATTGTAACAGGCTTCCTTTGCATCAAACCGGCCTGCTCAGTCTCCTCATCTCATCTTCCTCTTTGGGACGTTCTTGAAACTTGACGGGGCAGTGGCAGATCCTGTGCACGGGGGGGGTCTGGGGGGGGTCTGTGTTGCCCTCCCTTCCCTTGCCCAGCCTGGCCCTCTTCCCCCTCCCTCTTTGCCCTTGCCAACCTGCTGAACCTCACTCGGTGGAAGGTGGCAGAAACAGTCCGTCCTGTGCCCGCCTCCCCCCCCCCCACGATCTGGCATCCCTCCTCGTGCCACGCTCTGCCCTCCAGTCGCCCTGCCCCCGGTGTCCTGCCCGACTTCACGGTTTCTGTAGCTCAGAAGCCAACATGGCGCGTCTCAGCTTGCAAGCCATGAGAGGGTCTGGCGGAGGAGTGCCTCAGCCGCCAGGAAGCCGCCTTGGGCAGGGAGTGGTGGACTACGGCCGGACAGGCAGCTCTGGCTCCTGCCGAGGGACAGTCCCGTGGGAGTGACTGAGGGGGCTTCCCCAGAGGGGGCCGTCTTCTTGACTTGAAGTATCAGAATGTCCTGGCAGACCGTGCCCTGCATGCCCATTGGCCAGCTGGCCTATTGAGTGGGGAAGGTCTGCAGCTCGTGGGACCCCACAGCTGGCCCTGTGTGCTGGCAAGGTCTCCTACAAGCTGGAGGATGCGGCCTCCTTCTCCCCTCAAGGCTCATCAGCATCCTCCCTGTGTCTCCTCCCCTCTGACATCTGTCATGGTCCCTTGGCTTATGTGTCATGTGCGCTCCCCGAATTCCCAAGCACCAGCTCAAATCCTCCAGTCTGTCAACTTCACCTCTAGACCAGAGGAGGGGGGAAATGTGTTTAGATGTCCCCATTTAATGGGGACGTGTTCCTGAAGCAATAATGCACACCTGTGCTCTGAAACGGGACCACGGGCCATCTTAGAGTGGCAGGTGTGCCAGGTGCCATCTGGCAGGGAGAGGATTTGCAGCAAGGCCAGTGGAAACTATTCGCACATATTGGGGGGGGGAGGGAGGGGGGCTGGCAGCCGGCAGGCATAAGAGCCCCGCTGTTCATTTCCCGTTTCACTGCCCCAAGCCTAGACGTCTGGGAGGGCCATTTTGCCCTTGGCCACCGGTCTCCGTCTCACGGTTTGCACTGCAGGCCATAGGTGTGTTGCAGGCCCTGCCCGGGTTGTGTCATCTGCGTTTTGTCAGGCAGAGAAGATTGCCCAGCGTTGCACTTCTATGTTCTGCGGCTGCATTAACAAGAGGTGGTTCAGTGTCTTGTAAAGGGGTGAAGAACTCCTCCTTTCCCCCTAAACCACATTGTTTTTTGACTGCCACTGACCATCCGCTGAAGCCGCGCGTGTGTCCCTTCTCTCCCCCCAGTCCTGGCTGGCCAGCCGAGGGGGCAAGGGGGGGGGGTTGCTTCTGCATTTAGTTTTACCTCCAGAGACACTTCGGGATTTGTTGGAAGGGACAGCTTGGTTTCTAATGGAAATGTTTAGCCATGTAATTTTAGATGTGAAAGTGGTTTGTAAATACTACAGTTCCAGTAAATGGTTCTGGCCTTGGTTGCTCTCTCTCCAGCTCACTTGGAGGGATTGAAAGAGCGGATATTCTAGCTCCGATATTGCCAGAAATATCTGTGGCTCCAGCCGTGATACGGCACAGGCTCAGAATGAACACCCTTCTTGGGGCCCGAGTCAGATGTTGAAGGTTTGGATTTTGCATCCGCAGGCCCTCCAAGACTGAAGGCAGCTACAGAAGCCACAGTCGGCTGGCAGTGCCTTCTGCGGGTCTTTCATTGAACAAATGAGGGTTGCAAAAAGCACATCGTTTGTACCTGGGAGAATTTCCCAGTGGCCTCTGCCAGTTGTTGACTCAGTCGTGCAAAGGCCCTGCTTAGATTTTCTGCCGGCTCTGGCGTTGGTTGTCTTCCTCGACTGCCTTGCTCTTGTGAGTGCAATGTGCAGTAACCACTACTCTTCATATGGCGTGGAGTTCTTCCTGGCTGGGATGGGCCTTTCAGAATAGCAGGTTTGTGCTGGAGACCCAGATCTAGGAGACGCAGGGCAGGTGCTTCACTTACACAAATTGTCCTCCCTTTGTTGAGGAGATGGTGGACAGAGTCTGTAGGATTCTTGCGGGAGGATCAGACTTCCGGTGTGTGAGGAAGTTTGTGCGGTTGGGAAAGTTCTGTGTTGTCGTGCTTAATGGAAAACCACAAGGGGCCAAGATAGTGACCACGTGACAGATTATGTGCAGGTCTGTCTGTGATTAGATCGTGGCAGAAAGTTGGTAGCAAAGGTGTGAACTGAGGAGGTTTAGATATGGAGCCTGCTAAGGCTGCGTATAATTGTAGTGTTGGGGGCGGAAAGCCAGGGAGCCACCTGTGGAGGTCTTTTCTGCTTGCATCCCAAGGAAACCTGGAGCTCCTTCACCACAGCTCAGGTATGCTCCCCTGAGAGGCCACCCATGTGTCTTCCTACACTTTGTGGCAGTGCCCAGTGGCGGAAGAGCATGGCATGTATTCGAACCTACTCGGTTGGAAGCACAGCAATAGCAAAGCCAGGCAGGGGCGCTTGCGAACTGCATCTGCCCGAGGAAGTCTGGGAAACCACTGCCTTTGGCCCGGGGGGAGGGAGGGAGGGAGGGAGTACGCCTCTTCGTGGCCGGCCCAGTGGAGGCGACTTTCAGGAAATTCCTGCCTCTGCTCCTCACCATCGCCTTGGTACTTTTCCCAGTGGATGACTGGTGTTGGGGGGGTGATGAGGCCAGAGGTGCCGCACAGGTTGGCTGGGAGTCTTTGAGCAGCACCTGGCCCAGGTGAGCACAAAGGCTATGGAATCGGCTATTTGTGGGACGCCCTGAAGCAGGGAGGGAGACGTGGTTCATCCTACTAAGCAAACCTCTCTGGAATGAAAGACCAATGTGAGCTGGCCTCTGTCTGAGCAACTGGGCTGCAGCTTGCCCCCTTTGCCACACATCCTACTGACTGTTCTCTGCTCCTGGGGGGACGGCAAAGATTTTGGAGTAACCTCTGTTTTTTTGCAGCTCAGCTTTGCAATACGCATGAGACGCAGGACCCCCTGCCCCACCCCATCCCACCCCTTTCAAAAAGAGCATTTACAAACACATGACCTTCTACCATGGCACTACTCACAGGTCTGAAAGCTCAGGTTTATAATTGCTGGCCTTATGAGAACAAAGTCTGAGTGGCAACTTTAAGGCCCACAAAGTTTAATTCTGTGTATATGCTTTTGTGTGCATGCACACTTCTTCATGCACATGACAGCTGATACCCAGAATTACATTTTGCGGTGCCCCTGGACTCAAACTTGGTTCTGCTGCTTCAGACTAACACGCAGCCTCTCCCCCCTCTTCAGTCTGGCCTAATCACAGTAAGGAGTGCGCTGGCCCTACCTGGCCTTCAGCTGGGCCCTCCAGACAGGGCTCCTTGGCTTGTGTCCCTTGCTCGTGCCTGGGCAGAGTCCCCGTGGCAGCACGGTCCGTGTTTCTCAGGATACCTCCCCTCATCCTAGCCCACGTGGCCGGCAGGAAGCAAACCCTGAACCACCAGAGAGGGGTGTCCTTTCTGAGGCGGGGCCTGGCGCTTCCATCCGGGTGCTCCTGGGGTGCTGTGCAATCCCACGAGGTGTGCGTGGCGGACGCAGCAAGAGTGCCCCTTGGACTGCCATGTGGGGGAGTCGTGCAGTGTGGGGCGAGGGGTGCTGAAGGGTCCTGGGGCAAGTGTGCTTCTCGGTCGTCTTCTGTGCATTATGGGGCAGCTGCTGAGAGGGCGAGGGTAACTTTGGAGGGGGGGCAGGACTCCACTTTCTGAGCCCCCTCCCATGGAGGGCATCCTGCCTGGCTTGATTCCTACAGAGGCTTGGCGAAACAAGCCGTGTGTGCACTCTTGCGCTGGAGAATGGCCTGCTTCGTGCCGCTGGTTCTCCAGGTTCCCTTCTGTAATCTCTTGCCTGTACTTTTCTGAGAACCATCTTTCCTCCCTACCTCAAGCTGCTTCTCTCTCTCTCTCTCTCTCTCTCTCTCTCTCTCTCTCTCTCTCTTTTTAAGCAGGGGTGCCAGAAAGGAAGGTGGCCCCAGGGAAGACAAAGGGGGTCCACGTAGGCAGAGAGCCATCGGCGGGCCTGAAAGCCCTGACTGTGGAGAGCAGCTTGCCTGCCCTTTCCTCCGCCTGGTCAAATGGGCAGTGGGCCACCTGGCAAAACGTGAGGCAGGGCTTCCCTGGCGGCCCAAAGGGCTTTCCGTCAAGGCCTCCCTCGCTGGCCCCCTGGCGCTCGATGGGCATGGGCACCCACTGCTTCTGTTCAGCAGTATTGAATTATGCAGGGGGGGGGGGGTTGCTGGTTTAAGAGGGGGGTGGGGGGCTTGGAAGTGCATGGATGGTAGGAAGGTGGGCACAGGAATGGGGGCAGGCCGACCTGCCCATGGGGGGCAGGGGCGGGAGAGGGTTCAGGGCCCACGCGTGGCCACAGCTGGGCCGGTTTGTAGCTTGTTTTACGTCTTGCCTTGGTTCCTTCCCTCTCCTGTTCTTGGACTTGTAATACGACAACTGTCTCCGTTAGATTCAACACTTCCGCATTTGATGTTGTGATTCTTCTTACTTAATGTAAAGGGTTTAAATAAAGCTCCTAGATGTTCAACCTCAGCTCCCGGTTGAGTGTCGGTTCTTGTAGCCCCTCCTTGTCCCCGGCCAGCCCCGTTGTTCCAGAGCCCGCTGGCCCCAATTCCGAGAACCTGCACCTTTGCTCTCCTGCTGTCCAGTTTGGGGCGGCCCCTGGAAGCAAAAGACCCCAAACAACCAAGTTCCAAGGCAACGACAAACTGTAGTGCGAAGTCCCAGAGCTTCCTGATGAATTAGGGCCCGTGTCCATGTCGAGAGGTCTGGGGACATTAGGATGAATTTGGACCACCAAAAGCCGAAGCGTAGCTGAAAGCTGACCCAGAGCCATTCCCAACATGGCTGCCAGCGCTTCCCTTCAGCCACGCAGGGAAGGAAGGGCCTTGTGCGGGGGGGGGGGGGTCTTCTTAGAAGCCTGCTCCGCCTGTCAAGCCCCACCCAGCCGCACCCACTTTTAAAATACAAGCGCTGTGAAAAGTGTCAGCAGAGACCTATGGATACCCCACTGGGCCCTTTGCTGGAGAGGGAGGGGAGAATCCTGCTCCGCTGCAGACTTTTCTCTTTTGAAGCCGCAGAAGAGGCAGACGTCATAATAAGCCACTCACTTTGCCCGGCAAAACCAACCCACAAGCCCACAGGAGACGCCCAGGATCACCTCAGGCCCCGAAACAGATTTCCCCCCAATCTGCTGCCTGGAAAGCCAGCCACGTCTCTGCCTGGCCATTATACGGCTGGGTGCTCCAGCTACAAGGAGGCTTAACATCCTGTGGCCTCCGCAGCAAGGGGTGCAAAATAGCTTTTCTGTGGCACAGGAGATTCCCGCATCGTGCCGGCCTTAGGCTGAACCTCTGGCTCCGCTGTGGAAACACAATGGCCGTGCCTGGCTCACGCCCCCCCCCCCCCGGCTCACGATACGGGACTTTGGGCCCATCCAGAACCCAGGGTTGAAGCGAACAAGAGCCAAAGTAGCCCGATTTTATTGTCTTTATACAGAGTAATGAGAATGTGGAATTTGCTGCCAGAACATGTCGAGGGCCACAGGAATAAGCAGCCTTAATGGGGGATTAGACAGATCCATGGAGGAACCTCCACATTCAGAGGCACTAAAACTGAATCCCACTGCCAGGAGGCAACCTCAGCGGAAGGAGAAACTGGCCGGCCCCTGGGTGAGACGGGATGGGGGACTAGATGGGCCCTTCCTGGTCTGCCCCAGCAGGGCTCTTCCGAGGGTCTTCTCAAGGGCAGGGCAGCAGGCTGCGGAGGGGCTTCTGGCCATGGGGGGGGGGGCTTTAGCGCTGGCCTCGCCCTTCCCTGAAGCCCCAGGAGCAGGATCCAGAAGGCCCCGCAAGCACCACCGGCCCCAGGGGCTCCCGCTGTCCAGTTCTGGGCTTGGAGCAACGGGCGGGCACGGCCAAGCGGCCTCCTTTGGGAGCAGGGGGGAGGGTTGCCTTTTGCTGCCTGGCGCTCTGGCCTCCGAGGGCCGTGTCGTTCTGGGGCTTGTCTGGAAGATCCCGGGCCGAGTCCGTCTGCCCCTGCTCAGGGCCGTGTGTGGGCAAGTGATCCTTCAGCGACTTCTTGCGCCGGAAGGTCTTCCCGCACTCGGCGCAGGCGTAGGGCCGCTCCCCGGTGTGGGTGCGCTGGTGCTCCAGGAGGTGGTGCTTGCAGGTGAAGTCCTTCCCGCACTCGGCGCAGGGGTAGGGCCTCTCGCCCGTGTGGAGCCGCAGGTGGGGGATGAGGTGCTGCTTCCGCACGAAGCCCTTCCCGCAGATGGGGCACTTGTGGGGCCTCTCTCTGGGGTGGATCGTCTTGTGGCGGACCAGCTCCGAGGGGCAGCCGAAGGCGAAGCCGCAGCAGGTGCCCTCTTGGCGTTTCTTCTTCTGGTGGTTCATCTGGTGGATCTGCAGGCTAAGCAGGAGGCTGAAGGTCTTCCCACACTCCAGGCAAGAGTGGGGCCGGTCCCCCGTGGCTTCGGCACCCGTGGCTGGAGAGCCGGGGTCCTTCCCGCCGGCTCTGCTCCCAAGGCAGGCCCCCTGGAGGCTGGAGAGGGGCTGGCTCTCCCCGATGGTGCCACTGCAGATGGGGGCCACCGACCCTCCAGGGAAGAGCAGCAGCAGGGGAACGTTGGCAGGGTCCTCTCCCTGGTGGTCCTCAATGGGTAGCAGACCCCCGTCCTCAGCTGCAGGGGAAAGAAGAGGGGAGGAAAGAGAGGGGTGATTTTGCGGAGGGTGCAGAAAGGTTTGAGCTGCCAAACCCTGTGGGCCAAGAATTCATCCTTCTGATTCCTCAACAGCTAGCACCCTTAAGGTCCTCAGCTGGGTCCTTTCTAAGCACTTGGCCTTTTCCCGCTAAATTTCTCCTTGGTCCTGCACCAGAGTTCTGTCTCGCTTTGCAGAGCTCTCAGGATTCTAGTCCTGGCTCATAGCATCAAAGACCATGGCCAGAATCCAACCACAGGTGTCCAGAAACTTTCCTGCATTTCCCTCTGTTCCTGCCTCCTGTTCTCGCCTCCAGAAAGAGCACGGGCTGCAGGTGGAGAAGAGGAGGAGGGTGTGAAATGGCCTCTTCTGTCCCACAAAGGTGCTGGTCTGGCTGGCCCAACTAGCCCAATCATGTCAGTTCCTGGACACTAAGCAGGGTCTGCCCTGCTGAGCCCTTGGATGGGAGACCCCTGAGGCAGGCCAGGAAGGCTCTGCTGGGGCAGGCAGGGCAAATCCCCTTCCGAATGTCACTTGCTGTGGAAACCCTCCCCAGGGCGTCCTGGTCTCAAAAAGGTTACTGCAGAGCTGGAAAGAGTATGAAGGAAGACAACCAAAATAATTAAGCGATTGGAGCACCTTCCCTGTCAGAAAAGCTTGGAGCCTCTGCGACTTATCAGTCGACAAAAAAGAGAAGCCTAAGGGGAAAGATGAAGGAGGTGGCTGGTCTCTGTGTGGGACAGGAGGCTGGACTAGACGGACCCTCCCTGGCCTGACCCAGCAGGGCTCTTCTGAGGGTCTTCTCAGGGGAAGGCCTCGGCCTCTCTGCCCTGTGGCTGGCCCTGCAGAGGAACTGGCTGGCCCCTGGGTGAGACGGGAGGCTGGACTGGAGGGGCCCTCCCTGGCCTGACCAAGCAGGGCTCTTCTGAGGGTCTTCTCAGGGGGAGGCCTCGGCCCCTCTGCCCTGTGGCTGGCCCTGCAGAGGAACTGGCTGGCCCCTGGGTGAGACGGGAGGCTGGACTGGAGGGACCCTCCCTGGTCTGACCCAGCAGGGCTCTTCTGAGGGTCTTCTCAGGGGAAGGCCTCGGCCTCTCTGCCCTGTGGCTGGCCCTGCAGAGGGACTGGCTGGCCCCTGGGTGAGACGGGAGGCTGGACTGGAGGGACCCCAACATGTCTGACCCAGCAGGGCTCTTCTGATGTTCTCTTCCTCCACTCAGGTCCTCTGAGGGTCGGAAGTGGCTGCAGGGTCACAGAGGGATGCATGCTTCAAGCGCACAGATGGTCAGATTATCTCCTCTTCAGATTAGAATCAGATCGTAGTTTTTCAGTGAATTGAGAGGGATCAAGCATAAAGGCAAGTCCAAGGCAGCCCTTATATCCAGGTGACCTGATTTCTGTTGCGTGGAGATCAGTTGAAACCCCAGGAGAAGTCCAGGCACCACCTGGAGCTTGGCAACTGAAGTCATAGTCCTAGCTGAGCTGGGTGGACTTCCAAGGCTGGTCCTTGTCCACCAACAGTCTGATCTCTGCTAAGCCTTCCCAGCTGGATCTGCAGCTCACCTGGCTTCTGTCCCACAGAGACGGTGTCGGCTTGGGGGCCCAGGTCCGTCTGGAAGGGTGTGCAGGCAGGGTCCTCTTCCCTGTCGCCTGGCAAAGGGTCCAGTTTAGAAACTGTGTAGTCTAGGAGAGGAGAAGAGCATCGAGAGGAAGCTGGATTTCCCGCATGGCAAAGTGCCCTTTTCACTTGCATCTGCAACCCTCTCCTCCCCCCACCCAATAGTGCAAGCCCCGGAAAGCCCAAGAAAAGCCTGACTCTGTAATACTCTGTGCTTGAGAAGGAACCACCGCCCTGGACTCGGGAACGCTGAGGATGAGCCAGATGCCACCCAGAGTATAAGAGGCAGGACCCTGCCCCTTGAGCAGGGCTGTGATGGGCAGGGGTGAGATGTCAACTCCCTCCCTCCCTCTCCCTCCCTCGGGGCTTGGGCCTTGAGGGCTTGCAGAGTATAAGAACTGCTAGCCCAACAATGACACTGATCTTGGTGCAGCCAGACCCCGTAGGAACTAGGAGACGAGATGCTTTTGTCCCTCACACCTACCTCTGTATCTTTCTGGACCCCAACAGAGGGGGGTGGGCTGCAGCAAAAGCTGCCAAGGCAAGTCAGAAGATTAAAGCCCCCCCCCCCCCCCCGTGTGAGCCAAGAGGTGGAGGAAAGGGCCTCTTCCCCAATACTCACAGTCGTAGGTGCCCCCACTGTGCTCTTGCGCCTCCTTCCCCGCACACGGCCCGTCCTGGGGCTGAACCCAAGAGCTCCTCTCCGTTCTCGGGGCAGACGGCTCTGTGGTGGGGAGAGGGAGGGCAGACCTATGAGCTCCCAGGCCAAGCAGCTTCCCCCCCCCCCACCCAGGTTCAGCGCTGCTGCGTGGACTCACAAGCCCAGAGCAGCCCGGTTGGCTTGGTCAGCCTCCTGGTTCGATCCTTCGCTGCTCTTCCCCGTGAGCGTTGTTTTCTGCATGCTGACCTGCTGGGTTCCTGGCGGGGGGCTCTTGGGGGGCCCTTGAGGCTGCCTGGGCGAGGCCACAAGGTGGCTCTCCTCTACAGGACAAACTTTCCAGTTTAGAAACAGCAAAATCTGATTGGAGGAAATAAGGCTGTTACATTGAGCCCACACCCTGGGGGTGTTTTAGCTCAGAGACAGTCAGCGTGGTGTAGTGATCCAGAATGTCGGACCAGCCTCTCAGAGACCCGGGTTCAAAACTCCACTGGGGCCGCTGCAGCTTGCTGGGTGGCGTATTCCAAAAAAGAGTTTATTCCATTGTTGTGTTTATTTTTAAAATGCATTAGCCGACTTTTTTCCTTACGGAGCTCAAAGCAGCTTAGAAAAGAGAGAAAACATGTAAAATAAAATATATATTTAAAAAATGTTAAGATCACAATTTAGAACTGCCTTAATCAAATGCTGGCCGAAATAAAATTGTCTTCAGCTGCCTCCTGAAGTTTGAAAGGTGAACCTTCCTGGGAAACTTGTTACTTAAACACGGGGCTGCCACCTAAAAGGCCCTGTCTTGTGTGCCCACCAGACCCCCCTCTTTGATTGGCAGGACAGTCAGGAGGGCCCAGGAATGCCTGGGAGAATACAGCCCTTCAACTAGATCAGGGGTAGTCAAACTGCGGCCCTCCAGATGTCCATGGACTACAATTCCCAGGAGCCCCTGCCAGCATTCGCTGGCAGGGGCTCCTGGGAATTGTAGTCCATGGACATCTGGAGGGCCGCAGTTTGACTACCCCTGAACTAGATATTGCCCTGGGTTGCACTGATAGGGATGGTGATTGGACTAGACCTGCGTATGTGGAGGGGCATCTCCTGCTCTCTGATGTGACCCACAAAAGAGCCTGCAAAGTGGGGGGGGGGCAGTTCCTTACCGAGGGAGATCAGAGACTCGCAGTTTCCCTCAACCACGTTTCTGTACAGCTCCTTCTGCCAGCCCTGCAGATCCTCCCATTCCTCGTGAGAAAAGTGGCTTGAGGTTTCCTCCAGGACGTCCGAGCCCTTAAATTGTAAGCGTGCACAAACATCACAGTGGGCCACCAGAGACAGCATCTGAGCTACACGGGGTGTGTGTGGGGTGCAAGCCATGCAGGCAGAGTCCGACAGTGCCAAATAAGCGTTCCCATCTTTTTGGCTCCCCCGCAAAGCTCCAGGGAAGCAGTGTGGTGTAGCGGTTAGAGTGATGGACAAGCACCTGGGAGATCCAGGTTCAAATCCCTGCTCTGCTGTGGGAGCCCACTGGGTGACCTCAGACCAGTCACACGCTCTCAGCCCACCTCACAGGATTGTTGTGAGGGTCAAAGGTTGTGGGAGCAGAGAAAGACATTGGCTACTTTTGGTCCCCACTGAAGACAGAGGTGGGATATCAATAAGCAAGTAATAAAAATAACTAAAAGGGCGCCTGCACCTTTTGTGCAGTCCGTTGTAAAGAGAAGCCCGGCCCCGCTCCGCCACAATCCCAGCAGGCCCCACACACCTGGGCCGCCTCTGCAGAGGAGCCGACGGGGGCTCTCAGGACCCAGAAGTTCCAGTTCTTGAGCAGGCTCTCCATGTTCTCCAGCCGCCTCTGGAGCTGCCCGTACTCTTGCAAGAGGGTCCCCAGCACAGCCCACCGACTCTCCAGCCGGCTCCCCAGCTCCGCCAAGGCCTTCTCGCAGGCCGTAAACCTCTTCTCCGCCAACCCCGATCTCTGCTCCAGGCTCAGCAGCTGCAGGGCATGCACCTCCACGGCCCTCTCCATGGCCTGGACAGCCCCCACCACCGTCCACAGGGAAATGGTGGCTGTCGCCAACTGCGCTTCTTTGGGGAAGCCGGGGAGGGGGGCAGCCTGCACTCCGGGGGGCCCCCCTTGTAGACTGTGCCCCAAAGGGGAGGGAGAGAGAGAGAGAGAGAGAGAGAGAGGGAGGGAGAGAGAGAGAGATCCTTGTCTTGTCCATGCCGCACGTTTCCCCCACGTGTGTCGGGCCTCCCTTAGCAAAGCTCTGTCTGTCTTTCCTGAAGGGGTGAGCCAGCGTTTGGCTCTTGCGGCCCAGGGTGCTGCCCACCCTCACTTTCAGGTCAGGAAGGAATCTCCCTCCCTCCATTGGCCCAGGGATCGGGCAGGTTTTGGGACTTCCTCTGCGCACGGACCGGAAGGCAGCTAATGTCCCCCCATGTGGAAAAAGCCAAGGTCCCGTGGGAGAGCTGGGACATTACAGGCCAGTCAGGCTGGTTAAAGTTAGAATTCGGGGGCCTGTTGATGAAGAAAAGAGAAGAGGAAGGCTCCCCACGGATGCTGCACAGGGAGATCTTGTCTCATAAACCCGCTAAGCGTTCCTTGGGGGGTGAACAAGCAAGTGGAGGAGGTGCCCCTGTAGATCCCCCTAGATTTCCAGAAAGCTTTGGCTCAAGGTCCTTACAAAAGGCCACTCAGCAGCCCTGGGAGAAGAAATGGGAGGGAGGGAGGCCAAGGGGGCCGGTTTCACCGGGGGGGGGGCGGAGAGCGGAGGGGGGGGCGCAGGGCTGGGCCCTCGGTGGAGGGGGATTAAGATCATGTCTAGTGTCCTGCGCTGGACTGGATGCTGTGGGGAAATGAACTTCCCAGGGTCCCCATCAAGAGGGTCTTTAGGGGAGGCGGGGGGGGCGGGGGGCTTGGAGAGGAGGGGCCTCGGAGGGGCACCGCGTCCCCCAACACCCCCCCCCCCCAGCCACCCTCCCCTAGAGATCCGCTGGGATTGCGGGGGATGCCGGCCCCGCGGGCAACCTGGCCAGGTGTGGCTGCTGGCGCAGGTGTGGCTGGGGGGAGGGGCTCTGCCGCACAGGCTTCGCCCACCTCCCGCAGCAAGGCCCTTCTCCCCGCCCCAGAGGCGCGGCAGGTGCGCGCCGGACCCCGCTCACCTGAGCCGGAGGCGTCCGGGCAGCCATGACGGGAGGAGGGGCGTCTCCTCGGGAGCCGGAGGGAGCCCAGGCCGGGAGGGGGCGACAGCACCATCTACCGAGCAGGAGCCCGCCCCCCCCCCCGCCCCCGATAGAAGCCGGCACCTGTGGAGGACAGGAGGTGGCTTTTATAACCCGCTTTTCTCTACCCGGAGGAGTCTCTAAGCGGCTTCCCATCGTGTTCCCTTCCTCTCCCCACAACAGACACCCTGTATGGTAGTTGGGGCTGAGAGAGCCCTGACAAAACTGCTCCAGGAGAACAGTCCTATCAGGGCTGTGACTAGCCCAAGCTCACCCAATTGGCTGCAGGTCGAGGCGGAGGGGGAAATCGAACCCGGATCTCCAGATTAGTAGCCACCGCTCTTCATCATGACGCCACACTGGCCTGTCGGGCATTTATACCCCCACTGAAATACCTTTCCAGGCTCCAGCCCCAAATCTCCAGGAATTTCTCCGCCTGGAGTTGGCAGCCATCCGGGTCTGGTGCAGCAAAAGCAAATGGGTGTCTGGCATCGGGCCGGCAACTGCTGGGGGGTCCTGGGGGTCTTGCGCAATTGTAATTGTCCAAGAGCAGCTCCCCGGAGGGGGCGGTAGGACTGAGGCCCCTCCCCGCCCCGAAATCCAGAAATATTACAAACCTTCCCAGGTTAGGCAGCAGTGTCGCCACCCAGCGGGATGGGAAGGCGAGGGACATCAACGGGGTATAACGCCAGCCTGCAAAGCAGCCATTTCCTCCTGGGGAGCTGAATGCTACAGAGTGCAGTGCAGCTATCATTCCGGGAGATATCCTGGTCCCACCTGGAGGTTGGCCACACCAGCTCTTCTTACAGCAGCTCTTACTGTGAATCTAATGTCTAGCTGCAAAATCCAGCCCCTATGTCTTTAAAGCAATGCCCCCGCTTTTGTAGTGAACGCCTTCCGCCTGAAGGCGGCGCTGCCGTGTCGTACAAGGGGCCCGGCTGCCTCTTCACTGCAGCCCTCTAGCTTAGACGGTGGGGCTCGCCTTGAGCGCCCTCTAGAGCTCTGGCGCCGCCACAACTCCGCCAGCCAACGAGCCCTTTCAAAGAGGGTTGGTGGGCGGCTCCTTTAAGACCAACAACATTTAATTCTGGATATACACCTTCGAGCATCACAGCATAGCAAGAAGTGACGTCCACTGGTTTTAATGTTGGTGAAAGTGAATTAGATGTCTCATAGAGCAGGGGTAGTCAACCTGTGGTCCTCCAGATGTCCATGCACTACAATTCCCATGAGCCCCTGCCAGCATTTGGACCACAGGTTGACTACCCCTGTCATAGAGGATACCTGTTAGTTAGGATGGCTAAAGAGAACCACCATGTTCAGGGGCAGTGTACACCTGAATCCCCACTGGGGAAGGCCACGGCCTCTCTGCCCTGCTGTTGGCCCTCCAGAGGAAACTGGCTGGCTCCTGGGTGAGACGGGATGGTGGGCTGGAGGGACCAGCAGGGCTCCTCTGAAGGGGAAGGCTTGAGCCACTCAGTTCAGCTGTTGGCCCCCCAGAGGAAGAGGCTGGCTTGCCAGGAGGCTGGACTAGATGGACCCTCCCTGGTTCTCTGGATTCCCAGCTTGCTTAGAGGGAATCTGTTAGCTCCTTTCATGCCCTTGCAGATGGGCCAGCAGGGGTGGGGAGGGACAATTGCAAGCCTCTTGCCTTTGAGCACGCAATGGGTCCGGATCCACTGAGGAGCCCTCCCTGCTTGGTTGGGTGGAAGGAAGGAGAGTCTGTGGGGCAGAATGAGCCCTCAGGGCAGATGGAGCTGCTTCTAGGCCTGGGGGGTAGCTTGCCAACACCTCCTCTGCTGAGTTTTGCAAAGAACTCGCCTTGCAGTGCTTTTTGCAGAGGCTGGGCCTAGGGGCCACAATCCCCAGGTGGGACCTGGAGATCTCCTGGCTTTGCAGCTCATCTCCAGGTGATGGAGGTCATTTCCCCTGGAGAAGATGGCTGCTTTGGAGGGTGGACTCCATAGCCTTATACCCCATTGAGGTCCCCTCATCAACTCCCGGGTCCACCCCCAAAGTCTCTAGTTATTTCCTAATCCGGAACTGGCAACCCTAAAAGGCTCCCTCCTTTCCAAATAACATCCGCCGGACGAGCTGCAGCCTGCAAGGCTCTGCAGCCATTGGACATGCTAGACGCACCTCCGTCCAGCAGGTGGCGCAGGCAACGCGGATGGGAGCTGCCACTCTGGGCCAGGAACGGCGTGCCGGATGAAGACTCGGACCAATTGCGTCCCTCCCCGACCCGGGCGCGCAGCCTCGCTGGCCAATTGCGGTCGAGGGGCGGGGTTAACCCGCTTTTGCCCAGGCTGCGCAAGCGCGCTCCAGCGGCAAGTGGGAAGCTGCCCGCGCGGGCTCCGAAGCAGGCTCGTGGGAGCATGCGCAACATCGCCCCCCCCCCGGGCAGCTGCAGTGGGCTGGCCCAACACTTCGGTAGAACCTCCACGGTCAGGGGCAGCGTACTGCCGGTTGAAGGCCTCCTTGGGGCTGCCACCCCCCGGCGGGAGATGCAGGCTTATGGCAGCCCGAGAAAGCCCTGGAGATTTGGGGGTGGAGCCTGAGGAGGACGGGCCACAGCGGGGTACAACGCCACGGAGCTCACCCTTCAGCGCTGCCCTTTTCCCCTGCGGCACTGATCTCTGGTTCCCGGGCTCCCCTGGAGGCTGGCATCCCCCTTCCTCAGAACAGGGCTGCGATCACTGTGCCGCCCACCCTCTCCGCAGGGGGGATCTCTGGGCTTTGCCTCCCTTGAGAAACCCCCGAAGGGCCCTGGCCGAGGAGGCCGCCCTGGGGGCGCGCACTGGGGCCGAGTGTCGGGCCAGAATAAAGCGGGGCGCGTCTGAAGCCGCCTGGCGGGTGCTTTTCAGACGCTTCTGCTCCGCTCCTGGTTCCGTCCATGCGGCAGGGCTGGCTTTGATCTCGGCGGCCTCTCTGCAGCCCCCGGGACCCTCCCCGCTCTCGGCGCGCACCTTCTGCCGGCGGAGGGCGACTTTTTGCGCATCCGACTCTCCAGATCCTCCGGCACAAATCCGTCTGCACCCTTGTGGCCAGAGTCCCTCCAGCAGGGCGCCCTGAGCGGCCACGAGGCTCGGGGGGTTCTGGAAGGGAGAGATGCTGTTCTCTCCAGGGGAGCCGGCCTGTGTAGTCAGGCTTGTAATTCCGGGAGAGCTCCAGGCTCCACCGGGAGGGTTGGCAAGTCCAACTGGTCTTGAGCGAGTCACTGCACGGAGCTCTAAGCCCATGAAACTTGCAGCCAAGAGCGAAGGAGGAGCAAGCGGGGGCGGTGAAAGGCCTTTGCCTGGCTGCGGTGCCACCCAGCTTGGCCTACCGCACAGGGTTGTTGTGAGGGTCAACCGGAGGAGAGGAGATGGCGAGTGAGAAAGATGCATTTAATCAATGACTCAATCGTGGGGACAGGAGGGGGCGGCCGCGCAGCCATCAGGGGCCGCCTTCAGCTCCAGGTTGGGCGGCTCGGGCGGGTGCCAGCTCCCGGCGGGAGGGCGTTTCTCCCGGGCAGCGCACGTGCGCCCTGCCGCCCCCTCCCCTCCTCCTCCTCCCCCCCCCGCGCGGGCCCGGGCCGACGTCATCCTCTCGGGGGGGCTGCGTTGCCTCGCGGGCCCTGCAGGGGGCGCGCCTCCCGCCCGCCCCCTCCTCCTCCTCCCGCCCGCGGGTCTCCCGGCGCTCCTTCCGCCCGCCCGCGCGCCCGCCCGCCCGCAGCCCTCCGCCCCGAGGGGCCCCGGAGACCCCCCGCCGCCGCCCCCCCCCGCCTGCCCGCCCTGCTGCCGCCGCTGCTGCTGCCGCCGCTCCCCGCCGCCCGGTCGGACCCGCCCCGCCGCCCTCGCCGCCATGGCCGAGTGGGCCCCGGCCCAGGTAGGGCTGCCCCGCGGGGGGGTGGGGGGGGAGGGGGAGGGGGAGGGGGGAGCCGGCCTGGCCCGAGGGCGCCGCGCGCTTGCAGGGGGCTGGCAGGGGGAGGGGGCTGCAGCCCGCGCCCCCACCCCCACCCCGGATCCTGCTCCCGGCCCCGCGGACTGGCCCCGCCTGCGCGGCCTGCCCCTCCCGGGCGCACAACGGCCCTGCTAGGTAGGGTCTGCCCAAGGTCACCCGGGCAGCCGCGTGGTCGAGGGGCGATCGGGGAGGGAGGGGAGGGGAGGCTGCTGCCCGCCCGAGTGGGCAATGCTGGCCCGGGTGGACCGCTGGGCTCCAGGCCCTTGAGGAAGGGCTGGGCCTCCGGGATGCATCGTCCGCCGGGCAGTCCCTGGCATCCTCCGGTACGGGGGATGGGAAAGGCCCTTTTCTGCCTGCGCCCCGGAGAGCCCCTGCCAGCCTGGGCGGGCAACATCCATCTGCGCCCACTTCAGGTCTCACGCTGGCTGGGCTGGCCTGGCTCAGGGAAGGTCCCAGGGATGATCCCCAGCCCAGCAGCCTCTCCAGTTTAAACGGACCAGGCAGGAAATGACGAGAAAGGCCTGGAGAGCCCCTGCCAGCCTGGGCGGGCAATAGTGATCTTAATGGACCAGGGGTCTGGTGTCAGGGAAGGGGTGCAAGGGACTCCCTCCTCTCCGGTGAGTGGCCGTGGCTCCGTGGCCAAGCTGGACGTGCAGAAGGTCAACCCCCCAGGTTCAATCCCCAAAGACCAGGCAGGAGGGGATGGGGAAGACCGGCCTCCGCCTGAGACCCTGGGGAGCAGCTGCCCGCCTGAGTGGGCAATAGTGCCCCTGACTCCTGGGCCTGCCGTAATCAAGGGCAGCTTCGTGTGTGCCGGTCTGTTCCTTCATTGCCACTGGACAGGCCTGGCCTGCTTGTCACAGACTGTCCCCACGCAGGCATGAGCACCATACAAGTCTCTCCAGTTGTGGCCCAGCAGCCCCACCATGAGCCCACCCCCCCCCCCCACAGAAGCCCCATGCGCCCCTGCATGCACACTGCAGGAGCCTCCGGGATGCGAAAAGCAGAGCTCTCCATGCCGCCTGCTTCTGCAGTGTTGCCTCCACCAATGGGGATTCAGGTGTACACTGCCCTCTCTCAGCCTGACCCACCTCACAGGGTAGTTGTGAGGGCAAAATGGAGGGGAACTATGTGAGCGTACTTGGGGCCCCTGTTGGGAGGAAAGGCAAGGTACAGACCAATTAAGTAACATAAAAAACGGCCTTTCCCTGCCTGCTGTCCCCTGACCAGATCCAGGAGTGGAATGTGGAGGCCCAGCACCTCATGCCCCTGCAGCCTCCCCTCGTCCCCGAACTGAGCCACATGCGGGAGGCCCAGCTGCACACGGCAGAGGCCTCCCTGTGGAGCGTGGTGGCCACCGTCCAGGCCATGGAGAGGAAGATCGACCTGTTGGCCACCCGCCTGCTCAGCCTGGAGGGCCGCTCCGGGACGGCCGAGAAGAAGCTGCTGGACTGCGAGAAAACGGCCATGGAGTTCGGGAACCAGCTGGAGAGCAAGTGGGCCGTCCTGGGCACCCTCATCCAGGAGTACGGGATGCTGCAGCGGAGGCTGGAGAACATGGAGAACCTGCTCAAGAACCGGAACTTCTGGGTCCTGAGGCTGCCCCCGGGCTCCAAGGGGGAGATCCCCAAGGTAACCATAAGGGGAGGGGGGGGATCAGGGAGCCCCTCCCATCCTGAGCAAGGATGCTTGGACAGGTCCTAGGGGAGGGGGAGTCGGGAAGGTGGGCGAAGGTCTGTGTTGCCAACCAGACAAGAGGGAGGAGACCGAAGCAGAAGGTGCCAGCCAGGAGAAAGGGAGGAAGCCTCTGTGATCACGGGGGGCACGAGAAGCAGCCGTCACACGGAAATGCCCAGTCGCTCTCTGCAAGTTATCTTCGTAAACACTTCAGGAGAGCCCTGGTGGGTCGGGCCAGGGAGGGTCCCTCCAGTCCAGCCTCCCGTCTCACCCAGGGGCCAGCCAGTTCCTCTGCAGGGCCAGCCACAGGGCAGGGAGGCCGAGGCCTTCCCCTGATAAGACCCTCAGAAGAGCCCTGCTGGGTCAGGCCAGGGAGGGTCCCTCCAGTCCAGCCTCCCATCTCACCCAGGGGCCAGCCAGTTCCTCTGCCGGGCCAGCCACAGGGCAGAGAGGCCGAGGCCTTCCCCTGAGAAGACCCTCAGAAGAGCCCTGCTGGGTCAGGCCAGGGAGGGTCCCTCCAGTCCAGCCTCCCATCTCACCCAGGGGCCAGCCATTTCCTCTGCAGGGCCAGCCACAGGGCAGAGAGGCCGAGGCCTTCCCCTGAGAAGACCCTCAGAAGAGCCCTCCTGGGTCAGGCCAGGGAGGGTCCCTCCAGTCCAGCCTCCCATCTCACCCAGGGGCCAGCCAGTTCCTCTGCAGGGCCAGCCACAGGGCAGAGAGGCCGAGGCCTTCCCCTGAGAAGACCCTCAGAAGAGCCCTGCTGGGTCAGGCCAGGGAGGGTCCCTCCAGTCCAGCCTCCCATCTCACCCAGGGGCCAGCCAGTTCCTCTGCAGGGCCAGCCACAGGGCAGAGAGGCCGAGGCCTTCCCCTGAGAAGACCCTCAGAAGAGCCCTCCTGGGTCAGGCCAGGGAGGGTCCCTCCAGTCCAGCCTCCCATCTCACCCAGGGGCCAGCCAGTTCCTCTGCAGGGCCAGCCACAGGGCAGAGAGGCTGAGGCCTTCCCCTGATAAGACCCTCAGAAGAGCCCTGCTGGGTCAGGCCAGGGAGGGTCCCTCCAGTCCAGCCTCCCATCTCACCCAGGGGCCAGCCAGTTCCTCTGCCGGGCCAGCCACAGGGCAGAGAGGCCGAGGCCTTCCCCTGAGAAGACCCTCAGAAGAGCCCTGCTGGGTCAGGCCAGGGAGGGTCCCTCCAGTCCAGCCTCCCGTCTCAGCCAGGGGCCAGCCAGTTCCTCTGCAGGGCCAGCCACAGGGCAGAGAGGCCGAGGCCTTCCCCTGAGAAGCCCCTCAGAAGAGCCCTGCTGGGTCAGGCCAGGGAGGGTCCCTCCAGTCCAGCCTCCCGTCTCACCCAGGGGCCAGCCAGTTCCTCTGCAGGGCCAGCCACAGGGCAGAGAGGCCGAGGCCTTCCCCTGAGAAGCCCCTCAGAAGAGCCCTGCTGGGTCAGGCCAGGGAGGGTCCCTCCAGTCCAGCCTCCCGTCTCACCCAGGGGCCAGCCAGTTCCTCTGCAGGGCCAGCCACAGGGCAGAGAGGCCGAGGCCTTCCCCTGAGAAGACCCTCAGAAGAGTCCTGCTGGGTCAGACCAGGGAGGGTCCCTCCAGTCCAGCCTCCCCTCTCACCCGGGGCCAGCCAGTTCCTCTGCAGGGCCAGCCTCAGGGCAGAGAGGCCGAGGCCTTCCCCTGAGAAGACCCTCAGAAGAGCCCTGCTGGGTCAGGCCAGGGAGGGTCCCTCCAGTCCAGCCTCCCGTCTCCCCCAGGGGCCAGCCAGGTCCTCTGCAGGGCCAGCCACAGGGCAGGGAGGCCGAGGCCTTCCCCTGATGCTGCCTCCTGGCTCTGGGGTGCAGAGGCTTGGTACCTCTGAGGGCTCATTCTCAAGGTGTGTTTCCTGTAGCCTCCACTGTGGGTCTTTCCATTGCTGGGGCAGGCTGAAGATCAGCTTCCCTGCGCCCTCTCTGTGACGCCCTTTCAGCAGTCTCCTGGCTTCCCTGGACACCTGTTGGTGCGCTTCATGTACCTGAGCATTCCCCCAAAGTGTCTCAATATTTAATGTTCTGCCGCCCTTCCTCCTAATGGAGCTCAAGGCAGCTTACATTATAGAAAAAATACATAAAATAATACTTTTGAAAACTAAACTCTAAAAAATATAATTTAAAACTGCATTGAGCAAATGCAGTCCAAAACACAACTGAGGAGCGACAGGGAGGGAGGCAGGGAGGCCCTCTCCCCTGCATGGGCTGTTCCCTGATCACGGGGCTGCCACCAAAAAGGCCCCGCTTGCGTGTCCGCCAAATGAGCCGCTTGGCTTGATGGGACAGTCAGGAGGGCCTCTCCCTGGGGTCTCCTTGCCCAGGAGGGAACATGGGTGACTTGGGGGCATTTTGGGTGGCAGGGGGAAATTTTCCGTGGGTGTCCAGAGCACCCGCGTCCTGCTGCGTCTCAGAGCCCTGAACATCAGGGCAGCATTTATCAGTTACGCCGGGCTTCAGTCTAACATCGGAGGTCACTTGCCAAGATGTCTGGTTCCCTTCCCCACCCCAGATGCCGGTCACTTTTGTGGACATCGCTGTGTATTTCTCTGCCGAAGAATGGAAGAATCTGGCCGAGTGGCAGAAAGACCTTTACAGCAACCTTGTGAAGGAGAACTACGAATCTCTGCTCAGCCAAGGTATGCCGGCAGCCTTCTTACAAAGCGCTCTGGAGCAGGGGGCCCCAATCCCGTGCCTCTTTTATTAGAAGAACTCTTGGGAATTTTTCTGGTGATTCTGTTTTAATCTGAATTCTGTCTTTTATATTATATATATTTTGTACTGATTTTATACTGCCGATTTTTTGAATCGTTGCAGCCTGTGGCCACAATAAATCCAATAACTCGCCTACTAGATTCAAGGCCTCTGAGGGGCTATTGGAGCTCTTGTTGGCTGTGTCGTTCTTTACAAAATGTTGCGTTTGGAGCAGCTGCCGCCACAGCATGGGAGTCTTCACTGTGTGAGTGGTGGTGAACTGCGGCAGCCATTTTGGGACTGGCTCCGACTCCTCCAGCAGCCATTTTGTGTCCGCAGCCCGAAGTGGCCGGTCTCTCCCGGTGCAGCCAGCGCCATGCCCAACCCTAGCCCCCGTGCTGTCTCAGAATTGAAAAAGGGCCTGCAGAAAGGTTGGGGATCCCTGGTCTAAGATGGTCAAAGCATCTCCTAACAGCTCTGTGAACCTTATAAAACACTTGAAGGCCTTTACACCGTGGTTCGTTTCTTTGATGTGGCAGCTCAGCAAAACAACCCCCTCAAAGTAGTGGACAAAGAAGGAAAGGAACAATCAAATCTACCCCAACTGCAGTGGGACGACAGCAAAAGAAACCCAGTCCTGAAAGCTGCTGTTAAGAGTAGCAATGAAACAGCAAGATGCTTTTAGAAATCTACCTGTAAATTTATTTATTTAGATTTATATACCGCCCTCCCTGAAGGCTCAGGGCGGTTTACATTAAACTAATCAACGATACATGAAACTCTAAATGAGCCACTACAGTGCTTGGGGCCCTCGGTCTCAAGCAACGCTTTCAAAGGCACTGTGTTCGAATTAGCAGGATTGCCAAAGGAACAGCAATAACACCACTGCATGAAGTTCCTAAAGGGCACTTTCACTAAAGGGGAGAGGAAGGGAAGGCGCTTGTAAGCTTCTTTGAGACTCCTTCAGGTAGCGAAAAGCAGGGGACCAAAAAGCAGCCCTTCTTCTTTCACACATGCTAAATGAAGCAGCTTCAGCCCACTTCAGTTTGCAAGTGGATTTTGCCATTTCACACAGTGAAGCCCAGGTGCGAAGTGCATGAAGAGTGGATTGAAAGAGCTTTGTTTAGTGTGTCTGAAAGAGGAGCAGGGCATGGAGCAGCGCAAGCAGCCCTTGATCAGGCCGGCACATGAAGGAAGGCTCAGCCTTGAATTGCTTCCCTCTGTGGCTTCCTCAGGAGTCGACATCAACATTTCAAAGCCTGAGGCTCAGCAGAGGATCCAACGGAGCACAGAGCCCTGCGTCCCGGAGCAGCCAAACTCCAAGGACCGGGAGGTGGCCGCGGATCCTTGCACAGGTGAGCAGGACTGTTGCAAAGAGACCGGTTGGGCGAAGGGACTGGTGGGGGTGTAACAGGAGAAGCCCTGTTGGATCAGGCCAGGGGCCCCTCCAGTCCAGTACTGGCCAAGCCCAGAGGCCACCAGTGGGGCTGGAAATCCCGAAGCCCTCCCATTCTGGGCCCCCGGGCAACAAGAAGACAGAGCATCCCTGCCCCAGACAGAAGTGTCCCATCTATGCCTTGTGGACCTCTGCTCCAGATGTTCATCCATGAGAACGCAAGAGAAGCCCTGTCGGGTCAGGCCAGGCTGTTGTGTTTAGTCGCTGCTCTGATCTCCCCTTTCCCTTGCAGAGCCCTTGATGTCTACGCCGGACATCTTGTCCCGGATAAAGCAAGAAGAGCCTTTTGCTGGGGGAGGGCCGTTCCCGGAAGAGAGGGGCATCCCTACAGATCCTTGCGCAGGTGACGGCTCTAACCACTCGACTCTTCTCTCTTGTGGGGAGAAAGTGCGCTCAGGAACACCGTCCTAGTCGGGTTGCGCACTCCGGTGCGGTTCGGCCACTTTGGCAGTCAGCGAAGCCCCAGGTGGACAGCAGCACCTTGAAGACCAGCCAAGATGTATTCAAGGCGTGAGATTCCAAGGGCGGGTCTGAGGAAGAGAGCCTGCCCTCCAAAGCTCCCGCCCTGAGTCCATCTCGGTTGGTCTTCAAGGTGCCCCTGCTGGACTCTGATTCTGTTGTGCTCCTTCAGACCAACACGGCCGCCCACTTGAACCTGATCCTAAGGGCATTTGGGATGCTGCATTTGGGAATCCATGGGGTGGCCGATCTTGCAAAATTTGACCCCAGGATGCTTTTGTTTCTGTCAAATTTCACAAAGTCCGGTGTTCCGGTATTTCTTGCAGTCCTCTGGGCAAGTGGAGTTGGCAAGATCCCTGGGGGGTGAGCCGGGGGCCCTGCCTCTGTGGGCCTCCTTCCCACGGCCGCCTTGTTGTCTCTCTTAGGGGCCGAGGCTCTCATGGCTGCTCACGACTTCTTGTCCTGGATCAAGCAAGAGGAAGAGCCGTGCGTCCGGGCCCACTGGGAGCCGGCAGAGAGGGACATGATGGCCGGGCCTGGCCCAGGTGAGGGCAGACGAAGCCCCCCCCCCCCCGAGGTTCCAGGAAGACCCTTACGGGAATGTCACATCTCCGCTTATCCTGAAACTCCCTCGCTCCCTTTGGCTGAGGCAGCTTCTCTGCTGCTGCTCTGTGCCTGGCAGAAATGTGCCCAGGATCCATTGTGTGGCACAGCGCAGGGACTCTTGGCCACTCTTTGCCTACTCCCGAGAAGGCCGCTTTCTCAGCCTCCTTGCTTGTGGAGCTTTCACTGACCCTGGGGAGCCTCTCAGCTGCTGCCGGACTTGATTGTCATTCTGCAACTACAGGCAAACAGGAACACTCAGCATTTGGGCTCTTTGTGGGTTTCAAAAGCCGGGGTGGAAATCAGAAGCACCCGGCTTGTCTTTCTCCTCCTGTGATAACTGGTGGGTTCTCCATCTTTGGAAATGTTTAAGAAGAGGCTGGAGAGCCATCTGACGGAGAGGCTGATTCTGTGAAGGCTCAAGGGGGTGGCAGGTGACAGTGGGCGAGCGAGAGGGATGTGAGTGTCCTGCATAGTGCAGGGGGGTTGGACTAGATGACCCAGGAGGTCCCTTCCAACTCTATTATTCTATGATTCTAAGGTTCTTCTCACTGGGTGGCAGATGTGGGTAGATTGTGGACTTCTTGGGCTGTCCTAAAGACGGGGGGAGGGGGGATTAGCTCAGAGACCGGTTGGGGGCTGTGCACCTGAAATGTTGAGGAATTCCCCCTCTGGGCTGAATCCTGCATGCTACAGATCCTGCGTGTTCCAACGCCTTCGTCCCTTGCAACAGGGGTGGATAATTCCGGCCTTTTTCTTTCTCTCTTCCAGCGGGTGACGGGATGGCGGTCAAGGCAGAGGAGCAGCGCCAGCGACCCGAGGAACCAGCCAGGCCTGGGGAGCCTTTGTTCCAGGGGGAGCCGCCCGCAGCCACCGCCCCCGTGGAAGCCTACGGGGGCCCGTGCGGCCAGGCCCCGCCACCCATGAGCCCGGCCAGGAGCCGAGCGGGCAAACCCCTCGAGTTAGACAGTGAGCTGCAGGGCATCTTTGCGCCCCAGGGCCCCGCCGAGAGGCCGCACGGCTGCAGCGAGTGCGGCAAGATGTTTGGGGTGAAGAAGAGCCTGAAGGTTCACCAGCGCAGCCACCACGGCCAGGAGCGGCCCTACGAGTGTGTGGAATGCCGCAAGAGCTTCAACTGCCACTCGGGGCTGGTGCGGCACCAGATGACCCACCGGGGCGAGCGGCCCTACAAATGCGAGGAGTGCGGCAAGTGCTACAGCCGCAAGGAGCACCTGCAGAACCACCAGCGGCTGCACACGGGGGAGCGCCCCTTCCAGTGCCCCGTCTGCGGCAAGCGCTTCATCCGCAAGCAGAACCTGCTCAAGCACCAGCGGATCCACACGGGCGAGCGGCCCTACCAGTGTGCCGAGTGCGGGCGCAGCTTCCGCTACAAGGAGTCGCTCAAGGACCACCTGAGGACTCACAGCACGGAGGCCGGGCCCCCCGCCCAGCGCCTCCTGCCCCCCCTGGCCGGGGACCCGCTCCCGTAATGCCGCGGGAGGCAGGGAAAGGAACCGTGCTGCCTTTGCCGGAAGGTTTCCTGCTCTCTCCGCTCTCCCTGTTGCTCCCTTTTCCGGGCCGTCCAGAGCTCCAGACCCGCCTGGTGTTCAGGGGAGGACCACCGCGAGGACTGCCGGAGGCTGAAGGGGGTCTTTTCCGAGACTGTGGCTGGAGTGGGAGGCTGAGGTGGGCCGTGCCAAGGCAGAGGGGCCCCTCCCACGCTACCAAATACGTACTGCTGTGGGGGTTGGGAGTGGATGGCTCCTCCACCAGGCCCCCCTCCCCCAGGCAGACCGACCTGCAGGGGACTGGAGCAGCGGGCCGGTCTCACCACTGCACGCCGCCAGCACCTGGCTCGGGATGGACGTTGCAGAATCTTGCTGTTTGTCTTCAAGCCCTCATGGAAGGGCCAAATTACGGCCCCCAAAGGCGCAGGGGCCGAACTCCAGCCCCACCCGCCTCATGTCTGCCAGCCCTCTGTTTCCAAAGGCTCCATCAATGATTTTAGCAGGATGTCCTTTGACAGTGTTGGGGCGGAATGGCTGAAAACTGGCTGTTGTTTCGGTTTCCGCACACCCGAGCCAGACCGTTCCCGCCCTCCGAGTGCAGAGGACCCCTCTCTTTGCGCTGGCCTCTGGGGCAGCCTCCAGCCCTGCCTGCCTCCATTCCTGGCCTCCGAACCCTTTGACCACATGCACCTTCTGCTCTCTTTCTTTCTTTCGTTCTTCCGCCTCGCCATTCCCCACCTCCTGCAAATCTATTTATTCTTCTTTGCTCCTGCCTTCCTCCCCATGCTGCAGCGATTATTTTAACTTTCTTTTAAAGCTCATGACGATGCAGTCCCGCTCTGTTTGAAAGGGGGGAAAAGTATTTCCAGGTGTAGTTTTGTATGCAGGGTGCGAGGGAAATAAAGATCGACAAAAGGAACCGTTCCACTGGGCGGGGGGGTGACTTCGGGGGCTCTTTCCAGAACGCGCCTGGCCGTTCAGAGTCTGAGGAAGCCGGGTTGTGCAGCCATTTTGTAAACCCTTGTTTGCTTAAATCTTGTTTTTACTGGAATCTTCGCCTCAGTTTGCAAATGCCATTCCCGAAAGGGTGACGGGCCAGAAGAGATGCATGCTGGGAGTTCCACTGTTGGCACTTTGAGCATCTTTTTAAGCTGGTTTTCAGGGGCACAGTGGGAAGGAGGTTTGGCTGTTTGCACAGGAGGAGGGTTTACCCCCCGTATACACACAAACATACAATTAAACCCAAGGTTAATTTGAAAGGTGGCGTCAGAGGAGAGCTTTACAGATCCCGTGGATCACCAAAGAGACAAATTGGTGGGCTCAAGAGCCAATCTGGCCTGACCTCTCCCCGGAAGCTAAAATGGCTAAATTATTCTCCTTAGGTCATATTCTGAAAAGTCCCCCGGAAAAGTGGGTGGCAGCAGGAGAGCAAGGGTGCGTCGGCTCAGTCCAGGAAGGGCCTTCAGATTGCAGCACCTGAGTGAGGCTGTACACAGGAGGACATTTTGGGGGCCAGGAATTCATCGGGTTGCCAGAAATCAGAAGCAATTTGACGGCATTTAACATGCACCGAGTGTAAAGTCCTTGCATTTAGTGCCTTCTGGGGACCCACAGGAGATGTTTGAGCAGAGAGTGGGATGTTAAAGGGGAACTCAAGAAAGGGCCACAGCTGGGTTTGAAGACCAGGGCGGCAGTTCATGTGGGGCAGCGAGAAGGGAGAGGTTTGAGTGGTACCAAAACCTCCCATCTTTTTTCCTAAGCTGCCTGCCCTTCACCAAGTTGAATGTTGAAACATTCTCTGTCCCGGCCACTGCAAGTCTTCTGAGCTTCACCAGAGTGCTTCCCTTCCACGTTTTCAGCCTTGGCACAGTGCTTGCTTTTGAAAGGAACGGAGATTCTCCAAGCTTCCAACCACTGCTGCAGGTTTTAGATTTAGGAATGCGCAGAATACAGTCAAGTGCACTTAAAGCATCTAGCATGCACCCCCCCCCCCTTCCCCGAGGCCTAGCTGTGGGTCTCCTGGCATCTGCGTAACAGGCTCTCGGCAAGAGGCAGCAAATGCCAAATGCCCGCTGGTTCATTACCACAGCCAAGGTCTGCACGGCACATGCCAAGAAGAGCACAAAAGCCCCAATGCTGAATCGGACCAATGGCTCAACACCAGAAACTTCTTTCATACAGGGGGCAACGAGGGTGGCCTTGCAGCAAGGAGGGCCCCCCATTGGCTGCATTGGCTTCCCTGCCGCTCTTGGTCCCCAGCCTCTTCTGTGGGTCATCCCCACATTCCTTCTGATCACTTCCATATCTGATGTAAAAGCAGACTTGCCTGATTCATGCTTTTGTAACATGATGGCTGGATTACTGCAACAGGCTTTCTGTGGGTCTACCCTTGAAGACAACCTGGAAATGACACCTGGTCCAGAAGGTAGTATTGTGCCTGAGAACAGAGTTCTGTTCAAGGTGCCGGTTATGACCTTGAATGCTCCTCAGGGCCTGGCACCCACGTTTGAAGGATGGTATCCGTCCATATTTCCCTCTATGCCAACTTTGGGCGCAAAGTGGGCATCTCCTATCTCACCACTCAGGGTGGCCCATCCAGCCTTGTTCAGAGCCCCTGCCTTCTCCATCGTGGTTCCAGTTCTGTGGAATGGGCTCCCTAAAGAGAAGAGCTGGGGGGGGGGTTATACCCCACGTTTTACTACCTGAAGGAGATTCAAAGCAGCTTACATTTGCCTTCCCTTTCCTCTCCCCACAACGGGCACCCTGTAAAGTTGGTGAGGCTGAGAGAGCTCTGAGAGAACTGGGACTGGCCCATGTGGGGGAGTTTGGAATTGAACCCAAGATTAGAGGCTGCTGCTCTTAACCAATACACGGGGGGGAATCTTCAGGGACCTTCTGTTTGCCAGGGCTTCTGAAGGGGGTGTGAACGGCAGGCATTGTTGAAGAGAGGGTAGGTGGGAGTTTGCTATTCTGTTTTTAACTGGGTTGGGTGTTTTTTTAACTCTTATTGTCAGCCACTTTGAGCCACCATGACAGGCAGGGCATACCGGATTTCATGAATCAAAGTTCTGGTCACTCCAAGAAAAGCTGCAGGAAGGTCAGGCCGTGGAACGTTCTGCAATCCGCCTCCTGGGACTGAAATGGTCAGGGGAGCATCTTTTGAAAGGCTGCCATTCCAGCGCCAGCCTAGAAAGGTGGGCCAGCTACCCCCGTTCCTTGGTGACACCAGAGAAAGGAGGGGCAGGTAGAGACTGTGGATTTACTCATCAAAATGCCTCCTCACAAACGTAAAACGCAACAAGTGCAGGATTCAACCAGCGCTGCTTGAAAAGATGTCAGCAGGGAAGGATACAACGCTTTCTACGGGCCTCTGGGCTGAGCAATTATCCGCTCGCTCGTTGCTGATTTGCATACATAGATTTGGACACGTCTGCAGATTCAAACTTTCTCAGTTCCTGATCATTGTGGGTGCAGTTTAAGTAACTAATGCAAGTCAGAGGGGGTGGCACCGTTCCAAGGCAGCCCGGCAGTTTAAAGATATGCTCACGCCTGAATTTCTGAGTGGCTTTCGCGCCTCGGTTTCCAGTCTGTAACCTGCCATCTTGGAGCTTATTGATCCGAATATGGGAAACTGTGTGTGCCTTTTAGAGTGTGAGCAACCACAACTTCATCTTTCCCGGGGTCCCCCTGGGCACCACAACACCTGCGCACATCTTGTCTGGGGCCCACCAAGTATTTTTAGAAAGGGGGCACGGCCAGGTGGCACTTCTGCCCAGCAGGGTTCATATTGTGACATCTGGACGTGGCCTTGTAACAAGCTGGGTTTTGTTCTGGGCCTGCAAACTAGGCTTCTAAACCAGGGTTATTCAGGGGAGCCTTCAGGTTTACCACTCTCCGTGTAGGAGCGAGTCAGTGTCAGAGACCCCTTTAACACCACCAGAGCGTTACGCTTTTGTCTGAATACGCACATAAACGTGGCTGCACATGAAAGCTATGCCCAGAACTAAACTTTGTTGTTATATATTATTCAAATTGATAAATTGGGCTTAAAGCTGCTTCCAGATTCACACTTTGGTGACCCACCGGAATCAATGCCTCTGAGGCAGTGCATGCGCACGTAAACCTATGCCCAGGATTAAACTCTGTGGCTCTTCAAGGGTCTGCTTTGGACTGTGGCTTCAGACCAACAAAAGGCTGCCCACGAAATCCGGCCTCCACCTCGTGTGTGACAGCCTGCCTGGGCCCCGCAAGGGAGAGGAGGCAGAGGCACCCTTCCCTCTCCTCGGGGACCCTGGGAGACCTCAAGACGGGTGGTCTCATCCCCAAAACGCAGAGCTGGGAAGTTGTCTTTGAGTTTGGGAGGGTTGGCAGAGCTGGTTCCGAGGGCAGTGAAAGCAGCACACCAATGCAGTGGCGAGATCCTTGACCGTCCCTTCTGGGCCTGATACGGTCCTTTGGTGGCCTCATCTGGTTTCCTCCTGCTGCCCGTTTGCAGGACAGACGACACCCTCAGTGGGCGATGAGTGACCACAGAGAGCAGGGCCACACTGGCTGGCGCTGCGCACGTGAAGCTGCCTTTGAGTGCGCCACCACTGGCTACTCAGTCTGGCGTCTAAGGCAGAGGTCTTTCGCACGGCCGGATCCTTTCCCCTGGAGATGCCGGGGATTGAGCCTGGGGCCTTGCTTGCTAGCCTTGTCCAGTCCCCAGCAAGGAGGATTTTACCACATCTACATCCGCTCTCCGGGGAAGCAGGAGAGGGGTCAGATCATGGCCCCCCAACCCTTTTTGACCCTGTGAGCACCTTTGGAGTTCTGATGCGGGGTGCTGGGGGCAGTCACAAAATGGCTGCCATGGCAGGTGGAGCTAGCCACAAAATGGCTGCCCTAGTGGGGGGGGGGGAGTCGGCCACAAAATGGCTGCTGTCAAAAGCGGAGCCAACTACAAACGTCCAGGGAGTGAAGTTATATGTAACTTCAATAGGAACACTTCAACAATAGGGTGCCAACCCGAAGCCGTCCTGGGCCCATCCCCACCTCGCCCTGCTTGCCAAAAGCCCCTAGTGAGCACCAGAGTCGGGGCAGGGGTCCCACAGAGCGCATGTAGGGGACCCCAGAGTCAGATTCTCCTCACTGCTTGGGGGGCCAACCCAGAGGCAATATTTAGGGATGGTGCTCAGGGGGCTCCCCTGGGGAATGTGGCGCTTGAGAGGGGGGCGCAGGGGGGCAGAGCGCAAAATCTCGTGGGGGGGGGAGGGCTTTGCTTCAGCCGCACGATGCGCCAGTCAGATCAGGCAAATGGCGACACATGATGTGGTTGGACGGTGGCTGCAGTCCTCAATATGCTCCCAGTGATATATCTGGTAGAACCGGTTCACTTTGACACGGCTTATTTAGCCCCAGTTAGGATTTAAACCAGAGTCTCTGCTACACAGTTATTTTCAGTTGCTATGTTTTCCATCTTGATATAGCATTTATTTATTTATTTAGATCCCTCCTGCCCAATTGCAACTCCAAGTGGCTCGAAACATACAGCATTTGCTGGCGTATAAGACTACTTTTCCCCCCTGAAAAACATGCCTCCAAGTGGGGGGGTCGTCCTATACGCCGGGTGGCCTTCAGTTGGGATAGACATAGCTGCCCATAGTGGCCCATAGCACTGTATTTTGAGTGGAAATGTTGGGGGGTCCAGTCATCTTATACGCCGCAAATACGGTAATTTCCTCACAGCAACCCTGCGGGTAGGCCAGGCTGAGAGTTTGCAGCAGTTCCAAGGTCACCCCGTGAGCTTCCATGGTAGAAGTGAGGCTTCGAACTCGGGTCTCCCAGGATCCTGTCCTCCGCTCCGTGGCCGGCCATTGAGGCTTAGGGGGCAAACAAAACCGCGCTGAGCCGAGCTGAGCCTCTCCAGGCGTGACTGTGCGGGTGGCGAGGGCAGGCTATTCCCCCCCCCCCCCCCGAAGCCTGACTGCAGCCAGAGCGGCTCCTTGAGTCCCACATGGCTCCAGACACGCAAGGCTTATGAACGCCACCGATATAGGATGGGCCCTTCGCCATCCTAAAACAGGACCAAGCCCATAGGGCGGCTACGGCCGCTTGAAAGGTGCCACTTCTGCACCACCACCCAGCTGGGCCAGGGTGCCGCCTCCGGGCTGGGCATTGCTGGAGCCCGGGAGGAAGCGCTGGCAGAGAGGCGTGACCTCAGCGGGGTATAATGCTGTAGCCCCCCCCCCCGCCCGCCGCGCAGCCATTTTCTTCGGGGGCGGCCGGACCCCCCAGCGCCGCAGCCGGGCTCCGGAGGCCAACTGCTCGGGGGCGGAGGGGGCTCTGGCCAGGCCGGGCCCCCCCGGGAAGGGGCTCGTGCGGGGGGCGCGGGGAGAGGCGCGCGGGAGGCGGGCGGTTGCTCCGCTCGGGATCCGACCCCCGCCCCGGCCCCGGCCCCGGCCCCGCCTCCCCTCCCCTCCGGAACGCCCCGGGACCGCCCCGGGAAGCGCCCGCCGCTCCTCCAGCCCAGCCCAGCCCAGCCCAGGCCTCCCCTCCCCTCCCCTTCCTTCCCCGGCGGGGCCATGGCCGGAGCCGGAGCCGGAGCCGGAGCCGGCGCGCCCCAGGTAGGGCAGGCACTGCTGCGGGGAGCCTCGGCCCGGCCGCCCCTGGCCCCCTCCTCCTGCTCCTGCTGCTGCTGCTGCTGCTTGCGGGGCGCCTGCCTCCCTGGCCGAGGGACTCCCCGCAAGCAGAAAGCTAGCGCGGAGCCCCTTGGCTGGCCGCCCCCTCCCCTCCCCTCCCCTCCCGCCGAGCATCCCTGCGTGGCGGCCCCAAGTTCGCCCGGAAAGCTCCCATGGCGGCGGGGGGAGGGGGAGGGCGGCGTTATTCCCGGGCGGCTGGCTTTCTTCTTGCAAGGATCTGCCCCCCCCCTTCCCCGCGCCCAAGGGCGGCTGCGGGGGGCGTGGGGGTCCGGGGCCGGGCCGGGGGGCTGGCGTGGCGTCGGCGTTTCCGGAAAGCGTCCCGGGACCCCTCGGCGCGGCCTTTGCTGCGGGCTGCTCGCGAGCCGGGGCGGAACGGCGTCTAAAGGGACCGCGCAGCTCCTTCTCGGCTTCCCGTTTCGCTTTCAAAGCACAACGTCCTTTGGAGCCCCCGACGCGGCCCCCCATGGAGTCAGATCCCCCCCCCAATCCCAAAAGACAGAAAGGCCCGGCCCGGCCCTCACCCCCCCCCCCACTGGCCAGACCCAGGGGGGGCCAGAAGCCCTCCCCCCACCCCCGCGCCAAGAATGCCGGCCCCTGGCCACGTTTGCCCCTCCTGCGCCCGAGGCCCTCCCGCCCCCTCCTGCATGCGCCCCTGGGCCTTCCCGGTGGGGCGAAGGAGGCCTGCCTGGCACCTGCCCGGCACCTGCCCTGAGCTTCCTGCCCACTAACCCTCCCGCCGCTGGTTCTTGCACTGGCAGACAGGGAGACGGATTCCGTTCCCATCCCCCTCCATCCAAGCTCAAGAGCCCCACCGTCCTCCTCAACCTTTATTCACGGGGGAGTTGTTCCCATCCTCATTTCGGGTCTCCTTGTCTTCGTTTCTTGCCTCAACATCTGGCAGAGGCTTTCGGGAGCCCCAGACCTTGGCAGGGACAGGACCCGGCGGGGCCATCTGGGTTCTCTCTCTTGCTGCAGGGCGAGATATATCCCTTTGTCCATTGCACGTTAAACTCAGGGTGGCAGAGGCCATTCCCTCCTCCTGCTCGGCATCCACATAACAACCCTGCGAGGTAGGGATGCTGAGAGAGAATGCACCCCGTGAGCCTCATGGCTGAAGGGCGATTTGAACCCAGGCGTGACATTAACCCAGGAATCGTCAATGCCCCTCCTGCCCTGCCCGCCAAGCGTTTTTAGGAAGTGCTCAGGGCTTCTGTCAGCAAGTCTTGTGATTGGCTGGGCAGCTTTTTAAAAAGTTGCAGCTGCCCCCACAGCACAAGGCTCTTCACGGTGTGGCTGAAGGGACGCCACTGTGGCTGACTCTGCCTCTGGCAGCCATTTTATCGCTGCCCACTCCCCAAAGGGCCCTGCTCTAAGATCACCTGCCTGGGCTGCGACTCAAGCCGTAAATAGGGGCAGGGGTGGGGTGGAGTGGGGTGGGGGGAGAAGAGTTCACAAACCCCACCCACTCTGGGTGAGCAAGGAGGAGGAAGTGGCCGGCCAGTCAACTGGCGACCGGAAACACAGCCAGCCTGTCTGATGCTCAGCTGCAAGACAGTGTTGAGGCTGGCACAACCTGCTTTCCTTTGAGCCAGGCGGGAGAGTCTTCTGACATCGAGATCCAGGCCGGAGTCCGGTGGCACTTTTAAGACCAACACAGTTCCGTTTGGAGCGCCCCCTCCGGCCCTCTGCCCCCTCGAAGTGCTCCTTTCAGTAGAATGGCTCTTAACCTTCGAGGAGGGCGGCATAAAAATATGAATAAAATAAATAAATAAATAACCGTTTCAAAACGGTTGGCTCGAGAGCCAGGTGGAAAGTTTCCTGGGGCCCCTGGCCTATTGCCTACTCCCCTCGGTCTACTCGTGCCGTCAATGTTTGTGGCAAATTCTCTGGCTTGGGGGGCTTAGGCAGCAACCCAAACGGGTGGTCTGAGAAAGGCTGCATTTGAGACTCGGCAGGTCACCGAACTGCACTCTGGTTCCGTGAAGAGCGGGGTAGCACTGCATCCTCCGCCACCCTCATCGGAGCCCCTCTCCTGCAAGACCTGCACACGAGTAGGGGGAAACGGTAGTGACGTGGCAGCCCTGAATTACGGATTGGAAGTCCGACTTTCCCAGAAACAGATTCAGATGAGTAGCCCTGTTGGCCTGAAGTTGCACAATGCGGCCAGAGTCCAGTCGGGCACCTTGAAGGCCAGCCCAGATTTATTCAAGGCGGGAGCTTTTGAGTGCACCACATCCTCGCGCACTGTTTGCTTCTAACCCTGGTTGAAGCCGTGGCCACAATCCAAAAGCAAGACCCTCACGCAGGTCACTTGCAGGAACTAAATCTGGGGACTACCTTTCTCCTTTCTGACTTTGCTTTAAGATCTGTGGCTTTTAACACCTGGTCGATGAATGACACAGCTTTTAAAATGGACATGTTTCCTACTCCAGGTCCAGGTGAGGTTTGAGGACGTCATGGTTCGTTTCTCCGAGGAGGAGTTGGGCCTCTTGGAGAAGTGGCAGCGGGATCTGTACGTGGAGGTGTTGACGGACATCTACGAATCGCTGATCATCATAGGTAAAGAGACGCTCAGGATGGGGAGGTTCTTTCGGGGTGAGCCCCCCTCCCCATTATAAGCTAGAAGCTGCAGACCTCCCGGGATATCCACTGTTTATTTCTTGCATGGTATAAATGAGTTTGTGCCGTACGCAGAGTGGGGGGTCCCACAAGTGACACAGCAAAGCATTCCACAGTGGTGGCCAAATGGTGGCTCTCCAGGTGTCCGTGGACTACAATTCCCACGAGCCTTTGCCAGCATTCCGAAGGAGACTTCAGGCTCAAAGCCTCAGGGGGGGGGAGGGGCCTTGGTGCAGAGCTTGCAGCTGTAGAATTCACTGCATTTCTGACAGCAGGATGGAGACAGGGAGGGAAGAATGCATGTAGACCGTGATCAGAAGTGAGTGCCCCTTTCAGACGGCCTACGTAATCCGTTTTGGTAGCCGGTGGCCAACGGATTTGTTGTGTCATTTTGGAGGCAACCGGCTGCTAACGGATGTTCTTTACCTTTTCATACAAAGCCTGGTTGAACCGTTCTTGAGAGTAAACCGCTTTCTTCCGTGTTCACCTGTTCTTTGTGCTCCTGAATCGCTAAGGTTTAAATGTCCAGTTGCACCACGCCTTTTCCCTGCATGAATGCTCTAAGTCAGGGGTAGTCAAACTGCGGCCCTCCAGATGTCCATGGACTACCATTCCTATGAGCCTATGAGCGAATGCTGGCAGGGGCTCATGGGAATGGTAGTCCATGGACATCTGGAGGGCCGCAGTTTGACTACCCCTGCTCTGCTTTAGCGCTAGACCAGTACAGCATTTCACTGCTACAGTAGCACTCTGGAGCAGAGCTCATGGGAATCGTAGTCCAGGGACATCTGGAGAGCCAGTTTGGCCTCCCTGCAGTCTAGTGCTATAGCGCTTAACTTAGAACCTTCAAAGAAAAGTTTGAAAAAGATTTGCACGGTAAAAAAGCGTGGTGCTCTTTGAAATGGCCAGAGAGGTTTCATGACATTTGCTGTATGAAATCTCTTTCCTTGTATCGATTTAATAGGAACTAGCCCAACAATGGATACCACCTGGTTTAGAATGGTAATGTGGACGGTCTCAGGGTCATCTTCACTTACTTCTCCTGGCTGCTTGAGGCTGGTCCCGCCTTGAGCAGGGGGTGGGACTAGATGGCCTCTATGGCCCCTTCCCCCTCCGGGATTCAATTGTTGCATCCTTTACCACACTGGGTTCTCTTTTTCTCTGTGAGCAGGGAATCCAGTGACCTACTCTGACTTCATAGCGTGGTGGAAACAGGGTGAACAGCAGAACTGCCCGGGAAGCCAGGAATCCAGAGCAGTTGATTCTTCTGCAAGTGAGTGAAAATAAAAAAAAGGATTTGGGTCTGAGAACAGGAGCCAGAATCTACCCAGCTGCACCAAAAGCGAGAGCATGTTGTTGCAAGGGGCTGCAGTGGTTGAAAGGAGTTCTGCAGCCGTCAGCTTGTCCTGCATGCAAGGATATGGGATTTTTTATGGGGCCTGAGCGTTAAGTTTCATGAGTCAAGTTCTTGTTTGGGATTACAGGGGCTGGATCAGACAGATGGTCTTTCTAGTTCCTCTACCCCACAGTTGCCCCCAAGATGGCTGTTCCTTCTCGTGGCTTTAAAAGGGGAATGGGCAGGTTCACCTAGCTTGATGTAGTGGTTAGGAGCGTATACTTCTAATCTGGCGAGCTGGGTTTCATTCCGTGCTTCCTGGGTGACTTTGGGCTAGTCACAGTACTGATGAAGCTGTTCTGGCTGAGCAGGAATCTCAGGGCTCTCTCAGCCTCACCCACCTCACAGGGTGTCTGTTGTGGGGAGAGGAAAGGGAAGGCGATTGGAAGCCGCTTTGAGGTGCCTTCGGGTAGAGAAAAGCGGCATATAAGTACCCACCCTTCTTCCTCATGGAGGGGAGACTCCTCAGGGCCAGGTGGAAACTCCATGTTCCGAGGCAGTAGTCTTAAAGCCGCCCACCAGGATGCTGGACTAGGAGGACCTTTGATTCATAAAGCTGCAACTCCAGGTTGGGAAGTTCTGAACATTTGGGGTTTGGGAAGGGGGGGGCTCAGGGGGGTGTGATGCAGTGAAGTCCACCTTCTGAAGCAGCCATCTGCTCCACGGGTGCCGAACTTTGTCATCTGGAGATGCATCACAGTCCTGGGAATCTCTAGCCCCCACCTGGAGGTTGGCAACCATAGCCCATTAGTCTGACCCGACCGCTGCTTTTCATTCACAGAAGGCTTCAGAGCCGGACCCCGAGGCAGAGCCGGCTGCTCCAGCTGCTGCCTGTTTGGCCCCTCCCAACGCTGTGATTCCATCACATTCCTGGGAATGATGCCCCGGGTGGGCTGGGCTGGGGGAGGGGCAGGATGCTCACAAGGGCCTCCTCGGCCCTCCCTCCACCGGCTGGGCACCCCCTGCTCTGTGTCCTCCACTGGCCCCCTTTGGCAGCACAAATATGAGAACTGGAAGGCTGGTAATGATTCCTTCCCTATCCTCTTGTCTCCGGCAGACGAAGGACTTGGGCAGATGTCCTCTCCAGGGGATACCGAGGCACTGGATCCTCCCACGATCGTCCACTGCAGAGCTGAGGAAGAGGGGGCTCCGTACGGCGGGCCGGGGGGGGCCCAGGAGGACTCACACGGGCTGCTCATGGCTGACGGGGGCCCGCGGAGAGACGTGCGCATGCCACAGCTGGAAAAGGCCAGCCCCGCCCCCTCCCGGGACGCAGCCGCAGCACGAGAGCCGCCCGAATGCCCGAGAGCCCCCGGGGGCGGCCAGGCGGAGGGGAGGCCCCACCTCTGCACCGGCTGCGGGGCCCGATTCCGCCACTACCCGTGCTTCCTGCTGCACCAGCCCAGTCACGAGAAGGCCAAGGTCTGGCTGTGCGCGCACTGCAGCACCAGTTTCCTGTTCCGGAGCGACCTCGCGCTGCACGAGGAGAGTCACTTCAACGAAGCGCTGGGCGCCTGCTCCCGGTGCGGGGAGAGCTGCCTCTGCACGCCCTCCCTGCGCTTCCACTTCGCAGCCCGGCCGGAGAAGAGCGCGGAGGAGACCCAGGAAGGAGAGCTGCGTAGGGGAGGCCGGCCCGGGCAGGAGAAACCCTACGCCTGCTCTCAGTGTGGGGAGCAGTTCAGCCTGGAAGGGAACCTGCAGAGACATTACCGATACTGCTGTCCGGAGCGGCTGCAGAGAGGCGGGGAGAACCGGGAGCCGGACCGGCCGGCCCCCAAAGGGAAGCGCTCCAGACCTGCCTGTCCGGGGCCTCCTGCCCAGTGGGCCTGCTCCCTCTGCAGCGCAAACTTTCCCAGCAGGTACGGCCTCTTCAAGCACCGGCGGAGGCACCACGCGGGGGAGCGCCACCAAAGCGCAACGGAGAGCGACAGAAGCGTGAGCCTCAGAAGGCGCTTTGGTGGCCGCAGTCCCGTGGGCGTCACGAAGACGCTGCACAGGTGCCCTGACTGCGGGAAGCGGCTCCCTTTCAAAAGGCAGCTGGTCGCCCACATGAAAGCCCACGCCGAAGAGGGCCGCTGCCGGTGCACATACTGCGGGGAACGCCTGGGCTCTGGCGAGGGCCCGCGGATCCACCGGGAAGAACAGGCCCCTGCCGAGCAGCAGCCGGAGAGCTCCCGCGGGGCGCCGGGAGGGAAGGAGCTCCGCCAGTGCGCCGTGTGCGGCAAGAGCTTCAAGAAGTCCTACTTCCCGGACCACCAGGCGTGGCACGCAGGGGTGAGGTTCCGGTGCTCCCTGTGTGGCAAGAAGTCCAATTTCTACAGCTCAGCCTATCGCCACTTTCTGGCCCATCGGAAGGGGGGGGACTTTTCCACCTGCTCCGTCTGTGGGGCGGGAATCCAGTCCGAGAGGTGCCCCTGCGCCATAGAGAAGTTTCGCCTCACGCAGAAGCCGCCTCCCCACCCTCGGGAAGAGACGGGCCGGCCGGCAGCAGGCACCCAGGACTTTTCACCCAAGCCCGCCTGAGCCCTCAGCTCCGTGGGACGGAGTCCAGCTCCGAGGGGCGCCTGATGAGACCCTGGGGGGCTCACACCGGCGGGCAGCTGCTCCAGTGCTCGAGCCACAAGCTCTGCCCCTTGTTGGCCAGAAGCCCTGGGTGAGGGCGGCCCCCTCCCAAATAAAAAGGTCCAGAGTGGTTTGTTCCAAGCGCTTCTGTTCAACAAGGTGAATGAAGAAAGTATGCTGTAAACCCCTGCATGCAATTTCACTATCCCCACGCTCTCTGGCTGCCTGAGCATTTCCCCCTGGGGGTGGGGGACAGGCCACAATAGAGGTTGAGAACACAAGAGAGAAGCTACGCTGGCTCAGGCCAGGGGCCCCTCCAGTCCAACACTCTGTGCCACACAGGGGCCAAAACCCAGGGGCCATCAGGAGGTCCTCCAGCAGGGCCAGAACTCCAAAACCCCTCCCACTGCTGCCCCCCAAGCACCAAGAAGACGGAGCACCCCTGCCCCAGAGTGCCCCCCCATCCCTTTGTGCTCCAGATGTTTCTCCAACTCCCCCTTGAAGCCCCCTCTGCTTGTAGCTGCCTCCATTTCCTACCGGAGGGAATTCCATGTGCTAATTGCTTTTTTTTGGGGGGGGGGAGGACTTCGTTTGATCTGTTCTAAACCTCCCGGCTCAGCCATTTCCTCCGAGTTGTTCTGTGGGACAGGGAGAAATGTACTAGCCCCCCCCCCCCTTCTCGATACCATGCAGACTTCTGTAGGCCTCCAATAATTCAGGGGTTTGCAGAAACAGGGATTGCCTCAGGTTTGCCAGGAAAAGTGGCAGGTGGCAGGAAAAGAGGAACGCCCAACGTGGGTTGGACTGAGCGTCCCGGAGGGGAGGGTCATACCTGGGGCTAGAAGAACAAAGTAACTTGACGGCCCTTGAAGACACACATGCTAGTGCATAGTGCAGGGGGTGGGACTAGATGACCCTTAAGGTCCCTTCCAACTCTGTGATTCTAGAGCCAGGGCTGAAATTCACACTTTGGTTCGCTTGGTTTGGGGTTTTTTTGAAAAAGAATTTATAGATATATACGCAAAGGAGTCCATTAAATGATTTGCATAAAATGCCTGACCAACAGCAACTAAGAACCCTTAACCCCCCCCCCCCCCGAGCCACCAAGAGTATCAAGCCGGCTCACACTAACAGGCATCGAATTCTCCCTGGCACACGAATGCACGCACACACCCCTTTATGCACACGTAGGGCTCTCCTTCACGCACACCCCCTTCTGGCCTCGCCTCTGCAAGAGAGCAGATCTGCAGCCCCAGATGGACACCCAGCTCTGCGCCACGGAGCGTCACTGAGGGCCGGTGGGGTCGGCATCCTCCCAGGCCCATCCGCGCTGGCCTGTCTTGCCCCACAATGTTTTGGGGTTTACATTCAATGACAGGAGAGTCCGTTGTGCAACCATGCGGCCGCAGGGGCTGGTCCTGTCCTGTGCATCCCCACTCCAAGCGAGGCATCCGAGGAGGCTGAAGGCACAGGCCGCGGCCCCGATCCTTCCGCTGCACCTGCTCCCCCCCGGGGGCTCACGGGCTGTGGCCGGCCTTCCCAGAGAGGACATGCGCCCTGGTGCCTTATGCTCAAACGTACTTCCTCAGGTCACATATCCCTTCCCATCACACACACGCTCCCTCTCTCTCTCCCTCCAGGGCCTCAGTGCATCCCCCCATGGAGGACATCCTGTGCCTTCATATGCACACACGTGCGCATGCGCAGAGTCCGTGTCCGTTGGCCTGGCGCGAGCAGCGGCCCGTCTGGGCTAGCTATTTGCCACGAACAATCTCCTGTGTCTGGAGGCGGAGCCACGGGGGCGGCCCCGACCTCGACGGGGAATGCCACGGGGGCTTCTCGTGACCGCGGCTGCCTCTCCCCGGCCAGCGCCAACCGGGGGTGGTGGTCCAGAACGGCCCTCTTCGCTTTTGAGGGGGAGGAAGAGGGGGGCAGGATGGGGCAGGGTCTCCGTGGCGACCGCCTCAGGCGGCAGGGGCGGGGTGGCGGGCACGGGGAGGGTCTGGGACGCTCTCTCCTGCCGAGAGGCCGTCCTCTCCTGCCGCAAGGTCCTCAGCTCGTCGCGGATGTCGGTGAGGATTCCCAGCAGGCGGAACTGGAGCTCCCTGTCCCGGGCCCGCTCCTGCCGCTGCTGGGCCCTCTCCTGCTGCCACGCGGCCAGCTCCTGGTGGTACAGCCGGTCCCACCGGTCCTCCATGTCCATCAGGCTGGTCCTCCACGTTTCTCGCCTGCCCTCCCGCGGGCGCGAGCAGCCCATTTTCCGCGGCAGAGGCTGCGAAGGCGGCACCCGGTCGGCGTGGGGAGACTCGGAGGAAGGCAGCGACTCCTCCGTGAGAGCCCCGCCATGCAGCGGGGACCGCGACCGCGACGGCTCCTCCTCGGGCCTCTCCCACGTGGGGCCCATCAGGACCCGGGGAAAGGAGCCCCTCTCGGCACTCTGGCTGGCCGGTTCCTCCTCCTCCTCCTCCTCCTCGTCCTCCTCCGGCTGCATGGCGGGGAGCTCAGAGGTCCCCTCGCGGCCCCAGTCTGAGTGGGCGTCCAGGGAATTGAGGGGGTCCTCTGGCAGGGACGACACTGACCCCTGCGAGTTGCACCGGCGGATCCGCACAGCCTGTCGGCCAGACGCCCTCCCCTCTTCCTCAGCAGACAGCCGCGACTCCACGCCGATCCCGCCCTCCGTCTCCGGAGCAGCTCGCTCCTCCTCCTCCTCCTCCTCCTCCTCCTCCAAGAGGGACGCGTAGGACACCAGGGACTCGTTCCGCAGGGCAGGAGAGACGGCCAACATGTCAGGGCTTCGTAGCTCCGGCCCCGACTCGGCTGAAACGGGAGCGAAGGAATAGAATGAGCAGGGCTCCCCTCCCCAAGCACCCTTTGAATGGGCACTCTCCCAAGCGGCAGATGCGACCAGCACCGGAGGGAAGCACGGGTGTGTGTGTGTGTGTGTGTGTGTGTGTGTGTGTGTGCATGGTGACCCTTACCAGAGCTGCTCTGCCCTTCGCCTTTGCCGTAGTCACCGATCGCAGGCGGCTCAGGGCTCTGTCCGGCCAACCGTGGCCCCGCAGAGCCTTCCATGGCGGGCAGCGAGGAGGCCTGCCCGTTGGTGTCGATGAAGATGCCGGGCTGCAGGGGCACGAAGGACTGCTTGGACGCCCCCGGGAAGAAAATCTCTGCAGGAGAAGACCACCGCCAGCTTTAGGAGACCCCTTCCTCAAGCATCGCACCCCCCCCCACAGGGAAAGGGCGAGGGAGTGGGCAACAGGCTGTTACGCTAACCCTAGGCGGTTCGCTCCAGCCCCACAGGAGGCCCCGTCCCCCAAACAAGACAAGAGCTCCATGGGTGGGTGGGTGGGTGGTGCCTGTGGGATCTGGGCCGGCATAGCGATGAACTCAGCACGGCCTCCCTGCATTTTCTGAGCATTGTCTGCTCAGACTGGCAGCTGCTCTCTTCCCCTCCCCTCCCGCCTGGTCCTTGGAGCTGGAGATGCTGCCGGGGCTTGACCTGGGCACCTTCTGCATACCAGGCAGGGGCTCAGCCTTTGAATTATGGCCCCCACCCCGCGGCATCCCAGGCGGCATCCCCTTCTCCTGGGGAAAAGGACAGGGCTCCCAAGCACCACAGGCGTTCCCCAAGCAACGAGGGGACCCCGAGAAGCCGCTGCCTGGAGTGCCCGCCCCCTTCACCCCCACCCTCAGGGTCCCCAGCCCTTCCAGCTCCCAGAATGCCTTGGGCCTCTGCCGGAGACATCAGCGGCCACACAGCTCCAACCTTCCGAGGAGGACGGCCGGGAAAGAGAGGCCCAGAGGACAGAGCCGGCTGCTTCCCCGTCAGCGTGATCCCGGCCAGCCCTGCCGCGGCTTCCACACACGTGGGGTCAGGGGCTGGCAGGGGCCGCTTGCGGGGGGGGGGGGGTTGCCACACGGGGAGAAAGGGCACAGAAAGCTCACCCTCCGGTGTGGGCAGAAACAGCCTTTGCCTCCCCATGGGGGGGGGGGGGGTCGTGCCCTTTCAACCCACCCTCTGTGCACTCCTGCCACCCGGTGGAGCCATGCCGCTCCATCGAGGCACCTTGTGCGGGGGGTGCAAGCACACCTGGGACTCACCTGGGTCCAGGACGATCTCTGGCTCGGAGTCATGGGTGGGCTGGAGGAAGGTGGAGGCCACCATCTTCTCGAGGGGGGTGAGGCGGGGCTTGTGGGGGGGCCCCGGCCGGTGGAGCGGGAGGGGCTTCTTGGCCGTGATCTTCTTCTTGACGTCCAGGCGCAGGTCCCGCCATTTGTGCTTCAGGTCATCGATGGAGCGCTCCGTGTAGCCCAGGAAGTTGACCCGGCTCTGGATCTGCGTCCACAGCTGTTTCCGGCGGACGGGGTGAGCCCGGAAGGACTCCGAGCCATACAGGGCGCTGAAGTGGCGCACCACGTTCCACACCAGCGTCTCCGTCTCGTCGTTGGAGAAGTTGGCCTTCCTCTTCCGGCCGGTCGCATGGGCTTGCGAGGCCGCGGCTGAGGTGGAGGGGGGAGAATCAAACTGCGGTCCCCATTTGTCTCGCTCCCTCTCCGCCGCCGAGGGAAACATTGGGGTCCGTGGGCCGGAGGGAGCCGGAGGAAGGGGGAGCCAGAACGGCCCCTCAGGCAGCCCCGGCGGCAACGCGAAGGGCTCCAAACGGTCCCTGGCCAGAGACCCCCGACCCCATAAGGAGGGTCAGCGGCATGGAGTCAGGAAGCCTCGCCCCAAAGAGCCCTGAAAACAAAGAGCAAACCAACATGAGCACAAGGGCAGAGCATGACCCCCGCGGTGCCCACACTCCCGTCCCAAAAACAAGATCCCCAACGGCTGCTTTCCAACATCCGGTAGCCACTAAATCTTGCATATGCAGGCTGATTCACTCCCTCCCTAATGATATAAGGCTCTGCAGGGCCAGCCACAGGGCAGGGAGGCCGAGGCCTTCCCCAATGCTGCCTCCGGGATCCAGAGAATCAGGGCCGGGCTCTGCTTGGGTCCCTTGGGTGCAGCAGCCCTGCCGAGGAGTCTTGGGCCAAGCTTTTGCTCTGGACTCATTGTGGCCTGCAGACGGGCCTTTCCGATGCCCAGAGCGTCTCTCCACCGGCGGTAGAGCAGTGAAGAGCGCCAGGCTGGGGGGCTTTGGTTCGAATATCCGCTCATGCCACGGAAGCTTGCTATGTGACCTTGGGTGCATCTGTTTCTCTCGGCCTAGCCTACCTCACACGGTTGTTGGGAGGATAAAACGGAGAACACTGAAAGCCGTTTCGGTCCCCACTGGGTTGGAAGGTAGGATGCAAGGGGCGATTAAGCAATTTGAAATAATTTAACGTCACGCATTGTCTGGCCGAGGGCCCTCGGGTCACAAAGGCTGGTGCCGGGATAAACATCGCAGCAGCTCATACTGGCAGAGAGTTAAAGGGTGTGGAGATCCCGGGTTCAAATCCCCCGAAGCTGGCCGGGTGACCTTGGGCAGACCCGCCCTACCTCGCAGGGTTGTTGTAAGGCTGGCACAGAGGAGAGGAGGCGAAGGAGGTCTCCAGCGGCAGCCTGCGGATGAACGCGGGGCAGAGACCCGACCCGACCCACCCGGGCTTCGGCTGGGAAAGCCCCCCCGACCCCCGACCCCCTCCCTCCGGCCCTTGTCCGGAGGGGCCCCCGCGCAGCACGGCGGGGCGATCCGGGGCGATCCTGGGGGCCGCGCGGCAGGGCTCCCCCCTTCCCTCCCTCCCTCCGGCCGGGCCTGTGCGGGGAAGGCCGCGCGCTCCCGGGGCGCCCCTCCTGCCGCCGCGCAATGGTGCCCGCCTGGCCTGCCGCCCGGTGCCCGCGGCGCCCTTACCCGCCCCGCTGCCGCCGCTGCCGCCGCCTCCCTCCGCCGGGCCCTTCCCGGAGCGCCCCGCGCCCGCCCCGCCCGCCCGCGCTGGACCAGGAGGAGGAGGAGGAGGAGGAGGGCCCGGCGCCGACTTCCTCCCTCCCGCCCTCCCCTTCCCGCCGCCCGGAGCGGCCGCTGCCCTCTGCTGGAGCCCGCCGGCCCGGGAGGCTGCAGCCACCACCGCCGCCGCTGGATCGCGCATTGCGCCGCGCAAGTCCCGCGCACGAGGAGCGCCACGAGGAGCGCATCCCTCGCGGAATCCGGCGCCACGCAGGGAGCCCCATAGCCGGCCGCCTGCCCCCCCCCCGGGCGCCCCCCACCTCCGAGCCCGGCCTGCCCGCCAGACGCCGCCGCGCACGGCGATCCTGCCGCTGGCCTTCCGCCTTGGCCCTACTGCGCTTGGGCGCGACCCCTGCGGACAGAGGCCCTCCGGGGAAGTTGGAGCCGCCGCAGCGCCAAGGCCGGGCCGGAGCCTCGGCGACCCGAATGGTCTGCTAACCCCCCCCCCCCCTTCGCCCAGCCTTCCCTCCTTGGGCTCCGGACAGGCCATCTCGGAGGCACCAGCCGCCCTCGCTCGCATCCGCTTGGGAGCGAGGGGTCTCGGGGGGGTCTCGGGGCGGAGGCGGCAGGGCCCTGCCAGGGGCTGGGGAGCGGCCTGAAGGGGGCAGCAGACACCCACTCCCTGACCCCCGCACGTCCTGCTCATGGGCACAGGACCCCAAGGCCCATCTTGCAGGTTGGCCCTGGAGGCCCCCAGGAACGGGCATTTGGCGAGGGTGTCGTGAGGGACCCCTGAAAACACGCCCCCCCCCCCGAACCATGGCCCCAGCCATAACCCGAAGCTCCCCCCTAGCCTTAGCCCTTGCAAATCCCCACGGACGGGCGGGGGGGGGGGCTGCGTAAGGCAATGGCTGGTGGGGGTCTCGAGGCCCCCTGAGTGAGGGACGTCCCAGGCGTTGGCCAAGCCAGCAAGCCTCCTGCTCTTTGCCGGCTGCAGGCTCCCCCTTGGGAACGACGGCAGGCCCTGGGTAAGAGGAGACTCGGAGATGCCCAAGAGGGCAAGGGGGAAACAGGCGTCTGCACTGCCAACATGCTGACTTGACAGCCCTTCCTTGGCTTGCCCCCCATCTGCCCTGCCCCGGGTGCCTGGGGGAAGCGTGATCGAGCCCGATCCGGTCAGAGCCCAGAAGCTAAAGAGGGTCAAGCTCCTGGCTGGAATTGGCATGGGAGGGAAGCCTGGGGGGGGCTGGGGGGGGGCTACGCAGAGGCCGGCAGTGCAAACCAGCCCTTGCTTTGGAAAGCTGAGTCAGCTGAGCCTTGACAGCAATTGAAGGGGGTTTCTGATGGGCCAAAGGTCAGCAGGGACTCTTCCCCCCCTTGGTGCACCCCTGTCTCAGCACCGCAGGGAGAAACGTTATCGCAGGCCCTTTATTTCAGGGGGGCGTCTGACATGAGCCAGGGGAGAAGGGAGGGGAGGCATCGGGGGGGGGGTCCAGGTGGCCAGAGGTGCCCCCTCCCTCTGGGGGCGATGGGTTGAGCTCTGCGTCTTCTCTCTCTCTCAGCTGGCCAGGACGGTCATGACCATCCTCAGTATCTTGGCGGCCTTCCGCAGCTTCTTCTTCCATTTCTTGAAACGGCCTCTCGTCATCCGATGCAGCTAGAATGAGGTGGGGGAGGGGGAAAGAGGCGCTGCAGGAGAAGGTTTCCACGGTGGCCATCCCCACTCACTAGGCTCGCCAACCTCCAGGTGGGGCCTGGGGATCTCCAGTTCCTCCGGAGAAAATGGCTGCTTGGGAGGGTGGGCTCCATAGCATTATGCTCCCCTGAGGTCCCCCCTGCCCCGAATGTCACCCACTCCTGGCTCCACCCCCAACGTCTCCAAGGCTTCCCCAACCCAGAGGCCTCCGTGGAAGGATCCAGAGGGGCCTCGAGGCCTATTCTGCTGCCGCTGCTGCCGCTGCCCCCTCAGAAGCCCCCAGAGCGAGCCCCAGCCCTACCTGCCGGCCCACGTCCTCACACTGCACCACCATCTCGGGCGGGCTCCTGGCGGTGGAATAGAAGCCGGAGCAATTGCGGTGGAGCTGCAGAGACAGGAAGGAGCCCGGGGGCTTCTGAGCACAAGCCAAGCGGGGGCCCGGCCGGATCCGCTGGGAGGCACAGCCGTCCACGAAGCCGCAAGGCCTCTTAGCTTGGGCCCCCCAAACCTCCGGAGCCTGTGGACGTGCCTGGGAATCCGGCCCAGCCCGGGGGGCACACCCACCGATGGAGAACCCGCCACCTCCCGAGGAAGCCTGTTCCACTGAGGAACCGCTCTGACTGCCAGGAGCAGTTAGATATTAAAGACTCTGCGGGCAAGAACTGTTTAACGTTAACCTGGAAGGAGCATAGCCGCTCTTCTGTGAACTGTCACATTTACTGAGCCATGTGGTTTTTGCCCCTGCTGGAATACATGCTTCAGTGGGTGTGGCCACTTGGTTAGCCTGGCTGCCAGTTGATGGGAAAATAAATCAGTCATGAGTCAAAGCCCCCCCCTCCCCCATCAGCACTGATACTTGGCAATTGGCATTAGTGATGCTTCATAAAAGAGCTAATTATAATTCTGCTGCATTTGCTGGATGTGGCGAACGGTGCAGGACGGACATTCGCAAGCCCGTTTCCCGCAGCCCGGAGGCCTCGCTGGAAAGCAGGGATTTCCGGGCAGCTGAGTTCTGTGCTCAGCCCCGACTTTGGTGCTTCTGCAAGGCAACGTCCCTTCCCTGCAGAGTGAACCGGCTCTGGCTGACCTGCAGATGAACTGGGAAGCCTTACCCCGTGGGCTTTGTAGTCACACCGGTCAATGTCCGAGCTCTCCCTCACTGGGCACTCCGTCTCTTTAATGGAGAATCTCAGCGGCTGGGCAGAGGGGGCAGACGGATCCTGAGAAGGGGTTAAAGGAAAGGCTCGTATCATACCTCCTGCTGCTTAAAAATGGAGTCCACTGGCTGCTGGGGAGGCCAGCCTCCAGGTGGGACCTGGTGATTCTCCAGACTCCAGAGATCAATCCCCCTGAAGAAAACAGAGGTCTAGGAGGGGGGACTCTGTGGCCTTGGGTCCCACTGAGGTCCTCCCCAGGCTCCATCCCCTAACCCCCCATTTAGAGCTGGCAGCCACACCTTCCCCAGCCTTTGCCAGTGATTGAGGGGGCTGGGATTTGGCCTCACTGCCACAGCCCCCCCCCCCCTTGCAAAGCTGCCTTTTTCTCCAGGGGTAACTGATATTTGCCATCTGGAGACAAACCGTGATTCCCCAGCTGTCACCCAAGGGTGGGCATACCTGGGTGCAGGACCAATGCCACCTAAAAAAGGGAGAAATATTCCTAGGGAGAAATGTGGAGTTCTTCCCAGCCCGGATGTGGCAAAACTGGTTTTCCCAGTTTCTGTGCAATGCCCACTTTTGGTGCAGAAGAGAGCGCTTCAGTGATCACCCTTCAGAATCGGAGTTAACCAACATTGGCTGGTCTCTGGGAGCAGGATCCGCATCGGCAGCCCTGATCCTGCTGGGAAATGGGTGAGTGCAGAATCCCCCCTGGACGGGCTCCCAGCGAGGAGGCTCTGCCGGCCACTCACCCAGCCGGGCTGCAGCTCTGCTTCCAGCAGCCGGAAGGCGTTCCTCAGGCCAGACTCCCGGTTGTGGCTTTGAACAGCAGAGGCCAGGGCTTGCTCATAGCTCAGTGGCGCAGGGGGCACCGGGTTTGCCACAGCTGCCCCCAGGAGCAGCACCAGTGCAGCCCAGACGGCCTCCATCCCGGCTTGTCGCAAGTGTGTGCTTGTGTGCTGCAAACTCTGGCTCCTTTTATAGCCCCCCTCCCCCCCCCATTCAACTACTTGCAGCTTACGTGTCTCTCTCTGCCCTCTGCAGGAACCGCCTGTGGTTGGCCCTTCTACCAGGGTGGGAGATCAGTTGGATGTGGGGAGAGGAACCGTGAAATCCTGGATTCTGCTTGCAAAGCAGCCCACAAGGTGGCATGGGAGGGGATCACCTTGCTGGGAGGCTGTGGGGAGGGGGAGCTGTGCAGGGTAGCCCCTGGCCTAGGAGCTCAAGGGGTCCCTGCTGTCCAACTGAGGTCATCCTTAGAAAGTGAGGGGTTTTGGGTATCCCTCTTTTCATGTCTAAAGGAGTCCCAAAGCAGCTGACAAACCCTTTCCCCTTCCCCTCCCCACATCAGACCCCCTGTGAGGGAGAGAACAGCTCTGAGAGAACTGGGACTGGCCCAAGGTCACCCAGCTGGCTGCATGTGGAGGAGGAGCGGGGAATCGAACTGGGCTCGCCAGATTAGACGCTGCCACTCTTAACCACCACGCCGTGCTGGAACCAGGGCTGCCTACAACATATCTGTCTATTAGTTCTCCTCAGCCACCATGGCTGGTAGCCATTCATCCATTTGTCCTCTCTGAATCATAGAGTTGGAAGGGTCCATAGAGGCCATCTAGTCCAACCCCCTGCTCAACGCAGGATCAGCCCTAAGCATCCTAAAGCATCCAAGAAAAGTGTGTATCCAACCTTTGCTTGAAGACTGGCAGTGAGGGGGAGCTCTCCACCTCCTTAGGCAGTCTATTCCACTGCTGAACTACTCTGACTGTGAAAAACTTTTTCCTGATATCTAGCCTGTATCGTTGTACTTGTAGTTTAAACCCATTACTGCGTGTCCTCTCCTCTGCAGCCAACGGAAACAGCATCCTGCCCTCCTCCAAGTGACAACCTTTCAAATACTTAAAGAGGGCTATCATGTCGCCTCTCAACCTCCTTTTCTCCAGGCTGAACATTCCCAAGTCCCTCAACCTATCTTCATAGGGCTTGGTCCCTTGGCCCCAGATCATCTTCGTCGCTCTCCTCTGTACCCTTTCAATTTTATCTACGTCCTTCTTGAAGTGAGGCCTCCAGAACTGCACACAGGACTCCAGGTGTGGTCTGAGCCCCTGAATCTATCTCACCCCCTTTGAAAGCTGCTTCTTCCTGTGGCCATCAACACCTCCTCTGGCAGCAAACCCCAACTTTTGAACCACTCTCTGGGTAAAGGAGCACCCAGTTGCTTTGGGGAAGTAGGAAAGAAAAACAGCATGGAAGCCAGGATCCAGGAGCAGGGCCCCCGTCACCCGACTGTGTGTCCCCCCCCTGCTTTGAATATCAGAAGCCCCTACCAGGAAAGTCCTGCTGGTCTTTAAGGCTCTCCTCAGCCCAGCTCTTGGGTTTCCACGGCCGGCCAGGGCCCAAGAACCTTGCCTGGGAAAGCTTTCCTCATCAGCCCACCCGATCCCTGAAGGACCTGCGGAGGTTCCACTTCTTCAGAGCTTCGGTTGACGTGGCCAAACTGAGAGCAAGGTTTGTGGTGGGCACCTTGCACAAGACATTCCCCCCCAAAGCAACTGAAATCCAGGCCCAAATCATTAACCCCTTCAGCATGGTGTGGTGGTTAAGATTGGCAGCCTCTAATCTGGAGAACTGGGCTTGATTCCCCACTCCTTCACATGCAGCCAGCTGGGTGACCTTGGTCCAGTCCCAGTTCTCTTAGGGCTGTTCTCACAAAGCAGTTCTCTCAGAGCTCACGGACCTCACAGGGCGTCTGTGGTGGGGAGAGGGAAAGGTTTTTGTAAGCTGCTTTGGACTCCTTTGGGAAAGCAGGATCTTCAGAGGCCATGTTTGCGAGCTACGACTGAGCCTCGGAAAAAAGGGTTCGTGGGCTTCCCACGCCTTTAAGGTCAACTGCAGAGAACAAGCTGGGCTCTCCTCGGCAAGATGTGCTTCTCCCGCTTGAAGTGTGGCCACACTCCCTTTCCAGCCGGCGATGGGGGAGACTCTCTTCCCAGTAGGGTTACCCCCCTGCAGGTGGCGGCTGGGGATCCCCTGGGATTACAATTGATCTCCAGATGGCAGAGATCAGCTGCCTCCTGTGGAAGGTGGAGTCTATGGCATTGTCATCTACTGAAGTCTCTCCCTCCATGGAAGCAAGGGGGCCAATCAGTCAATCAGCCAGCCAGCCAGAGCAGGCAGGCTCTTTCCAAAGAAAAAAGACGTGTGTGTGTGTGTGTGTCGGGGGGGGGGCAGCCAATGGGGGCAGAATGAGTGCAATTGGCAACGTAAATTATCAATAACACTAAACTTCTCTCTATCGGTACCTCCAACAGAGCCAGGGTTGAAACACTAAAACATCCTCTCACGTCACTTTGTTTAGGCTCCCTCCCACCTTTCGCTGCACAAAGAGAATTCTTGGACCACGAACTCAGTCACAGGACCGATCCTAGCCCGAAAACTTGCTGACGTTACACTTCAGTCTTCACGCTGAGGCCAAAGTCTCTTCCGCGGTCACCTCTGAGCTCTGCCTTCTACAGCTTCTGCATCTGGCATCAACCGCTTGTCCATGAACGGCCAGGACATCCCTCGGTTGGCATAGGGCCCCGATGCTCGTGGGGTCTTGGGGCAACTGCCCGGTGTGGGCCTGCATCACGACAGCCCTGCAAAGACCCCGCAGCTTCATGCCTCAGTCCGCTCCCAAGCATTTCCTCTGTCACCAGATGGGTTAAAACGGTTGTTGTTAAGTCGTGTCCGACTCATCGCGACCCCATGGACAATGATCCTCCAGGCCTTCCTGTCCTCTACCATTCCCCGGAGTCCATTTAAGTTTGCACCGACTGCTTCAGTGACTCCATCCAGCCACCTAATTCTCTGTCGTCCCCTTCTTCTTTTGCCCTCGATCGCTCCCAGCATTAGGCTCTTCTCCAGGGAGTCCTTCCTTCTCATGAGGTGGCCAAAGTATTTGAGTTAAAATGGTATGGCAGGCCAAATTGTTCTTCCTTGTCTTTCCCCTCCTGCTGCCTTGGCTGCCCGGGGGTGGGAGAGATTGTTGAACACTCATTAAAAGAACTTCTAAATGCAAACATCAACTAATCCCTAGAATAATTTCTTCTTCGTCTTCCACACTGGGGAAAGATACAGAAGTGACACCTGGTAGAAAAGCTCATAATAAACCCCAGCATGGCGTCATGGTTAAGAACAGCGGCTTCTAATCTGGCAAGCTGAGTTTGATTCCCCGCTCCTCCACATGCAGCCAGCTGGGGGTGACCTCAAGCTCCTCACAGCCCTGATAGCACTGTTCTCACAAGAGCAGGTCTCTTAGGACACTCTCAGCCCCACCTACCTCACAGGGTGCCTGTTGTGGGGAGAGGAAGGCATGCCACTCTGAGACTCCTTCAGGTAGAGAAAAGCGGGGTATAAAACCATCTCCTTCTCCCTGGACAAAAGAGGAGGGCTCCCATTGACAAGGTCTGCAGAGAGGCAGACACTTTCTAAATTCACAGAAGGCACACAAATTCTGTGTCCGTCCTGCAGGGTTGTGTGCATGCATAGAATTCTAGCAGGCCTCTACATCTGACAGAGATTTCTGGCCCAGGAGCAGTGGTCTATAAATGCAATTAATAAATTAATAAATAAGACAACCAGCATGGTGAAGCAGTTAAGAGTCCTGGACAAAGATCTAGGAGACCCAGGTTCGAATCCCCGGTCTGCCATTGAAGCCTGCTAGCTGGCTTTAGGCTCGCCCACACTCTCAGTCTGACCTACCCAACAGGGTTATTGTGAGGAAGAAATGGAGATGAGGAGAATAAGGTAAGCCACTTTAGGTCCTCACTGGGTAGATATCTGGGCCATAAATTAAGTCAATAAACTGACACATAGAATGAAAGAGCTGGAAGGGGCTATAGAGGCCATCTAGTCCAACCTCCTGCTCAGTGCAGGATCAACCTGTCAGTCCATACTGGATTCACACCTGCAAAAACTTGGGAGTCAAAACCATTGGGAGTTCTGCATTTACTCCGCTGAAATAGGGGCCATGGCTCAGTGACAGAGCCTCTGCTTGGCCCACAGAAGGTCCCAGGTTCAGTCCCTGCCATCTCCAGCTGAAAGGACCAGGCAAGGGGTGATGGGAACGGCCTCTGCCCGAGACCCCCGAGAGCGGCTGGAAACCTGAGCAGACAAAATTGCCCTCGCCTGGTCTGACTCCATTTAAAGGGGGGAAAATTGATTTGTAAACCCCCGTATCCTTGTTGGCTTAGGGTGGATAACAACGTTAAAGACAGTACCTAATAAGTAATAAAACAGGCCCTTCGTAAAAAGAGCCTCCTGCTTTTACATCCCCCTGGGGGCTGCCCAGAGTTAGGGGGTCTCACACAGTGGACGGTTGTTCGAGTCGGCAGTTTCACGTTCTCCAAGTCCAAACCGAAGGGAACTTGAGTGCAAAGGTCTTTCTCTGGGGAAACTCCCTGTGGATCGTGTCTTTAGCAGCCATGCCTTCTCCTGCTGAATCGATCGCTTGGGGGACAGCCCATCCGTTGGCTCCCGGATCCAGCAGGAGAAATCCTCGGCTCTTGCACAAGCCTCCCCCAACGGGACCCACCGGGCTCTTTGGCAAGGCAAGGCGAGGATTTCAGCAGTTCCTCTTCCCACATCCAACGGCTCTCCCACTTGGGCAAACTGGCCGACCACGGGCATTTCCACAGCCGGAGGGACGTTAGCCCACCAGGGCCCAGCCCCCCTGGGAGAAGGGTATAAAAAAGCCACCTGGGGCTGGGTTGGGTGCGAGGCATCACCGACGGAAGCCGAGATGCACCACTGCTGGGCACTGCTGCTGGTGGTGGGGGCGGTCACGGCAGCCCCCACCAAGCCCACCCTCCTCAGCTACGAGCAGGTCGTGGCTTCCGCAGTGGCCACCTACAACCGGGACCTGGGTGCGGAGAACGCCTTCCGGCTGCTGGAAGCTGAGCCCCAGTCGGATTGGGTGAGTAGCTCAGGGAGTGAGCCTGGCTCCACGTGCAAGGGGGGGGGACAATCCCTCAGCAGCTCCCCTTCCCATAACTCCCCCTTCCTCCAGGGGGGAGAAATCCTTCCAGACAGCTCTTCTAAACATGCTTCAATTAGAATGCAGGATTTGCTGCCAGAGGATGGAGTGATGGCCACAGGAATAAACAGCCTGAAAACGGGATTGGGTAGGTTCATGGGGGAGAAGTCTAACAATGGCCACTAGCCCTGGTGGCTGAGGGGAACCTCCATATTCAGAGGCACTAATCCTGTTCCCCTGAATCCCAATGCCGGGAGGCAGCATCAGAGGAAGGCCTTGCATGAAGTAGTGGTTAAGAGCGGTGGCCTCTGATCTGGAGAACCGGGTTTGATTCCCCACTCCTCCTCCACATGAAGCCTGCTAGGTGGCCACGGGCCAGTCACAGTTCTCTTAGAACTGTTCTCACAGAGCAGTTCTCTCAGAGCTCTTTCAGCCTCATCTACTTCAGAGGCTGTCTGTTGTGGGGAGAGGAAGGAAAAGGTGTCTGTGAGATGCTTTGGGACTCTTACAGGTAGGGGAAAGCAGGGTATAAAAAACCAGCTCTTCTTCACCAGAAGGACTGGCTGCCCCCTGGGTGAGACAGGATGTTGGACTAGATGGACCCTCCATGGTCTGACCCAGCAGGGCTCTTCGGAGGTTCTTACGTTCTTATGCCAGTGGAGAAATGCCCATAACCTCCTCAGCTTTGGGCTGATCCTGCGTTGAGCAGGGGGTTGGACTAGATGGCCTGTGTGGCCCCTTCCAACTCTAGGATTCTATGATTCTATGATTTCTCTTACCCCACAGAATCCAATAGCCCTCGTTTCAAATTAGTATCCTATAAGAAAGTGGTTTACTTCTTCTCAACGTATTACAAATTTAGAGGGAAACAACCTTTCTCTTTCTTTTTACATCTCTAACAATCTTACTATTTATTGTTGACTTCAGTTTTAAAGGTTTCTTTTCCCTTGTTCTGCAAAACCACAAGTCATCCAAGTACTAGCAAGGGCCCACAGGCTAGCCGGGGTCATCCTGTGACGGTTTTTGCGGAGAGAGGCAGGCTGGGCTCAGCCCCGGGAGGTGTTCCATCTTCTCCCCGCACTCTTGGCTGCCTTAGTCTGCCCCTGGGCCGTGGAAGTGCCTGGTCCCAACCCAGAAAAGCAAAGAATCTCCCAGCCAGAAGCCAGGGCAGGTAGATCAGAGTTCTGCAGGACCTGGAACAGCACCTGGTCTTTCTTTACAAAGAAAAGCAACTGTTATTGATTAGGGGAGGAACAATCCGGTTCACATAAGCCAAAAAATATCCAAATCAGTGCTGATTTGGGATTTTTTTCTGGACATATCTGAGCCAAACTCAAGCCTTGGTGGTCCCCAGAGTGTCCCGGTGGGACCCCCACTCCTACCACGCGGGCTGTGTCCGTGCCCCCATCTGCAGACAGGACGAATCCCTGGACCAAATCTCTTCCTTGCAGGATCCTTCTGCCAAAACCATGCAGGCCCTGAAATTCTCCATCAAAGAGACCGTTTGCCGTGCGGAGGAGAACCCAGATCCGAGCCAGTGTGACGAGAAAGAGGACGGGGTAAGGCTTTCACACCTGAATTGTGGATGTGCTGTGAGAGAGGAGGCTGCCGGTCAGTCTGATGCGGTGGGGTGGGGTGGGGTGCTTGGTCAGAAGAGACACCTCCACTCATCCTGGCATAAAAATCCCAAAAGCCACCGAAGCATCGCTCCTTCTACGGACGGTGGTGGGAAGCAGCGTCAGGTGGCAGCCCATCTGGGACCACCTCTCATGGGGTTTCCTTCTTCTGTTTTTTGCATTATGATTACAAATCAAACAAAAAGACATGATGGTTGATTAAAAAAGAGAAAGGGAAGAAGTAAAATAAATGTGCCAATGAAATTTCTGAGTTTCTCTACAACAAAGGCATGCAGGGGTGGCCAAACGGTGGCTCTCCAGATGTCCATGGACTGCAATTCCCATGAGCCCCTGCCAGCAGGGGCTCATGGGAATTGTAGTCCATGGACATCTGGAGAGCCATGCCAGCAGAACAAAGCTTGAATCCCAGGGTACCTTTAAGACCAACAACATTTAATTCTGGACAGAAGCGCAGGCACCCTTCTTCAGAAAGCTCATCCCTCGGATAGAACTTTGTTGGTCTTCAAGGTGCCCCCGGACTCACACTTTGCTCTGGGGAGATCTTCCAGGCCCAGCCAGCCATCTTGGAGCCCGTGGAGTTCTCCAGAACTTTTGATCAGACTGGGGGTTGGTTCAGTTAAATAAAAAACAGTATTTGAGGGCTGAGGTGGAGTTGCCAATTCCAGGCCGGGAGATTTACTAGAGATTTGGGGGATGGAGCTTGGGCACAGTGGGGTTTGGGGAGAGGATGGTACTCAGGAGTAAAAGGCCATCATAGGGGGGGTAAAGGCCCCCCTTCCAAAACAGCCATTTTCTCCAGGGAAACTGATCCTTGTCATTTGAGATATGCTCTGATTTCTGGAGATAGATCTCCAAGCCCCAGCTGGAGGTTGGCAACCATGGATGCAGGAAAGACGCAGCACGAAAAAGGGACTTCCTTGGAAATAAATGTTGAGCTCACTCGATGTGGGGGGGGGCATTCGTGGGGCTGGGAATATCCTGGGCTGGACAATGCAGATCCATTCTGTTTGGTACCACGTGACACCACGTGACACCACGTCCATGCTGGCAACAAAGGCAGGCTTTTGCAAGCCACACAGCCAATTTTTGCAGGAAAACTCCAGTTTTGGACTCCAGTTTTGTTCTGCTGCTTCAGCCCTCTAGGGCTACACACCTGAATCTAACACAGTCAATGTTAAACTCTGAGCCCTTTTTCTGCAGGAGGCTCTCCCTCCGTGTATGTGTAATGTATATGTGTGCAGCTCTTGAACTCGGGGCTCCCTTGGGACTGATACCTGTCCTTCTTGGCCTGGCAGATTGACCGGGACTGCACTGCCTTCTATTCTGGTGACCAAAGTCCGCCGGTGATCATGGTCCAGTGTGAAGATATGGCCCAGGAGGTATTTTCTTGGCTACCCTAAATGACCTTCCCTGTTTCTTCTTTTGCACTCAGGCCGAGCATGCTGCCATAATGGGGGGGGGGGAGGCAGATCCCAGCAGGGATTACTTCTTTAATTCATTTGTATCCCCCCTTTCCCTTCCATGTGGACCCAAAGCAGTTCTTAGGGTTCTGCTCTCCTCCATTGTATCCTTACAACAACCCAGTGAGGTAGGTCAGGCCGAGAAGGCATGACTGGCCAAAATCTACCCAGAGAGCTTCCTTCCACATGCAGGGATAACCTTGACAATTGGCCAGCTGCGGTCTCTAAAAGCATGCTCTGGAACAGGGGTAGTCAAACTGCGGCCCTCCAGATGTCCATGGACTACAATTCCCAGGAGCCCCTGCCAGCATTCGCTGGCAGGGGCTTCTGGGAATTGTGGTCCATGGACATCTGGAGGGCCGCAGTTTGACTACCCCTGCTCTGGAAGATGCTCCACTCTGGGGTCTTCCCCATGGGCTCTGTGCTTCTGAGCATGGGCAAAAAGCCCCTCGGAGAGGAAGATTTAAAGACGTCAATGTAAGGAAAGAGTGCCCCTGAGCATGTGTAGAATTCTCGTACGCCATCTGGAGTCCTTGGTGCTGGAGCTGTCTCTTTGTGGACAAACTCCTGATGCTTTGAGGCAGCTTGTCTCTGCTGAACGGACGTCAGAAGACAAAAGCAGAGTCCAGTCGGGCACCTTGAAGACCAACCAAGATTGACTCAAGGCGTGAGCTTTGGAGGGCAAGCTTAGTCTGAGGAAGGGTGCTTGCCCTTGAAAGCTCACCCCTTGAATCAATCTTTGTGGGTCCTAAAGGGGCCTGGCTGGACTCTGCTTTTTTGTTGTTGTGCTGCTTCAGACCGACACGGCTGCCCACTGGACCTCAGAAGGAATGGCTGAGTGAGGAGCCCAGCCAGGGGGGAGCACGGTCGGATTCTTTTGGCTTCTTTACTCATTAGGAGGAGACAGGCCTGGTTTTAGCCTCATTCCCTTTGGATGCTGTGAGTCGGCTCTAGCAATCCTAACAGGATCACCCCCTTAAGAAAGAAAAGGCAGATTTTTGGGAGCAGAGGGAGCAGAGGGGGAAAGAGAGGGGAGGGAGGACGGTGAGGGGGAAAGGGGCATGCCCAATGCCTGATGGGACGCATTTTCGCAATGGGCAGCCCTGAATTAGACCCTGTCAGACCCCGCTTGAAAGGATGAAATCCAGTTTTCTGGGGATTCTGTTGCTGTAGGGCAAGCGAGGGGCCCATTTGGGGCTGCACCTGGAGAGGGAGATTTTAGTGCGTAAACGGGTGAAAAAGTCAGCCCTTTAAAAATGCAGATCCAAACTGCATCACTAGTGTGGAAACAGTCCGGCTGAATGATTCTTCCCCTTCTGCGCCACGGGGGTTTCTTCTTCTTCTTCTTCTTCTTCTCCGTCTCCGTTGTGGGGTGGGCCTGCAGTGGGCAAACCCGCCTGCCCCATCACAGCTCTTGCCCCTTGTCTGCCCTTCCCCGGCTGTAGCTGGACAGGATCACCAGGAGCCGTTGGAGGAAATTCTGGAAGAAAACCAAGAACTTTGTGAGGCAGCACGGGGCCAGCATCGGGTTGGCGGCCCTGCGGCTACGTGGATAGCAAGGGCTGAAGAAGAACAAGCACAAGTCGGCATCCCTCCCTCCAGGAGCCCCACTCCAGAGATGCCGCCCTGGGGGGAGGGTCGTGCCGGCCGACTCCGGGGAGCTTCCAATGCCCTCCTCCCTCCCTCCCTTCTCCTGCAGCCCCTTTCTCTGCTCTCAGCCTGAGGCATCCCAGAGGTCTTCTTCGGTAATAAAACACGTGCCATGGAGATTATAATTTGCAAGGACTTTGTTTTGCTTTCGTGTCGGGTGTCCCGGTCCAGGTTGGAGAAGGCCTGGAGACTCGGGGGGGGGGGGTGGGATATGGGGCAGGGAGGGACCTCAGGGGAGGAGAATGCTGCGGAGTCCCCCCTCCAAAGCAGCTATGGTCTCCAGGGGAACTGATCTCTGAGCTCTGAAACCAGGGGATCCCCAGGCCCCCCCTGCGGAGCAGCGTCCCTCCGGTCATGAGCCGTGTGGCTTTGGGGACGTCTGTCCACCACCAAGGCCAGATCCTTCCTATGGTTCTTCTTTGCTGCCAGCTCTGTTGCTATTGAAGAGAGCAAGTAATATCCTTGCCTTTGGGTGTAGCTTTTGCGATGAAATTGCACTAAACAACACATGTTCAGCCCACTTCTGATGCCCTTGGAAGCTGGATTTCAAAAGGTAACATGGCAAATTCTACTTGCCAAAATGGACTGAACTTGCATCATTTAGCATGTCTGAAATGTGGGGGGGGGGGGGGCCTCTCGCTCCCTGATCATTCACTCCATGGTAACTAGCCTCTATCCTGCCTTCCCTCCCAGGAATTTATTTATTTATAGTAAGAGAGAGTTATGCTCAGGAAGCTTGGACGGGATTATAACATAGGTAGCCAAGTAGGTACAATGGATATGCAGATGGAGTGGGGAGTCCCCCTAAATGCTAAAGTCTGTTTTAAATACACTTAATTGTATGGTCAGCAGGATCCAATGGTCCTCACAACAATCCTGCAGTGTAGTTTAGGCTGTGGTTGAGGGCTGGCTGAACGTCATCCTGCAAGCTTCCATGGCCCACTTGGGACTTGAATCCAGATCTCACATCGATCTACCTCTACGCTACGCTGATTCTCAGTAAATGCAATGGAGAGAATAGAAACTACATTTGGGGGGCAGCATAATTCTTTGGAAGTTATTCCCTCAGTCATGAAAAAAAAAAAAAGACTGATCCACTTATTAAGCTCTGCAATCTTTCAGCAATAGCATCTGAGGATTTTGCATGGGTATTAGATTATCTTCCTTGTTGAGGCTGCATCTGAAGGAATCTCCGAGCGAAGGACTTTGTCAAGGAATGGGAGATGTTTTCTTCCTGTTATTCCAGTCCCAAGTAACCCTCTTGCCTTCCATTCCTGCCAACTGATCTTGTGCATGCCTGGTGCTATGGGGCTAGAGTCTGCAGAACTATGGATCAGGCACAATCTTTTTCTTGCTCCCTATGTCATTAGTTGTGTGGGGCATGACAGGGTTGTGGGGGAGGGGGACAGAGGACCAGCCAGGAGACTTACAGGAAAGCTCATAGTCATGAGAATGTAAGAGCAGTAAAGATCCATCTGTCCAGGATCCCATCTTGCACAGAGGGCAACCAGTTCCTTGGGAGGGCCCACAAGAGAGCATGGAAGTCAAGGTCTTCATAAGAACATCAGAAGAGCCTTGCTGGATCACGCCAGTGGCCCATTGAGTCCAGCCTCCTGTCTCACCCAGTGGCCAACCAGTTCCTCTGAGGTCCAGCGACAGGGCGTAGGGGCCAAGGCCTTCCCCTAATGTTGCCTTCTGGCTCTGGGATTCGGAGGCTGATTTGCTCTGGATGTCAGTCTAGATTCAGATGGAAGTGTGATCCTGAAGGTTCCTGTTAGCACATCAGATTTTTAATCTCCAAGTAAGTGGTATTTAATAACTACGGATGCCAACCTGCAGGTGAGGCCTGGAATTTCAACGGATCTGCAAACCACAGAAACCTTTCCTGGAGACAAAAACTGTTTTGCAATACCGACTCCACCGTTTACGCACTGGGAACTTCACTGCCCCAGCTCCCGTGCAGGAGCACAAATCAGGGGCAGACGATGTGCACCAGGCCAAATGCTCCCCCATGTGGGTGCAGGAAGAGGTGGGGCCACCTGCCACCACTAAAACTCCAGCCTGCAGCCTGGCATGAAACCTCCAGGGTGTAAATGGTCTACAGGAGCATTCCTTCCGACCCGTCCCAGTCTCTACCTCCAAATCTCTAGGAATTTCCTGACCTGGAGTTGGCAATCTGGCCAACCGCGTGTCTCCTTCATGTGAGATTTATATGCAATGAACCCTTGTCGGCCCCATTTTGCCCCTTATTAAGACGCAACTATGCCAACTTTCGCACTAAGAGTATATCGGCAACAATTACTTCTGGGTAGGTGATTTGTGTTCCCATCTAGGTCTTAAAACCGACAGGCCAGGTTTGGCCAACTGTGGCTCTCCAGATGTCCATGAACTACAACTCATCTCCCTGCCTACTGTCAGGGGCTCATGGGAATTGTAGTCCGTGGGCATCTGGCGAGTCACAGGCTGGCCACCACTGCAATAGGCTATTTGATCAGGAAAAGGCAGCAATATAACAAGGCATTGCTGTTCAATATTAATTTAAAAAACAAGCAACGTTTAATTGCATAGGTGCAGACATCTAATGCTATGTTAAAATCCAGGTTTGCTAACAGAGTTGCTATATGGTAGTTAGAAGAGCGAGCAGATGAGGGTCCAGAAATGGTCTTCTTGGAGCCCAATAAATCATTCAGAAAAAGAAGAAATGCTCCATCGTTCCTACAGAAGATTTAGTGCAGATATAGAAACTAGATCCCCTTTCTTGGCCTGCAAATTGTTCATGCAAGACAGCAAGTGGAAGCGAATTGATTCTCGCAAGGGGGAAAAAATATCCAATAGCGCCGTACCGTAATACTATAGAAATAATATGGTAACTGGTATTGATTAAAGTACGAGTATCCAAAGCACATGGGTGAATATACGCACGCTTCCTTTAAAGGTGGATTAAAAGTGGGTTATGTAGTATGTGTGAAAACACACCCTCTCTCACCCAACCTTTTTCAAAGTTAACCCGTTTACAGTAAGTTAAACATACCTATTTGAATATATCATGCAGGAGGTAAAATTTCTGCCTCTTGCTACCACTGGAGTCTGGTCATCTTTGTAATTTGCATGAGCAGCAGTTGCCCTTAACTGTGAAATGTGGAGAATTGGGGAAGCCAAGCTAAGCTTCTGTGCTTCCCAGTCAAAGGATTTTCCCTTTTTAAAACATTTAACCCGATAATTATATCCTGCTGACTCCCCTGCCCGGGCAGCACCCCTAAATCTCCAGGAAATCCCCACCCAAGAGCTGGCGACCCCAAAGTGATCAGCGTGGGGCGAAGCAGAACTGGAGCTGGCGGGGGATATTCCCTAAGCCGCTGACTTGTGGCGTCAGGTCAAGTTTGTTGACTCCCGGCGGGCGCTTGAGAGAGAAGCGCTGCAGGATGGTGGCGACATACAGGAAGAGCTGCATGCGGGCCAGGCCTTCTCCGAGACAGTTCCTCTTTCCTGCAGCGGAGAGAAAAGGAGAAGGGGCCTTCAAGAAGCCAGCCCTGCAGGGCAGGGGCCGGACTTTGGGGGGCAGCAGGCAGATGTTAGAAGGGTTTAAACGTGCACAAGGAACACACCATAGGCTGCTTAAAGAATAAGGATATGGGGTTTTAAATAGGTTGTAATCCACCCGGAGTCACCCGGGAGAGGGCGGAAGAGAAACTTAAGAAATAAAATAGTTTATTGAGAAGGGAAGCAACTTTGTAAGTAGGAGAGGAGAGAGAGAGTCCTAACTGTCTAACTGACTAATGATCGGGAGGCAGTTGGGCAAGAAGTTGGCTCCAAGGAGCAGGAGGTTTGTGACTGAGGCCATCAGGACCAAGGAGAAGATGATTTGAAAATATCCCTCCACATTTCCCCTGATGTCCCCTGCAGGGCATTCTTCATATGCTCTCGAATCAGGCACACGACAGATCTTGCATAGTTCAACTGCAGGGAGTTCCCAGGGCTCCCCTCTCATCTTCCACCCACCACCGGCTGCTTTGGACTCGCAGGGGTGGCCAAACTGCGGCTCTCCAGATGTCCATGGACTGCAATTCCCATGAGCCCCTGCCCGCAAATGCTGTGGACATCTGGACAGCCACAGTCTGTGGACATCTGGAGAGACACAGTTTGGCCACCCCTGCTCCAGGACATTAGACCCCACTGAAGTCTCTGCCCCCCCCCAGCCTCTGCCCCCCAATTCTCCACCCAGCGATGGCACCCCTTCCCCAGGGGCACAGGAAGTACGCACAGGAGTGCCAGGATGTTTGGGGGATGGAGCCTGGGAGGGCAGAGTTTGGAAGGGGTCGGACCTCAGCAAGGTAAAATCCCACAAAGCAGCCATGTTCTCCAGGGTTGCTGATCTCTGTCAACTGGAGATCAATTGGAAAAGTGGCCCCACCTGGAAATTGGGGTCAGCAGCCGTGGACTGTGCCACGAAGCCTGCCTCCCTTCAGGGGATGCTGAGGGCAGCCCCGGGCATTTCTCCACCTCCCCTGCGGAGGGGGCGGTGGGGGTGGGGGTGGGGGTGGGAGGCTCCCGTCTCCTTGTCCCGGGCGCATCTCTTCCCTACCTGCAGAAAAAGGGATGTCGGCCCCGTTCTTCTTGAAGGCTCCCTTCTCGTCCAGGAAGCGCTCCGGGTCAAACTGAGAGGGGTTCTGGAATTGCTTCGGATCGTGCAAGGCGGAACTCAGGATGGGGAAGAGCGTGGTGCCCTGCGGCCGAAGCCAGAGACAAGAGCATTAAACCCAGACAAAGGGGGACCGTAGAAACAAAACCTGTTATTCCCGATTGGCCCCTGAGTCCGTAAGTGTCAGTGTCTGTCCTGCCGCTGCTCGAAGCCATTCCCCTGCTGAACTCCTCGGATTGTGAATTCCCCCCCCTGATATCCACCCGGGATCGCTCTGCACACTTTGTCCCCTCCCGCCCTGCACATGGCCTTCCACGGAGACAAGCGCCTCTCCTGGAGCTGCCTTGCCCCCCACCCCCACCCCCTCGGATGCCGGAAAAGACGGCCTCTTGTGATTCAGTATTCTTTAGATTCTGCTTCTCCCTCTCCTTTCAGCTGCAACCTGAAGATGGATCTATTTGTATATATGTGAGTGGACCTTTTTTTGCAATAGACTTTTGGGGAGATTTTTTGAGGGCCCTCTATTTCTAAGACTAGGCCAAAGTCTGCTCTGTGAACCGAAGAACCCACTCGAGCTCTCCAGACCCCACCTGGAGGTTGGCAGCCTAAACCAGGATACTGTGTGAATGACGGTCAGCCTTCCCTGGGGGAAGTGAGGTCAAGGAATCCTGCCAAGCGTTCCTGCTGGTCTGGGAGGTTGCAGGCGGTCCGGGTACCTTGGGGATGGTAAAGCCACGCAGTTCAAAATCCTGGGTGACCAAGCGGCTGAATCCCAAGGGGATGAGGTCCAGGACCCTTTGGACCTCGTGGATGACGGCTTCCGTGAAGGGCATCTCCAGCCGGTCCTTCATGGACGGAGCTCGCTCGCGGCCGATCACTCGGTCGATCTCCTCGTGGATCTTTGCTGCAAAGGGATTCGTAAGAGGGACTTTTGTAAGCCCAGTCTGTTGTTTCCTTCCTTTTTAATGTTTTTTAATCTGGCGAAGGACTTTCCTGGTTATGCCGACGGGCATTTTGAAGAGGATGACTGCACCAGAGGTCTACAAGTGGCTCTGAGCCACGAGGGGTAGGGGAACCTTCTGCCGGGGGCAGGGCTGCTCTTTCTTCTTGGTGCTGGGGGGGCCACAGTGGGAGGACCTCCGGAGTTCTGGATCCACTAGGAGACCTCCTGAAGGGTCCTGGGTTCTGTCCACGGTGTAACACAAGGTGTTGGCCTGGGTGGACCATTGGCCTGACCCAACATGGCTTCTCTTATGTTCTTATGGATAAACATCTGGAGCAGCGGTCCATCTGAGGCTCTTAGCCCCCAGGTGTAGATGGAACGCTGAGGCTCTGTTTTCTTGGGGCTTGGAGTCTGTGACAAGCTCAATGTCACCTTGCAAACCTCCATCGCAGAATCGGGATTCAAACTGGGCTTTCTTGGATCCCAGTCTAACACTTCAATCTACAACAAGGAAATACCAGAGCGCATAAAGCCTGATCTATCCCTGGAAGGCAAAATGTCGAAACTCCGGCTCACTCACTTTGGCCAGATCATGCGATCCAACTCAATGGAGAGACCAGTTATGCTGGGACCGGCAAGAGGAAACCAGGCCGACCAAGAACACCGCGCTCAGGCACAATCAAACTGGACGCTGGCCAAAGCATTATAGAACTAGAAGACGCGGGGCAAGATAGAGGGACACGAAGACAACTGAGCCATCGGATCGCCCAGAGTCAGACTCCGCTGAATGGCTGGCATCCCCATCCTCCAAGGAACACGAGAGGTCAGGCTACGGCAAACCACTCCGGCCAAACGACCTGGGATCTCTTGGCTGTACTCCACATGCCATCCCATAGATACGTGAATGATAGTTATCTCAGAGAGAAGCACGAGGATCAGTTGTGGGCTGACCTTGCACAGATGGGTGCTCCACCAGGGTCATGTGGATGAATCTCAGGGTGGTGCTGGTGGTCTCCGTCCCAGCGATGAAGATGTCGTAGAGGGTCATCATCAGGTTCTCTCGCGTGAACTCCGTCTGGGGGTTGTGCTTCTCCTGGAAACGGTGGGGAAACCTGTGAACTACCCAGCGTGCCCAGGGGGCAGGCATCAGGGCAGAGATTGGGGGAGGGCGGGATTGGGAAGGGGAGATGTTACAATGTGAGTGTCCTGCATAGTGCAGGGGGTTGGACTAGATGACCCAGGAGATCCCTTCCAACTCTATGATTCTAGGATTCTAATGCCCTGGAGCCCCCCCCCCTCCCTCCAAAGCAGCCCTTCCCTCCAGGAGAACGGAGCTCTCTAGTCAGGGATCAGCTGTCATTCCAGAAGACCGCCGGGCCCTCCCTGAAGGTTGGCATCTCTACTCCCAAAGATGCACCCAGGCTGTGAATGTGAAGATCTGCCCAATTTTAAGACCTGAGTCTGCTTCCAGCATGGCAGACAGGGCCCTGACTCACCTCCCAGGCCACGAGGGACCAAACTGTGGCTCTCCGGATGTCTGGAGAGTTTGATCACCTCTGGCCTGGCGGGTGCCGCCCCTGTTTTACCTGCTCCATTTTGATCAGGAAAGTGTCCATGAAGTCCCGGGGTGTGTTGGTGTCCAGGCTGCTCTCGTGCTCTTTAATCTTCCGGGTTATGAAGTCTTGGATGCTCCCCAGGTTTTTAAAAAAGGTTTGGTGATCACCCGGCAAGTAGTCCATGATCCTGGGGAAGATGTTGTAGAGCTGGCGGAAGAAAGGAAGAAAGTCAGACCTGTTTCACATGCCGGTAATGCCAGATTTGCAAATCGCGCTCCCCGTCCCTCCTAGGGATACCAGCCTCCTGGTGGGACCTGGGGATTAGAGGTCGGCTCCAGACTGAAGAGATCCGTCCCCCTGGAAAAGGTGGCTGCCTTGCAGGGTGGGACTTCTGGGCATCATGCTCCCCTCCCCCCCAACCCTGCCCTCCGCAGGCCCCACCCAGGACAGCACAGGACTTCTTCCTTCTGGGGTCCTCACCTGCCCGGCGACAGAGCTCTCCAGCCGGAAGGCATCGGTGAGGTACTGGAGGATCTGGAGATATTCGGGATCCCGATAATCAAACCTTTCTCCTAGGAGGATGTGGCTGATGACGTTGCCGGTGGCACAGCTGAAAAGGAGGGCGGGGTTGAAGGGCTGGCCTGGAAGAGAAAGGGGCACATGTCAAGGGGGGGCAGGGGGGGCAGGGATGCCAGCTCTGGGTTGGGGAATACCTGGAGATAAGGGGGGAGTGGAGTCTGAAGAGGGTGGGGTTAGGGGAGGGATTTCAGCGGGCTACCCAGGCCAGCCCCTCACCTTTTCGGGGACTTAAAAACCACACCCCCCTGACAGGGGCTCATCCGATCTCCTTCTAGGAACTTCCAACAAAGGAGATTCCACCGCCCCCCCCTTCAAGGTAGCAGATTCCATCTACGAACAACCATCCTTATATTTAAGCAGAACCTCCTTTCCCACCGTTTGAACCCAACGCTCCTCATCCTTGACTCTCCGGCTGCAGGAAACCAGTTGGCCCCCTCTCCAACATGTCTGCCTTTGATCTAATTAAACGCAGCAATCTTCTCACTCCTGGCCCTTTTCTTCTCCAAGCGACACAGGCCCACCTCTCTCTGCCTCTCCTCCTCGTAAGGCCTGGATTCCAACCCTGCAGCTTCCCTAGTCGCCCTTCTCTGAACATGCTCCAGCTTGTCAGGATCCTTCTTGAACTGCGGTGCCCAGAACTGGCCACTGTTTTCCAAACAGGATCTCACCCATGTGGAATGGAGTGGGATTACTCCCTATTAAAATTCATTTTGTTGGCCCTGGCCCAATTTCCCACTCTATCTGTATCTCTTTGAATATCGGTCCTTTCCTCTGGGGTTTTAGCCACCCCACCCAATTTAGTCTCCTCCATAAATTTGATCAATATATCCTCTATCACCTCATCCAACTCATTAATGAAAACACTAAATAATACCAGACCCAGCAAGGATCCTGCAGTGCCCCGCCGGTCCCCTCCCCGAAAGAGGAAGAGGGACCATTGAGGAGCTGCCTTCGGTTCTATCAGCCAGCCCGTTACAAATCCGTTTGATTGTGACCTTCTCCACCCCAGTTTTTGCTGTCTCACAAGTATAATATGGGGGACATTATCAAAGACCTCACTCAAATCAAGATATACTCTATCCACTGCATTTCCTGCCTCTACTCAACTAACCACTCTATCAAAAAAAGAAAGACTTAACCCAGAGAAATCCATGTTGACATTCATTAAACAACACGTTCTCCTCAAAGTGCTTACACAAAGAGCGCTTAATGATCTCTTCCAAAATCTTTCCTGGTACCGATGTTAAATTGACTGGGCGGTAGTCTTTGGGGATTTCTTTTTTCCCTTTCTAAAAAACGGGAACCACATTTGCCTTCCCCCAGTCCTCTGGAACGTCCCTTGACCTCCCGGATTTCGCAACAATCATTGCTAAAGATTCTGAGATTTCCTCTGCCAATTCTTTCAACACCCTTATCCAGGCTGTCTCAACCAGGGTTTTGTGAAACCGTGGGGATTTTTGATGGCCCGGGAAGGGTTTCCGGAATGCGTGGGAATTAATTGATTTAAATATATTTAAAAAATATGTTAAACATTTATTGTGATATGACCATATATAGCAGAGGTAGTCAAACTGCGGCCCTCCAGATGTCCATGGACTACAATTCCCAAGAGCCCCTGCCAGCGAATGCTGGCAGGGGCTCATGGGAATTGTAGTCCATGGACATCTGGAGGGCCGCAGTTTGACTACCCCTGATATATAGTCATGTGGACCCACCCACCCCCTCCCAAAATGACCAGTGATGGGGCCGGAGAGGCCCCAGGTACACATGTCCACAGCTGCGTGTCCCACCCATATCCCGCACCCTCCTGCCCCCCCTGGGGTTTCTCAAAGCCTGAGGAATGTTTCAGGGGTTTCTCAATGGCAAACATGTTGAGAACAGCCCATTCTCCACCCAGACAGCTGTGGAAAGAGGAGGAGGGGAAAGAGGAGGAGGATCAAGGCATGCCCTCCCCCCAACCCAGGAGACTCCCACCCACCTTGTTTGTCTTGGAGCTTCTTCACCACATGCTCAGCCTCCTCTTGGATATATTCCTCGATGCTCTTCTTCCCCATCCCGAAGTTCCTCAAGGTGGAGAGGGAGAAGCGACGGAGTTCCACCCAGCGCTTGCCATTGGACATCACGACCCCTGGAGAAGGCAGGCAGGCAGGCAGGCAGAGGCAGGCAGGCAGGCAGGCAGGCAGGAAGGAGGGAGGGAAGGAAGGAGGGAGGGAGGGAGGAAGGAAAGAAAAGAGAGAGACAGAGAGAGAGAAGAAGGAAGGAAGGAAGGAAGGAAGGAAGGAAGGAAGGAAGGAAGGAAGGAAGGAAGGAAGGAAGGAAGGAAGGAAGGATAAGAGAGAGACAGAGAGAGAAGAAGGAAGGAAGGAAGGAAGGAAGGAAGGAAGGAAGGAAGGAAGGAAGGAAGGAAGGAAGGAAGGAAGGAAGGAAGGAAGTAAAGAAGGAAGGAAGGAAGGAAGGATAAGAGAGAGACAGAGAGAGAAGAAGGAAGGAAGGAAGGAAGGAAGGAAGGAAGTAAAGAAGGAAGGAAGGAAGGAAGGAAGTAAAGAAGGAAGGAAGGAAGGAAGGAAGGATAAGAGAGAGACAGAGAGAGAAGAAGGAAGGAAGGAAGTAAAGAAGGAAGGAAGGAAGGAAGGAAGGATAAGAGAGAGACAGAGAGAGAAGAAGGAAGGAAGGAAGGAAGGAAGGAAGGATAAGAGAGAGACAGAGAGAGAAGAAGGAAGGAAGGAAGGAAGGAAGGAAGGAAGGAAGGAAGGAAGGAAGGAAGGAAGTAAAGAAGGAAGGAAGGAAGGAAGGAAGGAAGGAAGGATAAGAGAGAGACAGAGAGAGAAGAAGGAAGGAAGGAAGTAAAGAAGGAAGGAAGGAAGGAAGGAAGGAAGGAAGGAAGGAAAAGAGAGAGACAGAGAGAGAGAAGAAGGAAGGAAGGAAGGAAGGAAGGAAGGAAGGAAGGAAGGGAGGGAGGGAGGGAGGGAGGGAGGGAGGGAGGGAGGGAGTGAGGAAGGAAGGAAGGAAGGAAGGAAGGAAGGAAGGAAGGAAGGAAGGAAGGGTTTATCTCGCAAAACACAGACCAGCAGATGGGAGCAGCTGCTGGGGGATTCTGCTGGGGTGGGATTTAGGATTGTTATTTAACAAAAACATATAGAGCATCTCTCTCTTTAGTCTGCAGATGCCCCCTGCCCTGACAGGTCTTTTCTCCTGCCCCCCCTCCTTTTTTTTTGTTCTTCTCAGCAGAACTTCCAGCCCTTTCGGAGGGCTTGACAGCCGACAGGTGCTATTTGGGCTGGCCCTCACTGCGCAGCCATTGACCAGGAGCTCCTCTATGGGCCAACAGGGCTAACTACAATCTGGGACGTTCAACGCTGAGCGGATGGCTAGAGGAGTGGCTGTGGGTCTGTCCGGCAGGGCATTCTGCCACTGACTGGAATTGGAAAGCAGGTGGAGACGATACCGAATCCTCTGTTGGTCTTATCCGCTGACGGGATGCTGCCTCGGAAGGTGAAATCTTCGGCGCGATCCACCAGGACTTCCTTCACGATGTCATAGCCATGGAGGATAACGGCCTTGTCTAAGCCAAAGTGCACCGTGAACACTGGCCCGTATTTTTCACTCATCTGTAGAAAAGAAATCAGGCGCAAGCAATTCAAGAGAGCTGAACTGATGACTCGAGGGGAGACGTATCGGAAGCTTTGGACTTGATTCGATCCTGAGTCCCTCCAGAGAAATAGAGCTGCAGAATGTTTGGAAAGTATGCAGTTCTTAGTTACCATTGTGGATGAGGCACACAGGCAGCCTCACCGGTCTTTGAGGTTAAAGAAAGAGTTATCTTTACTGGGAAAGATTATTTGCAAACTTATATCATATTCATCCACTTCAGTCTCCTTGTTGAAGCATAGTACAAAAACCTAAATAATAGTTACTAAGAAAACTCATTGCAAGCCTCTTGTGGCTAGGCTGCAGACAGACTACATGCCACACATATGCAGATTCTCCATCTGCTTGTTTCTGGAAAAGCGCACAATGATATGCTCTTCCTGAAAAAAGAGGATGTGGGCAGGAGCCAATCTTAAAAAAGGGAATCCCAGCTATGGGTATGGAATTTTCCCACTGCAGCCTCAGAGTGACCATTAGGAGTCACTAGTGAGCACATGGTACAGTTCAGCCACTTAAACCAGTGGTCCCCAACCCCCAGTCCAGGGACCAGGACCGGTTCATGGCTCTGTCGGTACCGGGACGTTGCTCCTCCTCCTCCTCCCCGGCTGCTGCCTCGGGGGCTGCCCTGCCACTCTGCTGCTGGCTCACCTTTGGTACTCTCCAGCGACCGCCATGGCCGGGGCTGCCCCTCGGTGTGGCACTGCGCAGCTGCTGCTGGCAGCGCCCCTCAGTGGGAGGCAGGAAGTCAGGGGTGCCAGCGGGAAAGCAAGCGGAGCAGGGGCTCAGGCAGCGGCGACGTCCCTCAGCAAAAGACTACCAGTCCCCAGTGATAAAAAGGTTGGGGACCACTGGCTTAAACAGCTTAACAACGGCCCTCCGAGGCTGACTTCACCAAATTACTTGCTGGTTGCAATTCTAGCAAGAAGCCACCATAGGGTGAGTTTCTGGCACACTAACTGTCTACATGGAGGTCCTAGTCCCAGACCAGCACATCTGTAGGAGCGTCTTCTCAGCTACAGCCCCCAAAGGGTGTTGAGGTTTTCAGAGCAAAACATGCTTAGGATCACCTGGCCAGCAACACCCAGGACAGTTCTGAGAGGTGGCAGCAGGGAAAACGGAGGACTGGTCCGGCCCAAGTCGAGGGCTGCTCCTGGTTCCACCAGCCCAGGCAGAATCCTGCCCCTCTCCTCTCTAAGCTGTTGTAACCTCCCAGGCCTCCCCTGAGAGTCCTGGGGCTGGAGAAGATAGCAGTAAAGTTCCTGAGGAAATTGGGGTCAGGGCAGGTGGGACCCGGAGGTCCTCCCAGCTTAATGGTTGGATGACAAGCATCAGTTTAGGCACCACCTGAGGAATTGATGCCCGGGTGTCGAAGACTGGGGTCCTGCCCTCCCCAGGCTCCCTTCCCCTCCAACCTCCAGGGATTTCCAAGCCCAAAGCTGGCAACCATAGCTGATGACCCTCCCCTCCGCCACCATTGCTTTGGCCGCTGTTGGTCAGAGGTTCCTGGGACCGCTCCCAGCCTTACTTTCTTCAGCGACGCAGCGACATTACTGGGCTTCAGCTGGAGAATGTTCCCGAGGATCGGCAGGGGCATCGGGCCAGGGGGAAGGTTCTTCTGGGCCCCCTTCTTCCGTGCTGCCAGGACGAGGAGGAAGGCGAGGCCCACGAGGAGGAAGGTCACGGGGCTCCCCAAGAGGTCCATCCTCAGCCTCCGCGGTCTTCACGCGATCCCTAGGAGAGCTTAGCAGGCAACCTCCCGTCCTTTGGAGTTAATTAGCTTTACATAACCTTTGGAAGTTGAGACAGCGCTGGGATGGGGGAGGAGTCTGGCAGTCTGGCAGAATTTCTGCCTCCCTCCCTTCACCTATCTAGGGGAGCAAACTACAGCAGCCCTGTTGGGAAATTTGCTGAATACAGCAGAGTTTTGCCCAGTCACTGGGGCATGAGACTACATGCAGGAAATCAAACACCCAACTAAACATTTATTCATGTAGATCCAGTTCACATGCAGGTTGCAGTCCAAGGAGAGGAAGGAGGAGAAAAAGAATAGTAGCTGGTTTTTGTACCCCACTATTCACTACCCGAAAGAGCCTCTTGTGGCGCAGGGTGGTAAGGCATCCGACATGCAGTATGAAGCTTTGCCCATGAGGCTGGGAGTTCGATCCCAGCAGCCGGCTCAAGGTCAACTCAGCCTTCCATCCTTCCGAGGTCGGTAAAATGAGTACCCAGCTTGCTGCTGGGGGGTAAACGGTAATGACTGGGGAAGGCACTGGCAAACCACCCCGTATTGAGTCTGCCATGAAAACGCTAGAGGGGGTCACCCCAAGGGTCAGACATGACTTGGTGCTTGCACAGGGGATACCTCTACCTTTACCTTTTATTCACTACCCGAAGGAGTCTCAAAGCGGCTGACCATCACTTTTCCCTTTCTCTTCCCACCATGAACTCCAAGCGAGGTAGATGAGGAGGAGAGGGCTCCGAGAGAACTGAGACTGGCCCAGGGTCACCCAGTTGGCTGCATGGGGAGAAGAAGGGGGGAATCAAACCCAGTTCTCTAGTTTAGAAGCCGCTGCTCTTAACCACTACTTTACCAAGCGGACTCTCACAAAGCCAAAGCTAAGGAATACTTGCCCTGCCACACATGGCCAGCTTGCCCGGCATCACACATGAGGGCCTTGCCTCTCCCATTGCCCCCGATGAGAACTGTGTCTCCCTGGAAGGCCATGTGGAGAGAGGGAGAGGACAGAAAGAGAGTGCAGAGGGGCCAAGGGCAGCGCCCAGGTGGAGACAGCCGAGAGAGGCATCCCATTCAAGGAGACAACACCTGTACCCACTTGGAGTGATATGCTGAGTCGCTCACTTCAAGAATCCTGTGGGAGACGTCATCTGATGCAAAAGACCCCCATGAGCTAGAGCTGAACGTCACAAGCTGCCTTATCAGACCATTTGTCCATGAAAGCCAGTATTTATCTACCTACCATCCAGGGTCTAAGGCAGAGTTTCTGCACATCACCTACTGTCAGCCCTTTTTAGCTGGAGATGCTGGGGATAGAACCTGGGACCTTCTGCATGCCAAGCAGAGGCTCTTCCACTGAGCTATGGCTTCTCTCCAAGCTGAGGCCTTTCCCATCACTGACTACCTGATCCTTTTAACTGAAGGTGTTGGGAATTGAACCTGGGACCTTCTGGCCCTTCCACTGCACCGCAGCTCCTCTCCATGGCTCTCTGTGGAATCACACAAAGGTCTTTCCCACCCCCTCCTGCCTGGTCCTTTGAACTGGAGATGCCGGGGATTGAACTTGGGACCTTCTGCTTGCCAGGCAGAGGCTCTTCCACTGAGCCCTGCACCTGCCTAATGAAGGCAGTGGTGCCTTTTTACTGCATAGGCAGCCGCATTTGGCTCTGTAATGAACACACATGAAACTGCCTCCTGTTTTGGGCTCACTGTTGCCTTGTGATGGTAGACAGAGAGAGACAAGGGAGGGGCAGACCCGAGGTCATGCAGTGGATATTCAAAGCCTGGTCTCCCCTGGTCTTAGCTGTCCGTGCCGACCATCCCCCCACACTGGCAGAGACTGGGCACACTTCAGAGAGACGTCTGCAGGGCATTTGTTCGAGTCAGAGGTGCCATGAATGGCGCTTGATGCCAAACAGCAGACCCCCCCCCCCAGTCCAGAACGTTCCCCTCCCTCTCCTGAACCAGGAAGACTCAAGGGTATCCAAAGAAGCTGATGGGGATGCGGTTCAGGTGGGCCTAAGGAAATGCCCCACCCTCCCTGCCCTGTGGCTGGTCCTCCAGAGGAACCCTTGGGCTGCTGTGTGAGACGGGAGGCTGGACTGGAGGGACCTTCCTGGCCTGACCCAGCAGGGCTCTTCTGAGGGTCTTATCTCAGCTCCCCCGGGGGGGGGATCCTGTCTCAAAGCAGTGAAGCAGTTAATGAAGTTACTGAAGGCCTCGGAGGGCTGGAGGGAGTCCCAGGTATGTTCTAGTAACAAACTGGCTTCAGTGGGCCTCTGTGCGTCGCTTTCCTGGCCTGGCACCCCCCACCCACTGCTTCCTTCTGGCTTCCCTCGGCCCTGCGCTCTCCAGTCGCAGCCCCTCCCTTCTTGATTCAGACGTTCGCTTGCGCTGGTGGCTCGGACGTGTCTGCCTCTGTGCAGCCCAGCCAGGGCTAAAGAGTCCATACAAGGGAATGTGCAGACTGGAGAGGAGAAGGAGAAGAGACTCCCACTTCATTAAGTTGCCAACCCTCATTTCCCTGTTCCCCCTTAGCTCAGGGACATAAATAACACTCAGCAATGATGCAACTGGCCCGGTCTTGAACAGGAAACATGAATTGCTTCGCTCCTGACCAGCACGGTTCCTCCCCCCCAGCTCTGAGGTGTTGTGGCTTCCAGGTTGCCAGAGGAAATGGAGACCTTGGGAAACCCCTCCGTCGCCCCCCCTCCCTCCCCCCTGGGCTCTGCTTGTTGCTTGGCTGAACAATAAACATTATCACCTTCGAAGATGCCGAAAGGGGAAGCCTTGGGAAAGTCCTCTTCAAGCTGACTGCATGAGTCACGGACCGACCTGGGCTGGAGCAGGGTATAAAGGAGGGAACCACGCAGCACCCGCAGTCACCCGCACAGGCAGGGACGATGGGCCGCTGGATCCTGCTGACGCTTGGCTTTGCCATGGCTGCCGCCACTCTGCCTCCTGCACAAGAGGAGCTCAGCTACGAGGAGGCCGTTGCGTTGGCCGTCCACCTCTACAACCAAGAGCCGGAGGTGGAGAGGACCTTCCGACTCCTCAAAGCCAGGCCCCCGGCGGAGTGGGTGAGTGACCGGCAGCAAAGGCGATGGCTCATGGTGGGTCGAACTGGGGCCTGTGCTTCTGTGCCGCCTGTGCTGGAAGGCTGGGAGCATGTCACGTTCTCTGTGCCTCAGTTTCCCTCTGTGAAAAGGGTGTTTTGGAGTCCTGCATAAGAGAGGCAAGCAGAGAATCTCCCGTGTGGCACGTCCCCACACTGAAGCTGCGGCTGGGAGGGGGGTCTGAGGGATTGGGCCAAACGGAGGTGGACAGGAAGGAACGGTCTAGACCTGTGAAAGCAACCAAGCCTCCACATCCAAATGGCATGCCCCTGGAGTCTGGAAATGGCTGAGGCCAGGAAATAAGGTCAAATCGCTGAGCACCTTCCTACATGAAAACCCATCCACCCAAAGGGGGGGAAAACCTGTCACTATCTAACCCTCTTTGTCTTCACCCGGGAGCTGCCCTCCAACCCTGCCCCTCTCTCCCCTTTGTCCTCCTCCTCCCTGAACATGGCCTTCCATGGAGACAAAGGTCTCTGTAGGTCTCTCCTGTAGAGACCAGGCCCTACTCCCACACACATGATGCTGGACAAGCTGGCCGTTTGGGGTAGGTTCCCTTTAGATTCGGCTTCGCTCTCTCTTTTGGATTGCAAGCAAAATATGAACTAGATCCACCTCAATAATTGTAAGTTTACCTTCTTTGCAATACAGTTTGTGGGAGATTTATTCACAGCACTCCGTATCCTGCTTCTGTGACTGGGCAGGACTCTGCAACATTAACCAACAGGTATCTTTTTGGCCCTTTTCACGGCTAGGACCCCTCGCTGCAGTCCCTCCAGGAGCTAGAATTCACCGTGAGGGAGACCACGTGCCCCCCTTCCAAGAAGCTGAATTCGGACACGTGCGACTTCAAGGACGACGGGGTGAGTTCCCTCCTTCTCTTTCCACCCAGCCCACAGTCGGAGGGCAGAGACTGCCTGTCTTGGTGCGAAGCTAAGGGCAGCATGAAGGGCGACCAAACCGGGGGGCAACAGGGAGCTCTGCCCTAATGCCCATGCCGTTCCTGGAGACGGAATGTTTGCCATTGTATCTCACTTCATCCATTGATTGTTGCATTATGCACTGATGAAGTTTACTGAAACAAGGGTAGTTCACCAGGTCTTGCTTATTATTCTGTTGTAAATTGGCTCACTCCTGTTAGGAGGCTCCCTCTTTAAATGGCTTATTGAGCCTGCATGGATTCATTTGGTGTTTACTTCCCACAGCAGCCAACCAGTTCCTCCGGAGGCCTTTCCCTGGTATTGCCTCCTGGCTCTGGAATTCAGAGGTTGGCTGCCCTCTGCACGTGAAGGTCACCCCCCATGAGCCCACCTAATCTCCTTTCCTAGCTGTTTATTCCTGTGTCCATTGTGACATCCTCTGGCAGTGAATTGGAATCACAACCATCAGCACTGAGCTCCCTGACTCCCCCTATCTCCACCCCACAATCTTCATATCCAGACCTGGAGTTGGCAACTCTAAAGTCCTGGTTGGTCTAGCGCCAGTAACTGAGGTGGGGGCTCAACAGCTGTGCCTCGTAGCAGGAGACTGGCTTCTTTCCGTTCTCCATTTCCCTTGGGCGCTCTGCCTGCCAAACGGCCGTCTTGCCCTCTTCTCTTGCAGGTGCTGAAGGAATGTTACGGAACCATCTTTTCGGAGCAAGGGGCTCCCGTCATCCAGAATCTTTGTGAAACAGTGGGCAAGGGGGTAAGTTTGTTGGTACATGCAAGCTCTGCTGTGTGCATGGTCCAAAGCATATATGAGGAATGTCCTGCAGGGGGCATTGGAGGAGATGCGTCTTTTGCATAGTTCCTGGTATTTTCCAAATAAGGTCCTCGTTTGTCCTGATTGGCTTACCTGGAGACTTCCTGTTCCTTTGAGCCCACTTCCTCCCTGCTTGCCTGCAAAACAGACAGCATAAGTGCAGTAACGACAGTTGGACGGGACTCTCCTCTTTCTTTACGGAATTCTTTCTCTTCTCCATAAAACTATTTTATTCTTTTAAGCAGCACTTTTGCACGTTCAAATGCTGCCAACAAAGATATCCTGTAAGGCAGGGGTACTCAACCTGTGGTCCTCCAGATGTCCATGGACTACAATTCCCATGAGCCCCTGCCAGCATTTGCTCATGGGAATTGTAGTCCATGGACATCTGGAGGACCACAGGCTGACCACCCCTACTGTAAGGGACTGTGGGGAAGTGTGAGCACCTCTTATAATCCACTGGAAGCCGCAGGGTAACTTCCTTCTGTCCACCTTTCTCACTGAGACTCCAGGTGGGCAAGCAGGTCTCTCAGCCTCCAGGACAACAAAATCAGAGTCCTGTGGCACCTTGAAGACCAACAAAGATTTATTCCAGGCGTGAGCTTTCAAGTGCAAGCACTCAAAATAAATCTTGGTTGGTCTTCAAGGTGCCCCTGGACTCTGATTTTATTGTGCTGCTTCAACCAGACCCACACGGCGACCCACTTGAATCTCAGCCTCCAGGTCAACCTGTTGGCCATGGAGTAACCCCTGGAGTATTTATTATTCAGGCTTGGAGTAACCCTGGAAGGGATGCCACCTGGCCACGCCTCCCTGCCCCGCCCCTGGAAGTCACATGTCCACAGTATGCGTGGCATCACCCATAAAGTAGATGTGCTTGTCAAACAAGAAGCTAGAAAGGAATCCTTGTGCAGACCCTGCTGCAATGGATCCAGGAAGCTCTCAGCTGGGGATGCCACCCTCCAGGTGGACCTTGGGGATCCCCCGGCATGACAGCTCATCTCCGGACTGCAGAGATTCTGCGTCTCCATAAACCCAGGAAAGGGTTTCTTTCCTGCCCCCATTTCTAATCTGATTCTCTCCCTCTAGCATATCCGTGTCAGGAGGGGCTTCCGGAAGATGATGAAGAAATTCAAGAAAGGGGTCAAGAAGAGGCTGAAGAAACTTCTTACTGGAGCAGGATCCAGCATCGCCCAGGGGCCCAACAGGAGGACAATTGCCTGAGGAACCCGAAGGGAGGCTGGCTCTGTGCCCGGGGGGGGGGGGAGCGAGGGCGGGCAGAGAGGCTCCCCGGGGACCTTCCGCTCCCCTGGCAAAGGGAAGTCGCCTCCCGAGCGCTTGCTTAATGCTGGGCGGATCCTGCAGAAACCCTCCTCGGTTTCCTTCCATCTCTTCACAATAAATGTTGCTCCTTCAACCCAGACTGCTGTGAGTTTTGACTGGGGAATTGTAGTCCGTGGACTTCGGGAGAGCCACGGTTTGGCTTCCGAGGCAAGAAACTAACCAAGGAGGTTTCCGTAGCCTGCCTCTGGGCCACAACCCAGCTGGGCTTCCTTGGCCGTCTCCCACCCAAATGCCAACCAGGGCTGACCCTGCTGAAACTTCTGAGAGCTGATGAGATCAGGCATGCCTGCCCCCCCCCCCCAGGTCTTTCCTCCATGCACAAATGCCAAAGATTAAGGGCCACCTTCCCATATTCCATGCGTGTAAGATCAATTCTTCTCCCCATTGGACCAGGATTCTGCCCAGGAAGTCCTCTGTCACTCTGCTGCAGTGGGGAGGGGAAGAGAAGGAGGTTCCTTTAAAGCAGGGGTAGTCAAAGTGCGGCCCTCCAGATGTCCATGGACTACAATTCCCAGGAGCCCCTGCCAGCAACTGCTGGCAGGGGCTCCTGGGAATTGTAGTCCATGGACATCTGGGGGGCCGCAGTTTGACTACCCCTGCTTTAAAGCATGGGTGGGGGTCACCAACCTCCAAATGGGACGGGCCAGAGGGAATGCCCCTTTGCACAGAGGAGGTTAAAATGTGTAATCCACTGGCAGAGGATGCTGCAAGGGCCGTAGGCCTCAACAGCTGTAAAGAGGGATTCGATAATTCGTGCAGGATGACTTGATCAGCAGCCCCTGGGCATGGTGGACGAGGGAACCTCCACCTTCAGTCATGTGTGTAGCAGATGCAGCATGAGCTGTCCAAGGGCCCCGCATGGTGTCTTCATCTCGTGGATCAGGGCCGTGGTCTTCTCCTCTCCCCTTTCCCCTCTTTAAGGACATTCAGAGAGATACCTCTTTCCACTGGCGGGTGGGGGTGGCTATGCCCCTCTCTGGCTGCTCACGGCACAATTGTACTCTGCTAGGGCCCTGCAGATCTTAAGCCGGCCCTGGAAAATCCTTCAGCCACTCTTGCATTCAGAGGCACTAATCCTCTGAATCCCAGAACCTGGAGGCAATGTCAGGGGAAGGCTTCAGCCTCCCTGCCCTGGGGCTGGCCCTGCAGAGGGTCTGGCTGGCCCTTGAGTGAGGCAGGAGGCTGGGCCCGAGGGACCCTCCCTGGCGTGGGGTCCTCAGAGATATCCTGGAACTATCATGTCTGTTGTCTGTTGAGGAAATGGCTACTCTGGAGGACAGACTTGATGGCATTACAAGGTCCCCCCCTCCCTAAACACTGTCCTCTCCAGGAACCCCGCCCTCCCCCCCCCACAAATCTCCAGGAATCTCCCAACCCAGAGTTGGCAAACCTAAATTGATGAGATCTGTGGTGCAGCACGAGCTTCCCTTTGACTTTTAAAGAGCTGTTCCTATGAACCTTGCCAGGGCAGGGAAATAGATTTTGTGCCCTCCGCCCCCCACTTCTTCCAGTATCAGGGAGGTCCAGGGACAATCTCTCCAGGTGCTTTTGCTTGGGGGGGGGGGGAACGGACAGGACAGCCTGCTGTAGAATCACACAGGTTCCTCAGGACGTGTGCTTTATTTACACGATTGCAGGCAGACCGGGGAAACCATGACCAGCTGCCCAAAAGTGGCCTGACCAAGGGGCAACCATCCAGCGACTGCAATCCGTCAATATTGGCTCACCCGCTTGCCCCCGACAGGAATGTTTCGAAATTCAGGCTGCCACAACCCCGAGGAGCCGAGCATTGCACATGCATGGCAAAACATCCCTGCAGGCATCGGAAAGGGGGTCGGAGCAGCAGTCAGGGGTGTGCACAAACACGCTGCGAAGAAAGCAAAGCAGCAGGAGACACGGAGCCCTGTGACAGCATGCGGAAGGCAGGGGGGATGCATTCCGGCGGGCCAAGAAGCACAGAGGGGCGTTCCCGATCCCACGGGTCCTGCACACTCCGGTCGTGCAGACTCCGAGAGGGAGCTGGGCCGGCCGGGCCTGTGCGCCGCCTTCAGTCCGCCTCCATTGTCACCTGGGCGGCAGTGATGTAGGCCGAGGGCCTGTAATGCTCCACATGGATTCTGGGGACTGCTGGGGCCGAATGGGGCCCGGGCTTCCCACCACTGGCCCGCTGAGACTGGGAAAGAACAAAGAAGGGTTAACAACTTCTTGCCCCTCTGCTCAGCGGTTCGTTCTGGGTTGCTTTGGGGTGGAGGAAGAGCTCGCTTAGGATGCACCGGTGGTTGCCCCTGCCGGGCAGACAGAACCTCTACAGCTCCTGGCGGCACCTGCATGTTGGCCCCCGTGTGAGACAACGGCCACTCTCAACCTGCCCCCACAGCCCCTTGTGGCAATGGCCGGCTGATGGATTTCTCCCGTCATTTGAGACAGACGTGTTTTAGCTGGTAGAGTGGCAACCTCTAATCTGGGGAACCGGGTTTGATTCCCCACTTCGCCTCCATGCACAGCCTGCTGGGTGACCTTGGCCCAGGCACAGTCCTCTTACAGCTGTTCTCTCAGAGCTCTCTCACAGCTGTTCTCTCAGAGCTCTCTCAGCCTTGCCTACTTCACAGGATGTCTGTTGTGGGGAGAGGAAGGGAAGGCGATTGGAAGCCGCTTTGAGACTCCTTCAGGTAGTGAAAAGTATGCATCAATGGAAGGAAACTCTCTATAAGAAACTTTGGTCACTTTATTCGAAATTGGGACAACACTGAATAACAGCAGGCGTGGAATGGTAACGTGACAATCTTCTGAGTTTTGGACGGGCCACTTGTCTGACCCAGCAGGGCTCTTCCTGTTCTCATGTTAACTCTGCCTTCCCCTCAAACCTCCAAGAATGTCCCAACTTGGCCGCCACCCTTTTCCAGGTAACAACTCACCTGCAGGGGAGTGCATTGGACAGAAGTGAGGGGGGATGTGTCTTGCATGAAGTTCAGGAAGGAAACCTCAGCCAAACACTCCTTCACCTCCTGGGAAGAAACATCTGCAGTTCAGGCTCTGCCACTCGAAGCATCATGCCCTCTGCTTCCACAACTACGAGATACCCCAAGAATCCTCGATGGCTTATTTTAGACCTTGACTTGAAACCTTCGCAAGGGGAGCAGAGACTCCTGGCTGCCTTTTGGAGTCAAACAAACGGTTCAAGTTCTTGCTTACTCAACGAAGTCCAAGTCCAGGAGCACCTTTGCGACTAACAAGGTTTCATTCTGGGGATGAGCGTGCGTGTCCGTGCCTGCGCTCAGGAGCTGGTCTTCAGGGGGCCCCGGGACTCAGACTTGGTTCTGCTGCTTCAGGCCACCACAGCGGCCCACCTGGATCTACCTTGTTACTTCTTGTGTTTTCCTCATCTAGGCCAGGACCCGTGGTCATTTTGTATGGCCATGTGCCGAGTATCAACGATGTCTCAATAATCAGTAATCAAGGGGGGGGGGTGGGTGGGATGAGTTTTTTAACTGACAACGGCCTGGGAGGCGTACCCAATTATAACTGCTCCTATCTCCTGTTTTTCTGCGTATCTCTTTTGTGTTTACACTCCTGGAGAGGGGACTGTGGGAGGGGGCTTGGACATTCTCGGTGTGGCTGGCCTTGGGTCAGTCTTGCAGGGGTGATGTAATGTGGACCTGGGCGCAGGACTGTTTGGCGTGCGTTTTCCTGGGAACAAAGGGAGCCTGCCTTTGTCTAATTGGGGCATCCGCCTGTGTGTTTGGGGGTGGGGCTTTTGGGGTTATAGTGACAAATGTAGTGCTTATCAATTCGGCTTCAGCAAGAATGATTGTGAAGTTCGTGTTGCTGCCTCAATAAACTGCTCTTACTGCGAGTGTGTTCACTGAGAAAGTCAACGGGGATCTCACTGTCGGGTTTTGTGTGTGCGCGTTGTGTGTTTGCTTAGAAATGTCACAGGCAGGACCCCTGGCTTTTTTGGAGGGGGCTTTCACTTGACATTCTGCTTCCAATGGTGGGACGCCAGTTCTTTTTCTGGAAAAGGGGGCAGACCATCCGTGGCGGCCAGGGGGTGATCCTCCCTCTCACTTACCCCAGCCGGCTTGTATCTGCATTCTCCAGGCTTGTAACTGGTCATGGTTTTCTGGCAGCCGGTCTCCTTGATGGTGAAGTTCATGCTGAAGTGGACGCCCCAGTCAAACCTCTTTGGCAGACAGAGAAAAGATGGTGAGGTCACAGGGCTGCTTACGGCAAGAGGGAGGCTGCAAGGAATTTTAGAGGGAGGGGATGTCGGGAGGCCTGGGGAACCTCTAGAGCAGGGGTAGTCAAACTGCGGCCCTCCAGATGTCCATGGACCACAATTCCCAGAAGCCCCTGCCAGCGAATGCTGGCAGGGGCTTCTGGGAATTGTAGTCCATGGACATCTGGAGGGCCGCAGTTTGACTACCCCTGCTCTAGAATGACGGCTCATCTCCAGATTACAGAGGCCCATTCCCCTGGAGAAAATGGACGCTTTGGAGGGGGAGCATTCATGAGCAACTGCCTGTCGCATATGCCTCCGGCAGTCAAATTGCATTTGCAAAAATACTGGAAATAATTCAGGGTCTAGTGTAATTAGACCTGCTTTTAAAGGACTGGGAATTCTTCCCCTGAGTCTTGTTAACATTATATACCTGATGCATAGGCACAAAGGATACAGTGCATTTTTGCTATATTCGCAATAAATTTTTACAAACAAACTGTGTCATAAAATACAACCAAAGTATCTATTCAAAGCACTATTACCACAAAAATGTTTTCCCTTTCTTTCAAAGCTGGTACAAGTCCTTGCAAGCAGAGCCAAAGGCCATAAAGATAACCGAATCCTCCAGTCGTAGTTCGCAGCGGATAGAGCAGCGCCTGCAAGAACTGTTGTTCCAAAACTATTTTATTCATGGCTTGGTGCACGCCTGGCTCACCACCACATTGCTGCATCGAAATCAGCACAGGTCAAGCTGGAATTAGAAGTCTATTTTGCTTGTACTTGATTATGTCCCTTGTTTGTAAAAAAATACTGTTAGTAGAACAGAAATCCACTGTAACCTTTGTGCCTAGACTCTGGGTTTCACTTTGTAGATTTTGCCTATTGGACTCCCTTTTGCTCTGTTGTTGTTAGGTGCGAAGTTGTGTCCGACCCATCGCAACCCCAATGATCCTCCAGGCCTTCCTGTCCTCTGCCATTCCCCGGAGTCCATTTGCTCTGTTATTACCAGCAGAAAAGAGCCAGAGTCCAGGAACACCTTCAAGACTAACTATCTTTGTGGCATGGAGGAGCTTTCGGGAGTCCTCAGATACCAAGTGAGAAGTGAGTAGGGACTCACAAAAGGACCTACCCTGCCACACATTTTGGAGAACTGCTGTAATTCTGGGAGATCTCCAGGCCATACCTGCAGTTTGGCAACCCTAGCCGTGACCCGGAGGGCTTGGCTTGGGGGCTAACGGCCCGATAAACAGGCTGGTGGTCCTATAAATAAGATTCATGCAGCCCCTAAGAAACAAGGACGTTATCCTGTTCCCATTAAAACCCTAATAACAGCCCTCTGAGCGTACAGAGCTAGAACTAGCCCGTTCAAACCTTTCTCTCTGGCTTCTCAGGAGCAAAGCAGGAAAATTCTTAAGACGATGCTTTGCTTTCCCATTTGCATGATGAACAACAGGAAGAGAACTTCTTCCCCAATTGGACCCCCTCCGAGAACATTCCAGTACATTTTCTGGAAGTTGGAAACAAAACCTTTTGTATGCTTTACAGGACCATAAAGTCTTTGTTTTGATGGACAAAGTGCTCAGCAACATTCTGATTATATTTTAGTGGCTGGCCCCTCTCCCCTCCTTGTAGAGCCCCATGCCTGACATGAATAGACCTCAAAATATCTCAGTTTACGCAGCTCTACCCCACAGCTGGAGAGAGCAAAGGCCTGGCCAAGGAGCTATCGCGTCCGCCTTCAACCTCACGGCCATGGGACGGAAGGGGGAACTCACAAACTGCAGTCATGATGCTCGGGGACTTGCAGAAGTCCACCGAAAGAGCCCCTTCTTGGGCCTTTGACGTTAGGGATGCCATTTCCAAGGTGGGGTCTGGGGATCCCCTGGTTTCACAGCTCATCTCAAGGTGCCAGAGATCAGTTCCCCTGCTTTGGAGGGGGGACTCCAATGAGGTCCCTCCCCGCCCCATATCCCACCCATTCCCAAGGCCTCCAGGTATCTCCCAACCCACAGGTGGCTACCCTATTTGTGCTTCACTGCAGTTACAAGTGGCGTAATCAAGTTGCCCAGACTGTCCTTGGCTGTTCTTTATGGCAGAACCTGCCTCTCATAGGAGCCTCAGAAGAGCCCTGCTGGGTCAGGCCAGGGAGGGTCCGTCCAGCCCAGCCTCCCGTCTCACCCAGGGGCCAGCCAGTTCCTCTGCAGGGCCAGCCACAGGGCAGAGAGGCCGAGGCCTTCCCCTGAGAAGACCCTCAGAAGAGCCCTGCTGGGTCAGGCCAGGGAGGGTCCCTCCAGTCCAGCCTCCCGTCTCACCCAGGGGCCAGCCAGTTCCTCTGCAGGGCCAGCCACAGGGCAGAGAGGCCGAGGCCTTCCCCTGAGAAGACCCTCAGAAGAGCCCTGCTGGGTCAGGCCAGGGAGGGTCCCTCCAGTCCAGCCTCCTGTCTCACCCAGGGGCCAGCCAGTTCCTCTGCAGGGCCAGCCACAGGGCAGGGAGGCCGAGGCCTTCCCCTGAGAAGACCCTCAGAAGAGCCCTGCTGGGTCAGGCCAGGAAGGGTCCATCTACAGCATCCCATCTCCCCCAAGGGCCAGCCTGGATGACCAACAACATGGCTTAGAGACCCTGAAGTTGCCTCCTGGCTCTGGGATCCAGAGTCACGATGGCTAGTACCCATGAATATTTTTATTATATTTATATACCGTCCTCCCCGAAGGCTCAGGGTGGTTTACATCAAATAACTGTACAAATAACTCAGTTTGTAATAGACTTCTCCTACTTGAATTGGCTCAGTCCCCTTGGAGCAATTTAGTCCTGAGACCATCACTACCTCCTCTGGTCGTGCATTCCACATTTAATCCCTGTGTGGCCTTTTTCTCTGCCCTGAACCTCCCACCCCCCCGCTTCCTTGGATGCCCCCCAGTCCTAGTCTTTGGGGGGAAGGAAGCTCCCTTTGTCGAGTCTCTGCAGCCCTGCATCTGAAGGGGCTCCAACCCCCCCCCCCGCATCTTGGTCGCCCTCCTCTGTACTTGCCAAACATTTGAGTGAGGCTGCCTCCCACCCCGCTCAGACCCCTCCGGAAAAGCCCCCTTTCCCAAGCCCCCCTTCTCTCCCGCAAGAGAAGGCATTTTGTTGTTGCTGTGGCTTTGTCTTTCGGACCCTCGCCTGCTGTGCTGCATCTCTCCTCTGCCTTCGGTTACTCAGCCACCCACTGTGGGAAACACATTTCGGAAGGAATCCCTCCCAGCAGGGTGGTGCAGCGGTTAGATTGGGGTCCTTGGGCAATGGGGGGGGGAAGTGCCCTCAAGTCACGGCTGACTCAGAGCCATCCCATAGGGCAGGGGTAGTCAAACAGCAGCCCTCCAGATGTCCATGGACTACAATTCCCATGAGCCACTGCCAGTGGCAGGGGCTCATGGGAATTGTAGTCCATGGACATCTGGAGGGCCGCAGTTTGACTACCCCAGCCATGGGGTTTTAAAAGGTGTTCAGAGGTAACCTCTCATTGCCTGCCTCTGTGTAGCAACCCTGGCTTCCCTTGGGGGTCTCCCATGCAAGCACTAGCCAGGGCTGGCCCTGCTGGGCCTGAGATTCTGCCAAGGCTGGGCTATCCAGGGGAGTGCGAATCTCAGAGGCCCAGGCTCAGATCCTCCTCCTGCTATCAAGCCTGCAGCGTGAATGATGGGGAGGGGGGCCTGGTTAGCAGCCCAGCCCACCCTGCAGAACAGTTGTGAGGATTAAAGGAAGCGCAGAGAGCCCTTTTGCTGGATGACATCTCCCCACCCCCCAATCAGCCTTACCGTTTTGCGGGTACTTCTGAATTTCAGCAGCTTGAAGACGGCCGGCGTGTCCGTTCCCTGGTTGTACGTTTCCACCACCACCCGGGCCGCATCCCGGGGGCTCAGGGAGCTCTCTGCGGAGGGAGAAGCTGACCCGGAGACCCCAAGAAACACAAAGAGGGTCCCCACCAGGAGCAGACCCATGATGTCCCACCCCGGCGTTTCCAGCAGAGAACTCTGCCTTCCCTGCGTAGCAAAATGAAACTGGGGGAGACCAAGGGACTCACTGGGCTGACTCGGCCAAAACCACATCCTCTGAACACCAGAGAAAACACAAATCCGGCTTGGAGACCCCCCCCTCACCCCGGATGGGCTGCTTTCAGTTTCCATTTGGGCCGCTCGGAGGGAGAGAGAAAATCCCCTCCTGTTCCTCGGCCAGGATTTCTCCAAAGGGATCTTCATCCAGCTGGATAAACAGGGCAGCTAAAGCAAACCCTAGAAACCGAGGGGCAGGAAGTGTCCGGAGGGGCCGGGCGAGTCTGCGGCTGAGTCCGGCAGTGCCCCAGAGACCCACAAGAATTCCGCCTTCTACCTGGAAGGCCCCTGCGAGCCTCCTCTCCTCTGCTCCTTGGAAGCTAAGCAGGATCGGCCCTGGAAATTCCTGGGATCGGAGACGGCCCCAGGAAGGGACACGGAGGCAGTCGGTGGCAACCCCCCACTGAGCGACTCTCGTCTTGGAAGCTCCCTGGTCACCCCAAGGGGGAAGCCCCCGCGAGCTGGCCTTGCTGGGAGAGGTGGGCTGGAAACCGAAAGAAAGGCGACTGCGACCCAAAGCCCTTCCCTCCCCACCAAACACACACCGGTACAGGAGAAACAGGATTCAGGTGGGCCACTGCATAGGTCTGAAGCAGCAGAATAGCGGTTGAGTCCAGGGGCACCTTGAAGAGTTGGGAGTTTTTTAATACGACACAAAAGAGTCCCAAAGTCTCCCCCCCCCCCCCAGGCACCCTATGAAGGAGGAGGAACCGAGAGAGCTCTGAGAGAACTGAGACTAGCTCAAGGTTGCCCAGCCGGCTGCAGGAGGAGGAGTGGGGAATCAAGCCCGGTTTGCCGGATTAGAGGCAGCTGCTCTTGGCCCCCCCCCCCACCCCACGCTGGCTCTGGACTGTATCGGACGAGGGGTGCAGGCACCCAAGAGCTTATACCTTGACTTCAATAACGCAGGGTTGATCTTAAAGGTGCCCCTGGACTCTGCACCGGATGGCAAACAGACTTCAAGGCGACATCCCAGCCAAGGCTAACCACGGGCAAACCTGCCGAGACAGGATGCGCTTGGGCCAGCCAGGTCAGGGCCGAATTCACCCGGGGGCGGTTGGGCCTTTGCCTGTCTCCGCGTGGTGACCGAGACCTGCCTTGGCAGTCGGCCACCCGAAGGCTGAGCACGCCCAACCCCGCCTAGCTGCTGAGAGACGCTGCGCCCGGCCCCCCCCCTCAGGCCCCGATGAAGCAAAAGGCAGCCGGAAGTGATTTTTGGAACTGCTTGGAGGGGCCACCTTCGCCTGCCTGCCTGCCTGCCTGCCTCAAGGGAAGACCCAAGCCCTCGTTCGTTCACGGCTCACTCCCTGAGAGCCAGTTTGGTGTCGTGGTTAGGAGTGGGGACTTCTAATCTGGCATGCCGGGTTCGATTCTGCGCTCCCCCACATGCAACCAGCTGGGTGACCTTGGGCTCGCCACGGCACTGATAAAACTGTTCTGACCGGGCAGTGATATCAAGGCTCTCTCAGCCTCACCCACCCCACAGGGTGTCTGTTGTGGGGAGAGGAAAGGGAAGGTGAATGGAAGCCCCTTTGAGCCTCCTTCGGATAGAGAAAAGTGGCATCTAAGAACCAAATCTTCTTCTTCTTCAGTAATATCAGGGCTCTCTCAGCCTCACCCACCCCACAGGGTGTCTGTTGTGGGGAGAGGAATGGGAAGGCGACTGTAAGCCCCTTTGAGCCTCCTTCGGGTAGGGAAAAGCGGCATATAAGAACCAACTCTTCTTCTTCTTCTTCTTCCACAGAGAATCGGATGCATTAACCGGGAGAGGGTGGAAAAAACAACCATTTTCTTTTCTTTTTATTTTTTCCCCTGCCTGAAAAGCTCTGCACGGGTCTTGCCCAGGCCTCGAGGGCCGGTGCGTTTTCAAGTCTGTGGCATACAAATACTTTCAGCAGCGCAGAAATGTCAGGATGGGCTCTGTACTCTGGAGCATGTATTGGCTGGCTTGAGGTTTACAGACACCGGTCGGCGAGATGCGTGTGCGCACAACACCATGCACGTCTACGGCCCAGGTATGCCCACGCTACACATCAACTTTACGCACAGCGCCTCAATATATATATAATGTATACATACATATATATATAGACATCCACATATATACACCGGACACACAGAAAACCCAGGGCAGCCCGGGGGAGCGGATCGGGCCCGTTACTGAGCCTCTGCAATGGGAACCGCCCAAGTGCCCCAACGCCCCACTCGGCCGCACAAAGTTCTCCCCCCTCCAGCCCCACCCTCGATGCCTCAGCCGCTGCTGCCGGACAAGAGGCCCTGGCGCATCACGCAAACGCAAAGGGCAGTGCTCCACCCGCAACGGCTGCGCACCAACCGAGGCGCCCCCGTGGTCACTGCGACATGAACACGAGAGGCTCCAACATTTAGGTGCCCGAGGACGTGGAAGAACGAGGGTTTGGGCCCCCAGCCCTGGGGCCCTCCTGCCTACGGACACGACACCCCCTAGGGAGTCACTGAAGAGCTGGCTCCCGGAGAAAAGGTCGGCCGGGGCGAGGAGCCCCAGCCACAAAAAGAGGGGCAAAAAGAAAGCTGCTGAGCCAGAGCCAGGATGCGGAGAACGCGAGCCCTTCCTCGGCCGAGGTGCCCAGCGGCGGCTCAGAGGCAGGTCTGCTCCGAGGGTCTGCACAGGGAGGGACGAAGCCTCTGGGGAAACGGGCGGGGCGCCCACTGGGCCCCGGGCTCTGCCACAGGCTCCTTGTGCAGGCAAGAGCGAGCTCGGGGAGACCTGCACTCTCCCTCCTCGATGCTCGAGCAGCTGAGGGACAACAGCGGTCCTTCTGGGGCAGCCAAGTCAAAACAATCCCCCTTGCTTAGGAAGCCTGCAGACCGCTGGATCCAGTCTGGTTTAGAAAACGCACAGCAGGCCTCGAGAGCTATACGGATCCCAAGGGCCAAAGGAAGTGACCATTTCCTCCGCACACAGGTCAAGGAGCTTACTCGTGTGTAGCAGCAGCCCCTGTTTGGGTGCTGATAAAGAAACCCGGCCTTCAGACCCCACTTCCTGCTCCACCGCAGACTAGGAATGTGAGCTTTGGCTCGGCCGCGTTGGCAATCACCAAACCCCGAAGCAGCGTGTGGGAGGCCAGCGCCACGGGGCAGAGAGGAGGGATGGCGGGGCGGCCCTTGGTCTCCTACGCGCTGCCTCGGGCTCGACACGGCCAGGCTGAAGGGCTCATCCCTACCACAGACAGGCACAGGGTGCAGCAGCACCAGGGAGCCAATGAAGGGACAGGGACAGGGACAGGGACAACTCCTCCCCCGGATGGGCTGAAATTGCAATGCACACAGGCAGGGGATGGAGCCCGCATATCTGTGTGTGTCTCCCCCCCCCCCCCCCCCCGTGCATCTACAGGGGCTTTCAGAGGGCAGCCGGGCTGGCCCGACTCCCCGGCACCTCAGAGGCCGGCACAGGGGGAGACGCTTGCAAGAGGGAGCTCTCTCTCTCTCTCTCAAGGGCCTTCCCTGACGAAGGGGCCGCTGGCTCTAAAGAACCTTCCCCTGAAAGCCTTGCTGGTCTCTGAGCTGCTGCTGGAACTCACATCTGGCTGCTCTGAATGGCTGGTCTGGGCAACCCGCTCCCGGAAGAGCCCTTGGGGGGGGGGGGAGGAAACACGCCCCGGAGCAGGGCAATGAACGGGGCGGGAGGCAAGTGTGGAGGGGAGGGCTCTCCGGGGAGGGAGGCTCAGCGTCCGCGCAGGGCAGGCGCTTGCTCCGGACTCCAGAGGGCAGGTGGCAACCCCCCTCCGGCCTGGCCCATCCTGCTCTTCACGTGGAAACCAGCGTCCCCGGGGCTCATCTGGGGGGGGGGGGGCCAAAGAGCACCCAGATTGCGAGCGTCTCTCCCTCTGATTCCCAGCGGCAGAAGGAGCCAATGCTGCACTGGGCAGCCCTGCTCCCCCCTCAGGTAATAAATGAGGCTCCTTGTGAGTTGGGGATGGAGGGAGCTTCCGAGATTTTTTTAAGAACAGAAACCAAGACACCTTCCCCGTGGACCCAGCAGAAAGGTGGGGGTGGGGGTGGGGGTCTTCCTTGGCTAGCCAGCACTTCCTGCTCAGAGGGATGAGCACGGAGGCCACGTGCTTGAACCCCAGGAGGCCACGTGCTCGAACAATGCCCCCCCCTGCTCCAGACGTGACCTTGAGGAGGCGGAGAAGGTGAAAAACAGGAAGAGAGGGAAGCCGCGGGGAGCCTGGCTTGAGAGTCAGTATGGCACAGAAGGGGAGAAACGAGAGAGGAAGGGAGGTGGGCTCCTTTCAGCCATGTGATCTGTCTCCACGCCAGCCGGGGCCCGTGGCACCTTAACAGGAACGTGGCTTTGGTTACGCAGCCGGTTGTGGGCTTTCCTGAACGAAGCTGTCCCAAGTACGCAGAAGGGATAGACCTCCCTTGGCAGCAGACAACTGGCTCCTCAGAGTCTCTCTCCAAGACGGGCCTCCCGACCCCGGCAGGCGCTGGACCCCCCCCCTCCCCCCTCAGAGGGTCAGGAGCGGGATGCAGCCCACCCCGACTCCCCCCTCGTGGCACGCCATCGGGGCCCTGAACGTCCAGCGGTTGCTCTTGGGGTCGTACATTTCCACCGAGCTCAGGTTGGATTGTCCGTCGTAGCCCCCCACCGCGTACAGGCGCCCAGAGTTTGCCACGAGGGAGACCCGGCTGCGGCGGGTGTTCATGGGGACGATCAAGTACCACTGGTCCGCCACGGAGCTGTAGACCTCGGCGATGCTGAGGAACCCTGAGCCGTCGTAGCCCCCGCAGATGAACATCTTGCTGCCCAGGGGGGCCGCCCCGTGCCGACACCGTTTGTTGAGCATGCTGGTCCCGCAGTGCCACGAGGCCGTATGCTGGTTGTAGAACTCCACCTGCAGCAGAAGAGGAGCCTGGAAGTCACATGAGCCGAGGCAGCCTGGCCGGGAGGGACTGGGGGCTGGAGGGTGGCAAACACCACGGAGAAGCCCGGAATCTCGGGGCACTTTGGAAAAAGGTGAGCTGCGAAGGAAGCTGGGGCCAATTTTATCCAACCGGACGACACAGATCTCAGGTGGGGACATGTTGGGCACCACCTCGAGTAGAAGGTTCTGCGGGGAAAGACGACTCTCTTCTAACTCACAGGGTATCTGTCGTGGGCCGAGGAAGGGGAAGGCGATTGCAAACCACTCTGAGACGCCTGGAGAGCCCCTGGCAGCCCAAGAGAGCCGTTCTGACTTGCATGCACCTGGAGTCTGATCCTGCATGTGTTCCTGAGAGTACATCGACTCCAGACACACACACCCCCCCAACAATCCTGTGAGGTCTACTCGGCTGGGAAAGCACGACCAGCCCCTGGCTCCCCCCCAGCCTACTCACGCTATTGAAAATCTGCAAGCCGTCGTGCCCGCCGGAGACGAAGATCCTGCCCTCAAAGACAGTGACGCCGGCCGCACTGCGATTGGAGCTCATCGGGGTCAGCACCGTCCACCTTTTGGAGAGAGCGCGACACAAGGGAAGTGGGTCTCGGGCCCTGACCCTCCCCCCTCCCCCCTCCCCCCTGCTGGACCCTCTTCCTGTGGCCCAGGGGCAGAGCCTCTGCCCGCCTGCAGAGGGTCACAGGTTCAGTCCCTGAAAGACTTTGCCTGAGACCCTCCTTCACCTAGGGCTGTGCGCTTCGGCGTGATCACCGGAGCCCGAGGTGGCCAAGCACTGGCGCATGTGCAAGGCTCCGGTGATCGCTCAGGCGGCCGAACTACGCCGAAGTGCTCAGGCCTACTTCACTTGGGAGACGTTTATTCCACAAGTTGTGGGGAAGGGGACCTCGGAATCCGTCTCTCAGATAATACCCCAACTAGAGGGGGAGAATAACAAGAGGAAGACTCACTTGTCTGTCTCGGGTGAATAGACTTCGACGGAGTTGAGGGAGGAGGTGCCGTCGTACCCGCCGCACACGTAGATCTGCCCATCCAGCACCACTGTCCCCATGGCACTGAAACCAGCCAGGAAAGAACAGCACCTTAGCATGACAAGAGACCCAGGTGGGCAGCAGCAGCAGAACAAAGCTGCGCCTCGGGGCCCCTTGAAGATCCTGGGCTTAAGCTTTTGTGAGCATGCATATGCTACGCGGTCACTCCAGGGACTGTAACCCAAAGTTTGCGCATGTGCAAAGTTAAGCATAGGTGTGCACGCAAAAGCTTATTATACCTTGAATGCAACTTTGCTGGGTGTCCGTGGACTCAGACTCCACTTTCCTTTACGGTCCGCTGGGTGACTGCATGCAGCACTCCAGGACTCTTTGGGCTGGGGATCTGAGACATCCCCCCACCCCCCGGATGATACGGATTGCTCAATATATTTATTTCTATTTCGCTCTATAGGCTTTCCCTCTACTTGCGGTCTCGGGGCGGCTTACACAATAAGTGAAAGCCGATACAATAAATTTAGGTTTGAAAACACACTGAAACAATCTGCCTGAAGCTCTGTTGCTCTCTCTCTTCTTGCCCCTCTGCTTGGAGACATATTACGATTATAAGGGGAAGATGATCTCCGTAAGGAACCGGAGGAGCTTGCACGAACAGCTGTAGGCGGTGGACCAAAGCTTAATTTGGGGTGCAGGTTTTTTAAAGGCATCCCCCACCTCTGTGGATCTGGACACCGACTGCAGCCGTGTCTACAGTCCGGAGGATTTCGTTTCACAGACAGAAATACACAGCGGGAAAGACGGGTGCAAGGCAAGCCTGGATGTTCATTCTTTCTTCTTTGCAACAGACCCCTGTGAGTGCAATGCTTGCTGGGAATTTAATCCAAACCCTGGGGAAGGGCAGCTCAGATTCCTGAAACTGGGCCAGGAGGTCTTGTATGCTGTATGCTGATTTAGATTGTCCGCCTCATTCACCTCGCCTTGGAATCCCACTTTCTTTAGTAGGTTGATCAATACGTTGTGGGTGTGCGGCCCTCCAGATGTCCATGGACTACAATTCCCAGGAGCCCCTGCCAGCGAATGGGAATTGTAGTCCATGGACATCTGGAGGGCCGCAGTTTGACTACCCCTGGTCTAAACAGTTTGATAAGGTGTTTGCTGATCCACTCCTTACATGTCATTCCGGTATTCTTTGGACAATCCTCACAGGACCAAATTTGTTAATCTCATGGAGAGTGGAAAAAAAGCGGAAACACTGTTAATAATTAGGTGACTCACCCCAGTACGTGTTTTGCTGGTTTAAAATGTCAACATCCCAGGAAAAAAAATATTGTCCTGTTTTGAAGAGATTTCTCCCAGCTTAACACAGACCTGTTAGTAAAGAATTAATGGCCGTGTGCTTCAGCTAGAGAGACGCAGTTCTGGCTCCATCTCACATTCTGCACACTTTCGAAGTACTCTTGCAGCTGGAATTTTCCATGTGAAAGAGGAAAATCTACACTGAAAGGACATTATCCAGCAGGTGCAGAACAAGCTAGGTAAAATCACGGGTAGTCAAACTGTGGCCCTCCTGATGTCCCTAGACTGGGGTGGCATTCGCTGGCAGGGGCTCATGGGAACTGTAGTCCATGTACATCTGGAAGCCCGCAGTTTGACTACCCTTGGGTAAAACACTGCAAAACAGCAAAACTGGGGCTTGAAAACAGGCTTGGAATCGGAATGAGCCACGGCAGTCCTTACCCAATACAACAGTGACATTTTCTTTGCTGCAATTTATTCTGGTCCAAAGTGATCCCCCACAACCGCTGTACGCTTGACACACACTTCTAAACAATCCCTACGGATCCTTCCTCCCTCCCTCCCTCCCTCCCTCCCTCCCTCTGGTGCTCACCTTCGTTTGCTGTTCATGCTTCCCACTTTGGACCACGAATCCGACTCTGGGTTGTACACTTCCACCGTGCTCAGCCTCAGCTGCCCGTCGTACCCGCCGATGGCATACAAGAGCTCGTTCAGCACGGCCACCCCCACCCGGCTCCGTGCCGTCGTCATGGGCTGGCACTGAGTCCAGTGGTTGGCGATGGGATCGAAGACTTCCACCACGTTCAGCGAGTCACCTGCGTAGAAATTTGCTGCTCACATTTTAAGGAGTGATAATCACAAGAGAGAGAGAAAAGTAATTCGCTCTCAGGAACCTTCTTCAGGGCAGGCGGTTTGGCTGCTTGGGAATGGGACGCCCTTAAACTTGCCAATTTAATCATCTGGGTCAGGGGTAGTCAAACTGCGGCCCTCCAGACGTCCATGGACTACAATTCCCAGGAGCCCCTGCCAGCAAACGCTGGCAGGGGCTCCTGGGAATTGTAGTCCATGGACGTCTGGAGGGCCGCAGTTTGACTACCCCTGATCTAGGTGATTCGGCCGCAGTCGGCTGGACCAGTTTGACCTTTTTGACCCCATGGGCACTGCAACAAAATGGCTGCTGGAGGGGGCGGAGCCAAGTTGGGCTGGCAGGGGCTCCTGGGAATTGTAGTCCATGGACATCTGGAGGGCCGCAGTTTGACTACCCCAATGATGCTTAATTCTGGGAATCAGTGAGCACGGAGTCACTTCTACATCTTGGCGATGTGTGGGACCTTGCGGATCTGTTTGGAGAATTGTGGCTCTTTCTTCACGCACCAGCAGCTTTCACAGATGCCAGAAGAAAGCCCCCTCCCCCCCCAACATACCCGTGGGATCAAACTTCTCCCCAAGATGGTTTAAGGGCATTTTCCACAACCGGCACAAGGAAGGATCGTCAGCACCGCTTCTCAGGTCTGTGCTGGGCCTCTGGGATCCCTGCAGCTGACGGAATGATTCCGCCTGAGGATTTTCCCATGCATGCAAAGCACTCTTAGCTAGCTGCTGCCCTCAGCACGAAAATCTAACGGCACGATATAAATACTGGAGTTCCTGACCCCACGGTTGTTTTTTATCCAGCCTTTGGCTCAGGAATTCGGGGCAAACATTTGTCTTTTGGACATGCGGGGAAAATTAAGACACTGCAGGATTATCCTCCAAAGCCCCAACCAAGACCCTGAACAAAGCGCCCTTGAACTTCTGGGGTTCTCGACAGCTGCGTGGCAAGCAAAGTCCAGCCCAGATTCCACCATCGACAGCTGAGGGACATACAGAGCTTGTTTAGGCCACGTCAGATCAAGGGTCTGGCTAGCTCAGAATTAGCTACTTCAGAGGGCAGTTTCCACCGTCTCAGAGATCTTTCCCAGCCTGGCTCCTGCTCAGCCACATTCTCCTCTGCAAAAATACTACTCTTGAAGATCTGGGTTCCGGAGCAACTTTCTGCTCAAGCCGGCACGAGATCTTGCCCCCAAGACATGCAACAGCTGCTGAGTGGGGGAGGGGGGATACTTCCCCCGAACTCGAGCTAGTTCTCATTCTGCTCCCCACCCCCTCAATTCTGTCTGTTTCAAAGCTCTGAAAGTCAGCACTAAAACACAGTTCCCGGGGGTCCATGGGAAAACTAACCACAGCTCAGTTTAAAACTTGTATGTCTCCTAAGAGATTAATTTGCATGCACTTCTGACATAGGAGCACGAAGCCTTGATGGATCACACCAAATGGTCTATCTAGTCCAGCCTCCCCTCTCACCCAGGGGCCAGCCAGTTCCTCTGGAGAGCTAACAACAGGGCAGGGAGACTGTGGTCTTCCCCCGATAAGAACATCAGAAGAACCCCGCTGGACAGGAATTATATGGTGGCCAATCTAGTTCCTCTGGAGGTCCAATTTGGACACAGAGGCCAAGGCCTTCTCCTATAAGCGCCTAAGAAGAGCCTTGCTGGGTCAGACCAGTGAAGGTTCCTCTAGTCCAGCATCCCATCGCACACAGGAGCCAACCAGTTCCTCTGGAGAGCCAAGGGCTTCATAAGAACCTAAGAGGAGCCCTGCTGGAGGAGACCAGTGGTCCATCAAGTCCGGCATCTTATTTCGGGCACTGGAGGGCCAATGAATGGGTCACAGAAACCGGCCTCCTAATCCTTTTCTGCCCCTGGTTATGGAGGTTCCCTGGAGTCCTCCTGGCCAGGGACCTCACCGAGGGGCATCTGGCCCAACGCCCCCCCCCCGCCAGCCATCCGTGCCACTGAAAGATACCTGCAGAGTTGAGCCCTCCCACCGCGTAGATCAGGCCTGTCGTGGAGGTGCAGCAGCGTGGGCGGGTCCTGAAGGCCGGAAGGTGCAGGCGGCGCTCCGGCATGAGGTGGTAGTCTGTCGCTTCGTCCACGAGGTCTCTGAGAGGGAAGGCCGAGCCACGGGGGGGGGGGGGAGAGGGGGGGGGCGCTGGTGAGCTCAGCACTCAGGGAGGAAAACGGGAGGATGACGGCAGCGGCGTTGGCAAAGACGCAAGGCAAGTCCCCCCACAGACAAGGGCTGGCCCAGGGGGGCAAAGGCCTCCCGCCCTCCCTCCCACGTAGCTTTGGACAAAGTCCCCTGAGCTCTGGCTCCAGTGGTTCCACCCACTCCAATTTCTCGTGCCAGCCATGGGAGAAACCAGCTTTGCGTAGTGGTTAAGAGCGATGGCCTCTAATCTGCAGAACCAGGTGCGATTCCCCACTCCTCCTTCTTCACACGCAGCCAGCTGGGTGGGCTAGTCCCAGTTCTCTCAGAGCTCTCTCTGCCCCACCTACCGCACATGGTGGGGAGAGGAAGGGAAGGCTATTGCAAGCTGCTTTAAGATTCTTTGGGGGAGTAAAAAGTGGGGTACAAAAACCCAGCTCTTCTCCTTAAGGGATGCTTCCCTCCACTCCCCAAGCCCCATCTCTGCCTGCAAGACCAGCATCTCCAAACCCCCCCCCCCAGCTTCTAGTCCCTCTGGCTGCAAAACAAAGGCTGAAAATATACAGTTGAGAGATTGGAAAAACCATAACAACTCACAGCGGCTAGTCATAGTCCTACAAGAGCTGTTCTCCCAGAGCTCTCTCAGTTCCACCTACCCCGCAGGGTGTCTGTTGTGGGGAGAAAAGGGGATGGTGATTGTAAGTCCCTTTGAGACTCCGTTGGGCAGTGAAAAGCGGGGTATAAACCCCAACTTCTTTTCATCTCTCCTATCCTGAGCCACGGTTGACCAAAAAAGAAACGTTATCCAAAATAAAAAATGCCATCCAATTGCTTGGGTTCTAGCAGGATGCTTGGCACAGATGCCACACAACCCTGGCGATACCCAGCTTTCAGAAGTGGTCAATGCCGGCCCTCTGAGGCAGGCTCCCTGATAACATCTAGCATTAGGAAATGTTAGGGGACAGAGAAAGCAAACCACACGCTGGGAAAGATCCCACTGCATCGATTTATGGAGCACCCGCACGGATAACGGGGGGCAAAGTACACCGTGCCTCAGTTCTGTCGTCCATGTTTTGGTCTCGATCCCAACGGGAGGTGGGTGACTTGCACGTGAGGAGAAGCCGACTGAAAGCCGAAGTGCTTGGTGGAGGAGCACGAAACAGGTCCCTTTGCTGATGCTCTGTTAATGCCACTTGGAGACATTCATCACAATGGAAGGGGGCGGAATTACGGACAGGGCAGGCAGCCTAAAGAATGCTCCCGAAGGACAAGCACCCGGCACACGCTCTATGCCAGGGCTAAGCCGCTCTCGTTTCCTACGTCTGGGGACCTTCCAGATGCACGTGCGGCACGCATAGATGAAGCCACCTCCTCCTGACCCAGACCCCCCTGGTCTGTCCAGGTCAGTACTGCCGATTCAGGCTGCCTGTGGCTCCTTGGGGTCTCCGGCAGAGGCCTCTCCCTTCACGCACTGCCTGGCTCATTCAAGGGGAGATGCCAGGGACTGGGCCTGGAAACTTCCGCACGCCGAGCAGAGGCTCTTCCACGGAGCCTCAGCCCTTCCCCAGGGGAGGAGAGAGTCCTTTAGAACGAGGCAATCTCCGGACACGGCACATGGCATCCCTCCGTACCGCTGTGCCCAACAGACAGAAGGGCTCGTGCGAGGAGAAAGGTGCTGAGGGATCCTCTCTAAGGCAGAAAGGAGGAGGCTCAAGGGTAGGACTCCTGGGCTTTAGGCTCGAGCCGTGGAGGGCTGATGGGGTCGTCTCTGAGGTCAACAGGAGTCCACCTGCAGAGGGCTCTCTAAAGCAGGCAGGGCTCAGGGCACGGAGGGCTCACCCAGGGAGGGCTTTGGGGCTGGGCAGCTGCCCCTCCCAAGGCCGCCTCATGCCCGGACTTCCGGGACAGAGAAGGAGAGGAGAGAAAGAGTTGCAACAAGGCTCTTACTTCCACCGACTGCACTGGCAGGGTCATCTGGAGGGAAACTCCCTTCCGGTTGGGCCTGCATAGTGGAGAAAGGGTTTCACGATTGCGGGGCTTTGCACCTGGCCGCTGCCTGCACGTTTCCTAGCCAGAAGGCTGCTCTCTCTCCGCCCCTGCGCGCGAGGAGGCCACCTACCGGCACTTGTGGCAAGAGCGAACCAGGCTGTCCTGCTGAACGCGGTCCGTGAGGAACTGATGCCGACAGAGAGGCAGCCGGATTTGGGCGAGGAGCTCCGGCAAGCAGGCCTCCCTCTGCTCCCGGTCGTACCGCACCCAGGCTAGGGCGGCCTCGAATACCTGCCGGGAGAGAAGCGGGAGGCTCAGGAAGGGGCGCCCTGGGCGTGAACAACGGGCAGGACGCCGCAAAGGGGGCGGGCTCAAGGGATCCTGCCGTTCCTTCAGGCCCAAAGCCGAGGAATCCGAACCGGGACCCCGTGAGCAAGGAACGAGACTTTGCCCATCGCTTTACTGAAGCTTTTCAGAACAGATTAAGGAAGGGTGGGTCATCACTCGGCAACACAAGGGGGCAGCTCGGAGAATAACCTAGAGCAATTAAAGGTTATATTCGATGGCACACCCTTAGTTGCTGCAGTCTTAGGTAGGGGTGGGCAATTCGGTTCGGTAAGACAAAAAGGGCCTGAATCAAGGCTGACTCAGGTACTTTTCGGATGTATCAGAGTCGAATAGCCCAATGAACTGTCTCTAAACCGTGATTTGGGCAGTTTAAACTTTAAAGAGAAGAAAGGGAGAGCCATCAAGCAGCAGATCCTGGCCATCAGCTATTTGGCAGCCGTTTCCCCAGAATCGTTTTGAACTCGAAGAAACTCGAAGCCATATTCCAATATCAGCGATTTGGTTGATTTGAATTGTACTGAATCGGGAAGCATTGAATTTGAAAAGTACTGAGTTAGGGATGAGCGCTTCGGTTCGGTCACCTCGACAATCACCAAAGCCCGAGGCAGCACGTAGGAGGCTAGCACCGTGGCCAAGGCGGTCGAGCCAAATTCCTCCCCCCCCCCCCCCCGGGCACATTTCTAGACTCAGGCCGTAGCTTCAGCTTCCCCTACAGTACTATCCATTTGCAAACAAGCAGATCACAGGTGAGGCCTTGTTCCTTCGAGATCTGCGCTAGCTTGCTTGATTCCAAATTCCTCGGCCAGCTATAATTTCTGGCCCACCTGGGTCAGGAGATGAGTATGAACCGGGCCGAATGCACGCTAGCTAGAACCTTCTAGCAGATTCTGGCTCTTTCCCTCCCATCGTGGCTCATGCAGAGCCAATTTGCCTGCTCCATACTCGGCTCTTGAAGCGATAAGAGGCCTGTGGGCAGGAAGGCCCAAGTAGCAACACCAGCGAGAAGGAGCCGGTTAATTACTACATCCATCAACCCTTGAGAGGAAGAGCCAGGAGGTGTTTTGCCTCACACCCACCCCCCCAACCCCCCACCCACCCGCCCTCTGGATGACTCCGCTTTAACCTGGTGGCGAGACCAGCCTTTGCCCCTCGCCCCCCCCCCCAGCGCATACCTGTTCCTCCAGCTTCACGTTGAGCTCGTTGCTGGACACCAGCTCCAAGACGTCTTCGAAGGGCAGGGCCAGGAACTCCTCGGACATGGACACTTCCACAAAGTGCTGGTGAATGAAGGTGTTGGCAGCGTCGTAGAGAACGGCACACATCATGGTCTCGGCAAACTGCCGCACGCCCAGGCAGTTCTTGGGGTGCAGCCTGGAAGGACGATGCCGGAAAACAAGCAAGGGATGGAGAAGCAAGTGAGAGGGAAGAACCAAGACTTGGCGTGAGGAAGGCCCCTGCTGCAATCCCAGAGGCATTTCCAGTGAAAGAGGAATGAGGCTGGAGGTGACATAGAAGACCTCAGGGCCAGGGAAGCCTCAGGGTCTGGAGAGGCATTGCAGCCTAAGCAGACGAGGCTGGCCTGGATGGACTGTGGGCCTGACTCCGCAGAAGACAGCATCATGCGCATGTTGGAGAGGGGCTGCAGCTCAGTGGCAGAGCCTCTGCTTTGCTGAACATGCCCACTTTGGCTTTTCCCTGTACACGTGAACGGTTAGCATTCGTTCCAAGGGAGATGACTAAGCACTGTATTTGGGGGATATGGATGCATAGGACTATTTTTAAGGAATAGATATAAGGCATTAGGCGAATTGTGCTGGCTTTTCTCACTGATGGGCTGTTTCATTTGCAGGGCTCTTGCTTGCTTTCAAGAGGGAAGCTGGCTCAAGAATTCACCAGCCCACGCACTTTCTGCTCCCTTGCTTCCAAGAACCAGGTCACAAGTTCATTGTATTTGCAGGAAACTTCAGGCAAGTCTGTCTCCATTAATCCAATTGTGCCTTTTCCCTTTGGTGCAATTTGCCTTTCCCCAAGAAAATGGGACTTAAAGGGCTAGGAAACCGCGGGCTTAGACCAGGGGTAGTCAAACTGTGGCCCTCCAGATGTCCATGGACTATAATTTCCATGAGCCCCAGCCAGCATTTGACTACCCCTGGCTTAGACACAGGGAGAACTGCCTCCGCCCCCTTTGCAGACATGCAGGGAGGTGTTCATTTTGGTTTTTTTGTCCGGTCCCCGTTCAATTTAAAATCAACAGCCTACATGGAACTCATTTCCCCCCCCCCTGTTTACTGGAGACCAGGAGTAAGCTGGTTAACTCCAACGGCGGGAGGGGCCTGGAACGGCTTTTTGCAATGCCGGTCCTCCTAAAGGACAAACAAGCCCGCCCCCTTGGGCATCTCATGCAGCAGATGGGGCAGATGGGGTTTTGCAGGTTTTAGCCAAACAATTTGGCAGCTAAACTGGAGCAAAGGCTATCTAACCCAGCCTTATCTGGTGTTTCTCTTCTCGATCCTACATTCGTCCCAGATGTGATTTCTCACAGACTTTTGCTTGTTTATTTATTTCCATTTTGATGATACTGCTTCTCGTTAGTTAAGAGCTCCAGTGGTTTACAGCCGTGTACGATGACGTCAATTAAAATTGGTACAAAAACAGCAAAGTGCCCCCCCCGAAACCCCCTGTGCAGTCATATAAATAATACAAAGTACATAAAACCAACCTTAACCCTAAAACTGGGGGAACCCCTCCAAAGGATATCAAATATTACAATCTTGCAAACCAACTACACTTTACAATAAAGAAGAAAACGTTTGTGCCCTGGCCGGGTGAAATGCCTTCTTTTGTACATAATCGGATGTGTTTTTATCCTGTTACAAGACAGGATGACCACTGCCATATACATGCGCATGCGGTTGTGTTGGGGCAAGAGGCGGACTCACAATATTAGCTGGGGCTTGACCAAGAGCGGACCAAGGAAATAGCACTGGAGCAAGTCAACCTGAGTGGCCCTCTTTGTCCAGCAGCCAGCAGTGCAAGGCTGCTCTCGGCTCCGTGGGGCCGATGATGGGCATGAGCTCCCCTGCTGCATCACTCCCCAAACTGGAGGCAGTGCAGGGGGAGACGGGTTGAGCTGACCCCAGCTGCCCTTGCTGATGAGGAGCCAAGGTGGCCCAAAGGCTCAGGCAGGGGTGCTGGGCTGTCGTGCTGCTTGCTGGAGCCCCCCCCTCCCCCGGATATTCCCTCTGGCGTTTGACAGCCAGCCCACCCCTGGCTCAACCAGTTCTGAAAGTGCAGGGCCCAGAAGAAGCCGCCCGACCCTCCCTCACCTCTCTCGGAGGAAAGCGCAGCAGGCGTCCTTGATGTTCTGCAGCTGCAGGAAACTCGCCCCCATCAGCAGCGACTGCACGTTCTGCTGGTCGATGGCCAAGTGTCCGTTGTAGGCAAAGTTGATCAGGGCTTCCAGGGCGCTACGTGGGGCGAACAAAGACGAAAAGGGTTAGCTGTGGGCATCTGGCTTGATGACCCAACTCAACGCCGTCTCATGCAGGGTCCCCCAACGCGGTGCCCATGCGCACTTCCCCTGGCGCCTGCTGAGCTTTTCAGAAAGGGGGTGCGGCTGAAAGGAGGGAGGGGCTTGCACCTGGTTGCCCTCATTCAAACAGAGGTTTTCCCACTGAGGGAGGAGTCGTAAAGCGCCTGGGCTTCCTTAGTCAGTATGTGGTTCTACTCCCCATTCAGGATTTCCTTCTCACAAGAAGGTGTAAAAAGGGAGATGTACTGTTTGGCTGAGTCACCCGCTCCAGCAGTTCTTTAAAACTGATTTGATGTTCAGATGGTTTTCCTCTCCAGGCTCAAGAGACTGAGCAGGGGACACAGACTCATAGAATATTAGCGTCAGAAGGGTCCTCCTGGGTCATCTAGTCCAACCCCCCGCACAATGCAGGACACAATTCCCTTTGTGCCACAATCCTGGGCTAAGAGACAGAATCACTGCCTTGGGAGTAAATTGCTTCACAGAACATCACAGCTCTAGCCAGAAACAAGAGGGGGGAAGCTGCTGGTCTTGATTTAAAAGATCACGCAGGACGATGCTTCCGCAGGCCAAAAGTGAGGGCTGGGCTGGGATCTCAGCTAAGCGTCCCCAGCAGAGAGACCCAGAATAGAACAGCCCTGGGGAGGGGAAAGAACAGAAGAGTCACAGGATAACGAGTACGTTAGGAGGGACATAATTAATATCCAAGGCAGAATATGCAGTGGAGCCCAGCAGCATCTAAATAGTTCAAAAACATGCTAAATAATGCCATTTTAATCCACTTCAGCCACTGTTTGCGAATGGATTCTGCCGTTTCATACAGTAAAATCCACTTGTAAAGTGAGTTGAAAATGCGTTATTTTGTGTGTGTGTGTGTGTGTGTGTGAATGCGCCCACGGTGCAGGGGCAGACAAACTGTGGTTCTCTACATGTCCATGGACTACAATTCCCATGAGCTCCTGCTAGCATGTTGCAACATGGTAGCAGGAGCTCATGGGAACTGTAGTCCATGGACATTTAGAGAGCCACCATTTGGCCACTCTGAGGGCAAAACTGGCTCATCCCAATGGAAAGTACTTGGAATGTGTTAGAACAGCGGATATTCTTTGAGAAGAGACATGATAAATTCCCACGGTGTTTAAAGTTGTAGGATACTTAATGAGTCAGGAATGTGTGCCATATGAGGCAGGCAGCTAACTATTACTGGAAGAGGATTTAAAAATTCTATAAATATTGGAGTCTGAATGGACTTGGAGCGCCTTCTTTGAAGTTGTCCCTTGCCTCTCAAAAGAACTAATTACTTTTGACAAAAAATAAAGGGGTGGGTGGCATTATTATTATACTCTTTCTGGGGTAATGTTAAAGATGCAAATAACGATCTTTTAGCAAATGACAATAAAATGGAAACAAAGATTCTCTGGTAATCTTTGTACTTTGGCACTACACCCAAGCCGAACCAGAAATGTCCTTGTGATTTACCTATCAGCAGGAGTTTCATAATCTGATACAGGGATGCTCAGAAGACACCCAGGGCTGCCACGGGTGTGTCTCTGTCTGAAGCAGAGAAGCCAGGAGAGTGGGCAGTGTGCTTTAAAACAGGGGTAGTCAACCTGTGGTCCTCCAGATGTTCATGGACTACAATTCCCATGAGCCCCTGCCAGCGTTTGCTGGCAAGGGCTCATGGGAATTGTCGTTCATGAACATCTGGAGGACCACAGGTTGACTACCCCCTGCTTTAAAACATTCTCATGCAAAGCTGTGGCCTGCTAAGCCTATAAGGACAAGACGTTTTGTGAATTCTGGAGTTGTGAGAAGTTTTGTGACTCTGGGTGAAGATATACGAAGCAGAAAAACATCTGTTGGGACTTTTGTTTAGTCTGTATCAGGGCTCCTATCTTGTGGCGTGTCTGTAACAGCCGAAAATGGCATTCTGGCTCCATAGAAGCTTCCCAGCAGGCAGGGAAAAGATAACCTGCCTGGAGTGGAATCTGGTGAAGGTTTTTCCTCTGAGTAGACCTACTTGGGAGTCAGTGGACTGGACTTGGAACGGCTGGCATGGGATTTATCTTTGTGACTCAGGATGTTTATTAATATATATATATGCTATATTTGAGGGTCTCCACTTTCTGTTACTGGGGAAGGCACTGGCAAACCACCCCGTATTGAGTCTGCCATGAAAACGCTGGAGGGCGTCACCCCAAGGGTCAGACATGACTCGGTGCTTGCACAGGGGAGACCTTTACCTTTACTTACTGTTAGCTCTTCACAGTATTTTACCTTTTCCTGGATTGTAAATTCCTATTGCTGATATTCCTGAACCAGGCCTGACCGGACAACAAGCTGATCATGCACAACAGGTGTATGAGGACACCAGAACAATTATTACAAAAATAAACAAATAAAAAGATCTGTCGCAAGGCAGAGGGGAGAGAAATGAAGTTGTCTGACCCATACGGTGAGTCACTGCACTCCCCAAATTCCCCGTCCCCCAGAGTCGCTCGCACCTTGGATCCATGCCCTGCATGACTATCTCCTCTTGCTTGCATTCCATCATGTCATTGGTGAACATGGCGTGGAAGTAAGGGATGGAGGCGGCCAAGACGATCCGGTGGGCGCTGAACTTGTGGTCTCCGACCTGCAGGGCAGGGAAGATGAAAGGCAGCTCAGTGCTTTGCCCTCAGGCCGGACAAATGCGGTCAAGGACTGGACCTCTACGGTTTCGCACAGAAGTCTTTCCCATCTCCTCCTGCCATGCCCCATTAACTGGAGACGCTGGGGATTGAACCAGGGGCCTCCTGCATGTCAAGCAGGCTGAGCCCAGCCCCTCCCCCAAACTGTTCACCAGGACTCGAAGAAAGGAAGCCCCTCCGCTCTTCTGGGAAGCTGCAAAGCTCCTCTTGCATTCTGAGAGCTGCTGGAGCCTTTGCAGCCGAACTGACCAGAATGAACTTCAAGCGACCGGCACTGGGAAGCCATCCACAGTGGGATTTCAAGGCTACTGTTGACACACGGCAATTTAATTAACATTCCATCAAGCATGCAGCCGGGCTATTTTCGGCAGCTGTGGCAAACAGCAACCTTGTGTGAGCTATCTGGGTGTGTTTCGTACAACCCGGTTCTGGTTCAGGAACCGATTCTGGCAGCGGTGGGCTGCGATTTGCACACCGTTATCTGAACAATGGCAGCGGACACCGGTCAGGCGATTAATAGCTGGCATTAAAAGTAATACATCACAGATCCTGAGACAAGGGAACCCTGATGAGGCACCCAGAGCTAATCAGAAAACCGTTCCACTCTGTGGGAATTCAAGCTGGAAGCACGGAGCAGGGTGAATTCTGTATATGCATCTTGGAAGAATATCCTTTAGTCCAGGGGTAGTCAAACTGTGGCCCTCCAGATGTCCATGGACTACCATTCCCATGAGCCCCTGCCAGAAAATGCTGGCAGGAGCTCATGGGAATGGTAGTCCATGGACATCTGGAGGGCCACAGTTTGACTACGCCTGCTTTAGACCACTGGGTATACGCAGATTTCAGAAGCTTTCTGGCAAGCAACAGAGTGACTGCAGGGAAAAAGAGAGACAGACAAGCGTGTGTGTGTATGTGTGTGTGTGTGTGTGTGTGTGTGTGTGTGGGGGTAGAAGGCTCCAGGGATGACTATTGAAGCCCACAACCATGAGGGTTAAAGAAACGCAATTAAAATATTTTGATAATAATATTTTATTTATAGCCTGCCCTTCTCAGAAGACTCAGAGAAGATCACTACCATCTTACAATAGTGAAGTAACATAATATAATAATCCTAAATAATCATTAAGGTTAAAGTCCCAATCTGACTGCTCCTGTGGCCATCAATAGAAGAACACGAGTTGTTTTTTATATCCCACTTTTCACTGCCTGAAGGAGTCTCAAAGCAGCTTACAATAATTTTCTCTTCCTCTCCCCACAACAGACACCCTGTGAAGTAGGCGAGGCTGAGAAACCTTTGGCAGAACTGCTGTGTGAGAACAGCTCTAAGAGGACTGTGACTAGCCCAAGGCCACCCCGCTGGCTGCACGTGGGGGAGCAGTGGGGACTCAAGCCCGGCTGGCCAGATTAGAAGCCGCTGCTCTTAACCACTAGGCCATGCTGGCTCCCCACATCCTCTGACAGGGAATTAGAATCTGTGTGTGGAGAAGTATTTCTTCGTGTTGAGTGTGTGAGCGGCGCTTCATCCACTCATTTGCTTGCAGCAGGTACCGCCTGCCTTTTTCAAAAAGAAGCCCAACCAGCTCAGGCGCGCTCACCCGGACATTCGCTCTGGACTTGCAGGGACCTATGAATCAGCTACCTCCTCCCATTAACCACCGTCCCAGGTCTTGCAAACACAAACACCTGCCCACTCATTCCACTCCGCAAAACCAGTTGGATGTGGCACTCCTATGCCGCACTCTGTACTGACTGATTCAAAGTCAATTCTTCCTCGCCAACGTCCAGCCCTGAATATGAATAGACTGAGCACACCACCAGGTCTGCCAAGGAGCTCTGCTGCAGGGGCCAGACTACTATCCGAGGACTGTGGCCGCAGGTAGCGTAAAACATTAACTCCGTCAGGCATCTCGATGGCCTCCAGGACCACCGCCCGAATTACAAGCTCACTTCCGCGCCAAGCCCCTCTCTCTGCGGAACAGGCTCCAGGGCCACAACGAGCTCTGCAGAAGGATCCCCGAGCAAAGGGGACACGGCCCCATTTGAGCCAAGGAACAGGGTGGCGGATTTCACGCAGGCCTTTCAAAATGTACACGTTTCGTTCCACTCGCTGGTTTTACTTCAATCTCTCCCCTATCCCAAGAGGCACGGCAATTATAATATGGCCGGAAATTAAGCTATAAAAAGTTATTAACATTTTTATTCTGCCTTCCCCTCAGGCGCTGGACATAGGATATAGGCATCTCGCTCCCTCCCCCATCCTCTCAGTGGATTATGCTGAAAGAGAGTTGCTTGACTGCGGCTTAGTGGAAAAGCCTCTATTTTACATGCAAAAGGTCCCAGGTTCAATCCCTGGCATCCCCAATTAAAAGGATCTGGCAGTAGGCGGTGGGAAAGACCTCTGGTTGAGACCCCAGAGAGATGGTGCGAATCAGAAGAGACAAGACTGACCCTGGTAGACCAATGTCCTGATGGACTGAGGCAGTTTCATGTGTGTTCAATGCCTTATGCTGTTTGGAAGGGCCCACAGCTCAGTGTAAGAGCCTCTGCTTGACCTGCAGAAGGTCCCAGGTTCAATCCCTCATATTGAAAGGACCAGGCAGGAGGAGATGGGAAAGGCCTCCACCTGAGACCCTGGAGAGCCTTGAAGAGAGGCCATAGCTCAATGGAAGGGCCAGAAGGTCCCAGGTTCAATCCCCGGCATCGCCAATTAACAGGAACAGGCAGGAGGGGATGGGAAAGATCTTGGCCTGAGATCCCAGAGGGCTGAGTGACTGTGACAGACCAAGGGCCTGATTTGGTACAGGGCAGCTTCATGTGACATCAACAGTGCAGTCTAAAACACAGTTACACCCCTCTAATCCCATTAAAGTTAATGGGATTTCCTGATTCAATGATTTCCTGAGTCTTGGGGGGGTGTGCTTGGTAAGTGATTCAACCCATTTTTCTTACATGTTCTCAGATGGGATTCTCATATATAAATGAAGTAAACAATAAAATTCTACGAACAAGTACAAATTAATTAATTTGCTTGCAGCATTTATGGTTTGCATCTCTCTTTAAAAAAAGACTGAAGGGTGCTAACAGACAACCGGTTCACCTTCGAAAAACAAGTTCAACGTAAAGATCCCGCAAGGCTCTCAGTGACATGCCACATGTGGTTTTCACAAGATCACTGCTCCCTTGGGAAGCACGCCATTGCCCAGGGATTCTGCCACACAGCCTGGCTGCCTACCCTGCACTCATCCAGGGAACGCTCCCGGCTCCACGGGCTAGAGAGAGGACAGGAGGGGGCTGGACTGGAGGGACCCTCATTGGCCGCCTCCAGCAGGGCTCTCCTGAGGCTCTTACCAGGGGAAGGCCTCGGCCTCTCTCTCCTGCTGTTGCCATCCAGGGGAACTGGTCGGCTACTGGGTGAGACGGGAGGCTAGATGGACAACAGCTCTGCATAGGCAGAGGTTACCGTGAATCCCAGCTGGGGAATGCCTGGCTTGAGAGTTGCTTTCTGCACCCGGCATCAGTAGTCAGCAGTTGGGTCCCCTAAAACGACGTGGGATTTTTTTTGCTGTCCCGTTGCAACCAACTTATGGGGCCCCCATAGGGTTTCCAAGGCCAGAGATGGTCTGCCCTTGCCTGCCCCTGTGAAGCCACCTGGGGCTTCCTTGATGGCCCCCTATCCCGCCACGTTCCCACCATGACTTCGCCCAGTGGAGCATGTGGGAAGCGATGCCGTCCTGGGACCCTGGCACTCCTGTCCCCAGCAATGCGGAGTCGGCATCGCCCGTCTTTACTGCTCAGCTTCGGTTACCCAAATGGCCGTCCATCTTGCCCCTTCCTGACAGCCGGGTTTCTTCCCTGCAAGAAACTCATTTCTGCTCCACGGGCAGCCCGAGCGCTTGACTCTCTTCCCTGGGGGACTCACTGTTCCCAGAGCTCTGGGGACCCGTGGGGGCCCTTCAAAGCAGCTGCCACTCCCCCGGTCGTGACCATGTCCCTGGAGGTCCCCTGCAGCACACCTACTGGGACCATGTTTGGTGTAGTGGTTAGGAGTGCGGACTTCTAATCTGGCATGCCGGGTTCGATTCTGCGCTCCCCCACATGCATCCAGCTGGGTGACCTTGGGCTCGCCACGGCACTGATAAAATTGTTCTGACCGAGCAGTGATATCAGGGCTCTCTCAGCCTCACCCACCTCACAGGGTGTCTGTTGTGGGGAGAGGAATGTGAAGGCGACTGTAAGCCGCTTTGAGCCTCCTTCGGGTAGGGAAAAGCGGCATATAAGAACCAACTCTTCTTCTTCTTCTTCTTCTTCTTCATGCGCAGCTTGAACGACTTCAAAGGCTTGAGGCCCTTTTAAAAAATCGTCAACGCAGCCCTTTAGGAGGAGCCGGGCCCAGGATCTGGCGTCAGCAGATCAGAGGAGCCGGGAGGGATGTCCTTCCAGCCCCTCAACGCTGCTGTGGCTTCCGAGCACGTGGCATCGTGGCAGCGAGAAGCGGCAAAGGGCTTTCTGCATTTTTTCCAACACCCTTGCGGGGGAAATAGGCCACATCATGACTCAACGGAGAGCCACCCAAGGCAGCGCAATCGGCGCATTCTCTCCTGAGAATAAGGCGACATCTGAACATCTCCTGATCTTGGAGTGCTCCTCCACGCGGCAGGGACGGAATCCCTTGAAGCTCTGCCAAAACAGAACTCTGCCCATGCTGCTCACTTTGGGGACTGGTGAACACCAACGATGCTCCCAACGATGAAGTGATGCATTTGCATAAATACATTGCTTCTTAGTAGGGGAATGCCGATCCTGCCAGCTGCTAAGGGAACTGGGCCTCCGGGGTGTGGAGGGGGAAGGACATTTGCCCACTCTCAAAGGTCAACAGCACAACTCCGTCCCCAAACAGGCAAGTCTTTTCCTGCTCAGGTAGCCCTGCCTGGACTTCAGCTGTCCGACACTGCGGCTCCATCCCGATGGCTGACGCTTGGTGCCCGATTGCAAAGACAACAAGGGGAATTTATCACTAATGGCAAACATCCCCTCATCCTCTATTTACTTCCCTTCAACTCCAACTGTACTGGACACCTTGGGGGGGGGGGTACAATCAAGTATCACTGGGCAAAGTGGTTCCTCTTCCATTCTAATTCTTTCAGTTCTATGTGATTACAGGCATTAAATGCTTACAGAACTCTCAACAGGTGGATGGACCAAGTCAGACCCTCCCAGCACTTCTTCTGACCCTAATCTCCCCTCCCTGATACCATAAGCCTTTCCGCTCATGCAGATCATCACCCCCCCTACCCCACCTCCGCTTTAACTCAGCTTCCAAATCCTATGCTTCCGGGAGGGCAAATGAGCACGCACACCGCATGGAGGGTTCCAGAAAGCGTTTTCTTAATTCACTGCACACCACGTGAGCCCCCTAAGAATACCGAAACCACTATGATTCTGCTGCTGTACCGAAAGGTTTGGAACCTCAGGTTTTACTTATTTCAGATTCCTGACGTGGAATGGGTGATGGCTGGGCTCCTTCCAGCTGTTTCCATCCACCCAAGGGCGCCTCTTGTTGGAGTACACAAGATCTGCAGTGTGTACCATTCAAGGAAGACTATCCTACAGGAAGCATCAGAGAACATGTGTGTTTCGCACAGTCAGATTAGGAACTTCCTGATGTTTTCAAATACTTTCCTCCTGGGTCCTGCTTGGCTCCTTTGGAGACTTCCTGTTCCTTTGAGCCCATTTCCTCCCTGCTTGCCTCCAGAACAGAAAGAAGACAACAGAACAGCTAGTTAGGTCTCTCTCCCTTCTCCACGTTATTTCTCTTTCTACATAAAACTATTTTATTCTTTAAGTATCACCCTTTTTTGGACATTTAAACTCTGCCCTTGCCTCTCCCACTGCAGACTCCATACCAAATTCCAGGAACTCCTGGGCCAGCGTTTTGAGGGTTACAGGCAGATGCAGCTGGGAAAGGGGGCATCATCTGGGCATCAAACTGGGGCCACTGTGGGTGGACAGGTAGTTGTGGATTCCCTGTATTCTGCAGGGGGTTGGGCTAGAAGACCCTGGAGTTCCCGTCCAACTCTATGATTCTATGCCAGACGCAACCTCATGTCCAAGGGAATGCCAAGGTCTGACATTTTTTGAATGGAATGCAGCATAAGCGTGGGCAGGGAGAGGTGTGCAGCCAGCCGGAGAGTCTTCGAGGGAGCATGGGAAGCGTGTCCACAGAACAGGAGCAGAGTTCTGTGCCAGGAAAACAATCACCCACAGAAACCAGGTCCGATAAGGGCAGGAAGGGAGCCCGGAGTCAAAAGGCACAAGCTGAAGGTCGCTCCAAGAAGTCAAGGCCAGAGCAGGAGCTGGGGGTGCAGGTCTCTTAGGAAAGTTGTGGCCAGAACAACAGACTTCTGCCTTTGTCCTCTTATTAAGGTCAACATGCAGTGAACCATAAGCAGCTGGCTGAGCTCTGCAAAGACCCTTGGAGGCCAGTTCTGCCCTGAGCCGCTAATCTGGCCCTTCTTCTCCCTTCCCGCAAAGCGCTGCTTCGTATGCCATTACTCCCTAGGCACAGGAGATACGAATGAGGAGCCACCTCCTGCTGGGGCTTCTGTGCCAGGCTTGAGGTCCGAGGGCTGGAGGGGCTAGGGGCTTTGCCTCGTTGCAGCTCAAGTTCTGGGTGCCACAGGGAGGTCTGGCCTGTTGGGAGTGCCTGAAGCTCAGGGGCTGGTCCCAGCAGGACTCTCAGATCTGCCTCTCCCTCAGAGCCAGGCAGAGTTGTAGCTGGCTGGGAACTGGCACTGACCGTGAAGGAAGTGGGGGTAGCTATGCCGGGACAGGAGACAGGCAGCAGCAAACCGTCTCTCGCCTTGAACATCCCATGGGGGTCACCCCTATCTCGTCTGCAGCTTAACAGCACATTCCACCACCAGCTGGCCAAGAACCACAGAGCATTCTGTGCTAAGTTAAGGGAAACAACTGCGCAAATCAACCGACTGCTGTACCTGCTGGAAAGACTCAGTCAAAGGTTAAAGCAATTTGCTTCCATGGATGTGCGTACAGGGGAAGGACTTCGTGTTCTAGCCCAGGAGACGGGAAAGGAAGGCGCCCTTCCACAAGGAGAAATCCTTCCTTCTCTGCAATGTTAACTAGGGCCAAACATCCACAGGTAGCAATGCCGTTTAGTTTAGTGCGTTCGTGCACACTGAAGGACCAGCTCTGGAATGAGCACAAAAAGCCTGCTCCATAGAGCAAACTGCTGACCAGGCAGCTGCTGGTCAACAAAGCTGCCGGCCACTGAATCAGACCATCGGTCCCATCAGAGCGGGCAAGAGAAGCCATCTAGTCCAACCCCCTATAAGGATGGGCCCTTTCAGTGTAGAAAAGAGACAACTAAGGGGCTTATGCAAAGTATACAATTATGCCTGCGGTGGAGAAAGTTGACCACGACAATTTTTTCCTCCCTCTCTCCAAAGACTAGGACTCGAAAGCATCCAATGAACCTGATGGGCAGTAGTTCAGGATGGAAAAGAGGAAAGACTACTTTACGCAGAGTGTGCTGAAAATGTGGAATCAGCTGCCAGAGGATGCAGTGGTGGCCACAGGAATTCACCACTGGAAAAGGAGATTCAATAGATTCACGGAGGCTACTAGCCGTGGCGACGGAGGGAACTTTCCCATTCAGAGGGACGAGGCCTGCCCGAGGAGGCAGGTTAGACATTTAAACCAATAAATTACCGATTTGTTTTACTGCAGCATGTCAACTGGAACTAATGCCACTGATGTTAGGACAGGACACTACGCTTCTCTACGGAATGGTCAAATGACCCGTGAGATTCCGCATTCCAAGATGCAGCAAATGACCCCTGAATTATTTGGTTTTATAAATGGGTTGAAGGAAGTCACAGAGAATCGCTCTCTGAAAGGCTCCTAGCAAAACAGCTCAGGACTTGGTGTTCAGGGGCAGCCCGTCTCTGGAAACAAAGAACAGGGAATTGCTTGCCTTCGTTTCCTGCTCGGTAGCAGCCCAGAATCAGGAAGGTGGTCCTTGTTGGGGGGCATAATCAATATCTTTATTTCTTATATCCTACCCTTCCCGTAAGGCTCAGGGAGGGTAGCATCAATCGACAAAATAGTAATAAATAGCATTAAAATAACACAGTATAACAACTAAAGCACTTTACAGTTGAAAGAATTATTGGAAGACAGTTACAGAGGCTGACTGTGCTGGTTTGCATAAGAAGAGGTAGATTCGAACCCAGCAGAATGTTAGAGATCAATTGCTTTCAAGAGTCCAGGTTCCCTTTGTCAGACAGTTGCTGGAACAGAAAGATCTGGGCTGACCGAGCTGAGTAGTTCTCGCTTTCTTATTACTACAATCACTGACTAGCTGTAAAGGAGATAAGAAGAAGCCTGCTGGATCAGACCAATGAGGGTCCCTTGAGGCCAGCATCCCATCTCAGACAGGGGCCAATCAGGTCCCCTCGAGGTCTAAGAACAGGGCCGAGGATACAAGACCTTCCCCTGATCAAAACATCCTGTATCTGACCACCAAGGGCCCACACAGCCCAACACCCTGTCTTACACAGTGGCCAGCCAGTTCCTCTGGAGGTCTAACCACAATGCCTCCCACTAACATTCCCGCCCGGCTCCAAGATTCACAGGCTTAGCGCCTCTGAGTGTGGAGGTTCCATTCAGTCCCCGCGGTTAGTAGCCTCCGATAGAACCTTCCTCCATGAAATTATCCAATCCCCCTTTTGCCTCAATTTCGGGAGGTTTACAAGCAGCAGCTGTCTCGAAAAAGGGTGCAAATATTTGTGACGCAGGGTGGAAATGCTGATGCCTTGCTTCCGCCAGTACCAAGCTGCCTCGTGCCAAGGGCGCTCCTAAGCAGAGAGGGATTCTTCTGTTCCATGACTCATTCTGTCCTGGGGCTCGTTAACTTCTAGATGCCAAAGCTGCTCATGTGGTTTGCTTGGAGGTGCTGCGGCGGCACCACAAGTCAGGCTTGGGCCCAAATCTCCTTTCCACAGACCACCCGCAAGACAGTAAAATATTGCACATCCAGGAAAGCCTATAAATCGCTGCAGCCGGCACCCCCCCCCCCCCGCGAGAAGCCCTCAGGAGCAGTACACAGCTCATTCCTAGGAGGGGGCACGTTTGCTGCGCCCAAAGTTCACGGGTGGCCAAAGCAGCTCAGCATTCAGGGCCAACGCCACCCCAGGACGACAAGTCGATACACTTGAGGGGACAGCAGTTACTGGATGCGAACCCACACGAGGGCAAGTGAAGTTCTCCTCTGCCCAGTTTATATCCTCCTCCTCCTCTCATCAATGCTGAGGGTGCAAGATTACCCAGCAAACTTCCATGGTGCGGGGAGGGTTGAAACTGGGTCTCCTATATCCTGCTAGCTCATGGGAATTGTAGTCCATGGACATCTGGAGGGCCGCAGTTTGACTACGCCTGTAAACACTCTGGCCACTTAGCCACTCTGGTGCTCTTATAGTGAATCTGACCACTGGCCTATGAAATTCAGTACGGTCTATTCAGATTGGCTGCAGACCCAAGCACAAGTCTTTCTCAGCAATGTGTACCGGCTCCCTCCCTCCCATGCATTCTGCTCTGGACCTGTTTGCAGCATTATACTCTGTTACCTCTGTTATCGTTTAATGTTATTGTGAAAAGCTGAGTTCTATGTACTGTTTTCTGCATTTCATGTAAACCACCCTGAGCCTCAGGGGGAGGGCGGTATACAAATAAAATCAATCAATTAATCAATCAATGCAAAGCTCAACCGCTGAGCCACAGCCCCTCCCAAAGAAGAAGCAACAGGGGACCCGGGGGTAACCTTATTTACCCCAAGTTTTTAGGTATTCATTTCACTTATTTTCTAATCCTGCCCCCCCCCCCCAGTATTCCACATTATTTCTAGCTTTCACTTCAGGTTGCAGCCTCTTTCCACAAACACTTGACAAGCTGCCTCTGCTCCAGAAGAGCTTATATGAGAACACACCCTTATTAGTCTGGCAGGGCTCCTGTTTTGCTGAAACCGACTAGCGTGACCCCCTCTCCCCCCCCCCCCGAGATATCCCTTCTTATTCCAACCTGAGCCTCTGCAGATGGATGGCGAGAAGCACCTTAGAAGCCAGCCAGGTTTTCAGGGCATTCCCTTCAGACAGGTGAAGGGGAAACTTCCCACTTGCCCAACAAATCTAAACAACTGAAAACAGAGGAGAACAACCCAGAAGGGATGAGCTCCTCCCTGGCCTCCCAACATGGTTCATCCTGACTTGGAGGTCTTCTCTGCTGCTACAAACACAGCAGCCCACCTTGATCTGCACCCGAAAAAGGCCCAACGGTAGAACCCAAAAGCTTTCATCGAAACGGGAATGTTTCCAAAACCAGCAGTCGTGGGTTGGCTGCCCGTCTGCCTCCAATGGCACCTTCCAGGCCCACCAAGGTTTGCTCCAGGGGGAGCTTTGGAGTGCAAGCCGCAAGGAAGCCAAGTTCACGGTCTGGGGAAGCGGGCAAGCCCTCGAAGGCTCCCGCCGCCTGCAGTCCATCTTGGGGGGCCCCCAAGGCGCCCTTGGGCTCTGCGCCGGCCGTGCCCCCTCAGGCCCGCAGGGCGACCCACTGGCGCCCCCTCCCCGCTGCCTGCCGGGGTTGCTGCCCCCCCGTCCCCCTCCCCCTCTGCCTACCTTGAGGGTGACGTCGCAGAGCTTCCCCTGCCGCCGGATCTCGCCCATCACCCCGTAGCCGCGGCTGGGCAGGTCGCCCACCGAGAAGTGCACCAGGTCCTCGGCGTCCAGCTCCGGGTCCGGCCCGGCCGCCTCCAGCATCTTGCCCGCCCGCCTGCCTGCCTGCCCGGGCCGGCCGGGTCCGGCCTCCCGCCCCTCAGCAGCAGCAGCAGCAGCAGCAGCAGCAGCAGCAGCAGCACCGCCTTCGCCTCGGGCGCCGCGCGGCCACCGTAGCCGGCCCCTCGCGCGAGACTGCGCAGAACAGCCGGGCGCCTGCCTGCCTCCGCTCTCCTCTCTCCCCGCCTCGCCGCCGCGTCGTCCTCTTCCGCCCTCTGTTGCCGGCTCCGCGGCCGGGCCCAGGGGACTTCCGCCACGTGCCGGAAGTGCCGGTCGCCTTAGCAACCGGGCGCACCGGAAGGGCCCGTTGCCACGGCAACCGTCGGCGCTCGCCTTCCTTCCTTCCTAGCACCGCCGAGCTGGTCAGTGCCGGCCGCGGGAGGAAGGAGCCCGCCTCGCCTGCAACCAATCAATCAATCAAGCACTCGTTTGTTAATTAAGCACACAAGGAGCGGCCGCCCCTGCCTAGCCGACGGGCCTCTTCTAGGCGGCGGAGCGGCAGACGAGCCTTGGCGCGTTCTGGGTTCGAATCCCCACTTGTACCCGGGAAGCCCCCTGGGAGGCCCTTGGCTGCCCGCACGCTGCCAGCCTGGCCCACCTCACAGGGTTGTTGTGAGGATAAGGTCGCGGGGGGGGGGCGGAGAGCAGTGCCAGCTGCTTTGGGTTCTTGTTCAGGAGAAGAGCAAAGTACAAAGAAAATGTTTATAATGGAGGAAGAATAGTTGGGTTTTATTCCCTGTTACCTAAAGGGGTCTCAAAGCGGCTTGCCCTTGCATTCCCTTCCTCTCCCCACAATAGGCACCCTGCGAGGTAGGTGGGGCTGAGAGAGCTCTGACAGAACTTCTCCGTGAGAGCAGCTCAAACAGTACTGTGACTGGCCTGAGGTCGCCCAGCTGGCTGTGTGTGGAGGAGCAGGGAATCAAACCCAGCTCTCCCAATTAGAGGCTGCTGCTTTTAACCATTACACTGAGCTGGGGTAATGGTTCATAGGCAATAGGGGCTGACTGTTTGAGGACGGGGAGCTCAATTTTTTAGCTGCCTTGGCTCATGGTTCTGACAGGCTTAACCGTCGCTGTCATTTGGGAACATCTCCTGAATGATGCTACTGCTAACATTGCCCTATTGCCTTTATAAAATTCCCCCTGAGAAATTCCACCCCATGGTTGGTGGGATGCTGAAAGGGCATGAGATCTGCTGATCCGTAAGGGAGGAGGGACGTGTATGGGGAACTGCGGATTGGACCATTTGCAGGGTGGTCCCTGGAGAAGACCCTGGTTGGATAAGTGAAGTTCTGGTAGAGCATAGGATGAGAGGTTGTCCTGCAGATAGGAGGGTCCAAGGTCATTTTACATGTTGTGTGCCATAAAGGGGCTTTGTTTAGCTGTCCTTTCCTGAGGAACAGTGAGAATTATAATTTGGGGGAAATATCTGAAGAGGCTTTGGGGACCCTTCCTGCCCCTCCAATCCCACTTTCCCTTCCTGGGATTTTTAATGACAGCTAAACCCATGTGTTCTGTGTGAACCAGCCGCTTTCTTGTGTGATGTTTTATAGGGGTGCCTACTCTGAGTTGAGAAATTCCTAAGGGGTAGCTGGGTGGAGGCTGAGGAGAATGTGGTTTGAGTAGGAGTGCGGTGTAACCCCATAGAGTCTGCCTTACCAAGTGGGCATTTCCTCCGAAGGACCTAAAATGTTTGCCTGGTGATGATTTGTAATCCCAGGAGAATACCAGCTACCTCCTGGAGGTTGGTAGGGTAGGGTGTAAGATTATTCTGTGCATGCTTTTCAAGGAGTCACATGGAAACTTACTCCCATGTAAATGTGCCCAGACTGGATGCATTCCTGATCTGAGTACAACAGCAATTGTTATCATAAACACCGTGCAATCCATTGTTGCCAGTGGTAGCTTTAAGTTCTGGGATGAATCGGCCCTGGGTGACAGCAAGTATTGGCTTTCCTTTCCCCTTTGTCTGTTCCAGCCTTGGTCACAATGTGTTCCTCCACGAAAAGAGTCAACGCCTTTGTACGACTCAGGCCATCAGCTGACTTCCCACAAGATATGATCAAGATTGGACAGGACAACCAGGTAAGAGATTATACAAAGGAGCAGAAGGTCTCTCTCTCTATTTCGGCAGAGAACAAGGTGCCATCCAAAGAGCCCTTTCCTGGAGAGTAAACCCCATTGTATAGATCTGAGTAGCATGGAGTAGACCTAGTTAAGATTGTCCTGAGTTTTATGCATTCACGGTGAGATAAAATTTGCAAAGTTTTCATTTATTTTCGCATGCTACGATCCTGAGCAATCTCCTCTGGGCTGATGGGAACAGTTCCCAAGCCAGGTTTAGTTCATGCTGCTGAAGGCTTACGTTTCCATTTTTAGTAGGCAGCAGAAATGAAAGTTGGGATTCCACATGGCTCTTAATAAATTATATCCTCTCATCTCTGTAAGTAAGATCCTGCTATGTCTCTGTTCTAAAGTAAACTCTCCTTGGCCAAGTTTCCCCTTTCCCCTGCGGATTTCCACTTCCCCCTGTGTTTGCTAACCTTAGGGCTGCTTTTTTGCTGTCAAATCACACCTGACCTTTGGAGACCCCGTGGGGTTTTCAAGGCAAGAGGGGTTTTGCTGTGGCCTGCCTCTGCGCAGCAACCCCGGACTTCCATGGTGGTCTCCCATCCAACTACAAAGCAGGGCCGATCCTAGTTAGCTTCCACGATCTTAAGGAGATCTCTCCCAGTCAGGGTAAACTTACTGGTTTAGCTGTTGGGTATTCTGGGGCTGGCCCCTTCTCTTTCAGCATTCATTAAGCAGTGATAAATTATCACCCTGTTATTTTTGGAGGGGTGTTAAATATTGCTTTTTTGCTTTGATAATATTTCTTATAATCTATTGCTGCAATTACAAAGCAGCAATAATTAAAATAAAATAAATACACCGTCACACTGACTGGTGATTAAGTAAAAAACGATGCTAAAGCCCTCTCTCCACTTCCTTTCTAATCAAGGTGACCTTGGGCCAGTCAGTTCCTTTGAGGCTTCGCCCACCTCACAGAGTTGTTGTGAGGATAAAAAGGGAGGCTAGGAGAACAATGCAAGCTCCTTTGGATCCCTCTTGTGGATAATGTTATGTTATGATGCCGGGGTGGCCAAACTGTGGCTCTCCAGATGTCCTTGGACTACAATTCCCATGAGCCCCTGCCAGCTCATATTATAATGAGAGAGAGGGATTTTTTAATGCTCTCAGAGAACCAGCTGGCAACAAGGAGGGGATTAAAAAGAATACCCCCCCCCCAAGAAATGCAGTAGCTCCTGGACAGTACACATGGCACAGCCTCATGTTTAAGGCAAACTGATTACCAAAAATCAAGTCTGAAGAAGTTGGGAAAAACAACACAGAAAGGTCCAAAATCTGGATTCTCTATGAAGTCTGAATAAGCCCAGTGTGGTGGTTCCAGATTTCATAGGCTAGTGTGGATCACCATTTCTTTGCAAGAACAGTTAGGCTTTCAGTACATTATCCACATGTGGAAACAGGTCTACTCAGAAATAAACCCCTTGTTATTCAACGGTGCTTCCTCCCAGGAAAGTTCCCTTAGGATTGCAACTGCAAAAACCTTTACTGGAGCTTAAAAAGAACCACAATAACCTGTGAACAGTCAAGGTGTTCTTCTGAAGACATACTCAAAAGGCAGAGGATTCTCACCATGTTGGACCCTCTCCCTTTACAAGGTGACACCTGGAGTGTCTTTAGCTTCATTGTTTCTGGGGGGGGGGATTACCAGGGGAAGACAAGGAAGAGGTTTCTATCATTGTAAGTAGCGTGGAGAGAAGAACATTTGTAGAATTCATGGTTGCCCAGCAAAGCGGATTGGCTGCAGTTCTGAAACAAAACATAGTTCAAGTGTGGAATTAATGTCTGCAGGATATGGTGGGGATTCATAGGAGGACTAGATAGATGGCAGCTGTTTGCCATGAAATCTGAGTGGCAGCTCCGTGTTCAGGGGGAGCACACCTCTGAGTCCCAGAGACTGGCTACGAGCAACATAGAAGGGCCGTTGTGTTCACACTGTGCCATGTGACCTTGCAGAGACGCTGCTGTGCCCACTCTTGAGAGCCAGTTTAGCTGGTTGCTGTTCTTGTACTGCTCTGTTGTTTTAGACTGGTTGATAACCAGGTTGCCTCGTTCTGCTTTCCTAGACGATCGATGTCTACATTGAGAGAGACAGTTCAAAGGGGGTGGTCAACAACAAACAGACAGACTGGTCCTTTAAACTGGACGGCATCCTTCACCATGCAGCTCAGGACCTGGTCTATGACGTTGTAGCCAGAGACCTGGTCTCCCAGGCGCTGGATGGATATAATGGTACGTTTGAAAGGACAGAAGACGAGCCGTGCAGGATCAGGCCAGTGGCCCATGTAGTGCAGCAGTGGACACCAGTTGCTCTGGCAGGCCCACAAAAGGACACGGAGGCCAAGGCCTTCCCTTAATATTACCGCTTAGTGCTTGGATTCAGAGGCCTGCTGCCTGTATCCATGGAGATGATTTCTGGTCATACCCACGCATTATGCAACCCCCTCTCCTTGTGGGCTATTTACTCCCACCTGGGGGCTGGCAACCCTGGCCCCTCGGGAGGCAAGCTGGCCCTTTTAGTGGCGACACACACCAGACACAACAAAACTACACTGTGGCTTTCTGTGTTTGTTGTTTTTTAGGCACCATAATATGCTATGGGCAAACAGGAGCTGGAAAGACGTACACCATGACCGGCACAACGGAACACTATGAGCACCGAGGGATCATTCCCCGAGCTATTCAGCAGGTAGCCCCGAGCACAGTGCGCAGGTCAGAAGATGAAGGGCTCCTGAAAGGGCTTTCTCTCCGGTGATGTGGGAGTCCTGCCACCCAGTGGTTGTCAGTTGGCTGCTGTCACAGCTGGGGTCTGTGCCAGCAGGTGGAGCAGCTGCCAGGACCCACCCCTGCCGTGGAATAACTGCATTGACAAACTTCACTCTTCACTCTGCCACAAAGGGGAGCTGGCAACTTTATTCCTTCATGGCAAGGCATCGTTAGCTGCTCTTTTTCTGTTTGATTATTTTTGTGCGTCAGTTTTAGACACAGAACTATCGGGCCCTTATATTCTGATTTCCTTAACTCCAATTTGCTTTTAGTTAAGCCCTCCCCCCCCTACAGTCTTTACCTGTGTTTTGGCTGCAGTAGACTTTGTCTAGTTAGGGTTCCCAGGTCCCCCTGGCCACCAGCAGGGAATGGGGGTGGGTGAGTGTGGAATTGCCAGGTCCGGTTTGGGAAACCCCTGAAGATTTTGAGATGGAGCCTGGAGAGGACAGGGACCTCAGTGGAGTGCAATGCCAGAGAGTTCACCCAGGGGAACTGATGTGTAGCGTATGGCTATGAGCTGTAATTCCAGCGGGGAATTACACTTGGAGTCTGGCATCCCTATGCCTCTTGCGCCAGGTGTCTGCCTGAACCGGAGCAGTGCCCTGTACTGGGGTGCCAGTTTCCAGGTGGGACCTGGGGATCCCCTGGACTTAGAGCTCATTTCAAGGTGGCAGAGATCAGTTCCTCTGGAGAACATGGCTGATCTAGAGGGTGGACTGCATCGAGCCATAATTCACTGAGGTCCTTCCACTCCCCAAATCCCGCCCACTCCCAGCTCCACCCCCAAAGTCTCCAGGTATTTCTCAACCAGGAGCTGGCAAGACTCTGTTGCAGGCACAGAGACCTTCTGGCCTGGCTCCAGCAGAGAAGGGCTCTTGGGGCTTTTTGGCAGTGCTCTTTGGCAGTGGCTTCAGTTCGATCCCTGGCATATTCTTTCCGATGCTGGCAGGGCTGGGAGCCTTGTGCTTCTTTCCTAGGCACAGCAGCTTCCAAACTGTGCATGAACGTCCCACTGGATTGCACCCCTCGCCTGCAAGTCCTCCTGCCGCTGTGGCAGAGCTCCAATAGCTTGCACGTCTCCTCCTGACAGGTGTTTTCATGGAGCTGAGCGTGACTTTGTCTGCAGGTGTTCAAGGCCATGGAGGAGCACTCGAGTCAGTTCATAACCATCCGCGTCTCTTACCTGGAGATCCACAATGAGACCATCTTTGACCTCTTGTCCTCAACGCCCCACGCTCCTGGCCCCCCGCTGTCTGTCGTGGAGGGCCTGCAGGGGGTTTCTGTGAAAGGGCTGACCCTGCACACCTGCCCCAGCGAAGAAATGGCTCTGAACTTTTTGTTTGAGGTAGGGAGAATGGTTTTTCATCAGCATCTTTATAAATAAATAATAAATACGTTAATTAATACATAAATAAACGAATTAGTACAAATGTAAATAAAGTTGCCCAGGCCTGCCCTCTGGTCCCTCCACTCCCCAGAATAGCTGCCCTCCTGACTTGGCCCAAGCTAGTTCTGGTGGTACCTTGGCATACCTGTATTGTGGGTCAGGTAGGACAAACCCAAATCCCGGTCATAGGAGGCCGGGCAGGAAGTGGCAGGTTGTGAGGAGCATCTGCCTTTCCTCCAGCATCCTGCCGTGTGGGCAGTCCCTTTCCTCCTGTGTCAGCTGCCCCTTTCTACTTCCTCTCCAGGGTGACACCAACAGAACGGTCGGCCAGCACGCTCTGAACAGCCACTCCTCTCGGTCTCACTGCATCTTCACCCTTTACATTGAGGTCCGTGCTAGAACAGTTTTTTTTTTAATTATGAGCCTCAAACAGAAAAAATATAAAAAAGAGCAAGAGTTCAGTAGCATTGAATTGTTGTGGCAGGAGATGTTGTGGCAGGAGATGGGATTTTGCCCCTGCCACAAATTTCTCTCCAGATGTCCATGGACTACAATTCCCATGAGCCCCTGCCCTGTCCGGTGCATACTGATGTTCTTGATCTCTTCCTGCAGTGCCACTCAAGAATCATGTCAGATGCCTCCTTTGTCACCTCCAAAATCAACCTAGTAGACCTGGCGGGCTCAGAGAGGTTGGCAAAGAGCAAGGTAAGTCCGCTGCAATCTCTTGCTTCCCCTGGAGGTGAGTCAGAGAAGCTGGTCGCAGGTGGATAAGGACCTGGTTTTCTCGTCCATGTCCTTAAAAAATGGTCCCCGTAGAAGGGATGCCAGTACTCTTACTTAGAGTCCGGCATATTTGCCAGTGGAAGTCCCCTGGTATTTCTTATCTTTGGCGTGGTTGCTTCCCAGTGTACCTTCCCTCTCTGTCCTGGAGCAAAGGGAGCTTTGAGAGGGTTGTGTGCCCACTTTTCAGTGAGGGGAAAGGCTGAGCCCACATACTGCAGTGGCCTTATGCTGAGGGCTGCCAGGCTGCAGGTGGAAGGTAGAGAGAACCGTCAGCTATGCGTGGCTAAGAAGAAAGACTCTGACGGATGGCAGGCAGTTCCCATGAAGAATCCTCTTTATGAAATCTGAGCCAAAATGAGTTCCGGATATAACCTCGTTTCCAAAACTTATTCCATGTGGGGATTAATCATCACTGCCGTGCTGTGGCCCTGTGCTTGTTTGTATGCAGAACCCGAGGAGTCTGGCTCCTCTGTCTGTTGATCCGGGCTCCCATCTCCAGCTCTTTTTGATTGTCTTATACAACTGAACTGTGGTGGGGCCTTGTGCACCACGGTGGGTCATTCCTGCTCTGTAGCTGTGCTAACAACTCTTTGCTCTTTTGCCTTCTTAGTCGAGGTCATGTACTGACTGTTGGGTTGACCGCACATTTGTGTATTTAAAAGTTGGTTAAAAGTACTTTGTTTCTTTACCTACATTATTTGGGACGTGTTAAATTAGGAAACAAGATTTAACGAGAGTATCATTTTTATTAGTGTTGCTATAATTGAGTCACTGAAGAAAATTCACTATGCTGGAAAGAGGTTATATCCGGAACTCGTTTTGGTTCAGATTTAATAAAGGGTTCTTCACGGGAACTGTCTGCCACCCGTCAGCGTCTTCCTTCTTAGCCTCCAGGTGGAGGCAACGGCAGCGGCTCACCTGACTGCAGAGCTCGGCTCCCTGGGAGGAAAGCGGCTGCTTTGGAGCCCGGACTGTGTGGCCTTTTATTACACTGAGGCCCCAAAACTTAGCCTTATGGGAGGTCTCCAGGCCCCTTCCTGGAGGTTGGCAACAGTAGGAAGCACAGCTGCATCACCTCTGGGAGACTAGTGACAGAGCAGTGGCTCTAAGTGTCTTCCTTGTCAACAGTCGGAGGGGCGCATATTGAAGGAGACGACTTACATCAACAAGTCGCTTTCGTTCTTTGAGCAAGTAGTCATTGCGCTGTCTGAGCGTAACAGGGAGCACGTCCCCTTCCGGCAGAGCAAGCTCACCTACACCCTGAAAGACTCTTTGGGTGAGAGAGCGCAGCTGGCGGGGGCGGGGGGGGTCTGGGGCCGAAGCGGCGGCCTCCCTCGGCAGCGGGAGACGCGGGGTCAGGAGGCTGTGCCAAGGCCGCCCCTCTCTTTCGCCCTCAGGTGGAAACTGCAACACAGCCCTGGTGGCCAATGTCTGCAGCGAAGCCGTTCACGTCGTGGAGACGGTGAGCAGAGAGGGCTGGGTGAGGAGGCAAAGAAATGCCGTCGGCAGTCCAGCCTTCAGGAGAAGCTTTTCGGGCTTTTCCGCACTGAACCCGGGAACGTCCCTGTTTCCCTTCAGCTCTCCACGCTTCGCTTTGCTACCAGAATGAAGTGGGTGACCACCACACCAGTCGTGAACGAAAAATACGACACCGAGGTACGCCGCTGAGACCCGTGCTGGGGGGAAGGAGAGACCCGGTGGCCTGGCCGGGTAGCCAGGGGAAGAGCCCCTTGTAGACTGGCAGGGGGTGGAAGGACTTCAGAGGGCAGGACCCATGAACAGGCCCTCACGTGCACACGTGAACACCCATGGAGGAGAGAGGGGAAATTCGATAAGCCAAAAAGTTCCCGAATCAATGCTGATTCGGCTACTTTTTGGACGTGCCAGAGGGACCACCAGGGTCATCTAGTCCAACCCCTTGCACAATGCAGGAAACTCACAACTCCCTGCCCACCCACAGTGACCCCAATTCCATGCCCAGATGATGCCCTTCCCCTGGCCAGTCTTTGTAGCCGGGGAAGGGTTGGGGAGGGTGGGAGCGTGCCAAACAGCTCCTCTGTCAGGATCAACTGCTTGGCGCACCCTTTAAATGTATCCCGCTCTCTTCTCAGGCAGTGGAGACAGAGAGCCGGCTTTCTGCTGCCTGGGATAGCATGGGCGCTTTCACACAGCAAGCGAGGCTTCTGATTGGCTGTGCAGAGTTTTAAACAGGACGTTGCATTGGCAGCTGCTGCCACCAGAGTACAAGGGTCTTCACTGCGTGATTGCAGGGAGGCTGTGGCTGCCATTTGTGGCTGGCTCCACCTCCTGTGGCTGCCATGTTGGGGTTGTGACCACCACTCTGTGTCAGCATTCGAGAAGTGCCTGCAAGCTCCAGATAGTTTCTGCTCTCATACTTGGTCTTTTTAACTATTCCTGCTTGTGCTGAAAATTTAAAATATGTCACTCGGAACAAGCAGGTGAGCCGGACCTGACGGAGGTAGGGGAGGAGATGAAGAGGTGTGTGTCTGTGTGTGTGTGTGTGTGTGTGTGTGTGTGTGGAAGGCTCACAGGTTCTTTTTCAGGGGTGCGAGTTGTTCGTCTTCACAGCAGATGCTGACATGCCAATGTTCTCATTTACTCAGCGCCTGCTGAAAAACGTTGAAAAAGAGGTCCTCTATCTGAAGGAGGAGCTGGCGGTGCACAACAGCCTGGTAAGGAGAAGACAGTGTGCTTGCAGGGGCGGTGTGTGTGTGTGCTTAGAAATGAAGGCGGCAACATTGTGCCTAGTTCCCATGTAGCATCCGTGTGCAGGTAAGGTTTAAAGCGCCGCATGGCTGAGCCGGAGCGCAGGGATCCAGACCGGTGCTTTCTCCACAGACAACAAGCATTTTTCTCTTGGTGGGTTTAGTTTCATGGGAAGAAGATCTGCTTTCGGAAGTTCCTGACATCCTGGAGTAAAACCAAACTATTGGGGAGAGCTTTCAAGGGCATCCCGGGGCTAGCAGGTCTGTCTGGATGCTTTGTGCTTTGGGCCGCACTGCAGGGCAGCGTAGCAAGGCGCCTCACATCCCTGTCCTTCATTGTGCTGCCCAGAAGCAGTGTATGCTGACCCACCTGTCTTCATGCTGAGCTGGGACTGAGAACTATGTCTCGATTTCTGCTTTGGTTGTTTCTCTGCGGATGGTCCTGCCTTGGAGCCAGTGGGATGCAGCACGCACCTTGACAGGGTGCTGTAGGTTCTCTGCAGCTGCCGCTATATCCCAGTGACAAACGTGTTGCCCAAAGGAGTCTGTGGCCTGGGGTGCCATCACCCAGTGCAGGACACCACAGGCAGAGTCTAGAAGTGGGCAGTTAGTAGCTTTCATTTTTTTAGCTCTTTTTGTTGTGGAGATGTGCTGGGAAGAACTGTGATGTGATCGTTCCCATAAATTCCTAGCTTGGGAAAGGTTGGAGACAATGGGGGAGAAATCGCTGGAGAGCACTCCATGAGGAACAGAAACCTCTTCCCACCAGCTCAGACCTTGTGCGGAAACAGCTGATGTGTCAGACAACTAGAAAACAGAGCAGAGCTGCAATCTTCGTGTCCCTGTTCTAAGTCAGCTACCATTTGACAAAACGCGCTGAAGACGGCGTCCAGTGCAACAGTAACCCGAGGGTGTCCTGCGCTCCTGGGAGTGGGGTGGCTGCCTCTATAACCTCCTGCTTCTCCTCTCCTCTCCTCCCCTCCTCTTCTAGCTCAATCGCCCCCCTGTGACCTACGAGCCCCTGAATGAAATCCAGGTGGCAGAGATCAACTCTCAAGTTCGCCGGTTCCTGGAAGGAACCATCGATGAGTTAGAGGTGAGTGGCTTGTGTCACTCGGCGTTTAAAGAATAGCTGTTTAATTGTAGCACGTTGGGCAGACTTGGCCTACTGCTTTGGGAAGCCCCATTGCAGCCCCCTGCTGCTCCAGAGAGCATGGTCGCCAACCTCCAGGAGAGGCCTAGAGATCCCCCCCTATTGGCCCAGCGGGTCTCTGGCCAATAGAGAAAACAGCCATCTTGGAAGGTGGACTCTGTGGCATTGTACCCCTGCTGAGGACCCCCTCCTCTGCAGAACCACCTCTCCCCAGGCTTCAGGGCCCCCCCCCCCATGTCCGGGAGTTCCCATCCCAGAGCTGTCAGCGCTACCAAGCACTGATGTGGCTGTGTCACTTCCACACAAAACCCAGGTGTGATCTGGGTAGAAGAAGAAGAGCTGGTTCTCATATGCCGCTTTTCCCTACCCAAAGGAGGCTCAAAGTGGCTTACATTCGCCTTCCCTTCCTCTCCCCACAGCAGACACCCTGTGGGGTGGGTGAGGCTGCGAGAGCCCTGATATCACTGCTCGGTCAGAACAGTTTTATCAGTGCCGTGGCGAGCCCAAGGTCACCCAGCTGGCTGCATGTGGGGGAGCACGGAATCAAACCCCGGTTCGCCAGATTAGAAGTCGGCACTCCAAACCACCACACCAAGCAGGCTCCCAATCATTCCTAGTGCAGTCCTTTGTCACATGACACGCACCCCCCATGCCTCTGCCCTGGCCCTCCTCTTGGACACCAGTCACCCTATCTTTGTGGCCATAAGCTTGGCCCTTGACTTCTGGCTTGCAGTAGGTCTCCACCCCCTCGGCGGATGGGGGTTGTCAGTGCTAGGCCCCGAGGAGCTGAAGTGTGGGTCCCTGTGGGAATGGAGCAAGAGCCGGAAGGGGAACTGAGGCAGCGCACCTCTGAGCCATAGAGCAAGGCCCAGGGAAGGGGGGCCATGATCGCTGGGCCCTGATCACTTGTGATCTTTTAAAATCTGATGGTCTGTCGCTGTGGGGAACGGAATGCTGGGAACTTAGTCTGGCCCTGCCAGTGAGACGTAGACCCCACTCTGTGCTGTGGCATCCGGGTCGTTCCCTCGGGTATCCCTGCCTTGCGCGCTGGCAAGTCTTCGCCTGCTTCTCGTATCTCAGAGGCAGCTTGTGGACCAATCCGGGATCTCTGGGCTTCTCCTCAGTCCTCTCCTCTTTGCCCCGTCTTTCCCCAGATTGTGAGCCTCAGACAGATCCAGGAAATCTTTAACCAGTTCAAAGCCATCTTGAGGTAAGCACTTGGCACGTTGCCCCAGCGGATTAGACTGACCAGGAATAGATGACCCGGGAGGTCCCTTCCAACTCTATGATTCTATTCTTATTTATTTGATTTATAGCCCGCCATCCCCAGCCAAGCCGTCTCATGTTACACAGATAACAGGGTCCCAGTGAGTCCGCACCGTAGGTCTACGCAGGGGCATTACGGTATCGGCCGTTTTCTTCTCAGTCCCTTTCTGAATGGCCCCTAGCATAGAGCTGCCTTTTCACTGCTGCTGCATACTGGGCTGACCTCTCCTGCGCAGCCCTCTGAGGAGACGTCGGGAGAGCCCTGGTGCCCTGGGGAAGGCTTCTCTGGCAGCCTGGGAAGCCCTTGAGACGAAGCTTTGAATCCTCTCATTGCTGAAGGTGCCGTTGAAGAAAGGGGAGGGGTCCCTCTCGACTAGTGGGGAGGGGCTGTGCCATGGAGGAGGTGATTGCTAGGCCCATCTCTGCAGGCTCTGGGAGAGCCACTAGCTCTAGGAATAGCGGCACCGAGGCTGAAGCTGCAACAGCCATTTTGTGGCTGACTCCGCCTTCTGAGGCAGCCATTTTGGGGCTGGAATAGGCAAGGTCTGTAGTGAGTCAGCAGCGTGCATGAAGAGTATCCTCCAGGTTTATTCTTTTGAGCAGCTAGTACTTTGCTGCTCTTTGCATAGTTAAAGTCTGCCAACATGTGCAGCAGAATCCCAGAGGTAGGATTGCAGGAGTCGGGCCTAGCCTGTGTCTCTGACCTTCCAGCCAACAGGAGCAGGAGGTGGAAGCCCGGCTGAGGAGCAAGTACACCCTGATCGACAAAAACGACTTTGCCACTTTGTCTGTGGTTCAGAAGGTGAGGGCAGAGTCTTGGGGTCTCCTGGGGGAGAGCGGCAGGGGTGGAATACCGTTCCCTTTTAGCCTTTTCAGCCCCAAATTAGCCACTTTTTGTCAGAGCTTGGCTGCTAAGCAGGGTCGGCCCCGGTTGGCCCATGGATGGGAGACCACCCAGCAGGACTGAGCAGAGGAAGGCTGTGGCAAGCCACCTCTGCTGGCCTTCTGCTTGGAATGCCCTGTGGTTGGGTCCATTGATGGAGAATGCTCAACGGAGCAACAGAGTTCCCTTGTGTGTGTGCGCATGTGCATGCTGCTGAGGAAATGAAGTTACATGTGGAACATCTTTATCTTAGCAAACTAATATGAGTCCCTCGTCATGAGGAACTCCTTTCTGGACAGAATAGGGTAGAGACAAGATTCTTGTCTGCTCTCATCTTACTGTTCTTTGGACTTAGAGTTCATGAACAGGTCGAAATCCAACTGTCTCGCAGGCAGTCACGGCAGCTAAGCATTTAGTTTTTCTCCCTCTCCCCAAAGACTGGAACTGGAGGGCCTTCAGTGGAGCTGATGGGTAGTAGGCTTGGGAGGGGCAAAAGGAGACACTACTTTACACAGAGTGATCAAAAGGTGGAATTCTCTGCCAGAGGAGGCGGTGATGGCCACAAGAACAAACCGTTTTAAAAGGGGATTTGAAAGATTCATCAGTGGCTACTGGCCATGGTAACTCAAGGAACTCTTCACATTGACAGGCATTAAGCCTGTGAATCCCAGAGCCAGGAGGGAAGGCCTCAGCCTCTGTGCCCTGTTGTTGCCCCTCCAGAGAAGCTGGCTGGCCCCTGGGTGAGACAGGACTGGAGGGGACCCTTCCTGGTCTGACCCAGCAGGGCTCTTATCTGTGTGCGTGTTCCATTCCTGGCTTGATGAGCGGAATTCTGGCTGGGGAACTTTGAAGCTGGCAGTGCAGCTTCTCTGACCCCTCCACATTCCACCTTCTCCTTCACTGTCCTCAGGCAGGGTTGGTTGATGCTGACGGCCACATGGTTGGTGAGGTTGACGGGCAAGGCTTCGGCATTGGAGTTGCTCCGTTCTCATCCAAGCCCGGAGGGAAGAGAGCGAAAATAAAGAAAGGCAGAGAGCAGTCCAGGTTGGTCTCCTGTCTTGGGGCAGGATTGTTTACTCTTTCAGGTGACCATCCCTGAAGCCTGGGTTCGAGACTGTGTTTTCTTTGCCAACTGTAGATCAGCTGAGGCAGAATCCATGCTCTCGTCATGGGGCTTTGCCCCTTTGCTTCTTTTCCAGCACTGCTCCGCGGAAGGAAGGCCTGGCCAGCCCCGTTTCAGGGAAGGAGCTGGATTCCGTTTCCCCCTCCCGCAGCCAGGGGTTCAGCAAGGATCAGGAGACGAAGGAGGCCCAAGATGTCCTCAGCGTAGAGACGCATCGTTCCGAATCTGTGCCTAAAGACGACACTGCGGTCCAGCCCAGGTAGGTTCCTCTCTTCTTCCATAGTCTCTTAAACCAGTTGTAATCTTGGAGACTGAATGGATGAGGACATAGCCTGTGTCCCTCATGTGTGTCCCCCCCCTCCCTCACAGTCTGTTCCTTGTATGTCCTCCCTCAGGAACATCGGCTGGGCCCAAATCCACTCAGTCCCCCAGATAACAATTGATTTAAGGGACTTTGTTCTAAGTTCATTTACTATTATTACTATATATCTTTCAGGTTATTCAGTATAACCTGATAAACAAAAAGCTGTGGTTATTTTCAGAACAATTTACAATGTACAGTTTCTGGGTGTGCATATCTATGCCACTGATGAAGAAGATGTTGAGAACGTGTCAATAACCGGTTTGTGTTTTAGCTTGACTGAAGAATTGCTTTAATAAAGGAGATTTTCCAGCTACTAGAACGTCAGTTTCTTTTGCTTGTCTGCTCTCTGCAATACTGCCAGGTGGTCCTCGTCTTGGCTCCCAGCTGGAGGTTGGCAACCCATCTCCAGCAGAACTGCCCAGCATCTCGTCCTTATTCGGTGTTCATGGGAGAGGCTTTTGGGCGTCCTCTTGCCTATCTGCCAAGGCTCCTGGAATCCTGGCTGAGAGCCTGCTTGGTGCTGTGGTTCAGAGCGGTGGCCACTGATCTGGAGAACGATGGATTCTTCACTCCTCCATATGCAGCCAGCTGGGGTGCCTTGGGCCAGACACAGTTCTCTCAGAGCTCTCTCAGCCCCACTTGCCTGTTGTGGGGAAAGGAAGGGAAGGCGATTGTGAGCCGCTCTGAGACTCCTTCAAGGCAGTGAAAACTGGGGCACAAAAAACCAGTTTTGCTGCTCCTTCCCAACAGCTGCCCGCCAGCCAGGACTGCAGCCTTCGAGGACTTCAAGAACGAGCGGGGCAGCGAGATCAACCGGATCTTTAAGGAGAACAAAGCCATCCTGAATGACCGCCAGAAGAAAAGGAGCGAGGTCACGCAGAGGATCGGCGTCCTCCGGCAGGAGATAGACACCGCCCGGCAGGTCCTGGAGGCCCACAAACTGGAGCGGGAGCAGCAGGGTAAGGAGTGCCTGGGTCACGGGGGCCAGCAGGAGGGACCCCGGGGCTGCCCAAGCATGGCTTCATCCAGTCCGAGGCCAAGCTTCCGGAGATTCCCTGGAATCCTATCTGATCCCCTGTCCAGAGAGATCAGTGCCCCTGGAGAAGATGGCAGCTTCAAAGTGCGGACTCTGCCCTCCCCAGGTCCAGCAGCCCCGTAGTGCCAGTGAGGCTTTCAGGGTGCACGCTCTCAAGAGCCAGAGCTGCCTTGTCGTAAGGCTGCAGAGTGTGTGTATGCAGCATTCTCAGAGTTCTGCAAGATGAAACGGGGGCGGGGAAAGTTCAGACAAGTTTCTTGGGATATTATGTGGGATTTCCTCCTGAGAGAGAGAAACACACACACACCCTGGGTTTCTGGCTGCTGTCCAAGAGACTTCTCTAAACCTTTTTTTTTTGGGGGGGGGTCTGTGCAGGAGAATACCTGAACGAGGAAGGCCAGGTCATCATTGAGGAAGAGGAGTTCCTGCTGCTGGTGAAGTTGAAGGACCTGCGGAAGCAGCACCGGGCAGACTTCAGCGAATTCCGGGAGCTCCACTCCGAAGTCCAGTACTGCCAGCACTTGGTGGACCAGTGTCGTCGGAAGCTGCTCACAGGTACTGCCCGCTGCAGAGGCCGGAGGCGGCCGCTTCTGAGCACGAGCTCCCCTTTGGGTGTGCCACATGGGGGGGGGGGGGGGCTTGCTTTGAGACGGGGGCCGAGGGTGCCCGGCAGCCCAAACAGCCCAGCTTAGGCCAAACCTGTCAGCCCCCCCACAGGACTGTCAAGCCGCCTGCTTCCCAGGGTCCAGTCCACGCTCCTCTCCGACCGCAGGATGGCTCAGAGCCAAGCCTCGCCCAGCCCCGGCTACCCTTCTGCAGTAGCTCCCCACTGGCCTCCCCAAACGTCAAAGGAAAAGATGCCATCCCAAGGACAGAAACCCTCCTCAGTGATCAAGTTAACCGGAGGATCCACAGGAAGCTCTGAAATGTTGCTTTTAGGACATGTTCAATGTTATTTATGACTGTTTTAATGCTATTTAGCACGGTTTTACTGACTGATGCTTCCTGCTCTGAGCCTCATGGGAAGGGGGAGCTAAAAAATATTATTATAATAACTGTGTCCCTCCTGCCTTTCTCCTTTGCCTTCCAGAATTTGAGATCTGGTACAACGAGTCCTTCCTCATCCCGGAGGAGGTCCAAGAGGCGCTGAAGCCAGGCAGTGGTGCTCTCCGGCTCGGCATGATCCCGATCAACAGAGTCCTCACTTTGGTACGCAGGGCCCTCTGCAGCCAGTGGGGGCCACCTGCGGCCTTCCTCTGCTAAGGCGTGGATGCGCCCGTGGGCCTGTGGGCTTGGCCCCTTGTCCTGTAAGACCCCTCACGAGAGAGAGAACAGCAGAGATGTTAAGAGGGCTGAACCAGTGGGTAATGGCTCACACAAACCAGACAGGTGATTATTTCTCTGGTTCTGCCCATAAAATGCACAAGAAAATAAGAGAAGCCATGCTGGATCAGGCCAGTGGCCCATCCTGTCCAACACTGCATGTCACACCGTGGCCAAAACCCAGGGGCCCTCAGGAGGTCCTCCAGCAGGGCCAGAACAGCAGACGCCCTCCCATTGCAGCCCAGCAAACATAGAGGAATAAGAATCCGGCAGGAGCATGGAGTCTCAATTTGCCTTGGGGCTATGTGAGGAAGGGTTAAGTCTTCCAAGTTCTGTGAAGGTTCAAGGGGGTGGCAGGTGACAGTGGATGAGCGAGAGGGTTGTGAGTGTCCTCCATAGTGCAGGGAGTGGACTAGATGACCCAAGAGGTCCCTTCCAACTCTGTCATTCTATGGTTCTGTGATTCTGTTCATTTTGTGAGTGAAACTGGACCCCCTGCTCGGTTTGCATTTTAAATGGGGACATGCTTTCTCTTTTAAAATGCTAATAGGGGGGCAGGAGTGCTGGTTTCAAACTGGAAACACAAATGAAGGTTGAAGATTAGCATGGCCCCCGAGGCAAATGGAGGCTGTGCATTTTGTTTAGACCGAACAGGACCTATTTATCACCAGCCACTTCATCCCATGTATTTGAGCCCAGTGAGTCTCAGCCAGGACTCAGGATGTTGCTAGTCCAAAACCTCCAGTTCCCTCCCCCCTCAACGGTATAATGGGATCGCCCATATTTATCTGCACTCCATTTTTCTCCCTAGTAGGGCCACAAAGTGCCTTACATGCATCGCATATCTTCACAACCACCCTGCGAGGTAGATTAAGCGGAGACTGTGTGGCTGGCAAGGTTCCAGGGTAGAATGGGGATTCAAACCTTGGTCTCCCAGACTGTAGTTGGATGTTCACCCCTGCACCACGCTTTACACAGGTCTTGTCTGGACTATACTGAGATGAAATAGGGTCGGATGAAGTGCTCTGAGCTTCCCAAGAGATAAAGAAGTAGCTACTTTGCTCATCTCACTCCATATTGTGCGTGTGTGTGTGTGTTTAGGGGGGGGTGTTTAGGGGTGGAATTTTGCCAACGCTTGCCCATGGGCTGCTGACCCTGGGAAGTCCAGGCACCCTCTAGCGGAGAGACTGGCTTTGCACATGCTCTGCTGAAGTTCACATGTCCTCATCCTCATTTATGGGGCTTATGAACTGTCTCTGGGTAGTGTACAAGATAAAACCAGGAATACAATAAATTGTATAACTTGAAACTGTTACAGAGGGCTGTCAGCATCTTAATTTCCTAGCTTGGTCCCATTTATCTGGGGGGGGGGGGGGGGTGCTGTGTCTTGTAGGCCCTGTGGCCCTCGAGGAGTGTCTCCTCTGGGAGCTCATTCCACCTACTGCTCCAAAGTGCTGCCGGCGGTGGCTCTGCTGTGCTCGCCTGAAGGCCTGTCGGGCCCCTCCTAAGGCTCCTTGTGTTCTGCCCTCCTCTTCCTCCCAGGATGAAGACGAGCAGGAGAGGTTTGACCGGATGCAGGAGGAAGTGCTCCCCTACTGCCCAGCTTCCGTCTCCTTCTATAACGCCAAAGCAAAGACCGACCGCAAGGTAGCATCACGGGGGCCCCTCTGCCAGACCCCGGGGACAAGGAGGAGCCGGGGGTCATCACAGAAGCAGGGCCATAAATATCAGCCAAAGGATGCCTTGGACTTGGGCTCCACAGGAAGGGGCTGTGGCACAGCAAGCCTGGGCACATTCAAGATTCAATTTCCAGCATCTCTGTTTAAAGGTCCCAAGAGCAGGGGGGTGGGAGCAGGGGGATCCGGGGTCTGGGGACGAAGCCATGTTTAGCCTGGAGAAGAGGGGGCAGGATTGAAGTGCATGGAAGGTTGAGGAGGGCAGGGAAAGGTTCCTGTGGGTGGCAGAGGAGAGGACCTGCAGCGATGGCTTTGAAAGGTGCCAGATAGTTATCAGACTAGTTCAGCAGTGGCATGGGCTGTCTCAGGAGGTGGTGGGCTCCCCTTCACTGGTGGCCAGACAGATCCTTATTCTGGATCTGTGTGGCCCTCAAAGGCATCCACACCCAGGTGGCCACTTGAGTCCCCCCTCCCCCCCGCCTTCTTTTGGTTCTGCTGCCACCCACTGGCCTCTTTAGAATTTGCCACTAGGGGAAAGGTCATGCCCTCAGCTTGGCTCTCAAGGCTTTTGCTCTGAGGCTCCACCCAGTGCCTATGTTCCCCATCCCCAATGACTGGTTCCCACTGGGATGGCTCCCCACCACACCTGCGCACTCCTGGAGAAATGGCGCTTACCACCTGACCACCCCCCTTCCCCCCACGTTGAATAGCCTCTTTGAACGCCGGATGTCTGTGTGGCACAGAGAACAAGTGGGCTTTCTTCCTTCGTGGCCAGGGCTTCACACACTCCTTTTTTTCTCATTCCCTCGTGGGTCAAAGAATGTTTCCTGAACTCTCCAGGAAGATACAAACGGGCATCTCCCCCTCCCCCAACTGGCCCTTGGTTGTCTCCAGCCAGGATGGCCACGAGCATTTCCACAGCTTTGACCAGGGGTAGTCAAACTGCAGGGGCTGATGGGAATTGTAGTCCATGGACATCTGGAGGTCCAGAGTTTGACTACCCCTGGCTTTGACGATTGGCCGTTGACCTCACCCTCTCTTCCTAGATAGGCAGGTTTACTCAAGAAGTGCAAGACTTGGAGCTGAACCGATTTCTAAAATTGAGCACTTGAGCCACCTTTCAGAGTCCCCTTTAGGTCTGATGTGCTGATATGGATGCTTACGCTGCCCCCACATGGGGAGAATTCTGGTTAGACTGCAGAAGTGCGCCTAGGCAGCCGTTTTCCTGGCTCTGTTCTTGCTTCACTCCCCACCCCCTTTCTTCCCCTTCCGTCAGAAATGCCTCCAGTAAGCTTCCAGCTTGCATTTTAGAAAGCAGCAGGGTAAAAAAGGGCCAGAGTTTAGGAGCACCTTAAAGACTAACAATATTTGGGGCAGGGAGGAGCATTTGGGGCTGCTTAATACTCCTTGTGACCCCTGAGGGAGTGATCCGTGTCTCACGAAAGCTGGATTTTGTTCGTCTTGAAGGTGCTCCTGGACTCTGGCTCTTTTCTCTCCTCTGCGGGCCAAGAGGAGGCCCTTCTGCGTTCTGCTGGCCGGGCCTGACCGCCCGCTGTTTGTCTTTTGGCCAGCACAAGTATTCCCGAGCCATGACCGCCCTGGAGCAGATGCGGAAGAAGCCCTCCGGCATCCAACCCGTGGTGAAGAACAAGCCTCCCTCCGTGCTGGACATCGCCTAGCCGAGACGGAAGGGTCCTCGCCTCCTTTTCTGAGCAGGTGGAGCAGAACCCGGCCCACTTTCAAATGCCTTTATTTTCGGGAAAGGGACAGAGAACAAAATAAATCTCGGGAGGGTCCAATGTTGACTGCCTCTAGTTGGGCACCAGTCTCGGCTCTGCTGTTGGGATTAATTAAGGCCGGTAATTTGTTGGCAAGATAAAGGAGACGAGGGTGGAAGAGACTGTCCAGGAGCTTTAATGGGGGGGGGGAATGCACCTTGGTCGATGGTGGACAGACGGTGCCTCCCCGCTCACTGGACTTCATGAAGTGATTTCTGAAAAAGACCGTTTCCCAGCGGCACTGGAACAAATGTAGGATTCTCCTCTGAATGGTTTTTGCCACATATTAAACGTTGGCGATTCTAACAAGACGATGAATCTGGTGTGAAACACGTCTCTCTCCCGGGTCTGTCCCTGCTGCGTGGAAGGCATTCCGCAAAGGGATGCTGACCTTGGGCTAAGGAACCAGACCGCTGCTGGTGACCAGAGCTCCGGGAGGGACCCGCTGCCTCGTTCAGGATGCATTCCGTCATGACCCTCGAGTTCGGTGGGCAGCAGAGGAACGCACAGGGAGACCGGTCCTTTGGGAGCATGGCTTTTGGCAGAGCCGTACCCCGAGACCTTCCGCTCCTGCTAAGGGAACCTGGGAGGGCCCGGCTCAACCCCCCAGGCGGCTGTAATCCTCCGTGACGGAGCGCAGCGTCTCGAAGGCCTGCTCAAAGTCCCCCGCCTCGCAGCCGTGCCTCCAGAACCAGTGCAGGAAGGCGTTGCTCTTGTACATCAGCCGGGCCCGCTGCTCCACCCGCCGCAGGAGGTCGGCTGAGCCGCTGTGGTTGGCGCAGACGGTCAAGGCGTGGCTGTCGTGGCCCAGAGCTGTGAGGCTGGCTGGGTCTGCAGAGGGAGGAAGAGGGTGAGAAATAGGCAGGGAAGTGTAGAGATTGAGACCTGGCAGACCTGGGCTCAAATCTGCAGTTGGCCAGTAGGCCCAGTCCTCCCCTCCCACCTTCTCTCAGCCCAGCCTTCCTCACTGGGTTGTTGTCTGGATAAAGAGAAAGAAGAAAACAGCTGGTGTCTGGTGTACGAGGACCGAGAACAACTAGATGCTCATCCAGCAGCACCTTCGAGACCTCGAGAGTTTCAGGTTGTTCTGCCTCGGACACGATCCTGCAGAGAAGCGAGAACCCGGGCTCCCTCAACTGACCTGTCCAGTAAGTGGCGGGGAAGGGGTTCCAGGGAACACAGCGGTAAGCCTGCTTCAGCCTCCTCAGCACCGACGCACAACCAACAAGGAAAGAGTCTTCCTGGGGGCCGCGGGCCACGGCCAGCAACCCTGAGCTGCAGTGCTGTTGGTGAAGCTGTCAAGGACCAAAAGCACCAGACCAGCGGGAGCTCCCTGCCCCTGAAGTGAGCTGGGAGGTGGGGAGGGAATAAGGAGGCATCATCTACTCTTGAACTGCAGGCCTGGAAGCAGCTGGGTGTCCTCCCACATCACACCGTCTCCCGTCTCAGATATTCGCTTTGCTGGGCATTTAGGGTTCACTGGCTCTCGTGGATTTCCCAGCCTGTGGCCGTGGTCTGGTAGGTTGAGCCCCTGATATTAGCCAGTAACTGGGGGATCTCTCTGCTGTTCTGCCCGGTCCCACCTCTGGCAATGCCAGCCACAGTTCCTGGCCAGATGGCAGGAACTAAAACTACCAAACCTCGGCCACCCAGCCCGGGAAACCCACGACTGCCAGTTGAGGCCAGCTGTGAAAGCCTGCAGCAATGCATTTATTGTTAACAGGGTTAGACCCCGAGTGCTTCCAAGCATCCCACAACCACAGGAAGTGGCCTTACACTGAATCAGTCCATTCTGCTCAGCCTGGGAGGGGCTCTGGTTGAGGCCTTTCCCGTCACCTCCTGCCTGGTCCCTTTTATTAATCGAAGATGATGTCAGGGATGGAACCTGGAACCTTGAGCGCGCCAAGCAGTGCCCCTGCCTCTGAGCTGGAGCCCTTCTTCCTATGTCCCCAATTTTCTTCCTCGTGTCCCAGTCTTCTGGCAACTTAACTGCCATTTCAGGGTGCCTTAAAGTTTACTGCTTCCACATTTGGCGAGGGGGGAGGGAGGAATGGAAACATCTGTGCTCAAGCATCAGCCGGGATCCTGGCAGCCAACCTGCGATATGGGTTGGCCAGCCTCCAAATTCTCTCTGGCCCCACAGAGCCCGAGGCATTCCTGATGGACACTCCCCCTGGAAGAGATGAAGCATGTACCACAACTGAAGGATACGGGGTGCTCAGAGAGAGACTTGCGAGGAATTGACTGCGTCACCAAAGAGGCCAGGCTGTCCCAAGAGACTCTTCCCCTGGGGAATTGCAAACAAAGCTCTGGCACCACAATGGGAGGGCAGTGGTGCACAAGCCTGGCTTCAGTGTGACATCTGAATGCAGCCCCTGACTCCAATATTGCCAGGCAGGCTCAGACCCAGGGATCAAAGGGCTACTGAGGGTCTGGCAGGTCTGTCTTTGCCCTTACCTGGTGCTGGCTTGGGCTGTATGTAGGAATTTCAGGGCTGGCACAGGGCAGGTGGCTCGCAGGAGCTCCCATGGTTCCCTGCCCATGCTAACCCCACTGCAAAAGAAACGAGAGGTTAAAAGAAGCTATCAGGACTCCATTCCCTACTCCCAGGCCACAAACTGAAGCCCAAGGCGGCACCATGGGCTTGAGCACACAGGACAAGAAGTCACAGGGCCAAAAGCTAGCCTCTGGGTAACCCAGAGGCCAAAGTCGCCCCCCCCCCCCCAAGTGATGGGGCCTTTTTCTCTCTCCACCCAGCCCTTCGGCCCTCTGTCAGGAGGGGATCTGTGTGGTCCCCTTCCTGGCCCATCTGGGTTTCTCAGCCTACTCGGAAAGTGGCTACTGATGGGCAAGCCGGGCAGGAGGGCTCACCTTTGCGCCGTGAAGATCTTGAGCGGGTAGAGAAGCCCTGCGAGGCAAGAGGCGAGGTGGGCGTTCATGGCGGAGAAGGAGACCTGCGGCCCACCTTTGGCAGGGTCAGCCTTGCCCTGCAGAGATGCCACGTGCTTCAGCGTCTCATCGTTTTGGAAGAGGAGGATGCCGTCCGTGTACCTGGGCAGGGGCAAACACAGCCCATTGCATTACGGCTGCCGCGGCATGGCTTCTTTCCCCGAGGCCCTTCACCGCGCCTCAGGCAGTGTGCAAACTAATGTGCCACGGAGGGGCTCAAGGCACTAAGCACTGGGACCCCAAAGGGGGTGGTGAGAAGCTACTAACTGTCTAAATCTGGAGGGAGACGGAGGAAACAGAGCTGCCACTGCCGTGCCATCACCCAAAAGGATTTTCACCTTCACAACAATCCTGTGAGGTAGCTCAGGCAGCAGGAAAGCGACTAGCCCAGTTAACTGCAGGACTGAGGAGGTGGGATTGGAATCTGGGCCTCTTGGGCCTTAGTCCAGGAACTCCAACCACTCCACTGCCTTGGCTTCCCAAGCCGTTGGCCGTGAGACGACCCATCCTCCCCCTGCTCACCTCTGGAGCCAGGAAAGGCAGAGCAAGGCGTTGTAGTGCTGAAGAGGACTCTCGCCGGCCTGGTGAGGCGCCACCGAGACAGCCAGGATGTGTCCCAGGGGGAACTCCTCCCGGATGGCTTCGCACAAGCGGGAGCTGAGGCCTGCGGGGGGAGAGTCTGGTCATGTGACAGAAGGGAGAGCGGGGCTGCAGCCCCCAGGCAGACATGGAGCACACTGGGTGGTCGGGGCAAAGTGTTGTACCCCAGATGTGTGATCCCCCCGCGGCTAGTCTCTATCACCACCGAGGTGGTCTACCTGGAGGCTGTGGATAAGGGGTCCCCTGGCACCACAGAACCAGTGAGATGCTCTGGGACAGCAGTGGCTGAGAAAACGTCTTCAGGGGAGGCCAGGGGGACGAAGATAAACTGTGGTGCCAAGTGGGCCTGATGCCTGGAGGGGTCAGGACCCCCATTTCCTGGATTGCCCTGCAAGAGGCAATCTTTTCTGGCTGAAAAGATGGGCAGTTCTGTGCCTACAGCAAGGGGGGCCCTCCAGAGGGTGCATGTACAGTCTGCTGCCTTGTTGGCAGGACTCACCCGCTCCGGTCCCGCCACTGAGGCTGTGAAAGAGGACTGTCCCCCCATAGCAGTCCCTGCGCTCCGCCTCCTTCCTCAGGCTCTCCATCGTCCTGTGCAACAAGCTCTGCTCCCCCTCGGAGCGGACGCCGTGATACCCTGCAAAGCACAGAACAGACGCAGGCCCAGTTAGGGCGACGGGACAGCCCTCCCACCTTTGCCCGCGGCCTCTCGTCTGCAAGCGTGGAATCATAGGGCAGGACTTGCTCCAGCAAGCAATGAGGATTGGAAGCCTTCTGGTCCGAAGTTTACTCTACGCTCCCTTGCACACGTCTCTGAAAATGTAGGATTTGAAAAATGTAGAGAAGTTCCTCAGCTCTTTCTGCTGTGTGTGTGTGTGTGTGCTTCCAGGTTTGAGGGCACAAAGCGGTCTTCTCTGGGGTCAGACCAGAGGTCCACCGAGGTCAATACCGTCTCCTCAGACTGGCAACATTTCTGCAGAAGTCTTTCCCATCTCCTCCTGCCTGGTTCTTTCTGAATGAGATGCTGCCGGGGACTGAACCGGGGACCTTCTGCGTGCCAAGTGGGGACTCTGCTGCTGAGCCTCTGTCGCTCCCACAAACCCATGTTATACTGCTGCCTACTGAGTCAGCCTACTGGTCCCTCAGCGTCAGTCTTGTCTTCTCAGGCTGGCAGTGGCTCTCCAGGGTCTCAGGCAGAGAGAGGTCTTTCCCATCACCTACCCTCTGGTCCTTTTTAAATGGAGAGGCTGCCGGGGATTGAACCGGGGACCTTCTGCATGCCGAGCAAAGGTCTGATCCTGAGTCATGGTTCCTGTTAAACATCCAGTGTGGCTTTTCTGAAGGAACACTTTGCAAACGAAATGGATGCAAAATGCCACCAGCGTAGCCTCTAGCAATCGGCTTGCTCTCCCATTTTGTTTTGCTGGACTGTGGTTACCACCCAAGGGTGGATCCAGCCGGTCACTGCAACAGATTGAAGCGGGGGCCTCATTCTGCCCTGATCCCTGATGTGGATGCGACGGCCGTACCTGCTGAGGCCTTGGGGGCTCTTACCGAAGGCCCAGTTGTTGCCTCTTCCTTGCTTCCCCATGATGAGATTGGACTCTCTGAACGATCTTTGAAGGGGGGAGAAAAAGGCCATGTGATTAATTCCGTGGTGGCAGGCTCAATTCAGGGCTGCACGTGAGGGACGGGGAGAGAGATTCTGCACAAAAACATGCCGTATATTTAAAAGACAGATTAACATAATAATTAAACAGTTCTGCATTTAGCAGCTTGTTTTTAGACAATTCTGCTTTCTTGCTAATCATGGAAAGCTGTACCTGGCCTGAAAATTACTTTTTTCCCTTTTAATATTTGTCCTTTTAATATTTGTCCTGAACATTTATTTATAAATAAAAGTTCAGAGAAAAGCGTCGATAAAAAGATAAATGAAAATGGATGTCCTATTTTATTTACGTATTCAGCGACAAACAATAAATCCAAAATAACAGTCTACAGAAAAGTTACTTCAATTAAGATTATTACAAATTTATAACAAAAAGTTCCTCTTTCTTTTTGAGTCCCTCTAGATCTCTATTAGAGCCTCTTATGGCTCAGAGTGGTAAGGCAGCTGTCTGAAAGCTCTGCCCATGAGGCTGGGAGTTCAATCCCAGCAGCCGGCTCAAGGTCGACTCAGCCTTCCATCCTTCTGAGGTTGGTAAAATGAGCACCCATCTTGCTAGGGGGTAAACAGTAATGACTGGGGAAGGCACTGGCAAACCACCGTCACCCCAAGGGTCAGACATGACTCGGTTCTTGCACAGGGGAGACCTTTACCTTTAGATCTCTATTATCGTCAACAAAAAGTTTCTTTTCTCTTAGTCCTCAGAACCACAAGTCATCATTTTTTCCTGTTGTGTGTAGAAAGTCAATAAGGGATTTCCAGTTAGCAACAAATGGGCAATTTTCTCTAATCAAAGATTCCAGCGTCTTCAACAGCCGCTCCTCTACTGTGGATGTTCTCGGGGTTTTCCAATTCCGATCTTATAATATTCTCCGGGCCTTGAAACCCCTGGGCTTTGCTGCTGGAGGAATGTTAGATTCTGACCCTGGGGACAGGTTGCCGAAGTCATTTTGGTTCTGGCGTGACCCCGGCTGCCTCTTACCCTCTTTGGACTCGCTTCTGTAGCCTCCTCACCACCTTTGGCTCACTGTCGACACAGAGGGTGCTCAGCTTGCCATCGAGGGAGCAAAACGGGGACCTGTACAAAAGAAGGGCCCGTTACCCGGTTGGTCCAGGGAGCTCCAGCCTTCCCTTGGGTGAAAGGGATGCGTGCTGGGTGGACAAGCTCACTGCAACTGCTGTTGTTCCTTCCAGTCACCCCAGAGATGATTCCAGGGCCTGGGAGAGGATTGGGTATGGGCACAGCTTGTTGAAGATTGAGTGTCAGGATTCGGGGCCTCCTTCAACAGGAAAGCAAAGAGGGGGGCCAGCCTTTTTGAGCCTCCCACACCCCTTGCTGAGAGGCAGCCCTCAGCCAGAGTCGGTGAAGGGGAAGATCCCGAGGACAGCAGTGAATGAGGAAAGGGTGGGGGTGGAGGCGGGGCCTTACGGCTCAGCATCTCTGCTCCTGGCCTGGGTAATGGCTTGCCACCATTCCTCTCCAATCTGGTTGCCACATTGGCCGACCTGGAGCCAGACGACAGACATGGGCCCTGGAAAAGGAAGCACGCGGAAGGGTAAGGCCGAGGCCCAGGGCAAAGTGTACACACAAGTGAGTCATTCCGATCCTCGGATAGCACAAAGCTCCGGGCTCCTCCTCCTAGGTGGGTCGTGTCGTATGGACTCTGGACAGCTGAGTGCCCCCGCAAAGGCACTTTTGGAAAGTCGTCTGTGGGGGAACCCAAGAAACTCCTTGCTTCCGAACACCTCGTTGGGCTTCCCCAGAGCTGCTCTGCTTGCAGAGCCAGAACTAATTCTGCTCACGGAGACAAGGAGGAGCATACGAGGAAGAGCACACAGGACAAAGTTTGAGTCCAGGGCGCCTTTACGACAACTATGTTTTATTCAAGATATAAGCTGCTGTGTGCATGCATATTGCTTCAGATATCAAAAAACGAAATTTCCAATCATCAGTACAGGTAGAGAGAGAGGGTGTAATAAGCTGGATCTACTCTGCCTGGATCTACTCTGCCAAGAGCCTCTTGTGGCGCAGAGTGGGAAGGCAGCAACATGCTGTCTGAAGCTGTCTGTCCATGAGGCTGGGAGTTCAATCCCAGCAGCCGGCTCAAGGTTGACTCAGCCTTCCATCCTTCCGAGGTCGGTAAAATGAGTACCCAGCTTGCTGGGGGGTAAACGGTAATGACTGGGGAAGGCACTGGCAAACCACCCCGTATTGAGTCTGCCATGAAAACGCTGGAGGGCGTCACCCCAAGGGTCAGACATGACCCAGTGCTTGCACAGGGGAGACCTTTACCTTTACCTTTTTACTCTGCCTGGTACATCTGGCTGAGCAGTGTGGCCTGACTTGATCTGATTGGGGGCTTGCCTGGCAGAAGAGCACCTTTGGGCACAAGCAGATTCAGAGTGCAGCAGTTGTTCTTTCCGCCACGCCACCATGAAGTGCCACGTGACTTCCTGTCACATGGTCAGGAGGTCCCAGGCTGAGAGTTAAGGTTGGATCCCAGCTGAAGACCGTTGCACTGGGGCGCAAAAGCCTTTGGGAATGTGCAGCCCACCTGAAAATCCCACATGGGCCCTAGGTGGAGCCAGCAGCCTCAGTTCCCCCTCTGCAAGCCAGTACAAATAGATGGACACATATATACATATTAATGCACAATAAAATCTACTCACACCAGGCTAGGGTGAGGACGATCACAAGACTGCCGTACTCCTAGGTGGATTTACTTGAGAGTAGGTCACAGGGGACTCAGCAGGGCTTCTTTGGGAGCAAGTGCACAACAAGATCGGGCTGGAAGAACACTCCATACACTTTTACGCCGCAATGAGTCCGACTGAATCCGGCCGGGCTTGAAACCAAAATCTGAGCCTGGCCACAGAAAACAATGAAAGAACGGTCACAGGGGGAAGTTTTTGATCTCCACTTAACAGTCCTGAAAATTATCATTAGATTTCTGCTCTTAGAAAGAGAAGGAGTGGCTGACTCTGTGGAGGCTCAAGGTGGGTGGCAGGCGACAGTGGGTGAGCGAGAGGGGTGGACTAGATGACCCAGGGGGTCCCTTCCAACTCCAGGATTCTAAGGAAATGAGCCCAGGTTTGAACTTCTTACCTGCGCCTCTCAAGTAAATCTATCTAGACAGGCAGGCCCAGGTGCGTGCATCTAATGCCGCTGGCCTCGCAAGGTGGTCTGCGGGGGGGGGGGGGGGGAGCGCTGACTTTCGGGGGCTCCTTTGGGGCTGCGGGGAAGCGGCCTGGAGCTGAACGGGGGCGGCCAACGTGCTTCTGCCTGCCTGGAGATTCACACCGCCCGCCCCGTGTTTCCGTTTCCGAGGCTGGGCCCTGCCGGGCGGGCGAGTGCTCCTGGCTGTGGAGGCTCCCTCCGCGCTGGTCGGAAGTGGCGGCGGCGGCGCCGTTTCCGTTGGTCCGTTGCGGAGGGGGCGGGGCGCCTCTCGACCACCCCTGGGCGGAGCTTGCCTTTGGGGGGGCGCCTGACGCCGTTGGCCCCGCCCCTTTTCTGTGTGCCGTTCGCCCCCCCCCCTCCTCCTCCCTCCCTCCCTCCGCCCGCCCGCCCGCCCGCCGCCCGGTGGCCTGAGCGGGCTGGGCCCGGCGCCGCTCTCCGCCTCCTCCTCCTCCGCCTCCCTCTTTTTATTATAATAATAATAATAATACTAATAACAATATTTCCTGCCTCCCCGTCTGTTTGCCGCTCTCGGCGCCCCCCCCCCCCGGCCCGGCATGTGAGGCGGCCTCGGCCCTCCCCGCCCGGCGGCGGCTGCTCTGCGGGGGAGGCCGGAGCAGGCGAGGCCGAAGATGGGCGACTTCTACGACCCGGAGCACCCGACGCTCGAGTGAGTCCGCGCCCGAGCCAGGCAGGCCTCGTCCACCCCCGACCCCTGCAGGGGAGGCCGCTGCCCCTCCGAGGGGGGGGAGGGATCCAGAGGGCCCCCGAGAGGCTTCCCCCCCACGAGGAAGGGAGGGAGGGAGGGAGGAGCCCCCCCCGGGGAACGGAGCCCCCCCCCCACGGGGCTGCCACCGCCGCCTCAGCCGCCCCCCGAGCGGGATCCCCCCCGCCGTTTGGGGGGGCCCGAGGGAGGCCGCAGCCGCTGCCCTCCGCCCCGGGCCTGGCGGGGGGGAGCCGAGAGCTAGGCCGCGCATCCCCGCGCTCGCGTGAGAGCCCTGCCCGGGCCCAGGCGCCGGAGGCGGGGAGGGGAGCCGAGGCCCTGGAAACCCCCGCCCCCGGGACAGCTGCTCCCGCCCCCCCTGGCCTTTTCCTTTGGGTGGGGGATGAAGGGCCAGGTGGGCGCCCCCCCCCCGCAGAGGGCCTGGGCTCAGGGGCTCCATGAGAGCGTGGATTGGGCCCCCTATCCGGCCTATCTTTCCCTCCAGTGGGGACCCAGAGGGGCTCGCTTCATTGGCCTCACAGCAACCCTGTGAGGTCGGCTAGGCTGAGAGCGTGCGATTGACTCAAGTGGACCCCAGCAAGCTAACGTGGCAGAGTGGGGATTCGAACCTGGGTCTCTTGGGTCCCGGTTTGGCACTCTGGCTTCTACACCCTTTGCTGGCAGGGGGAGATTCTGCATAGGCTTGCATTGCCAGGTACAAACACCTTACAAGGCCTCCTGAACCAACTGGGAAGGTGACACAAACCCCCAAAGATGGGGATTAGCAAGTGAGCATGCCATAAAAGATGCCATGGTCTTGAGGGTGGGGTAGAAGATGGGTGCATCCTGACACTTCCCCTATCCCAACCAGAGTATTTCGGCTGCCCCGTGTGCCATTGTACAGTTGTGATTATTTGCCCCCATGACAAATGATTACAACAGCCCTCAATAGAGCGTGGCCCCAGCCTCCTGACGTTCTGGGGACAAGCGAAGGTGGATTTGCAGAGAGTGCGTTTCCTGTGTGGAGTCCGTTTCCTCAGGGCCAAACTACATGTCCCACTTTCTGATGAGTGGGCTCTGAGTTCTCCAGCCCAGGTTTCCGCCCTAACAGGAACCTCTCTTCCCTAAAACATGAGCTTGCAAGTGGGCAGGTTCCTGGAGAGGTGGGATAAAAAAGGTTCTGAATAAAAGTAATACCAAACAGAGATGCAAATTTGTTTTCCCACTTGTTTCCTTGCTCTATTTAGGATGCCCTTGTGTTTCATTCCCTTCTTGAAGTGGGTAGGGAGGCAAACTCCCTGCGAATCCCCTCCCCAAGAGATCTAAGAACCACCCTGTCAATCCTCCATTCAGAAGGCGGGGAGAAAGATTGGTTGTTAATAAGTAAAATATTCCCTGTTCTAAGGATGAGGATAGATGAAGCAGGTTCATAAAATGTCTTCCTCCGCTGGTTGCCTGGGGCAGCTTAGAATCACCCCCAGGTGACCAAGATGAAGGTTTCCTTCACAGCTGTCCTAACTCCTCAGCGTAAGTCCTTGAAGGACAGGGGGAAAGGAGAGTTACCATGGCATACATTTCCACCCAGGTCCTCTGGGTTAAGAACTGCGGAATAATTGCGGCTCCATAGCTTCAGTCAGTGATGCGGTTTTAGAAATCCTGGGTTGGTAGTTTGCATCCATTGGTAAAGAGAGAAAAGCGCCTTTGTTGGGAAATAAAGCTGTTGGTTAAAGGAGATACCTAATCCCAATGAGGTGACCTTGAGACTCTGCCCCCTGCCAAAGCTCTCCATCTTGAACGTTCTGAGAGGCTTTAAAAAAACTTTCCTGAGCTTTTATGCTCTGAATACCATTTGAAGGGTAGAATCTATCATTTAAGAGCAGCTTTTCCCTGCAGGGAGCCGTGTCCACTGTGTTAATATCTAGTGCTTGGTTTCCTTTCTTTTCTTTTTTATGCACCAGCTGTTTTCACTAAAATGCACATATGCCACCCTCCGTTGTTTAACTGTCTCTGGAGAAGGTGCTTCAGCTCAGTCCGCCCTTGCCTCCGTGTTCTCAGCTGTGTACCTAACCCGCAACCATTTGTCTTGAATAATATTTTATTTTTGTAGCACGACTTTCATGTTGAAGGATCCCAGTGGACATCATAAAGCTAATACGTCCAGCATCCCTGAAATGCAGTCACCTCTGAGGTGGAAAGGGGCAGACAACTGGTGTATCTTTCCCCAGAATGTGGATGGGTCTGAAGAGGTAGAAAGGTAAAATCTTGGATGAGGGCAATAGGGTAAACCTTTGTTTCTGCAAAGCGCTTTCCTGTCGCGACCTTCAGAGACCTATGTCAAATGACCCCTTAATATACGAGAGTTTTATTTTTAAAAAGTGGAATGTGAAAATCCTTCAGTTTTGAATTCAGCTTCTATTTTTACTATCTGAGTCATGTTCAGCTTCTCTGCTCCGGAGAAATACTGGTGGGAGTGCTTATTCTTAACACTAATTATTCCATAAATTTGGGTTTGGGGTTGTTCTCTGCACTAGAGCAAGTTTCTACAGTGACTGACTGTCTCCTGGGTTACTATAGAAGTCGAAACTCTTGGTCTCCTTAGTGGCAACATAAGTCTGGCTTTTTATTCCAGGATTTCATTAATTAGCGGCTATGTTGTACTTGATGATAGAGAAGATGGCTTCCTCCAAATATGGGACCTTAAATAGGGCAGCACTTCATCCTCCATAAAGCTACAGATTTTAACTGAATGTAGGTAGTTTTGGAAATAAAGTTCCTTGGAAAAGAGTGTGTCAGAAGGTCCTTTGGAAAGCACAGTGGCTGGTTGGATTTTGTAAATGGAAGATGGCAAATTGGTCGTCTGGTTTCTAGGACATAGTACCTTCTTAAATGTGATTTACTGCCCAGGAGTGAGTTGCAAACTAGGTGGGTGAGATGCAGAAGGTGGTGGTTCAGTCTCATGAGGATATGCAGTCATTTTATCACGTGACAAGGTCAGCTGTGTCAGTGAAGTTCATTTTTTGTTGCATGCAGATAGAAGAAACTTTTGAGGTTGAAACGGCTGAACTCAGCATTTTCACAGCAAACTAAGTGGAGTTTGTGTGCCCTTGGAAAATATCCTGATGGAATAAACTTCACATGTGCAAAATGAACCGGGCAAAACACTATACTCTGTGCATTTTCTAGATAGAGTCATCTGCAAATTAAATGCAACCCTAAAGTTCCTTCTGTGTGTGTATGTGTGTGTGTGTGTGAGAGAGAGAGATCTAGGAATTAGCATGGGGACATGAAACGATAAAACACACAACTTTCCGACTTTTGAAAATGGTAGAATATGTTTTGTTCAGCCATCCTTCTACCGTCTCCCCCAATAACTTTACATTTACTCCAGATACATTAAACCTTGTTCTGTTTTCTCAATCTTCTAAATGGATTAATACAATTTCTCCACTAATAAAATGCTTTGGAATTATGAAGAATTAACATTCTTTAATTATCCCTGCTGGGGTTGGGGAAAAAGTGGTTCAATAATGAGGAATCCTTTGGCACCTTAAAGATGAATTAAGACATTTGTGCTATGAACTTCCCTTAACTACAACTAAATGATAACATATGCTTAAAAGTGGAATGGAGGGGACTTGCTTTGATTAGGCAAACAGTGCAATAAAAATTTTATTTTGGAGAGACAGCTAAAACCACACCAGCTAGCTCTTCCAAGGCTCTGAATTAAGGTTAAGTGTTGAGTTCCTCCCAGCCAAGCTTTTCACATTGCCCAGTGATGCCTTCCATTCTTCCAGGCATCTGCGTTCCCCGCCCCATGGTTCTGTTCTGCTAGGAGAGGAACTTGCTGTGATGCAAGGTGTTCAAGTCCTTCTGCCGGAGGAAAGCCCCTCTGCTCGTTTTGCAACCAGTACAATGTTCTGGGGAGGGCTAAAGTCACTATTTACCACCTTTGCAGGGAGAAGGCATCCCCGCAGGCGGTTGGGAGGAATCTCCCCCCAAAGAACGCCAAATAAGCCACAGGAATCTTAATATCTACTGGTTGGTAAAACGGCGGCAAGCTGTAGAATCTATGTTTTGGGCACTTTCAGCTGTTTGAGAGCCTAAGAAGAAATGTTATTGATTTTATATTTTATGATGATATTTATATACCGCCCTCCCTTATGGCTCAGAGTAGTTTACATTGAAACTTTCATAATGTACTACAGTATAACACTTGGATCTTCTTAGGCTCTCAAACAGCTGAAGGTCTCTAAATGTAGGTTCTGCAGCTTTACCATCTTTTTACCAACCTGTAGATAATTAGTCTTGTTTCTTGGGGGTGGGTGGGTTCCCTTCCCAACTCCCTTTGTGTGTGTGTGTGGGGGGGAAGTCTCTCTGCAGAGAAAGCTCTTAGTGATTTTAGCCCTCCCCAGAATGTTGTACCAGTTGCAAAACGCATTTGGGTGGATTGAGTCAAACAGAGCCAGGGAGTTTACTCAATTATTGTTTAGTTGCAATGCACCTGGGAGACAGTAATGGCTCTTGGACAAAAAGATTGTTTTACACCTGAACCTTTTTGTGATCACTTCCTTATCAAAGAGACTCCTGTCTCTGAGGGCATGAAAAGGAAGGGTGGGGAGGGCCTGCCTCTTGTTGTGGCATGTAATTTTTTTTATAACTACTTGTTTGATGTTTATAACTACTTGTCTTTCTCCCAAACAAACGGGACAAAGGCAGGTAACGGAGCGAACACAGATTCATGCAGCTAAAACCTCTGAAGGTATTTGGGCATTAACATGCAACTACTAAAACAGACCCCTTAAAAACTTACAGCCCAGTAACACCTTCATACTCTGACTCTGATTTTATTGTGCTACTTCAGACCAACACAGCGACCCATTGGAATCTATCCATTAAAAACTCATTATTCAAATGTCCTGCTAAGATAAATTAGGCGGCTGTTGGGCAAGGAGGCTGTCGCAGGAAGGCCAAGGGAAAGACAGGCTTGATGTAGCAAAACTGGCCTGTGAAAGAATGGGTGGTTTTGAATGGCCCACTCGGTGAATTTTTAAACAGTTATGGCCGCGATAGCGTGGCATGCAAAGGCTCAGGCCTCGGTAATTCAGATTATTCTGATGTGCATGGATTGACCAATGCTGCCCTGCGTTGGATTGGTAGTTGCCTTGCGTTCATGTTTAGAGGCTGATGAAGTAGAAGTAGATTTGTCCCCCGTCTTATCAAACCCTGGAGGATGGATGCTAAAGGCCCAGCACTGACATACAAACAGCTCTGGCTGCCGGAAAAGCTCTGTCCCTTTCTCAACCTTGCGGGTGCAGAATTCCCTGTGAGCCTGGGGAGAAGCTCCTGCAGCCAGGTTGACACAAGAGGCGTCTCCTAGCGAGGACTGTTTGGCGTCTGAGTTGAGGCTTTCTTTCAACCCAAGGGTCGTTGGGAGTGCTTGCTCTCAAGAGGCTACAGTGAACGAGGAAACAGAATCACGTTTAACCTGTGGGGTCGTGCAAACAAGCCGTTTTATTTCAACGGCCTCAAAATCTTCGCTGGCTGTTTGGGCGGGAGGTGTTTGTTCTCAGATGTGTCCTTGTGTCGCATGGAGGGGGCACCCCTTGCCTTTATTCGAGGATGACTGATGAGCACTCTTGCTGATGGTTGTGGGCGTGTGTAAATTATTTAAAAATCAAACTCCAGGCTTCCATGAGGGCTGTTGCTGGCTGTTAGAGTTCTGTGCCTAGAGATACAGAGGACTGTTTATGTCGGCTGGGAATACTTGGGTCCAAAGCCAGCCTGTTGGTGGAAAGTGCAGGCAACCCATGAGGTTGTCAAGTTAAGAGGTGAGCAGAACTGGTTTGCCGCTGCCTGCCTGCCTCCGTGTCTTTCCTTGGTGGTCTCCTATTCAAGTACAAGCCTGGGCTGGCCCTGCTTAGCTTCTGAGCTGAGGCTAGCCTGAGTCCTCCAGGTGAAGGCAAGAGAGGAGCAGAGGTGGTTTGCCCTGGCCTGCATAGTGCATAGTGACCCTGGGCTCCCCTGGAGGGGCCCCGTCCATGTCATGACCAGGCTCACCCCCACTTAGCTCCTGAGAGCTGATGGGATTGAATTAGCCTGGGACATATCACACCTGCACACTCCCAGCTGTGCTGGCTCCAGATTGGAGACCTAATCAGGTTCAGGGTTCTGATTAGGCTTCAAGCCTGAATGGCCGCCGAAGTGCACAAACCTAGATCTGATCTTTAGGTTCAAAGCCCCAAACTGTCTGGGAGCCTTGTCTCTACAGGACCAGCCAAAGAGCATTGGGATCGAGCAGCCAACATCTGCTCAAGGTCCCTGGCCCCAGGGCTAAATCTGGCCAGAATAATAATAATAATAATAATAATAACAATAATAATAATAATAATAATAATAATAATAATAATAATAATAATAATAAAAATCCCACTTCTGATGTTGACCCACCAAACTGTGCTCAAAGAACCATCCTATCTGAGCTTTCTCTCTCCCCTTCTACAAGATGGAGAGGACTTTATGTAAGTGGATTATTCCCCTGCCCACCGTGTCTAGAGACTGCTGTCAGAGCAGATGCTAGAGATCAGGTCAGATTCCATATTCCACAAAACTTCTTTCTTTTTCAGAGATCTGTGTTTTTAAACAACTTAGACCTGGGCTAGATGAGCAGAGTGAGGGAATGGAGGGGTGATTAGAATGGGAACAAGGAGATAAGGAGATCAGGCTGTGCTGAGCTACTAGGCTATCATGAATATTACCTGCTTTTAAACAGGTGCTGACTTGAACCTCCTTTTCCTGCAGTCTGTTCACCTTCCTGCCTTTCACAGGGCAGCCAAGAAGATTTTTGCCTTTGGAAACAAGGGCATCCTTTTGGGGCCAGTGGTGCTGCATTAGCAGCTGTATAATTGCTCGCAGTAAATTAGCTTGCCGTTCATTTCAATAATCCTGAAAACTAGCAGTAATTTTATCTCTGGGCACATTAGAGAGTAATTATCCAAACATGATAAAACTTTAAAGTCATTTTGGCTTTTTCTTTTCTTTTCTTCTTTTTTGACACCTCCCGGAACTAATAGCTACATCTGTCAGTAAGTGATTGACAGTGACGATCATTTCAAAGCTAAATTTAATTATGGTAAGACTTTATTGCTTGCAACTTTTAGTAATCTCTTATTTATGATGCGGAGCAGCCCTTTGGTTCATGCAAGTGCCTATGTGCTGCTAGTCCTTAGGGGGGATAATTTTGCCTCCTAGGGTCACCCTCTGTCATTACTTCCCAGTGAAAATGGGTGTTAAAGGAACACAGGCGACTCAAGTATCCTGCCAGGTTTTCCCCACCTTGAAAGTCAGTGATTATCAGCATGGCAAAAGATATCTCTTTTCCAGCTCTGAAATATTCTTTGCCTAAAGATCTGTTAGAGCAGGGGTGGTCAAACTGCGGCCTTCCAGGCGTCCATGGACTACAATTCCCATGAGCCCCTGCCAGCATTCGCTGGCAGGGGTTCATGGGAATTGTAGTCCATGGACCTCTGTAGGGCCGCAGCTTGACCACCCCTGTGCTAGAGTCTAGGATGTTTGGCTCACTGCTCATCTGCCAGTACAGGTAACACAAAAATAGGACTGGGGTGATTTTGTAGGACCTTGGAAGCCAAGCTGGGTCAGCCTTGAATGGGAGACCCCCCAAGCAGTCTGGGATTGTTACACAGAGGCAGGCCATGGCGTGTCTTTTGCCTTAAATAGCCCATGGGGGTCATCATAAAAATAACCTTTTCAAAAAGGTCAGTATATTAATAAAAACAGAAGCTGAACTGTTCAGAAAGCACTGCGGCCGAGGGCGGGGCCGGGGAGGGAATGATGCAAATTAAGCTGATTTGCCTTAACAAGGTTTACCCTATCAATGTGTGTTGAATGTGAAAATTCCAGGAAATGGCTGATCTCCAAAATCAAGTAGGGCTGTTACCTCTTCCCCTTGGAGGTGGCTAGCATGTATTGTCCTGTGCCTCAGGTCTAAAACCCTGTTAAACTGCAAAACGGGGAGGATTAAGAGGTACTTGTCCCTTTTGGGGCATCTTAATATTTGTCCCGTTTCGTTTTAACAGAATCTTAGACACTGGGAAATGAGACACCAAAGCATTCCCAGGTGACCTTAAAGACATCGGCCTTGGAAGAATTTGTACCCGCAGGATCCACTAGGGATGTCGTCACTTTGCACATGGAAGCCCTGCTTCCTGCTTTGAGACCCTTACCTGTTTTGTCCCATTCTGGCAGAGTTTAGACCAAAGAACAATTCCATTGGCCTATTTGTATTCATGCTTTCTCTGTTTCTTTTGCATGCTTCCTTGGCTGGATTGCAACAGAGAAGAAGAGAACGAGGTGGGTATGATCGGATCTCTCCCCCCCCCCCCCAGTCCCCCTCCTGTTGATCGTTAGGAAGACGCTTTAAAACAGCAGCATTGATTTTGATTAATTTCCCGTTGCCTGATTGAACGGGCTACAGAAGTCTGAACCTGGCCTCAAATAGGCATCTCAGGAAGCAACCAGGAATGTTGAGGATTGTCTGCCTTCATACTCTGACCTCTTATTCATCCCATAGTTAATGTGGATGCACCCTCTCTCTGCGAATTGGGATCGGTGAGGCAGTGACTGGACAGAATGGGTCAGAGAGTACTCCTTGACTATTCTAAAGGCCTCCAGCTTTGGCTTACTCGGTGATCTAAGCCAGGGGTAGTCAACCTGTGGTCCTCCAGAGGTCCATGGACTACAATTCCCATGAGCCCCTGCCAGCTGGCAGGGGCTCATGGGAATTGTAGTCCATGGACCTCTGGAGGACCACAGGTTGACTACCCCTGATCTAAGCAACTTGTTGACTACGAACCGCAGTTCTGTTTTTGGCTGCCAGGCCTGCTCTCCCCTTGTCTGTCTTCACCTGAGTGTCGTTTATGGGACCCACTGTGATTTCATCCCCTTGTTTCTTGTTTCCAGGGCAAGGCTGAAAATGTACAGAAGCCCGGCTTTGTCAAAGGTCCAGCGTTCAAAGGAGTGGCCTCTAGCCGCTTCTTGCCCAAAGGCACCCGGACGAAAGTGAACCTTGAGGAGCAAGGCAGGCAGAAGGTGTCCTTTAGCTTCAGTCTAACCAAGAAGACCTTGCAGAACAGATTCCTGACGGCCCTCGGGAATGACAAACAAAATGAGGCTTCAAGCTCCCCGGCTGCACCGCTTCAAACTGACCTGGCCCCCAAAATTAAAATTGACCTGGGGGATTTTTCTGGAGCTACGGAGGAGTTCTCACCGCCGAAACCGAAGGTAGAGTTAGGCAAGATCCATTTCAAGAAACACCTGCTGAACGTGACAACCAAGCCTTCCCCAGCTGTTGTGGCATCGGCAGCAGTGGCTCTTCCTCCAGCCGTCCCAGCAGAATTAGTGGAGGTGCCCTCATCCCCCCCGCCACCCCCACCGCCTCCTCCGCCACCTCCACCAACCCCGCCGGCCCCAGGGCCCATACAGACCCCGGCGGCTCTTCCTCCGGCTGCAGTATCTGTGGCTGCTTCCCCTCCACCTGAAGAAACTGCTGTCCAAACGACCAAGGAGCCCTCAAATAACACGTCACCAGAGACTCCCCAACAAAGTACTACACAGAATGCCGAGTTGGATGGCTTAGAAGAACATAGAGCTCCACTTGCTCCTGCAGAAGAGGAAGGAGCACCAGCAAAAGGAGAGTCCCGTGTTGGGAGGGAGGAGGACGTTTCAGACAGTTCCAAGGGTGCTTTTCCAAGTTCCAAGAAGCATAGCTCTAAGAGGAAGTCCGATGGCACATTGCCAGCTTCTGAATCTGATGAGGATTCTGTGAGGACTTCCTCAAGTCAGAGGTCCCATGAAATTAAAATATCTACTAGTTCAGAGAAAGAAAAAGATTCCCGGAAAAGCTGTACTTCTCTCAGAACTGATGAGCCGACAAAATCCTCATCAAGGTCTAGGTCGGAAAGAGATGAAAAATATTCCAGTTACTCCAGATCTGAGAGAGACTCTAGGTACTCTTCCTCCCGTTCCAGATCCGACAGAGGGAGGAGGCGGAGCAGATCCCGTTCCCGATCTAGATCAGAGAGAGGTTCTAGGACCAGTTCTTCTTATTCCAGATCTGAACGGTCTCATTACTATGACTCTGATCGGAGGTACCATAGGAGTTCGCCGTACAGAGAAAAGACACGATATTCTCGTTCTTACATGGATAGCCGGACAAGAGAAAGTTCAGATTCGGAAGAGGAGTATCGGAGGTCATATTCTAGATCGACCGAGTCTAGGCGTATATCCTCCCATTCCTCCTCTTACAGAGACTCTAGAACTTCTTCTTATTCCAAGTCTGATCGAGATAGCAAGATAGAATCCTCTCACATCGACTCGGAGAGAAAAGGCAAGGCTACAAAATCAGACCGGGAGTCCAAGAGGATTTCAGAAGGCGAAGTATCAAAGAGATACTCCCCAGCGAGTGAGGTGGGACATCGGAAGGGAACATCCCACTCTAAAGCAGACAGTAGTGTGACTTCTTCCCGTCACAAGTCCACCTCTTCCAAGTCATCATCTGCTCCAAAGTCAGATAAATTTAAAAGTTCTTTCTGTTGTACAGAATCTGAGGAAATCAGAGAGCAGTCTAATTGTGTAGACTCAGAGGCGCCTTGTGTACAGAACTGTGAAAAAGAAACTATTACACAGAAGCCAGAATCAGAAAGGATTGTTTCAGTGTTAAGTCAGCTAAATGATTCACCTACTTTCAAAAAGCTAGATGAGTCAAAAGAGGGTTCTCCTGTATCGAAGCCTGTTGGATTTGCCGAAATGGATAGCCATGACAGTATTAAGGAAGGGGAGTTTTTAGTCACGGTGAAACATGATAATTTAAGAAATTGTTCTCCAGTAGAACTGAATATAAACGGGTCGCCAGAAGGCACGCCCAGAGATGCGACATTAGCCTGTACCCCCAAAGTGGAGCCAGTGGCAATGTCTTCTGAGGATAGCTTAGATAGTTCCGAGGTACCACTTCGGGTCAAGAGTCCTAGTTTAGGTGAATTATCATCTAATGGGTTTCCAACCCATCTAATGGGTCTCCAAGGACATGATCTTGATGATTCCCCCGTTATTTCTTGTGAACCCAACAGTTTGCTTAAAGAAAAAAAAGTTCTGGTTCCTTCTGAGTATGAATTTGTTCCCTCCTGTATTGTGACTGTAAATCATTCTAAAACATTACCTAGAGCAGATGACCTAACAGATCTCAGTAATAAAACCAAAGATCCAGCCCCTTGCTACCTTTCGGAGGATGCCACTCCTTCGTTGTATTATTCGGAAGTTGAAATTGAAGCTGAACCTTCAGATGCAAAAGCTATTCAGGAACCTCCTACAGATATTCATGTGGAACCCCAAGCAGAAACCTGCAACAATGCTGAGGATCAACATTTGTCAAAAACTGCTGCTGAAAGTGAAAAATGTGTTGCTAGAAGTTTCATCTTACCAGAGAGTAGCCCCACTGGAGATGCTTCTGCAGAAGAGGGTTGCATGGAAGTGAACGTAGACAATCAATTTATTGCACAACAGCCACCTTCAGAAAATGTGTTCTCCCGACTGGAGAGAACTTTACAGAAAAAAAGGGGAGAACTCATGGAGTGTCCTGAAGTAGCTCTTGAAATAGAGGCTCAGCATGTTTATCCCATTATAGAGAAAACAAAATCCCCCGTTAAAAGCGAGCATTCTTATTATTTAGAGATGCCAGTAGAAGACCTGGCCAAAGAGGAGCCAAACGGAGGAGAGGATGTGGGAGCCCTTGAAGAAAGACCCACGTCTGACATGAAAGACAGTTGTGCTGAAGCCTCGGTGACAATGGACAGAGATGACTCCTTGATGGAATCCATATTTTCAGAAGCATTGTCCCCCTCTTGTGACATTGTTGTGACTGTCGAAGAAACAGAGATGATAGATGAAGCCCCAGGATGTGGCAGTGGTGGCAGTTCTCCTGAACTGATTTCCATCCACCATGAAGATTACTCCGACACCGCGGAAAGCGCCAGTGAACAGGGGAGCGAGGAAAGTGATACGGAAGACTCCGATTCAGATGACAGCAGTGTTCCGAGGAACCGCCTCCAGTCGGTCGTGGTCGTTCCCAAGAATTCCACAATAACCATGGAGGAGGGCAGCTCCTCTTCCTCCCGGAACAGCCAAAGTAGCAGGCGCTACCCGGATCACTGGGACAATGGCAGGCCGGAATCCAGCAAACCATACTACGAAGAAATACAGGGTGACGTAGAGTCGGACAACGGTCCTCAACATGAAAGCAAGTTTGCTCCCTCTAGAGGTGTGGAGGGGAGTCCGGGGACGTCGACCGAACTCGGTAGAACAGAGCCTGAAAACCTTCAGCTGGGTGCCTCCCAGCCTCAAAGCGATGGTGTCGACAGTACCAGTCAGCCAGAGTTGGCATCGGATTCTGTTAGCCAACTGAAGCTGGATGAAAGGACAGCATCAACTGAGCCAGGGCTCGTAGCTCAGTCGCCACAGCAAGAGGAGCTGCGCTATTTTGACAAAAACTACGAGGTGGCTGATAATATGTATAGGCCGCAAGCGAGTGTTTCCAAGCCTGACAGTCGGCAGGGGAGGGCTAGCTTCAGTGATCCAACGGGTACAGGAGGAGAAGGCTTCCACTCGGCAGAGGACCTGGGGAACTTGGGGTGGGACTTCTCGCAGCCAGAGAAACCAAGCAGCACCTACCAGCAGCCAGACAGCAGCTATGGCGTTTTCCCCGGCTACATTTACCCACCAGGGTCAGGCCCATACATTGAGTCCCATAGCTACTGGCATGACAATGGCTATTGGGACCCACGGTTGAGTCACAGGCCCCCTGGGATGCATTACGAGAGAATCCAAGGGCAGGTCCCAGACTCACTCACAGAAGACCACGAGGAGTACGAAGAGATTGACCGCTGGGTCGATGGAAGCCGCTCCTACTTCCCCAGCCAGTCAAGTCAGTCCCAGGCCCGAGACCCCAGAGAGAAGGGCTCTGTGCAGGCCCACGAGATCAGCAGTAACTCGGCTAAAGAGCCGGCCGCTGGGAGTGAGAGAAAAGAGTTGAAGACTTTGAGTAAAAATGATCTGAAAGAGCGGGGGCCCCTGAAGAAAAGGAGGCAGGGCTTGGAGAGTGACTCCGAGAGCGAGGGGGACTCCCGGGAGAGGAAGAAGGTCAAGGCGGGGGGCGAGCAGGGGACAGCTCTCCTTCAGGACTCTTCGAGGGTTCGCCCGCTCTGCATCATGGAAGACTTCAGGGACCCGCAGCGTTGGAAGGAGTTTGCCAAGCAAGGGAAAATGCCTTGCTACTTCGACTTGATTGAAGAAAATGTATATTTAACAGAAAGGTAATGCGCTGGTTACTTCTTCAGTGGGTTGGGTGTTAGCATGAAGCCCTGTGCCTTGAAATGTGTTGTGGAAAGGATCCTGACTCCTGCGGTAGCAGATGAAGAAAGGCGAAAGGGGTCACCGCCAGGGTCGTGCCCAACAGCGGCCAAATCGGCCATTCCAGGCCGACGCAGCCAGCACTGTGCCGTGGCGGGAGAGGGGAGGCGCAAGTGCCAGTGTGTAACTCGCCACGCACATGCAGGCTTGCATGTGTGCGCTGAGTTACACACCCGCGCCCGCACCTCCCCTCCTCTCGCGCAGCGCAGCGCTGGCTGCATCGGCCTGGAACGACTGCTTTGGATGCCGGCACCCAGCACCCTGGTCACACCTCTCCAGCCTTGGGGGAAATGATGTACGAAGAGCGAAATGTTTAAGCACGAGATAGAGAAAGAAGTAGATTTCTCCCTCCCTCACAGTCCCAGAGCTCCATGAAATGAATAAGTGGTAGGCTTAGATTAAAGGAGGCCTTCTGGACGCAAAGAGCAATGAACACGTGGAACTCACTGCTGCAGGAGGTGGTGACGGCTGTTCTTGGCTCCTCCCTCCCCAGGAAGAAGAACAAGTCTCACCGCGACATCAAGCGCATGCTGTGCGAGTGCCCGACGCTTTCGAAAGACGAGAGAGGTCAAGGGGAGGTGGCCTGCGGAGAGGACTGCCTCAACCGCCTGCTCATGATCGAATGGTAAGGCCGGGGGGGGGGTCGGTGCGCTGTCCGTCTCCTCCGGTCGCCCCCCCCCCAGCACCCTGGCACGCAAGAAGAAGTCAGCTGCTTGGGGTGGGATGGCTTCACCTTGGTGGCTGGAAGCAGCCCGGAGAGCGGAGTCTCCTCCCGCCGATGACCAAATGAATGTCCCGGCCGCTAAGGCCTGGGGGTGCCTTTGGGGGAGCTGAGATCTGATTGTTCCAGGGCGGCTTTCAAGGTTTGTGAGGCTGTTGTTGGTTTCTTGGCTGCTTCAGGCTTCGATTTCAGTTCCGGCTGGAATTTTGATTATTCCCGTCCTTCCTTTCCTTCGGCATTTGGTGCAGCTTTTCCTGCTGGCTCCAACCTTTCGGGGTTCTCACCAGTGCTCTTTGGGGTTCAGACGGGCAGATAAGTGTACGATTTTGTGATTGGCATTCACTAGAAATTAGTGAATGCCAATCACAAAACCGTACACTTATCTGCCCATCTGAACCCCAAAGAGCACTGGTGAGAGCCCCGAAAGGAAGCCGTGGAGATGAGCCAAAGCCCCCAAGCCCACCCTTGCAGAGAGCTCTGGGCTCTAGCAAGAGGACTGGCGATGCAGTTCACTCCCTAAGGGTGGGCCTGGCCCAGAAGAGGCTCTGGCTTGGGTTGGTGTGGACCGAACCATTCCCAAGGAAGAAGGGGGTGGGGGAACAAAAGGGATCATGTGGGCCGCTGTGGGGCATGTTTGCCTGAGGCTGTGAAGGGATTGGAAGGCTAAAGGCAGCGGCCTGAATTGAACTTAGGATCACTTCAAAACCTATTTTGAGTGTAATAGGATCTAGACCCTACTTGTCCCCCCCTCCCATCTGCCTCTGCCTGTAGACCTGTTGTGAGTTTTGGGTTAGTGCTGCCTTGATTGGGGACTCCTCTACGCTAGCCTTTCTCAAGGCCGGAAGGGTCCAAGGCAGAAGTGACCAGAAAGCTCATTTTTTCACGCATTGTGCGTGTGGCTTAGGTAAAAGTCAGCCGAAAAGGTTCCGCGTCTGTTCTTGTCAGATCGAAATGCATTCCGGATTTTGGTTGGGGATGGCAGAGTGGGAATGTCCCGGCATGAGGGAAGCTCTTTCCCACAGTGGCAGCCTCCAGTCAGCGCCATGGGGAGCGCATGAAGCTCCTTTGTGTTGCATCAGACCTGTCTCGTTTCCTGAGACTCCGGAAGAAGGCTTCCCCATCCCTTCCTGCCTGGTCCTTCTAACTGGGGGTGCCAGGGATTGAACCTGCTGCATGCCGAGCAGATATTCTGCCATGGAGCCATGGCTCCTGCGAAACAGCGTAAGCCGTGAACAGGCCAGGGACTCAGGCAGAGGTTACTGCTTGGTTCTTTGAACTGGCAAGGCCGGGGATGGAACCGGGGACCTTGTGCCTGCTGAGCAGAGGCTCTGCTGCTCATCCACGGCCCTTCTCCACCTAACCTGCCTCACAGGAGTATTGGCAAGCGGGGTAGGGAAGACTTGGTGAAGTCGAGCACAGCAAAGCTCCTCAGCACTCCCCGGCTCTGCTTGGCTTCAGGGACCCAAAGAGAGTAGGTGAGCCTGGGCAGTCCAGGGCCCTGCTAGTGCTAGACATACCAGCGTGGTTTGGGGAATCTGACCGTTCCTTGTTTTTGATGGTGTTTTTCTCTGCTCCTGCTCAGCTCTTCGAGGTGTCCGAATGGGGAGTACTGCTCCAACCGGCGGTTCCAGAGGAAGCAGCATGCCGACGTGGAAGTCATCCTGACAGAGAAGAAGGGCTGGGGCCTGCGAGCCGCAAGAGACCTCCCCTCGTAAGGCTTCTCCTCCTGCCGAACGGCCTCCAGTTTGGCTTCCCTCTTCCTTGGCTTGAAGCGCTTCCTGCTCAGAGCTCTGTTCATGGGAGAGAACAGCTGTTGCCTCGTTGTTCGGAGGAGACCAGCCTAGCTCCATCTGTCATCCAGGCAGTGAAAACGACTGGCCTGTTAGCTTTTGTTGTGCAGGAGCCAGGGAGGAACTTAGTGGCTCTCTCGCTGCCTCCTGCTCCCTCCCTCCCTCCCCTTTGCGCTAGCAGGAGTCTCCTGTGGAGACCAGAGACCGGCGTGAGCCAAGGGGAGTCTCTTCCTTGCCACACACCCTGGGGTGAAAGCAGGGCAGGCAACAGGGTACGGGGCTGGGCCACAAGCCTACCAGTACCTTTGTTTTACTGTGTTCAAATTAAAATAACATCAGAGCAGCCCTGTTGGGTGAGGCCAGTGGCCCATCCGGTCCAATACTCTCCCTCAGTGGCCAAAAGCAAGGTGCCATCAGGAGGTCCACCAGCAGGACCAGAACTGCAGAAGCATTACCCCCGAAGGCCCAAGAATACCCAGCATCCCTCCCCCTGACAGGATGTTTCATATGACCATATGTGCCCCCACAGGAAGCTGTCTGTGCTTGTAGCTGCCCTCACTTCCTGCAGCAGAGAATTCCACGTGCTTGGATGAAGGAGGACTCCCTTTGCTCTGCTCTCAGCCTTCTGGCCTTTAATTTCATGGAGTGCTCAAAAGTTCTCATGTTGTGAGAAGTGGAGAAAAGCTCTTTCATGTGTGGGGAGTTTTTGGGCCCGTCAGATTCAGAACAGGGCAGTTGCTGAACTTGGCTGAACTTGCACTTCCAGCAGATGTGCCTCCGACCCCTGAGCTGTCTTACCCACCCTCCGGCTTGAGACAGCAGGGAGTTCTACTATTGCATTCTTATTTCCCGTCTTCATCAGTTGAGCCTCTGGAGCTGCTTAATGCCCAGTCCGATGGTTGGCCCATTGAGCGCAGAGCTCTGCATTCTGGTGGGAAGTGGTTGGCTCCGCCCCCTAGCCTCCCGCAGTGCTGCTGCTTTGAGTTTCTTCTGGCTGTAGACACCCCAGATTGACCTTGGGACCTTCTGCATGCCAAGCAGGTGCTTCACCTGTGGACTACTTTAATGCATTATTATTTACTCTTTAGGCAGTTTATGCCAAACTTTCCTGGCTCTTTCCCTGGGTTGGACTCATTGGCTGCTTTTCCTTTTGGTTGTGGTTTAGTGCTTTTTTGGACTCTGCCCCTCCTTTTTTTGGGTCTCCCTAGGAACACTTTTGTACTGGAATACTGTGGAGAGGTGCTGGACCACAAAGAATTTAAAGCGCGAGTTAAAGAATATGCCCGAAGCAAGAATATTCATTACTACTTCATGGCGTTGAAAAATGACGAGGTGAGTGGGAAAGGCAGCAGCCTCTCAAAAAGGTAGCTTGAATACATGAGGTGCAAGCATGAAGCTCCCAGCAGTGGGACTTGGCAATCAGGCAAGCTGTGAGTCCTTTTTAAATGCTCTTTATTTAGAGGAGAGGAGGTTGTATTATAATCACACAAAATGGAGGTAAATCTCCTTTCCACCATCTTTTTTTTATATGTCTGCAAATATGCAATATTATCTGTATGTTTCTGGCTGTCTGTTATCTCCCAAATTTCTCACCCATTGTGCATGTCTGTCATGAAAAATATTGAAATATGTTTGTCTCACTTTCTGTATTGTGGGAGTTGAGTCTTTCCAACGCTAATCTACTAGTGTATGAGCCGATAATGAAAGTAGGTGGAATCGTTTTTGTAATGCATAGCTGTTTTCTTTAGCAGGACCTTGTAAAGAGGTTGAATTCCCTATTTTATTGCTTGACTATAAGAGAAGATGCAGTTCTACAGAGGTGCATATAAATGTCTTCTTTCCCTTCCCTTCCAGATAATAGATGCCACTCAGAAAGGAAACTGCTCACGCTTCATGAATCACAGTTGTGAACCAAATTGTGAGACACAGAAGGTGAGTTGCAGGATGAAGCCCTGAGGGTTGCATCCTTCTTGTGTTGTGGCAGCCCAAAGGCAACACGGGTGGGTGGCTCTGTGTAGCCAGCATTCTCTGCATGTTAATCCACCATGGTAAGCACGTTCAGTGGTCTCTGGGGCAAGTGGGGCTGGATTTGGGGATTTCGTGAAACCCTGGGTTCTCCCCCCCCCCCCCAGAACAGCCAATGATGGGCCTGGAGGGGTCGGAAAGGGAGGGACCCTGGGTAGGCAAGTTCAAGCTGCACAGTCAGTGTAGTGGTGGAGTTCCGGCAGCCTCTAATCTGAAGGGCTGGGCTGGATTCCCCACTCCTTCTCCATCGGCCGCCAGCTGGGTGACCTTGGGTCAGTCCCAGTCCTTTTGGAGCCATTCTCACAGAGCAGCTTCAGTACTTGGAAGGCGCCTGCGGGTGCAGAAAAATTGGGGCCCCTGATTTAGCCTTTGAGACTGGCCCTGTTCATTCTGTCTGCTGGTCATACACGTGCTGTGTACCTGCGACTGGCAGAACCTCGGTGATTTCCCTCTGTGCTTGATTCCAGGCATTCCAGCTGTGCACAGCTGTTTTGGGGAAATATTTTTAAATGACATACGGTGTTGTTATTAATTCCACTCTCTCCTCCCTTAGTGGACTGTAAATGGGCAGCTGAGAGTTGGCTTTTTCACCACCAAACTGGTCCCGTCGGGCTCCGAGCTAACGTTCGACTACCAGTTCCAGAGATATGGGTACGTGTTTGCCTTCAGTCAGTTGCTTCTTCGCCTCGTGGCTTCTGGAGAGTTGCCGTGTTGGTCTGCAGCAGAACAGCTAAATTCGAGGGCAGGAGCACTCGAGAGACCAACACCATTCTTGCAGTTAAAGCTTTTGTCCTGATAATTGTGTACTTAATCAAGAGGTCTGCTGCCCCAATTCCAAACAGTTGTTGACATTGTTCCAGGGTGCTCTCCTTCCAGCCTCTTCAGAGAATCAAGCGCTTCCTTTCTCAAAAATAAAAGGAGAGGCCTGGGCTTCCCAGACTGCCCTCTATGTGGCTTTATGGCAGGGGTAGTCAAACTGCGGCCCTCCAGATGTCAATGGACTACAATTCCCATGAGCCCCTGCCAGCGGATGCGAATTCTGGCAGGGGCTCATGGGAATTGTAGTCCATGGAATCTGGAGGGCCGCAGTTTGACTACCCCTGCTTTAAGGTGTCTAAACAAATCCGAGGTCCTTGCATTGAATACGCTCCAGAGCAGTGTCTGCTTCTGTGCCTGTGAGAGCAAGCCCTGGAGCCTGTTTTCAAGGGAGTTCCTTCTGATTTACCTGTTCGGGGGGGTCACTGTGTTGGTCTGAAGCAATAGACCAGTTTGAGCCTGAGGTACCTTTAAGACCAAGTTTAACTCCAGGTATAGGCCTTCGTGTGCATGTATTTGAAGAAGCATCTATGCACACAAAAGCTTATACCTGGAGTTAAACTTGGCTGTTCTAAGAAGAGTTACTGGGCTCAGACTTTATTTGATTGATCTGTATTAGACTTTTTGGGGAGAAAAATTCCTGGTGCTGTCACATGAACACATGGAGCTGCTTTATACTGCATCAGTCCATCAGGGTCAGTATTGTCCAGTGGGCAGCAGCCTTCCGGGGTCTCAAGCTGATGCCTTCCACATCCCCTCCTGCCTGGTCCTTTTAGCTGGCGATACCGTGGTTTGAACCTGTGGCCTTCTGCACATGAAGTAGATGCTCTACCACTGGGCCACCGGCCTCCCTCCCATGATTGCACTCTGTTGAAATGTGGATGGTCAAGAGAAAGGAATCGTAAGAGTCAGATGCCATCACAGGCATCTTGGTTAATAGCTGAGCAACCAGGGGCAGATCTTGGCATAGAACTCTGCAGTGTGGTGATCTTAGTTTCTAAGCCGTTTCTCTCAGATGCGTGTGTGTGCGCGTATGTGTGCATGCATAAAATTTCTAAAAGTATGTGTTAGCTTACTGTAGATTAGTAGATCTTATTTCTCCCCACCCCCAGTGCTGGAGCTCCTGTCTCTTGGATAGTCAGTGTAGTCCTGCACCATTGTTCTTCCAGATATTTTATAAAACGTCCCTATATTTTCATTCCCGTTCAGTAGGACAAGCTAGGAACAGGGAGTTCTGCTTTGTAATGGGTTTTTATATCTTTCCTTTTATAACCGTTACCTTCGATGAGCTCTCAGGACAGGATGGGTGACACAGAGATGAAATCTGTGCCTTATGTCACAAAGAGGCAAAAGCTGTGCCTAAGACTTAGTCTTTCCTGTGCTGATGAGTCTCTGTTCAAACAGCAAAGAAGCTCAGAAGTGCTTCTGTGGCTCCACCAATTGCCGAGGTTACCTTGGAGGAGAGAACAGAGTCAGCATCAGGGCTGCTGGGGGCAAAATGAAAAAGGAGCGGTCCCGTAAAAAAGATTCGGTGAGTGTGGGTGAGGGGGGGGGGGTGACTGGGATCTCCGTGTGTGCCTTTGGGGTCATGGCCCTCCTGACTGTCAAAGAAGCTTATTCAGTGAGTCCATGGGAGAGGGCCTTTTTGGTGGCAGCTCCATGATTATGGAGCAGCCTCCCCAGCGAATTGTGCCTGGCCTTCCCTCCCTTTCAGTATTTAAGAGGCAGTGGAAGACAATTTTTTTTAGGTCTGAGGTTTAGTATCAGCTCTGAGTAGTGATTTTAAATTATTTAATGGATTTTATTTGGTGTGCATTTATCTGTGTTTGTAAGCTGTCATGAGCTCTGCAAGGAAGAAAAGGGGCTAAGACTTTAGAGAAATAAAATGAATAAATAATATGGTGAAGTCTTAGAAGCAGGCAGTGGGGAAATCAAAGGCCCACATCAGTCACTAAGAGATTTAAAAAATAAGGCCAAGGCCAATGGTGCAATTAAAGTAAAAATACTTTTTTATTATTATTTAGCTAAAAATTCCTTGTACATGTTTTTCCAACAAGCTTCATCAGATCTGTTAGTTTTTCAGTGTTCCTTCAGCAACAGTACAAGATAGGTAGCCAAAAATAAAATAGATTTTTACTTCCCTTCCATCATCAGGCCTCATCGTGGCTTTGTCCAAGCCAGCGGCAGCTAATCCTTTTATGAGCATTGAAAAATCCTGCTCTGATTCTACAGGTTCACTCAGGGCCGAACATGATGTGAAAGAGGCACCTTTTTGTGCAGTTTTTTCTGTCTTCCTTGAGAAATGGAGGATGCCCTGTTAAGGGGGGGGGGGAGGCTCTGTTGGCAAGAGAAATCTACAGCCCCCTTGTCATGCTTGTCTCCCCAGCACTTGGGGGCTCTTGCTCCCCAGACCGTCCAAGAGTTACCAGGAGGCTCCGTCACCCGAAATCTAACATTGGTGAGGAGGTAGGGGGCAGGGGGGTGAGGAAAATGCGTTTGTCTTCATATCAGCTGCACAGACTTAGACTATGTAATCCGCCTTGGGAATCTGGGAGAAAGGCGGATAATAAACAAAGAAATGATAAGATGCCAGAAGTTCACTTGCATCAAGTGTCTCCCACCCAGTCAGATGGATTAATGTCTCCAGCAGCCCTGGCTGAAGGCCCGGCTCCTAGGACCATTGCTGGCCATGATGTTCTGAGACCTGTAGATACGGGTGATGCTGGACTTGCCTTCTGACGTTCTTTGGCTTTTGCACGTGCTCTCTGCCGTGGCTGCACTAGCCCCATGCCCAGTTCTCGTTTAAGTATCCCTGATGCCCGCGTTTCCACAGCACACAAGCTCTTTGCTTCGTGTCTGTTCTCCCTGCCTCCTGTTTTTGTGTCTCTGCTGTAGCTACTGGTGTGGGAAACAGCAGCCACTGAACTAATCCCGTGTTGTTAAGCTTCTAGGTTGGCAGGTCTCATGCCCTGGCTGACCTCAAAGCTGCCAGGAAAAAGGAAGCCTGACTTTCGTTACATTTTAAAAACCTGAATTTAATCTGCTGAATCCAATCTCCTGCCATCAATAGGGCTGGGGAGGGGGGAAGCCAGACGGCGGCCACTTGGCCAAAATGCAGTCCAGTGGAAGATAGAACGTTCTTCGGAAGTGATGCATTCAAAATCATTTTTACTGTATTTTATATTTTACTGAGCGATGGTTTTAAAGGGTGTCAGGAAATTGAATAATAAATAAATAAGCATTCTGGGATTGGGAGAGATGAGGAGGTCCCTCGGACCGCAGCCCTGGAACTGGGGCTCTTTCCTCTTTCGTGCCCAGATGTTCTTGAGCAAATTTGCTTCCGTTGGGTTTCAGAGCAGACCCACAGGGCCGCCTCTGAGAGGGGGATCTGGTCGCTCCCTGTCCGGTTCCTGGGCACTGTCGGATCAGAAACCCCCATTTGGGCGACTGCCCCACAGTTACAGAATCACCTCCCCGGGAGCTGCCTTATGCCCCCAGCCCGCCCACTGTCAGTCTTCAGGATGGATTCTGTTTAGGACTGCGTTGGACTAACTCTGCTGAGATTGGCAGTCCTATTTTGATGTTTTCAAATTGGTCTTTATCATAGTGAATTTTTTCTATGAGCTTTTTATGAGCTAGGAGCTTTTACCTATATTGTAAGCCACCTTGAGTTCCACTAGGGAGAAGGACGGCTAATAAATATTTTGAATAAGTAAACTATTCAAGGTCTTTGTCCCCAAAAGCTTTCCTGACACATGTCAGACTAGCCACAAAGCCTGGGGGTGGGTGGGGGCTAGCAAGTCTGTATGCCTTGTACACCTTTCCTTTTGTTATCGCTAGGTGGATGGAGAGCTCGAGGCGCTCTTGGAGAACGGGGAAGGGCTTTCAGATAAGAACCAAGTTCTCAGCTTGTCTCGGCTCATGGTGCGGATTGAGACTCTGGAACAGAAGCTCACCTGTCTAAAACTCATACAGGTAAAAGTTCTATTCAAGGTATAAGCTTTGGGGTGCCAAGCTCACTTCTTCAGATACATTGATTCAGGTGGGTCCCCGTGTTGAGTCTGAATGGCCCCAGAATGGTTTTAACGTTCAAAGTTGCTGTCTCTCTTTTTTTTGTTTGATTCTTTCTTTGTCTCTCCTGTCTTGGCAGGTGCCCAGCTCTCTCTCCTGGCATCATGGGTAGTTATGCTCTGGTATTTGCCCACAGGCAGGCAGAGATAAGGATGTGTCCCAATACACACCGTGAGGTCTTCCAGGGCCAAGTTTCACACTCCTGCTGCCGTACATGACTAGGGATGGGCGCGAGCCGGTTCCTGAGCCAAAAATCAGCATGAACTTTGCCTTTCCCGAACATTTTAGAAGAAGGCTTCTCTTTGGTTGTTCAGGCAATTTAAACCTAACAACTGAGCAGGGCAAGGGCCCAAGTGGGAGGCCAAGAAACAGACCACTGAAATGGCTCACATTCATTTCAGCCATTTAAACTGAGTTGGGGTGGGACCACCTATCAGCTATGAGATCTAAATGGCTGCAAGCCATTAAACACCCCTCCGCCATACACACGCCCACACTAGCTGTGAAGCGGGGCAAGCAAATCGGATGGGTGAAATGGTTGCCAGGGGATCTGAACTGGCTGGTTTGTGTAGATTCCAGTTTGGTGCTGGGTTCAGGGCCACCCTGAAGCAGAATTTTTAGGTTTGTGCCGATCCCTAATAACAACATTCAGCCCCTTGTTGTTGAGTGGGAAGCAGCTCTGCTTCTTATAACACTGTGGTTTTGCAGCACAGTTGCTTGCTGGAGTTCTGCTGGTTTGCCGCCCCTGCGGATGGGAAGCTGAATGGCCGTTCTATTCTCCCCCCAGAACACTCATTCTCAGGCCTGCCTGAAGTCCTTCCTAGAGTGCCACGGCTTGTCTCTGCTTTGGATCTGGATGGCAGAGCTTGGCGACAGCCGGGGAAACAACTTGAAGCTTCAGCGAGAGGTCAGTAGCCGCCTGGGGGTTGCTGCGTCGCTCTTTTTCTGTGTATAAACCTCCCCAAATACTGCAGTTCTTCAGAAACCAGAACTGGATGCTTGGCTGGTCAACCACAGTCCTCCCTCGTGCACCCTTGTCAGGAGCCCATTCACAAGTGACAGTGAACAGCTATAAAGCCCACAGATAGGACATGCTTATTTATTTACTTCCTTTATATTCCTCCTTTCTACCCAGTGGGGACCCAGAGCAGCTTATGTCATTTGCTTCTCCACTTTCCCCTCACAACAGCCCTGTGCGGTAGGCTATAGGTGGGGAGTGTGACTGGTCTCGGGTCACTTGGGCATCTCCTGGGCAGAGCTGGGATTTCAACGTGGGTACCTTAGATCAGGGTGGCCAAACTGTGGCTCTCCAGAGGTCTGTGGACTGAAATTCCCACAAGCCCCTGCCAGCGCATTCCACTTTTTAAAATACTAAACTGATGCCCTAGCTAGCGTACAAACTTAGAATTTGAGGACATAACATCAAGCCACAAAGAACAGTAAGTCAGCGGCACCTAAAAACAATTTTTAAAAATGGGAGATTTTAAATTGTGGGTCTTTATAGGTGCTTTTTAAATCATTTATTATTATTATTAGATTTATTATTACATTATTAAACAATGTACATTGTTTTATGTACGTTGTCAGGCGCCTTGAGTCCCGCAAAGTAGAAATGCTGCCAGCAAATACTTTAAATAAAGAAATCCTAAAGCAGCCGGTGTGACATCCTAACCGGCTGGCTAGAGCCGGCACCTGCCTGCCAGGCGGGGATCGAGAACACCACTTTGCACTCTGTCTATGAGGTCAGCTGCCAGTGACAATTTTGCCCATGTGGGCATTACGGCAGATTCTAAAAAGAGAGCAGCTGCACAGGAATTGGGGGGTGGGGGCGAGGGGTCGTGAAAGCCTTTTTTTTACTATTGGTACACATTAATCTGTGTGCTTCTGAATCAGACCCTCCATTCCTCAAGGTCAGTCTTGTCTGCTCAGACCGGCAGCCGCTCTCCAGGGTCTCAGGCAGAAAAGGCTCTTTCCCATCGCCTCCTGCCTGGTCCTTTTCACTGGAGGTGCCGCCGGGGAGTGAACCCGCCTGCTAAGCAGGCGTTCCTGTTCCCCTGGCGACCACGTTCTGCAGTCAGATCCATAGTTCTGAAAAGTTGGGTGTTCTCGTGTTTTCTGATCAGATCATGAAGACCCTGGAGCTCTTGCCTATCCCCAATAAAAACATGCTGGAGGAGAGCAAAGTGCTTCCGATTATCCAGCGCTGGGCCCAGACCAAGCTGGTGATTCCGCACCTGAGCGAAGGGGACGGCTATTCCAGCGAGAACCCCTCCCGGGCTCACACCCCGCTCAACACGCCTGATCCTTCGGCCAAGCCGAGCGCAGAGATGGACACGGAGACTCCCAAGAAGCTTCCTTTCCGGAGGCTCAAAATCATCAGCGAAAACAGCATGGACAGTGCGATTTCTGACACCCCCAGCGAGACGGACTTGAAGGAAGGGAAAGAGGACCTCGAGCCTCCGGACGGCGCCCCGGTGGAGGCAGGGGAGGACCAGCCCCCACCACTGGACCCCAGCACGGAGGTGGCTGCGGAGGTCTCTCTGGAGCCCAGCAAACCTCAGCCCGCTGCAGAGCTGGAGCCGGAGACCGAAGCAGAGGCGAAAGACAGCAGCGCTGCAAAGCTGGAGGAATCCATTGCAGCCGAAACTCCTTCCCAGGACGAAGAGGAGGGCGTCTCGGACGTGGAGAGCGAGCGGAGCCAAGAGCAGGCCGACAAGCTGGTGGACGTGAGCGATCTGGCTGCCCGGCTGCTGGACTGCTGGAAGGATCTCAAAGTAAGTGGGGTTTCCTTACGCTGGCCCCCTTCGCTCGTGGGGAGCAGATGGTAACGGAGCTTCTTCTGCTTCCGCTACAATGGATGCTTTGCTGTGCTGAGTTATGTGCTTTCCAATTAAGTACAGAATCCAACTTTGATTCGTAAGACTTCAGAATAGGGTGGGCTGCAAGTCTCTGTAATTCCAAGTGGCTGCAGATGAAAATCCAGCAGGAAATCTCTGCTCTGATCTAGGAACCCAAATTGGTGAAGAACTTTCCAGAACCATTTTATGCGTTCCTTTTGAGTCAGGCTGCGTGTCCTTTGTTGCCCGGTCAGATGACAAAAGAGATTTTCTTCACCTTGGCAAATGGAACAGTTCGTTCCATCCAATAATATGGGTCAGAGTTTCCTGACGTGCCCTCTGAGGCTAATTTGGCCAACGGGATATCAAACAGCTGTTCATGAATGAAGCAATTAGCACATCTTTCTGCAAAAAGAGGCTGAGTCAGGCTAATGCAGAACAAGATTTCTGTCCGCCTGTTACAAAACTGAACAGCCACCTTAAAGACCCTGTCTGCCGTGGAGCACTCAAGGGTTTGCTTCCACGGCAGTGGTTCAGCTGGAAACAGTCATGCTGTAGCATCGTCTGTGATGTTTGCTTCTTTGCAACGTAGCCCAGTCGGGGTGGTTGGGTGAAGGGGTAGAGGCACCCTGAATAAACTTTCCAACTACCAGTTTTCTTTGCCATGTCACCCTAGTTGTCTTAGTCAGACTTAAGACTCTGTAAAATAAGGGTTTTGGCTTGGAACTCTTCCAAACGTCCTTACTGTTCCTTGTCAGTACATAGTCAGATACTTGCCTAGGTCATGGCAAAGCCGAGACAGGCAAACTGGATCAAAGCGAAAGGTTCTGTAAAGTTTTGCAGTTGTATAAGAAGGAAAACGAGGTTTAAAAAAATATATACCCCATTTTTCACCACCTGAAGGGGCCCCAAGCTGGTTTCCTCTCCCCACATCATACACCCTGTGAGGTAGGTGGGGCTGAGAGAGCTGCAAGAGAACTGTGACTAGCCCAAGGTCACCTTACTGGTTGCATGTGGAGGTGGAGTGGGAAATCAAACCTATTTCTCCAGATTAAAACCAGTAATAAGCCAGTAATCCTTTTCTTGAAATACCTACCTGGAAACTGGCTCTAACAAGTTGGATACTGCTTAAAACATGGTTCTTAAACTGGATGGAATTCTCCCTGTCTCTGGGTGTCTGTCCAGGGGGTCATTTTTAAAATGCTACAGATGCAGAAGTGATCTGGGCTTACCTTAATGAGGAACTCTCAACCACAAAAGGTTATTTCATGTCCTTTGCTTGTGTGTTTGTGAATATAAGACAGGCAGGTCTGGAGAAAGGTGTTTGATAAGAAGGAAAGAGCTTTTTAAAAATAGGTTGAATTTCGTTTGTAGGATACGTGGTTAAAACTCTGGTCCTCATCACTGTATTGCGATGATCGATAACAAGGTGCATAATGATGAAAGAGGGGCACCAGGAATTGCTAGATCTATCTAGATGAGGGAAAGCTTCTGCACCTTCCTTTCTGTTGAGACTCTGTACAGCTGAGCCACATCTTCACACAGAGAGTGATTCAGATATGGAATGTGCTGCCAGATGGTGGTGTGATGGGCACAGGAATAAACAGCTTTACAAGGGGATTAGACAGACTCACGGAGGAGGGGTCTTATCAGTGGCTCCTAGCCATGGTGACTGAGAGGGGTCCAGAGGCACAAATTCTCTGAATCCCAGAGCCACGAGGCAGCAGGAGGAGGAGGCCTCAGCCTCTGTGCCCTTTGTTGGACCTCCAGAAGAACTGGTTGGCCCTGGGTGAGGTAGGAGGCTGGACTAGATGGACCCTCCCTGGTCCGACCCAGCAGGGCTCTTCTGAGGGTCTTCTCAGGGGAAGGTCTGGGCTGCTATGCCCTTCTGTTGGACCTGCAGAGGAACTGATATGCCCACTATGGGGGACAGGAGGCTCGACTAGATGGGGCCCACCTTAGTTTGACCAAGCAGGGCTCTTCTGATGTTCTTGTGAAGGAGGAAGCCAATTGGCCATAAAGGAAAACCACAGGAGTTTGCTTGTGTCTCCGCTGTGCCTTGAGAGTTCGGATTCGTGAATTTTATTGCCCAATGTTACCTGTTTATTTTCTCTTGGGGTAGTTCTGGGGCAGAAGAGCCAGTTTTGAGTCCAGCAAGATTGGCGGCGAGGAGAAGCTTTTGAGCATTAGAGCTCCCTTTGACCGAGAGCCTCGGCCAGGGGTGGTCAAACTGCGGCCCTCCAGATGTCCATGGACTACAATTCCCACGAGCCCCTGCCAGCATTCGCTGGCAGGGGCTCCTGGGAATTGTAGTCCATAGACATCTGGAGGGCCGCAGTTTGACCACCCTTGGCCAAGGCTCTCGAAAGCTCATCCTGCCCAAGACCTTGTTGGTCTCTAAGCTGCTCTTGGCTGAAGGACAACTTGCCCCAATCTGTGGTCAGTTATGAAATCATTATCCAGCAGGAATTCCTGCTGAAGGGGTCCTTTTCCTGTTGGGGCTTCTGTGCGTCTTTAGTGATTTGGATCCCTCTTGTACTCCCACTACGGACAATCTTTAGAAAGCCAAGGCATGATTGGGAGGGCTGCTCTTGAGTGTACGGATCTAGCCGGCAGACCTTCTGACCCGAATGACTCTGTCCAGTGGTGTCCTCACATTTTGAAATCCCCTCCCTTCGTCCACCTTCCCCACCCTTAACTATTTCTGCGTTTGGAGCAACTGTAACAACGTGGAGACTATAACGGGCCCTGTGTTTCATCACGGCACTAAGAGTTAGCCGCTTCTGTCCTCCACCCTCCATGCCACCTTTTGAACATAGCTGCCTCTTTGAAGTATTAAGGCCCTTGAAAGGACCTTAGCCAGCTGAGAGATGCTGGCCCACGATGTGTTCTTAGCAGGATAATTGGACGGTGTCTCTGATGTCAAATAGATGCATCAAGCTCTGGTCTTGTTTCGGGACCAGGATCCAAGAAACAGAACAGCAAAACTGGGTTTTCTTTTTTCTTTGAAGCCCCGCTTGTGAACCAAGAACGGTGGTCCTTTATGTAGTGTAGGGGTGAGCGCTTTGGCACGATTCGGCCGCCTCGGTGATCACCGAAGCCCGAGTCGGCCAGCGTGGTGGCGGCGGAACCGTGCCCAAGCGCTCACCCCTAGCGTCGTGCTCTGCAGGGGCCGGGCGGGAGGGTGAAAAGAGCTTGTCATGTAAAGCAATGTCCTTCCCGACCTCTGGTGCTGACCCCCTTGTAGTAATTTCAACCATTTCCGTCCAGCTTCTCAGGGCAGCAAGGAGCTTGCTCACAGCCTCCCCAGCTGACCATGCGTCTCCTTTTCTCAACTCCATTTGCAACTCCGCCCTGAAGGAAGGAGAGAACATGGCGTGCGTGCTGTGAAGAAAACAGGAAGATGGTTGGGAAGCTGGATGATGCATGAGAAATTTGATAGGTGGAGAAAGGAAGGACAGAGGTGGCTAACTCACTGATGCCGACGTAATTTTGGCAGTGTCCATTGCCGGCAATGGATGTCGCGCTGGGAGAACCCCCTTATTCCTGGCGGGAGATGACCGAGTGAGCTATTCCTTTTTTTATATCTATATAATAATAAATACAAACATGCGCACATACCTCTCCACACCAGAAGACGGCTGCAACGGCTTTCAAGGCCTTTATGGTTGGAGGTCTTGGATCCCGGACGAATGTCAGCTAGGCGAAGGGCACCCATTGGGACACATCCACACACACACACACACACACACACACACACACACACACACCACTAACGGCCTGAGGGCAGGTTTTCAGCACGGGTTTCTGCAAGCATTTCCCGTGAGGTGAGGAAATGGGGCAGGCGTCTCCCTGTGCTGAAAACGTACCCCAGAGTAGAAGTCCTTTAGCAGAGGATGGTTAAAAACCGACATAACACTCGCTTTGGTGCCCAGTATGCATTAGGACGTGGGAGAAAAGGTAAGTTTCCCTGGGAACACTGATCCGACTTCATCTGCCGGAAGGCACAACGGCTGAGGATTCCTTTATGACACGTCCTGGTGAGCATCCGTGGCTGTGAAGTGCACGGGCTTCTGACCTCTTCTTTCTGGATACTGTTGATGGAAGCTTCGTGAAATGGAGGCTCCCAATCCAGCATACGATTATCAGCATCCAGTCTCATTCGTAAATACTCAGCAGGCTGGTAATGGGATGGCTCATTGGCTCAGGGTGTGCTTGGGGAGGGGGGGTATTTCAGGGCCAAAATTAGCCCTCGTAGGCTGCATCTTTACGTCTCCATTTCCTCCAGCTTGGCCTTTCTCTGGTTGCCTTCCAGCAGACTCTGCAACCAGCCTTTGCCCTCCCACTGTAAACTGCGGCCTCTTATAGGGGATGCTACACAGCTGTTAGGAGAAAGGTTTGACCATCCTGTGTGCGATGGGAAGAGCTACTGGATGGGTTAGTCTGGACCTCCCCCCCATTGACCACGTTGGTGCCTATTTGCATTAACAGTTGCTTGAATATGAGTAGGGCACAAATGTACCAGCTCTGGGCCAGAAGCTATCTTAGAAGCAAAAGGCCTAGTTCTGAAGGTCGGGTTTCCCCGTCTTTCTCTTGAAATGCTCAAGTTTTATATCATGGGATCTAGTCCCCATTGCCGTGGGTCCTTTCTAAGCATGAGTTCCAGAGCCCTGATCTTTGTGGAACAGTTGTTTGTTTAAGAGCCTTGAGGTGGTGGTCTTTGTCAGCCCCTGTCGAACTTGAGCAACGGCTGATACTCTCAAAATCCCTTCCTTTGGGCCGGAGGGCTACAAGGCTGGGATTGGATCTTTGTTGCTAGATCTCAAGCCTTTATGTTGTTCTTGCAGAAAGAGAAAAATCTGATGTTCAGGCCCACTGACCCCACATAAAATGGAAGCTAAGAAAAGGAGCAAAAGGGTAGATTGGAATGATTTGGGGCAGTGGAGGGAAATATACAGGCCTGGGGTGGCCAAACCGGCGCTCTCCAGATGTCCATGGACTACAACTCCCACGAGCCCCTGCCAAGCAGGGGCTCGTGGGGATTGTAGTCCATGGACATCTGGAGAGCCACGGTTTGACCACCCCTCGTATAGGGTATCCATTTGGACTGGTCTTCTGAAGAGCAAGTCAGATTGCTGTAGCCATAGGATGCCATGCATGGAGGAAACACCTTGTTTCTCAGCTGGCATTTGTACACATGAGCCTGTCTATACGGCCCACCCGTAGCGGACCGCTCCTTCTCTTTGCAGCCAGTGGCAGGGGACGCCCTGTGAAAGCTGTAGAAGGGTAAGGCTCCCGGAGAGGTTTGCGAGCGAGGCGTCACTTGGCGCGAATGTGCCTCAGTCCCCAGTGCTCATTAGGTAGGAATCCTGCGTGGACAGAGCCTGATCCACCCTGTGAGGCGTGGAAGGAGATTGTAGGAAATGCAGACAAAACATGAAAAGGAACAGAAACGACACAGAAGATCTGACACCTGGTTCTGCCTCACCCTTCCTTGTGAATAGAGGCTGGGTGGCTCTGATTTCACACAGAGTAATTTTTCATTTTCGTGCAAGGAAGGCATTGGACTGAAGGGCAGCCCTTCTTTTCCCTTTTGTTGACTTCCCCATTCTTGTTCACACACCGTTGTGTTCCCCTTCCCTCCTCCGCACACACCCTTTAATAAAGTTCTAAATCCCCCTCAACGCTGTCTGTCCCCCGCTGCAGGAAAATATTTTTATTTGGCTTTACAGCAATAACAGGCAGAAGAAAGGGAGGGGTTATTAGCTAGGCTTCTCTTGTATTTATTTGTTCAGAGCCATACAGTAACGGAGCAGTCTCAGGTGTGACCCAGAGACAGATGGGTGGGTTAGACCCTCACTGTAATAAAGCTCTAGCAGGCGGTCCAGGTTAAATAATACGGTTAATGTAAGAAGCCAGGGAAGTTTGGCACTTTCTTGTTTTTGTCTCTGTATTAAATGTATTGCAACTATTTGTGGAAATAAAGCTGCTTTACTTAGTCCGCATCTTAACTGGCTAGAAGTTGTCCTGTATGATAAGGTGAGGGTTGTCCGGTTTTGCAGCAGAACCACAGAAAAACTCGATGCGCAGCGTCCTGGCTTTGTGGCCGTGACCCAGTTTTCATTTCCATGCAAAGCCTTTTCTGGCGCTGTGCTTCTGGTGCTCCTGTCTGTCATGCTTGGCCTGTGCTGTGAGGGGTCATCTCATTACAGCCTTATTACTGTTTTGTTTGGAAAAGGCAACAGGCATAGTTTGCAGCTCAAAATTGGATGGGGGGAATCATGAGCAGGCAGTGTGATGCAGCGGTAAAAAAGGCAAATGCCATAATCTACAGGGGCATTGCATCAAAATCACAAGATGTCATAGTCCCATTGTATATGGCACTGGTCAGACCACACCTGGAGTCCTGTGTGCAGTTCTGGAGGCCTCGCTTCAAGAAGGACGTGGATAAAATTGAAAGGGTACAGAGGAGAGCGACAAAGATGATCGGGGGCCAAGGGACCAAGCCCTGTGAAGATAATTTGAGGGACTTGGGAATGTTCAGCCTGGAGAAAAGGAGGTTGAGGGGACATTTAAGTATTTGAAAGGTTGGCATTTGGAGGAGGGCAGGATGCTGTTCCCGTTGTCTGCAGAGGAGAGGACACGCAGTAATGGGTTTAAACTTCAAGTACAACGATATAGGCTAGATATCAGGAAAAAGATTTTCACAGTCAGAGTAGTTCAGCAGTGGAATAGGCTGCCTAAGGAGGTGGTGAGCTCCCCCTCACTGGCAGTCTTCAAGCAAAGGTTGGATACACACTTTTCTTGGATGCTCTAGGGCAGGGGTCATCACCCCTGGTCCGCGGCCCAGTGCCAGGCCGCAAAGGCCACGGTACCGGGCCGCCGGCAGCTGCGCCTGCGTCCCCCCGCCCACAGCAAGAAGGAAGGGAAGAGGCAGGCGCAGCCGCCGGCACGTCAGTGACGCAAATGCGCATGCGCACAGTTGCCGCACCTGCATGTTAGTGACCCCTGGTGGCAAAAATGTGCATGCGCAGCAATTGCTTGTGCGCATTTTCACTGCACCTGGGCTGTCGGCTCTCCCCTCACCCCGGAGGCAGTCCCTGACCTGGGAAAGGTTGGGGACCGCTATTTTAGGGTGCTTAGAGCTGATCCTGCGTTGAGCAGGGGGTTGGACTAGATGGCCTGTATGGCCCCTTCCAACTCTATGATTCTATGCATGTGTGCACCAAAGCTGTAGAATACGCATGCCTTTTTCATGGGCAATGTTGATTGTGTGTCCTGAGATGGTCACGCACATGATCTTCCGGTTTGCAAGATAGCCATGCCAGAAAGGAAATCCCCAAAAATAGCGATCCCCAACCTGTGGGCTGCGGACCACATGTGGTCCTTCAACTAATTGGAGGTGGGCCCCGAAGGACGCCTTCTCTCCACCCCCCCCCCCGGCCCTTTACTTCATCCCCCCCCCCAGCCCTTTACAACACACTTCATTGTTGTTGTGTGTCTGTATCTTATTTTGAAGGGATGTTTAAACATTACCATAGCGACCAGAGAGCGTCAGGGCAGTGGTTGAGAGTAGAGGAGTAAACTACCCCCCCCCCCCACCGGGCCTCAGTAAAAGGCGTTGAGTGGTCCCTGGTGTTGAGTGGTCCCCGGTGATAAAAAGGTTGGGGGCCACTGCCCCAAAAGAGCATCTGCCTGTCACATATTAGATCACAAAATTCAGGTGGTTTCTTCTATTCAGCAGTTGAAAAGATTAAAACCTTCCAAACAGCACTTGGCCTATTCTAAGCTATACACTTGGGGCACTCCGTAACTCATATGCTGTGTTCGGATCAGTTTTAAGTGGAATTAAGCCTAGGTGTGCACAAACCCAGTTGATGGGCTGATCCTTGAGCCTTGCTTTTCTCTCTCTCTGTGGACGGGGGATCCCAGTTAGATGTCATGAGTGCAAATGGCGACTCCAATTCCACCCCTGCCACCCGCAATTGACATTCTGAGCTGGGGTTTTAATTAGGAGAGAGATTTCCTGCCCATAAATCAGGATTCTGTCTCGTACATCCCTGGTAACCAGAGTTAACCTAAGCAGAGAGGCGATAGGTGCGTGTGAACCTGGCCTCAGGGCCCTCTGCGTATCCCAGTTTAATTAGAAGTGAACTCAGGATGTAGGCGTTGTGTGTCTGCATACGAGCCCTGACTTTCTTCAGGTCCCTGCTCTTGTGGATAAGCTGCAGTCTGTCTGTGTGGAAAGTAAAAATATAAATTTTGTGGAGATTTCGAAGCCATAGACGACTTTTACTCGGGGGGGGGGGAATAGAATGTTGAGGAGAATTGAAATAGATGCGATACTTAACCTTCAAATCTAAACTTACTCGCTTCATTGATGGCATAAAATACATCACTTACGTATTGGTTACAATGTAAAATTGTACTAAATTGTACTAAAGGTATATTTGTAGAATTTAATTATATAAATGCTGCAGCATTTTTACAAGCAAAATTGCAAATACTCCCAATACTTTCAAATGGGTAGCCGTGTTGGTCTGGAGTAGCACAACAAAACCGTAGTCCAGTAGCACCTTGAAGACCAACAAAGATTTATTCAAGGCGGGAGCTTTCGTTGCCCTTAAAGGTGCTACTGGACTCTGTTTTTGTTGTGCTACTCCCAATACTTGTGTGCTATGCATTGCAGCATTTTTGCTACTTTAAAATCATCTGACATATTGAAAAAAGTAAACATTGAAAAAATTGTAGTAAAGATAAGAAAATATTTGTACAGAAGCCGTTTAAAAAAAAGAAAAGAATAAGAAGCCGTTTCATTCAGTCACAGTAGGCTGGCCTTGCAGCCTATTTGACTATCACCTTATAAACTTTACAAAATGGAAAACACTGAATTGCTCAGTTATTTATTATCAGATACATTAAAGGTAAAGGTATCCCCTGTGCAAGCACCGGGTCATGTCTGGCCCTTGGGGTGACGCCCTCCAGCGTTTTCATGGCAGACTCAATACGGGGTGGTTTGCCAGTGCCTTCCCCAGTCATTACCGTTTACCCCCCAGCAGCAAGCTGGGTACTCATTTGACCGACCTCGGAAGGATGGAAGGCTGAGTCAACCTTGAGCCGGCTGCTGGGATTGAACTCCCAGCCTCATGGACAGAGCTTTCAGACTGCACGTCTGCTGCCTTACCACTCTGTGCCACAAGAGGCTCATATCAGATACATTACACCATATTAAATGTTGCCAAAATTATATTCCTTTAAACATAAACGCATTCTTGAGTATTTGTAGTATATGTGTCTGAGGATATGCATGTGATGCATCTTATTCTAAGCCTTGCCCATGCCAATGTGGCTTTAAAACACACACACTGGGGCCAGGGACAGAAGAAAAGAGCCAGAGTCCAGGAGCAGCTTAAAAGACTAATAAAATTTGTGGCAGGGGGTGATGGGATGTACCTATACTTCTTCAGTTATGGACTAGGGGAGTGTTTCTGCATATGTAGGACAGCCCCATGCTTGCATAAGATGCAATAACGAGTTTAAAAAGTTGAAGAGAAAAATTTTAAAAACGGTCGACATCCAGCAAGGTAGACCAAGATCTCGTGGTGCAACGTTATGAAATCTTGGCTGCCACTTTGAGTGGCTGCTTAGTGGCACAGTTGGAGCCTGCAGGAATGGCCAGAAGATGCCGTGACCAGGCTCCTCCGGAAAAGGAGCCACTGACGGAGTAGAGATGAGGAAGAGTCAAGAAACACTGGGGGGGGGGGTGGGAGGGTGGCAGAAGTGCTGCCTGGTGAGGCAGGCGAGTGTGCCGGTGGGCGTGGCGGTGACTGAAGAAACAAGGAGGGAGGGAGGGGAGGTGGCCAAGATTCTGTGGCTGGCTGAGCCCAGCAGGAGGCAGGGAAAGTAAAAGGAAGAGTTGGGGTGGAAGAAAATGGCTGGGGGTGGGGTGGGAAAGCATTTTTCTTGGATGCTTTAGGATGCTTAGGGCTGGTCCTGCGTTGAGCAGGGGGTTGGACTAGATGTCCTGTATGGTCCCTTCTAACTCTATGATTCTATAAAGCAGGAAGAGGCTAGGGAGGACAAATACAGTAGGAGAAGGGTTGAACTCTTCAGACATAATACTCTGTACAGCTGAGTGAGTGAAATTCTGATTTCAGTCAAGTTATCCTGGACTGCCAGCCACAGGGCACGGGGGCCGAGGCCTCCCCCTGATGAGGCCCTCAGAAGAGCCCTGCTGGGTCAGACCAGGGAGGGTCCATGTACTGCAGCATCCTGCCTCGCACAGGGGCCAGCCCGTATGGCAGAGAGGCCGAGGCCTTCCTCTGATGTTGCCTCCTGGCTTTCGGATTGAGAAGTTGAGGGCCAGGATCTGTCCTGGGTCAGATTACTCCATCATAACCAGCCAGACACCCCTTGAGAGCCTATAAGCATTATTTGCAGGGCAAACGTCCCCGCTGTGGTTGCCCCTCACACTTCTGCAGACTGGAGTGGGTCAGAGGGGCCATATTCCCATGTCGGCCCATCCACACTGGCACCTGGTTCATTTTGGGGCACAGTTTGCAAGACTCCTGTTGACCTTCAGAGCCCTTTATATCTTGGAGCCAGCATCCTTGAAGGATTTGAGGCTTCTGAACACGGAGATTGTGTTTCGTTCATAATTATGGCCAGTAGCTGTCAGCAGACCAATTTGACTTGTTCTGACATCTCAGGAGCAAGGCCCCTCCACCGAGCAGTCCAGCACTTCCCAAGACCAAATATTCCATTAACTCTGTCCCATCATAGAGCATTTGATTAACAATCCAGTTTAAAAGAAGCAGCACCCTGCCAGAGGGAGCCCATGGGGATTAACTGATTCCCAGGCATGGTCTTGGCCTCAGGGGTTTTGTCACATGCCAGGAGCAGTAGCCCTGGCACTCTGGGTTTTCTGGGCTGTGCATTTCCTTCCCGCCTCCACTAGGCCGATAGAAATGCTGGACCAGAGAATAGCCCGGCAAGCTCTGGGTCCCCTTGGCGATCGTAGAATTCGGACTCTGCAGTGCTGCCTGTGTGTTTCCTCCCCTCTTCTTTCCTTTCTTCAAAGTTGTTGGGCTCTTTTGTTTTCTTAGTCTTTTAACATCATAACAGCCTGTGGGTTTTCTCAGCCAGCGGTTCAAGCCAAGTTTATCTTCTGCCTTTCCCTTCATGGCTCATGATGTACGTAATCGTATTTATTTTAGGATGCTTTAGGATGCTTAGGGCTGATCCTGCATTGAGCAGGGGGTTGGACTAGATGGCCTGTATGGCCCCTTCCAACTCTATGATTTTATGGAGAAGGAAAATGTAACCAGCATTATGTAAAATCCAAGCTCTGTTCATCACCTTCTTTATTTATTCTCAGAACTTGCATCCTGCCTTTCTGCCCTTGCAAGGACCCCTGGGGGGGTGACAATTTATGACGGGTGTTTTTAGAATGTGGGTGGAGCTTTTATCCAGCAAGGCTTTTGATGGGCCATTAGACATCTGATTGGCTGTGGGAATACTTAAAAATGTTGATTTGGCAGCAGCTGCTACCACGGCACAAAGATCTTCACTGCAGGTCTGAAGGTCACCTTTGGCAGCAGTTCTGTTGCTCTCAGGGCAGCTGTTGGTGGCTACATCTCCCACAATGAGTCAGAATTCCAAATGTGCCCGCAGACCCAAAAAGTGACTGCTCGTTTAAATTTACATGGCAAAATCACAGGATGCCTGGGCAAAATCCTCCCCAGTGATTCCGATTGGTAAATAAGGGCCTGGCTGAACAATGTTTTCCTGCTGACTCACTTCAGACATTGTCCACTAAGGTGTGTGTCTGTCAAGCCAGAAGGCCTGACATATTCGTGCCAGGACCCGTGCCAGTAAGTCATTTGGATAAGTGAAGTCTCAGATAGTGGCCCTGCTTCTAGGGGATGAAGAGGAAGGCAAAGCAAAGCTCCAGTCCCATTCAGAACAGTTGGCTGGAACCCCCACCACCACCACCACCACCAATTTAATTTAGCTTTCTTATGCCAGCCTTGGCCCAACATGCCAGGTGAAGGTGCTCCATACTAGTTGTGCAGCTGCCGAAATTGTATCTTCAGATGCCTGAATATGTGTTGATCTCAATTGGAACTCAAACCTTAATGTGCTCTTGTGGTCTGTTCTGCAGGAGGTGTACAGAATCCCAAAGAAGAGCCAAGTGGAGAAAGAGACCAGCGGTACGTACTCAGCGATGTCTGCGCCTTAGAATGAAATCTGCCGGCCAGTGAAGACTTTTCTGTTTTGTCCAGCATCCCCCCACTATTGGTTCCTTATCCCCCTCCCTTCTGCTAGGGTCCCAGTCCAAACCAGCTCTCCGTGCACATGGTTGAATGTTCTAGAGCACTGGGGGTGCATGACTAGAGAGTATCTTCTTTGGTCTGATGGACCCGCGGGTGTGAGCGAACACACACTGGATTTTGCTGTTAAATGACTCTTGTTTGTCCCTTTGTTCCCCTGTCTCCAGTGGAAATAATCACCTTTAAAATACAGGGCTGCTCTGAAGTTCAGGGAGGTTTATAATTAGTAATAATAGCCTGCCTGTGATAGAACAAAAGAACCCAAAGGGTTTATGAGGCTTCCAAAGTTGCTTTGCATGTTTTGTACCCTTCACCCTGCACTTAATCCAAGACTGCAAAAATTGAAAACACATTTTCAATTTGTTGCTTCTTGACATTAATTTTTTTGCTCTTCCTGGTTCTTGCTTTCAGTTCTGCCAAACGTCGAGGCTTTGTAGTGGAAACTCGGGCGTGGGTGGGGGGGCAAGTTTCAGTGATATTAATTAGCAGGATTACCTCAAGTAGGTAAGTGTTACTGCATTGTGGGAGCTTTAAAAAGTAAGGCTTGCAAATTACAGTATACATTTAAAGAATTGATTTCTCCAAAAGAGCAAAATACACACTTTGGTGCGGCTTAGACGTGTTCGACTGCAGCTGGATCGTGGCCAGTGTCGAACTCCTCTTCTGTCTTTTGGCGACAAGGTTTGTCTGTCCCCATCTGGGCTGCTCCAGACCCACCGGCCAGGGCTGTAGCTGACATCTCCTGCCCGTTTCTTACAGCAGAACGAGGGCGAGAGACGACAGGCCGGGACCCGGCTGCAACCCCGAAAAATCTGAGCAGAGAGCGAGATCCTGAAAGACGGAGCCAGAGCAGAGAGAAGAAAAAGCGGAGAGATTCCCTGTCGCCCCCCTCGGCCTACGAGCGAGGCACCAAGCGGCCGGATGACCGGCAAGTCTGGATTGTGTTGTACTTTGTCTTAATGCTCGGACCTTCTGATTCTGAGCGGTCAAGACATTGCAGGGAGGGGCAAATCCCAGCAAAGGGCAGGGGGAAAGGTGATGCGCAAATCACAGCTGCCTGGCCCTTCGCTTTCACCAGCTATCGCCTGGTTGCTTTCCTGCTTGCCTCCACAAATCTTAAGGGCCAGAAGCTTGGTTTTTAAGCGGGGGCTTGTGCGAAGGCCGCCTCTCCCTACCAGATCGGTTGCACACGCTGCGGATTTCTTTCTCTAAAGGAGTACTGAATAGCATTCCCTTGCATTAGGCAACGTCTCCCTCCCCCCCCTCTCAGAAAGCTGCTTTGGAAGGGTTTGGATCAAGGGGTGTGTGTGTGTGTGTTTCTAGAGTATATAATAACCTTGCAAACAATCCCTGTTGGTTTCTGAAATGCAAATCAACGTGGTCTCAAGCAAACGGGACTGGTTAAGAAGCCGCTGCCTATAAAAGCCATCAGATTTTCCAAATAATACTTCCCTCGGCCTCACACTTACTCTGCCGTTAAGCAGACTGGAAAAGCCACAGCGTAGAATTTGGGATTTATGGTGAGGGGGGCAGTAACAGGTTGCCCTCCATTCCTGAAAGCAAAACCCCGGCAAGCCGCCCTGAGACCACAAGGAGAGGGGCGGTCTGTAAATTGAAGCACAAATAAATAGATAGAATAAATAGATAAAATAAGCCTGCTTTTCTCCTTCCCCAGATACGACACGCCGGCCGCGACCTCCAAGAAGAAAGTGCGGATCAAGGACCGCAACAAGCTGTCCACCGAAGAGCGCAGGAAGCTCTTTGAGCAGGAGGTGGCCCAGCGGGAGGCGCAGAAGCAGCAGCAGCAGCTGCAGAGCTTGGGGATGGGCTCCCCGCTGCCCTACGACTCCCTGGCCTACAGCGCCTCCCACCACGCCTTCATGGGCTACCCCCCCGGCTACCCCATGCAAGCCTACGTGGACCCCACCAACCCGAATGCTGGCAAGGTGCTGCTCCCGACCCCCAGCATGGACCCCATGTGCTCCCCCGCGGCCTACGAGCAGCCCCAGGCCCTGGTGGGGCATGCCATGGAGCCCCCCCTGGCCGCTCCTCAGCCGGTGCCCGTCGTTCAGCACGTGGCCACGCCCCTGGAGGTGTCGACCCCGCAGTACGTCACGCAGACCGACCCCGTGGTCCACCAGGAGCAGAGCGTCACGGTCCTGCCGGTGCCGGCCCCCGCTCCGGTCCAAGGGCAGAGCTACGGCGTTTGGGATTCTGGCCAGCAGACCGTCGCGGTGCAGCCGCCGTACTCCCCGGCACAGTCCCAGCCGGCCATTTACTACCAAGGACAAGCCTGTCAGACTGTCTACGGGGTCACCTCGCCGTATTCTCAGACCACGCCGCCAATTGTACAGGTAACCTCTTGGCCTTGGTGAAGCTCAGGCCAGAGGCCTCGCAAGGGCCTTGCTGATCAGCTTCCCCAGAAGACCTCTTTGCCGCTGAGCGGAAGGATTTCCATTCTGAACAGCTCAATGTGGGGCCTTCCATGGAGACCGATCAAGATGGGCAGCCGTGTTAGTCCGTCGTTAGCAGCAGAAAAGAGGCAGAGTCCAGGAGCCCCTTCAGGACTTGACAAGCTCTGTGGCAGGGGAGGAGCTTTTGTGAGCCATTGTGCTGAAGACGTGCCCAGTGTCTCCTGCCAGCTCCTCCCCTGCCACAGGTGCTCCAGGACTCTCTTCTGCCGCTACAGGCAGACTGGCGAGGCCCCCTGTCTGGCTCCGTCCTCGCCCCTCGGTCCTCACTGTCCTCTGCAGGACGCAGTTCAGGGAAGCCTTGGACAAGCTCTAGCACTGGGCGTCCAGTTCACGTGGGACAGTGGTGAGGTCCAGAAGGCCCAGCCAGTGTTCCAGGGAGGAAGTTATGGTCACATCTATTGTGCGCGGCTTATAAAAGTTAAAAATGTAGACAGCCCATAGGCTCATCATCACTGAAATAACGTAATATGCACCATAAAATGGGTCTAATCCTGAACACACGTGTAATGCAGTAGAGAATGCAGGTAATTAGGCGGGGTTCTTATGACTGTAGCCCACCGCGAGAGGGTTTCCGATAGCGGTGGGAAACAAATGCAAATAAATGAAACTAGGGATGACAGGATTCGAACCTGGGAGTTTGCTCACGCACTGCTGGGCCGCTCCACTGCCTCCCAGGGCCTCTTCTAGGAGTGGATCAAGCGCTTAGGAGTGGGTGGGAGGAACTGCTGGGCCCGGAGGACTCACTGAGCAGGCTGAATGGCTGTGGCCCTTGTCCCCCGGCCAGAACGAGAATCCCCGCGTGGGGAGCACACCTGAGCAAGGAGTCTCTCTTCCTTCCTTCCTTCCCTCCTTCCGGCCGGCCTGCTGATGCTTCTGCCGTGCGCCTTCATCTCCCTCTGCTTCCCTTTCAGAGTTACGCCCAGCCAGGCCTCCAGTATATCCAGGGGCAGCAGATCTACGCTGCCCACCCCCAGGGGGTCATGGTGCAGCCCACCACGGCAGTGACGGCCATCGTAGCGGCAGGGCAGCCCCCGCCTATTCAGCAGGTAAGGCGGGCACTCCGGGCTCCCGCTGAGTGTGGCCGAGGCAAAGCTCTTCTTGGCCTCCCGCTGCGCCTCAGAGGAAGCGGCTGAACCGTCAGCGCCAGTTTTGGGGGATGCGGCCTCGAGAGCCCCCCGCTCGTTTCCCAGGAGGAAGCTCTCTCTCTCTCTCTCTTGCACACCCAGCACCCGTCCTGTCTTTTAGGTCAGGGGTGGCCAGACTGCCGCACGTGATGGCAGGGGCTCATGGGAGTTGTAGTCCACGGACATCTGGAGAGCCCCAGTTTGGCCACCCTGTTTTAAGCCGCTGCTGTCGCCCGGGTGCTCGTGGGGCCATGGTGCCCACCCGTACGTCTCCCGATGCCCAGCAGGCGTTCCAGAGCCACTCTTGGGCAGGGTTCCCTATTGGCTCTTCTCGTTTGCCGAGTGTGGGGGGAAGAATTGTGCTTGGCTCCTCCTCCTGCAGCAGCCCTTGTGGGGTGGTGCTCTGTGGCCCCCCCCCCCTCAGAATTACACCGGTGCCCGCAAGCTTAAAAGGGTGGGGGGTCCTCTGCTGTGGAATAAACATGTCGTGTTCTTCTTTTTACCATTTTGCTGCTTCCAGCCGGAGCTTGTGGTGACCAACAATCTCATGGACCTGCCTCCGCCCTCCCCTCCAAAACCCAAAACCATTGTCCTCCCCCCAAATTGGAAAACAGCCCGAGATCCTGAGGGGAAGATATATTACTACCACGTGGTGACAAGGTAAAGGGGTCCCTCTTACTCTTCCTTTGAATGTGAAAATTTATCTTCCGTGTAGCAGGATCTCGAAACAGACTTGCATTAACTGCATGGCAGTTGCCCTTGCTGGACGGAGAGGGGGTGGCTGAGCAGAACCCTGAGCTGATCTGAGCTTCATGGGCAGGAGAGGATGAGGAAGAAGCAGGGGCTGGGCAACGGGGGGGGGGGGAGGACTTGCCAAAGGGATGGGAAACGAGAAGGGGTTGGGAGTGGGACGGGGGGAGGAAAGCCCCGGTGGGACACCGGAGAGGAGGGAAGAGCAGGAGAGAGGCGAAGACAGGGCAGCAGGCAAGCTGGGCCGAAACAGCAGGCCATCAGGAGGGAGGGATGGGGACCCCGCGCCCTCCCAGTGACCCGCTCGCTACAGAGGAAGGTTCTTCGCAGCACCTGCCTGAGATTTAACGTGGGGCCCTCCCAGTGCAAAGCAGGCGGCCTCTCTGTGCCCGGGGAAGCCCTGCCCTCCCCCCTCCTGCCTGTGCTTTTGCCCCAAGCTGCGCCCTGCTTGACACTGCTGGGGAGACCAGAGGCGCCTTGCCGGCCAGCACCCCAAGGGGCCCGGCACCTTCTCGTTTCTCACCCTTCTGGCTCGGCTCACGAGTGCCGAGTCGACCGTGTCGGAAACTGGTACCGGGATGCCCCTCTTTGGCAAAGGGAAAGGCAACGGGTCGGGCGCGCTTTGATCCTGGCAGGGCTGCATGTGGACTTGGTTACCTTGGAGCCCGGCGGTTGAGGCCGCTCATTTGGAACGGAAGCCTTCCTCGCGGCAGCATTCCCAGGCCTCTCCGTAATGGGGCATTAACAGGCAGCCGCGGGCTTTGCGTCCGATCCCCTCGGAGTCGTTCCCTTTGTTCTCTGGGCCGCTTCCCTCCCCCCGGAGCTGGTCCTCATTAAGGGAACGTTCAATGGGCAGGTTACGAGAAGTGTGGGGCTCCCCCTGTCTTGGCCCTCTGGGTGGCGGCCGGATAACTTTAAGGTGCTTCTGTTTGAGGGACTTGAGGCTTATTCGAAACAGATGCGAGGGGACTTTGTTAACATGCAGGAAGCTGCCTTGGAGAAGGTCCGGCCACCCTTCCCCGGAGCTTGGTCCCCTCTGCTGGTCTTCCGCTGGTGGGCTGCAGCCTGTCAGGCGGGGAATAGCACTAGTGCCCACGCGCACACACACACACATACACATTTGTAGCTGGAGATACTCAGGAACTGAATTCAGGACTTTCTGAAGGAGTAGCCAGCGATGTACCACAAGAGCTATAAGCACCCCTGTTTTGTTTTTCATATCCCCAAAATCATATCGGTCTCTAAACTGTGGCTCAGATCCTCCTGTTTTTCACAGAACAAACAGCTTCAAGTCCAGCAGCATCTTAGACCAACAAGACTTTTAGGGTAGCACCTTTGAACGCCAGAGCTCCTTTCATCAACTCTTATGGGCCTCAGAAGAGCCCTGCTGGGTCAGGCCAGGAAGGGTCCCTCCAGTCCAGCCTCCCGTCTCACCCAGGGGCCATCCAGTCCCTCTGCAGGGCCAGCCACAGGGCAGAGAGGCCGAGGCCTTCCCCTGAGAAGACCCTCAGAAGAGCCCTGCTGGGTCAGGCCAGGGAGGGTCCCTCCAGTCCAGCCTCCCGTCTCACCCAGGGGCCAGCCAGTTCCTCTGCAGGGCCAGCCACAGGGCAGAGAGGCCGAGGCCTTCCCCTGAGAAGACCCTCAGAAGAGCCCTGCTGGGTCAGGCCAGGGAGGGTCCCTCCAGTCCAGCCTCCCGTCTCACCCAGGGGCCAGCCAGTTCCTCTGCAGGGCCAGCCACAGGGCAGAGAGGCCGAGGCCTTCCCCTGAGAAGACCCTCAGAAGAGCCCTGCTGGGTCAGGCCAGGGAGGGTCCTTCCAGTCCAGCCTCCCGTCTCACCCAGGGGCCAGCCAGTTCCTTGAATCTTCCACACAAGGCGGGGGCCACAGAGGAGAAAGCACATATATGGGCAAGCTTCTGATTTTGCCCGTTTGCCGCTTGGCATCTGCAGAACACCCTGCCAACATATGAGCGGTATTGTTGTGGGGGAGTGTAGGGGAGAGGCAGTCTGACCATCTAGAGGGGCCAAGGCTGTGACCAGCTCTGTGAGTGAGATATTGCTCTCTTTATCACGCACATGTACGCACTGACGCACAAACACACACATGGGACAGAAAGTCCTTTCCTGGTTTCTTGGAGTGCTTTTTTACTTTGGGACGCTGTCCTCTTTGAGTTCTGCATGGCTTTTCTCTTACGTGGCATGGATCTCTTCCTGCAGGCAGACCCAGTGGGACCCCCCAACTTGGGACAGCCCAGGGGATGATGCCAGCCTGGAACATGAAGCTGAAATGGATCTTGGGACCCCAACGTATGACGAAAATCCCATGAAGGTTAGTTTGTAGAATTGGTTTCTCAGTCTGCTCCTTTGCTGGCCAGGATGTGACAGAGATCCCAGGTCAGCCATGCAAATGTGGGAAGGGCGATTTTTATCTCCCAAAGACATAACAAATCAAGCCCTTAAAGAGGCAACATCCGCTGGCAGGGGCTCATGGGAATTGTAGTCCATGGACATCTGGAGGGCCACAGTTTGACTACCCCTGCCATTGTCCAGTTCTCAAAAGGCTAAGAAGCCATGCTGCACATATGGCTGACTGTTTTAGGATAAAAAGGTAAAGGTAAAGGTATCCCCTGTGCAAGCACCGAGTCATGTCTGACCCTTGGGGTGACGCCCTCTAGCGTTTTCATGGCAGACTCAGTATGGGGTGGTTTGCCAGTGCCTTCCCCAGTCATGACCGTTTACCCCCCAGCAAGCTGGGTACTCATTTTACCGACCTCGGAAGGATGGAAGGCTGAGTCAACCTTGAGCCGGCTGCTGGGATTGAACTCCCAGCCTTATGGGCAAAGCTTTCAGATGGCTGCCTTACCACTCTGCGCCACAAGAGGCTCTTTGTTTTAGGATATGCCCTTTAAAATAAGGGTCTTTACCCTTTCTCGGCTTCTTCTTCCTCTTCTTCTTTTTTAAAGCTTTGAGGCAATATCATTTTCTAGTCAGGAAGAGAAAGTAGATTTCCCGGTTTTTATTTGTGGGGGGGCAGCAGGGTTTCCTGTTCCTCATTAGGAGTCGTTCCATCTGTAGTGGCCGGCCCTGGGGATCGCGGGGGATCAAGGGAGAAGTTCTGCTCAGGATTTTTGCTCCCAGATTTTCTGTGGAAGTCGTCGCGAAATGGCTGCATTGCCATTTGCTGCCAAAGAAATCTTAGACTTCTTTGCTTTTGTATTTCTGTTCTGGGTTCCAAGCACAGATTTAATTCCTCTCTAAGTTGAGTGGCAGGAGCTGCTGTCCGCAGGGCCCGCCTCTTGACCTCCCCAGTGGAGCGGTTGGAGGGCTGGGCTCATCTCGGGCGGCTTCCGTTCCATGTCACCTGCCTCGGGAATGTCTCCGCCTAGATCTCCCAGCTGTTAGCAAGGGTCCCAGAGGATCGTGGGTTACTGGAGGCAGCCTTGGCCCTCCTTTTTGTAAATTCATGCCCTGACAGCTCCCTGCTTCTGCGTGGACCCAGAGCTTTCTAGACTTGCCCCAGTGATGGCACAGCGGTACGGAGAAGGTCCGTCAGTATGGCTAGGGCTGTGCGCTTCGGCGACCAAAACGGCCGTTCCAGCCCGAATTGTCGCTGCCAGATTGCCTGTATTGCCTGTGGCAGATTGCCTGTAGGAACCCCAAAAGACTTAGAAATGAAAGGGGCGCAGGGGTTCCCTAGTGGTCTGGCGTGGTGTGTGGCCAGGATGGACATGGGACCGACCCTGACCTCGCCCTTCCCTGAGCATTCTGTCTGCAGAGAACATGGAGCATTGCTGCCCCTCTGCCTGGGGCTTCGGTGGTTGCCAAGCGCTCAAGCCCCACTCTAACCTTGCTCTGATCCTTGATGATGATGAACCTCAAGCTGAGTCTTGTCCAGTGCACCACTGGGTGACACTGGTGGTTTGGGTACCACCCAGGCCAGAACTTTCTCCATTTGTTTAACACATTTATATCCTGCTTTTCCACACAATTAGGACTCAAAGCAGGTAAAGTCATTCTCCTCTCCTCCATTCTGTCCTCTCTAGAACCCTGTGAGGTAGGCTAGGCTGAGAGAGACGGACTGGCCCAAAGTCACCCAGCAAGCTTCCATGGCAGAGGGGGGTTCTGACCTTGGGTCTCCCAGATCCTAGTTCAGCGCTCTACGCCACGCTGGCTCTCTGTCCCCAGGACAAGTGTCTGTGGAGTTCTCTCTCTTCACCTACCCTGGAATAGAGGTCTGCTTTAGTTCCGGCCTCCGGGGAAGAAGCCAGGAAGGAGACCAGGCCACCTCGTTGTGCCGTGTAGCAAAAGGAGACACTTCTAAAAATAAGCACCCTGTCTTTTCCTTTCTCCAGTCTTCCAAAAAACCCAAGACGGCAGAAGCGGACACTTCTAGTGAGCTGGCCAAGAAAAGCAAGGAAGTATTCCGGAAGGAGGTGAGTCTCTCCGCATAGCGCTTTGCGCAAATCGTGTCCCGCTTTTGAAACCTCCTCGGATGCTAGGGGCCTGATCCGCCTCTCCTCCTCTGGCCAGCAGGAAGAGGCCCTTTGCTTCTGCCACTGCCTCACAGGATAGTCGGGACAGATGCAGAGGAACAGCAGAGGGGTGGCCCCTGGACTGGAGGGACCCTCCCTGTTTTAGTGTTATATATGGTGCTTCCCCGTTGTGCTGGACTGGGGGGCAGTTTATTTATCTATTTATTTATTTATTATATTTTGTGCCACCCTCCCCGGAGGCTCAGGGCAGGCCCGTTCAGAATCTCCGCCTCCCCCCCCCCTTTCCTTTCTTCCCAGATGTCTCAGTTCATCGTGCAGTGCCTGAACCCCTATCGCAAGCCAGACTGCAAAGTTGGCCGGATAACCACAACTGAGGATTTCAAACACCTGGCGCGCAAGGTACCTCCCTGGGGCTGGCCTGAGGTGGGCGGGCTGCGCGGGCCTCAACACCCCCCCCCCCCACTTGGCAGCCTTCAGGCAGCTGCTCATGCTCAGCTTCCAGGATTTCATCCTTGGTGGTCTCCGGTAAAAGTACCCTGGAAATCCTGCTGCTCTCTTGAGATTCTACTGGAGCTCAAGTGTGGCTCTTCTCCTGCCGACCGGTACAGCGGCCCCCGAGAGAGAGAGAGAGAGAGAGAGAGAGAGAGAGAGAGAGTGCTCTCCACCAAGGAAGTCCAGGGCCTCTTAATTCAGCCTCCCTGTGTTCTTCCCCCCCCCCTTCCCAGCTGACCCACGGAGTGATGAACAAAGAGCTGAAATACTGCAAGACCCCCGAGGACCTGGAATGCAACGAGAACGTGAAGCACAAGACAAAAGAGTACATCAAGAAGTACATGCAGAAATTTGGGGGCATTTATAAACCCAAAGAGGACACGGACCTGGAATAATTCCTGAGGGCAGCAGCGCCGTGTTCCTCTTTGGAGCTCGAAGCCGTCCAGCGTGAGGGTGCTTCCTTGCGTGGGATTCCTGGCCTTTTTGGGTGGGGGTGGGGGCCTCTTAGTCAGCCACCCCGTGAGTCTTGTGGCACATATGACCCTTTCCAGGTCACCTTTTGGGAGACCCAGTCAGAGCTGCAGAATGAATGAATGAATGAGCGTCATCCGCCTGCTCTCCAGTGGCGACTCCCCACGTCCCTCCGTGTGCCTCCCCCACTCAGTGCTCTGGGCTGGCGGTGGTGCTGTTTAACATGATGCCCCTCGAGCATCCCCTGCCTCATCCCCACTCAAGATCTGTATTATATTTTAACGTATATGTGAATATATGGAGGTTTCTCTCTCCCCCCTCCCCTTCCATCCATGTGTTGATATCATGGGAACACTTTGTAAGAATAGTTTTGAAGGTTTCTCCTTTTTGTTCTCTGCAAAGTTGGAATCTGTTATCATGTAAATATTGGCAGAACTGGCTGCCTCTCGGTTCCTGGCCAGCCATGTGCTTTGTTGATAAGATTGATTTTGCTGCTTAAATCATTTTACTTTATCCAATTTTTACTGAAGTTTTTATGTAAAAGAAAAAAAATAAAAAATTAAATAAAATGGCAAATGAAAGAAGGCCATTGTGCGGAATCTGAAAAGGAGAGAGCCATTGTGTTACTGGAGCACACCTCAAGGCCGAGAACCGGGAAAGTTGAGAACAGGGAGGGAAGGAAGAGGCATCTTGCTCATGTTCCCCACGGCTGTGTCAAAGATCTCCACACCAGGAAATATTTCTTCGAAGGGACATAAGTGCAAGGAGGGAGGGGGACAGGGACAATGGTCTCTGTCTTCCTTGTTTCCAGACTAGTCTCTGTGGCTCTCCACATGGCCATGCTGGCTGGGGCTCATGGGAATTGTACTCCATGGACACCTGGATCGCCACAGTTTGGCCACCCCTACTCTAGACAGTGCCTACTTAAGTTCTTCACCTGCTTTGCTCCCTCTAGTGACCAATTCAGTATTACATTGGTGTATTTTCAAATCTGCAGGGAGACATGCTGGACATGAAGCAGTATAATATCTAATCAGCCACTAGAGGGAGCAACGGACATGTGGGATAGTCACAGAGACACACACAGAGCCTTGAGGACACACAAGGGAGGAAAATGGGAATGCAGAAAAAACATTACAGAAAAGACTCCCCCCCCCCCCCATGGTTCAGCTCCCAGTTATTCTCTTCCCCCTCCTTAAAGCACCCAAGCAGCACCTTGTACAAGGGACATAGCAAGGCATGGCAAGAGCATAATGTCCAGAACTTGGAAGAGCAATTTTGAAATCGCAAACATCTTTATTCTATAGGCTTAAAACAGTTCAGCCTTTAGGCGCTGCGGTGGCCTCAGTTCTCCTGGCTGCCATGGGCAGTTTGTGTCACTGTGTAAGAAACATACTGATCCCAATTGAAAGGAAGGAAAGCTAGTTATGGAGCATTTTATTTTTGTTCAAAATAATTGCTACCTTCCTAGGGAGCCCTTTCAGAATCAAGGCGGCTCAAGGCGGCTTACAATATTCTGTTCATAAAATACATAAAAACAAAGACAAAACTTAAAAGACAAGACTTAACTGCATTAATCAAAAGCCTTCCTAAATAAAACCAGCTGCCTCCCTGGGGGGGGGGCGTAATTGCCCCTGGTGTGCTGACCAGGCAAGCTGCTTTAATTGATGGGCCATCAGGAGGGCCTCTCCCTGGGATCCTAATACCTGGGCAGGAACATGCCACTTACTGGATCTCATTCTCTCTCTGCCTAGCCAATTTCACAGAGATGTTGTGAGGATATAGTGGGAGGGGGAGGCCCTTGAATCTCACCCCCACCCCGTTCCTTTAGAAATGTTGGAATGCAAACAGCTGCGGAGGTTTAAGCTTCCTCTAACTTGAGGCTACAAACGCTGCACTGGGCCAGTCCATGCTGCAGGCCTGGGATTGGGAGAGGACACGGCCATGCTGACGGGTCGTGCAGGAAGAAGCGCAGGTTTCGCAGCCCACCTCTGGCGTCTCAAAGCTCCTTGCCTTTCCCTTGCTCGCCTACTGGGACGAAGGGGCACCCAGTCCCAAACCACGGCTGTGAGATATAAACCGCTCGCCTCTTTGTGCCAGGAACTGGAAGGCTGCAAGTGGCTGGCAGTGCTGGGCAGGGACCGTCCCGCAAAGGGCTCGTCTCTCGGGCTAACCTTGAGTCCCGCACAGGGCAGGCAGGCGGTTGCAGAGTCTTAGAAGAGCCCCTTAAGTGGGGAGGGTCCTTGGCCTGCAGGCTGCCTGAGTTGGGGAACGTTCTGGCTCTTCAAGGCGGCTCATCTGCTGCCCGGAGCCGGGGAGAGGAGGGGGGAGTGGGCTGGCTGAGGCTGGGAGCCAGAGTGGGGCTGGAGAGCGAATGTTTTGGCCTCGGGCAAGCGGCGAGCCCTTAATCCTCCCTTGTGCCTCCTGCCTTTGTGAGTCACAGCCTGCATCCCAGAAGGCCCCTCCGCTCGCTCGGGACAGGCAGGATGAGAACTTCCTTTTGGGGAGGGGCCCTGAGGCCGGGGCGGGTGAAGGCGCTGGGTGAGCCGGCCAAGTGTTGAGGCTCCCCAAGAACTTTGAATTGTGGGACCGGCTGCAGCAAATAGGGTTGCCAACCTCCTGGTGGGAGACCGGAGATCTCCCAGAATCGGTTTTGATTTCCAGCTGACAAAGACAGAGCCCCTGGAGAAAATGGCAGCGTGGGAGGATGGCCTCTGGGTCTTTAGGCCCTGCTGCGGTCCTGTCCCAAACCCTACCCCCCCCCAATTCCCCACCAGTGGCCAGGAGGGACCTGGCAGCCCCAGGAGAAGAGGCAGCTGAGAGTGGCTGTGGCCCAAAATCAGCCAGTCCGCTTCCCCGACAAAGGGGGGATTCGAACCTGGCCCTCGCCGATCTTGTCTGACGCTCTAACTCAGGGGTAGTCAAACTGCAGCCCTCCAGATGTCCATGGACTACAATTCCCAGGAGCCCCTGCCAGCGTTCGCTGGCAGGGGCTCCTGGGAATTGTAGTCCATGGACATCTGGAGGGCCGCAGTTTGACTACCCCTGCTCTAACTGTCACCCCACCCTGGAAGCGCAAGCTAGATTGGGCAGCTGGGCTTCCTACCGAAACAACAACTCCTCTTCTGTCGAGGAAAAATGCAGCCTCCAGCTTGGGAAGAGTTTGGGGTCGCTGATGCCAGCATAATTGTGTGACTGGCCCGCTAGTGTTCGCCGCTCTGCATCTCCGTGCTGTGGGCACCAGGGGGCACTCCAGAGCCACACGGCCATGGAAGTCTTTGGAAGGTGTTGTTTGGCCTGGTTGCTCGCCATGCTGAATTACACCCCCCCCCCATTTTGGTGCGTGTGGCATTGCCCCCTGCTGCCCGCAGAAGAGGCCCGTGCTAAGCACAAAGCACTTCCCCCCCTCCCCTGCTGCTGCTCATGGCACAGATCCAGGTGGGTGGCCATGGGGGGGGGGAGGGTCTGCCTGGAGCAGCAGGAAATTGCCAGGGCCCAGGAGCACCTGCAAGACACCCAGTTGGTGGGCAGAGCTCTCATGAATCCCGGCTCACTCCCTAACGTTTCCCTGGCCCTCCCTGGCAGTGCTGAAGGCGTTCCTGGACTCTCGCTCCTGAAGGCGACAAATTCCTGAAAATCCCTTGGCTCTAACTCTAGGAGGACTTTCGCCTCCCCAGGTGGCTCCCACAATCACACCTGGGCTGCAGGGGGCAGGATCCCCCTGGATAAAATGGCTGATTTGGAGGGGGGGGTCTGTGGCATTTGCCCCCCAATGACCTCTGTCCCCTCCCCCACTGCCTATCCCAGGAGCTGAGGGTCCCGGTCTCACTGAACCTGCAGATTTGCTGCTTTCACGGAGGCAGCGTTCTTTTACTGTATTGTCTATTCCTTTCTGTCTGTGATCATTCATTTTTTAATGAATTAAAGGCAAGCAGCTCTTCTCATCCAGACGGGTCATCCACCCAATTTGAAGGCTCTGGCCCAACCCGCCTGATTTACGAATTGTTGCTCACAATATTGCATTTGGTTGGGGTCACCCACTCCCAAGTTGCCCGGTCTTCCTTTCCCTTTTGTATTTCTCTTCCTCCTCTTCCTCCAGCGAACATACTGCCGTCTCCTCTTCCTTGGCCGGGGGCTTCACAAGTCTGTAATGCAAAATCTGACTGTTTCATGGGGGCCTCCCGGGGGTCTGGCCGTGCTCCTCTCTCCGGGGTGATTAGCCATGACAGCTAGACAGATCCTCCATATTCAGAGGCACTGTACCGTGGAATACCAGGGCCATGCAATTTTAGCCCGCATTAATAGGAAAACAGTATTCAAGTAAAGAAAAATGTCTGTGTGTGTTATGTGCAAACAGGTCATTTTTGACTTAAGGCGACCCTACAGATGGGCGACCTCCCACGTGTGCAAATTGGGAGCCCTGCCCTCTTCTGTTGGGGTCGCTCCTTCTCAGGTTCCCTGCTGGCTTCACCTTTCCCGCCATTATTCTTTTCCAGGGACTCTGGTCTTCTCTTAATGTGACCAGGATAGCGATAGCCTCGTTTATACATTTCAGCTTCTCGGGAGAGGTCCGTCTTCGAACCTCAGAGAAGCCTTGTCGGATCAGCCCGGGGGCTCCTCCAGTCCAACCCTCTGGGTCACGCAGGGGCCAAAGCCCAGGGGCCCTCTGGAGATGCACCAGGGGAGCCAGAATGCAGTTCTCTCCCGAATAAAACAGTTTTATTCTTTTAAGCAGCTTTTCAGTGGGACAGGCTTCCTCGGGAGGTGGTGGGTTCTCAGTCTTTGGAGATTTTTAAAAGGAGGCTGGAGAGCCATCTGACGGGGAGGCTGATTCTGGGAAGGTTCAAGGGGGGTGGCAGGTGACAGTGGAGGAGCGAGAGGGTTGGGAGTGTCCTGCATGGTGCAGGGGGTTGGACTAGATGACCCAGGAGGTCCCTTCCAGCTCTAGGATTCTGTGATTCTCTGGTGCTATTCTTGCCTGGGTTTGCTGCCCAGAGGAGAGAGAGCTGTTTTCTCTCCGCCGGCCTCCTTGACCCGGCATTTGGCCCCCTCCCAGTTTCCCAGCCTGGCTTTCTTCCTCAGCAGCTGCTTCTCCAGCTGTTCCTCCCTCTGCCTTTGATGGCGAAGGCCAGGGCCTCTGGGTCCTGCGTGGGTGCTGCTGCAGGCGGGAGGGGCTCCAAGAGGACCACCCTGAGGCTGCCCGTGGGCCTGCAGGTCCCCGGTTCTGTCCCCTCCGCCCGTGTCCTTGGCATGGTGGGAGGGAAGCCCCTGGAGGAGGCTGGGCCTAGACCACCTGGCAGAGAAGGGAATGGAGATCTGGGCCTCTCTCGGGAAGCCCTGCTGCTCCAGTGGGTGCTAGCCAAAGAGCCAAGCAGGGGGACAGACCCCAATCACAGGCCTCAGATTGGGTTGCCATCCTCAAGACACAACCTGGAGAACAACGAACGACACCTCATGCCCAGCCTGCAGAGATTCCAGGTTCCTCGGGAGGGACCGGCTGCTTCGGAGGGCCTCGCCCGCCCCAAATCTCCAGGGAGTCTCGTTTCCACACAGGAGGGTGGCCTGGCACGCAGCTTAGCACCTCAGGCAAGGACCTGGGTTCGAATCCCCCCTGCCATCACAGAAGCTCCCTGGCTGAGTCTGGGCCCGTTGCAATCTCTCCACCTCGCCTACCCTGCGAGGGAAGGAGAAAGCGGGGGCAGGATGGGGAAAGTCCCTTTGGGCCCCCACCACAGGGAACACCTCAAGGCCCATTAAAAACAGAATAAGCATCTCTCACAGGGCGAGCCCTGGCCTGGGTGGTCATCACATCCGGGAAGGTTCTGCAGAGTCGGACACGGTTAGGACTCGGATGGGTCTCTGCCCATCCGCCTGAGCCCTGGAGAGAGGTCATCACTCAGGAGAAGAGCCTCTCTGTGGCCTTCAGAAGGTCCCCGGTTCAATCCCCGGCAGCGTCTCCTGAGGGCACCATGAGTGGGACGCAACTCGATGGCAGTTTTCTGCCACCACCATGCAAGGCACAGGATTCCCACCCCCTCCCCACCCAAGCCGATTGGCAACCAGGCTTGTAGTCAAACCAACAGCTATTCATTTGCAGAGGCACTGACCAATGGCCTGTCCGGTCCAGCCCTCCGTGTCCCATGGGGGCTGAATTCCAGGGGCCATCCGGAGGTCCACCCATGGGGCCAGAACTCCAGAAGCCCTCCTTCTTCCCACTGTGGCCCCCCAAGCGCCAAGAAGACGGAGCATCCCTGCCCCAGACAGTGGACCCCCTCCGACCAGTAGCTTTGACTCATGGAAGCCTCATGTCTTTGGTTTGATGTCTCCGTGTGTATTTTAGCTCTGGTTTGCATTGTTTGAACGACCTGTTGGCGTTTTGTGGTTGCCTTTAATGCTCTTAAAATGAGATTTTATTGTGTGTGCTTAACTTGCTAGCTGCCTCAGTGGCCCAATTGAGGAGAAACAGGACGTGAATTTTGTGAATTGAACATAGTCAAAAGTAATCCCTGGTTACGCAAGGTCGGTCTTGAAGCTGCTCTGTAGCATTAGGGCTGCCACAGTTCGATCCCTTCCTTCCAACAGAGAGCCCTGGACAGTAGGACTGCTCTGGCTCCCGCTCCTCCCTGCTATTCTCACAACAACCTTGTGGAGTAGGCTGGACCGGAGTGTTGGCTGAGTTTCAACATACAGGCGTGCGAAGCACCAGGACGCTTAAAAGAATAAAATAGTTTTATTAACACAAGAAGCAAGCTTTGGGAGCTGGACGAGAGAGAGAGAGAGAGAGTCCCACTGCCTAACTGTTCTTCATTCATTTTTAACTGTTCTGGAGGCAAGCAGGGAGGAAGGGTGCTCGAAGGAGCAGGAAGTCTCTAAATGAGCCAATCAGAATAGCGGACATTATTTGAAAAATGCCAGGAAGTTCCTAAATTGACTATGCTAACTACACATCTCCTGCAGTGCCCCCTGTAGGACATTCTTCATAATCTTTTGAAGCATGCACACATACATCTACGGACACCTGGAAAGATTCGTGGCAGAGTGAGATTCGAACCCGTCTTTAACTGCGACACTACACTGAGGGTGGCAAAAGGGGAGGGAGGGGTTCCGCCCTCCAAGACCCACATGATGTGCATCAGAGCCTCCCTTGGCTTGGTTGCCAACCTCCAGTTGGGGCCTGGAATTCTTCTGAAATTACAAGGGTGTTTCCAGATTCCAGAGATCGGCTGCCCTGGAGAGAGTGGGCTCCCCTCCCTTCTCAAACACCTACATCTCCAGGAAGCTCCTCAGCTGGAGGTGGCAACTCTAATAGGTCAGGCACTATTCTGACTCCCGCGGGGGGGGGGGTTCTAGCAGTGCCCTTCCCCATGCTAAGTGCCCCATCTCCTTTGCAGCAGGTACCCCCCCCCCCCGCCGTCCCCGGACACTTCCTGCCTGTGTTTCGGTGCCCAGAACTCCTCTCTGGCTTTTCCGGCGATTTCTCGGCGTGATTCACGCTGCCTTCCTGCAAACGATTAAATCGACCTGACTTCAGAGAAGGGTTCTGGGATGCAGCCCTCCTTTAGGGGGGAAAGCAACATCTGTCAGACATCTGGCAAATGCTGGCAGGGGGAGATGTGATGGGGGGGGGCTGCCCTAGGGATGCCTGTCTCCCAAATCGTTTTGCCTTTGTGCCCTGACTTGGGTTGCCAGACTACAGAGGAGACCTGGAGGATAGGACTTTATGGAGTGCTTCGGGACTTGGGCCCTATGCCTTGATAAGCCCCTCAAGCCCCCCCCCTCCCCCCAAACCTCCCCCTCCTCAGGATCAACCTTCACACTTTCCAGGAATTTCCTAGCCTGGAGTTGGCGATCCTGCTCCGGACTGGAGTCTAGCAGAAGAGAGGCCAGAGTGTGAGGCCATGATCCCTGCAGCCTCCTGACTCAGCCGGGCTCCTTCCCCAAGCCCCGCCCTCCCCAAGAGCCACCCCCAACCTCCAGGAATTCCCCAACTGGAATTAGCCCCCTGAGACTCAGGTGGGCAGCCCTGCTGGACTGAAGCAGCAGGGCCAAGTTGGGGTCCAGTGAGGCACCTGGAAGACCACCAGCGCTTCCTTCTGCGGACGAGCTCCCAAACACCCTCGGTCCGATACATCGAGGTGGGTGGCCAGGCTGGTCGGACGCAGCGGGACAAAGTCTGAGTTTGGGGGCCCCGTGAAGCCCAGCACGGTTCCATTCTGGGGATGAACGTCCGGGGCCACACATGCTTCCCCACCCACACTGATCGAGGTGGGTTCTGGGGTTGCTCTCAGGCGGCAGAACCAAGTTTGATTTGGACCGAGTCTGCTCAGAAAAGGGGAGCATAAGGGCTGACCATAAAACCATCCGATCCCCCACCTTGGGTAGGGGCCAGCAAGGGCCCAGAGAGCCCGCAGGCCAGGGCACCCCCGGATTCTATTCTTCCCAGCAGCCTGGTGCTTCGCCCCCTATCTCAGTTCTGCCAACATCCCCATGGTTTTGTCCCTAGAAACTCCTTCCCAAATGAAGCTCTGCCTGGCCCCGCAGAGACGAAAAGTGGAAGCTGCTTCTCTTCCCTTTGAAGGACTAACCGGCCTCCAGGCCAGCTGCCTTCAGTGAAGCCGGGAGTGGCTGGAAGAGTCCAAGCAGGGCTGCGATCTGCATCAGAGACATGGCCGCTTGAAGGCGCTGGGAGGCCCCAGGCCTCTTCTGGCTGGATCCTGCCATCCCCAGTATTTTGGGCAAGGGGGGAGAAGGCTCTTGCTCTCTAGTCAGCAAAGCGTGAAAACGACTCTGAAGATTTACTCTACGGGCTTTATGAACGAGACCCCTGCGGCAGCTCCTAGGCGGCATAAAGGAACGTCGACATCCTGGACGCTTCTCTAGGACCAGTCATAGAATCATAGAGTTGGAAGGGGCCATGCAGGCCATCTAGTCCAACCCCCTGCTCAACGCAGGGTCAACCCTAAGCATCCTAAAGCACCCAAGAAAAGTGTTATCCAACCTTTGCTTGAAGACTGCCAGTGAGGGGGAGCTCACCACCTCCTTAGGCAGCCTTTTCCACTGCTGAACTACTCTGACTGTGAAAAACTTTTTCCTGATATCTAGCCTATATCGTTGTACTTGTAGTTTAAACCCATCACTGTGTGTCCTCTCCTCTGCAGCCAACAGAAACAGCATCCTGCCCTCCTCCAAGTGACAACCTTTCAAATACTTAAAGAGGGCTATCATGTCCCCTCTCAACCTCCTTTTCTCTAGGCTGAACATTCCCAAGTCCCTCAGCCTATCTTCGTAGGGCTTGGTCCCTTGGCCCCAGATCACCTTCGTCGCTCTCCTCTGTACCCTTTCAATTTTATTGACGTCCTTCTTGAAGTGAGGCCTCCAGAACTGCACACAGTACTCCAGGTGTGGTCTGACCAGCATCTCGGGCCCCAGCTCTTAAGGAGCACTTCCTGGAGCGCAGTGCCAAAACCGCTCAACGGTTTGAACAATCGCTGCCCTGGCAGAGCATCCTCGCGATGGTTGGAAGGTGCAAGTTCTGTAACATGCATGAGTCACCAGCACATAAAGAATGCCCTGCAGGGGGCATCGGAGGAGAAGTGTCTTTAGCACAGATTAGTCACTTCCTGGTAGGTTTCATCTCCTGTGTCCTGGATGGCTCGTTGGGAAACTTCCTGGTCCCTTCAGTGCATTTCCTCCCTGTTTTCTCTACAGAGAAAAATTAGTCAGTTAGACTGTTAGGACTAGCTCTCTCATCTCTCCTTCACAGCGTTGTTTCTCTTCCTAATAAAGCCATTTATTCTTTAAGCAGCCAGTGCTTTGCCCCGTCCTTTGCATATTTAAACTCTGCCAACAGCAACAAAGCTAAGTCATGGGTCGAAATGCCACCCCTCCGGCCCCAGACTTAAGACGCCTGATTGGAAAAGACAAGGAATGGAGCAGAAGAGGCCACAGGACTGAGTTTCTCTTGAGAAAGCGCCCAGGTTCGGGGCCTTCATTGGTCTGCGGCTGTTTACTTAAAAAGAAAAGGCCGAACCGGGATGGGGCCTCTTATGTTCTTGGCCAAGAGAGGGGGCGGATCGCTGTGGATGCCCGGCCACCTGCAACTGAGCCCCTCTTGGCAGGGCTCTGCAGGGGGAGAGGAGGGGTGAGAACCGGAGCTTTGGCAGGGAGAGTAGTTGTTCCTTCAGAGGGTTCTTGTCCTCTCCCACATCACCTCTCACTGGGACAGAAAACAGACTCCTTGAAAATTTGTACTTTGCAGAGAACCCCTGTGGCATAGGGCAAGGGGGGGGGGGAGGCTGCGGTTCGCCAGATGTCCATGGACTGCAATTCCCATGAGCCCCTGCCAACAGTTGATGTCGTCATCATAATTATAAAGACCAACACGTCCTCTGTGAAAGCAGAGCTGCCCCCTGCAAAGGACCGGAAAGGGAGTCCCCCCTCCCCCCAATAACCATGGATGCTCCTTAACCAAAATGGCTTTTAATGTTAAGTGGAAAAGTTACCCCTTTCCCCCTCCCCCCTGTGAATTCAAACACAGCAGAGCTTGGCAAATTGACACCTCAAATCAACGGACCGACCAGCCAAGGGGTGGGGGTGTGGGGGGGGTGGGGGGCAAACTTAGTTACGCACAAAACTCAAGCCCCAAATCCCTCTTCCTTAAATGACAGGTTACAGCTGTGCAGGAGAAGTCAGATGGGCAGGCCACGAAAAACGAGCGAGCGAAAGAGCAAGCTGGCAAAAGAGGCACGCAGAGACCCCCGAAGTTGTTTGCCCCAAGGGTTCGGCATAGGGTTGCCAACCTCCAGGTGGGAACTGGAGATCTCCTGGAATTACTAGTGGACAGCATCCCCTGGAGGAAACCGGCTGCTTAGGAGGGTAGATCCTCTTTAGGCCCTCATGAGGCCGGCCCCTCTCCAAACTCCACCCCCACATCTCCAGGTATTTACTAACCCAGGACTGGGTTACTAAACCAGGACCGACCCCCCCCCCCCACGTCCCCAAGCAGCACCTCTGGGAACACAGGAAGCTGCCTCATCCCGAGTCAGGGCCTCCGCCCAGCGAGGTCTGCATTCACTCAGAGCGGCAGCGACTGTCCTGGGCCTCAGGCGGGGGTCTTCCCCATCCCCTCCTGCCTGCAACATCCAGGGAACCCCTCCTGTCCCGGGACGCCTTTTGCCGAAGGCGTCTTCAAGTTCCTGCGTGAAAGCCAAGCTTATCCGGGAGCTGAATTTGCACGCCTGCTTCTAGCCACCTGCGGAGTCGTGGCTTCCACGTGGCCTAGAAAAAGTGGCAAGTGAATACCAAAGGCCCCCTAAGGAATAGGGCTGCCAGCCTCCAGGTGATACCTGGAGACCTCCTGTTATTACAGTTGATCTCCAGGTGACCAAGATCAGCCCCAGAGGAAGCGGCTGCTTAGGAGGGTGGACGCAGTGGCACATGCCATACGGAGGGCCTTTCCCCCCAAAACCCACCCTCCCCCAAATCCCAGGGATTTCCCAACCTGGAGCTGGCAAGCTCATTAAGGAGCATCCACAGACCAGCTTCCCTTCACCAGCCCCCCCCCCCTTTCCAGACCCCCGTTGGGGAGGGGGGGTGGGTTTCGACCCTTCCCAGTGAACCATGCCTGGCTTTCGTCTCTTTGTTGTCCATACAGGTCCTCCATCCAGCAGGGGGCAGCAGCAGTGCTCGTTTCCCCCAGCGTTCTCCGCTGTCATCATTGCTCCATGTTTAAAAAGTAGCGGGATGTCCCTCTTCCCAGATGTCCTCCCTTTTGCGTCCCTGTTCCCTTTTGCAAGAAACCCGACCCCCCCTCCCCGATACGAGCCCGCCTGCGGAGAGCCGGCCGGTCGGTCACACCACAGAGCTGACCTCCGCAGGGGCGTGCAAGTTCTCCACCACGTCGTCCCGCTTGATGGCCGCCAGGGCTGAGCAGAGGGCCTCCAGGGTGGCCCCCTCCCGGGCAGACCAATCGGAGAGCAGGGTGTGGGCGGGGGCCTCCCCCCGGCCGAAGGTGGCCACCGTGTCCTCCTCGTAGCCCAGGTGGTCGGCCAGGCAGCGCCAGTCTTTGCCGTGGCCCGGCGTCTCCAGCAGCCGCTCCGCCTCTTCCCGCTTGTGGGGCGGCAGGCTGGCGTAGAGCTGGGGCTCAGCCTTCTGCGCTGTAGGGGGGGAGGGGGGAGGCAGAGAGAGGGAGAGTCAGAGGGCAGCCAGGTACCCCCTTCGTGTGGCTGCAGCGGATGGGCATGAGAGCACCAGGACAGCCGGTTCCTCTGGAGGGCCAGCAAGGCCAGAGAGGCTGACGGCTTCCCATGATAACAGCCTCCAAAGAGCCCTGCTGGGCCAGACCGGGGAGGGCCCATCCCGTCCAGCCTCCTCCCTCCCCCAGGGGCCAGCCAGTCCCTCTGCAGGGTCAGCCACAGGACAGGGAGGCCAAGTCTTCCCCTGAAGAGCCCTGCTGGGTCAGACCAGTGAAGGCCTCCCGTCTCACTCAGTGACCGACAGACTCGGGATGCCAGCCTCCAGGTCATCTCCAGGCGACAGAGACCAGTTCCCCTGGAGGAAGGGGCTGCTGGGGAGGGAGGTTTCCACGGCGTCATCCTCCACTCCCGCCCACTCAAAGGCCCACCCTCCACCATCATCAGTTTTGCTTTTGGAGACTGCCCTTCTCCGCCTGGCTCAGATCGGCTCTCAACCAATCCAGTTAGTAAAATATCAATTCAACAGATTAATTATTTAAATCTTTTTTAAAAAGGGTCCTTTGGCATTTCCTGACCCAGAACGGGTCTCCCTAGACTGTAATCCAGCCTCCCTCAACTTTTTTTTACCCTTCAGAGACCCTGAAACATCCTTCAGGCTTTAAGATAACCCAGAAGGGGTCCAGATGTGCAGAACAGGGTTGGGAAGCAGAGCTGTGACACGCCCACCCAGGGACCCTCCCCTTCCCACCCACCCCAGGCCCATCATTGGCCATTTTGGGGGGGGGGAACAGATCGACATGACCATATAGTCATAAAGTAAAGGTAAAGGTATCCCCTGTGCAAGCACCGAGTCATGTCTGACCCTTGGGGTGACGCCCTCTAGCGTTTTCATGGCAGACTCAATACGGGGTGGTTTGCCAGTGCCTTCCCCAGTCATGACCGTTTACCCCCCAGCAAGCAAGCTGGGTACTCATTTTACCGACCTCGGAAGGATGGAAGGCTGAGTCAACCTTGAGCCAGCTGTTGGGATCGAACTCCCAACCTCATGGGCAAAGCTTTCAGACGGATGCCTTACCACTCTGCGCCACAAGAGGCTCTTAATATAGTCATATTACTCGACAAATGTTTAACACATGTCAAAAATATATTAAAAACAAATTAGCTCCCTCCCATTCACGAAACCCTTCCAGGACTAACCAGAACCCCCCCGATTTCCCCAAACCCTGGCTGAGGACCCCTGCTCGAATACTCTGTGGGGTGGGCAGTTGTGAATCCCCTGCGTTCTGCAGGGGGTTGGACTAGATGACCCTGGAGGTCCCCTCCGACACTATGATTCTGGGATCCCTTGACCTGTTTTCACGGCCTGATGGTGCGAGAGCCACAGGATATACGTGCTGTGCAGGCCGTGCCAACTGCTGGCAGCTGCTCTTAGCCTGTGGCGCCTGTGCCTGGGTGGCCGTACCCTTGTTGAGCGGGTGGTGCTCCTGCAGGCTGTGAGTGTCCAGGAAGACCCCGCTGTCACTGTGGAGCTTCTCGCCTTCCGGGGAAGTGGCCAGCTCCCCGGCTCGAGCCTTGGCCAGCTGCTGCTTCTGCTTACAGGTGCTCCAGCTGCCAAAAAGAGGAGGGGAGAGACGGTTATTCCTGGGGGGAAGGGAGGGGGTCCCGGGCTGGCCTCAGAACCCGAGCAGGAGTGGCCCTGGCGAGTCTTGGGATGGGAGACCCCCAAGCAAGAGGAGGGCTGGTGTCCAGAGGCAGGCAGGCAGGGCAAAGCTCCTCCGAATGACTCAGATTCCCAGGCCAGTCTGCAGAGCACAGTGGTCAGACCCCCCCCCCGGAGTCCCGTGTGCAGTGCGGGAGGCCTCCCTTCCAAAAGGGTGTGGGCAGAATGGAGAGGGGGCAGAGGAGAGCGACAAGGAGGATCCAGGGCCTGGCGACCGAGCCCTAGGAGGGAAGGAGGAGGGATTTGGGAATAAAGCTGAAGAAGAGGAGGCTGAGAGGGGACAGTTTGGCTCTCTTGAAGTATCTGGAAGGAGGGCAGGGAGGGGGTCCTGTGGGCAGCAGAGGGTGGCCTTCATGTGTAGAATGGCGCTGGCTAGAGATCAGAGAAAAAATGTTTGCAGTCCAAGTAGTTCAGCAGTGGGATGGGCTGCCTAAGGGGCTGGGGAGCCCCCCCTCACTGGCCAAGCAATGGCTGGACAGATCCTTCTCCTGGATGCCTGAGGCTGAGGCTGATCCAGCACTGAGCCGGGGGTGGGACTAGATGGCCTCCATGGACCCTTCCCACTCTGGGTCTCGCCTGGAGGCAGGCATTGGAGAGGGAGATCCATGGAGAGGGCCATGGGAGCAGCTAGGCCTGGCCCCGCCTGCTTCCTCTCCAAACGTCAAACACACCCACACAGGTCCAATCCAGGGACGGGTGTTGCCAGAGTGGGTTTCCCAGCTCATCTGCCCTTCTGCTATTGCCTCGGAAGGAAAAAGGGGAACCCCAGAGAAGCAGAGCCTCTTTTCTCCGCAGGCTCTCAAAGGCCGGGATAATGAGGCCGCATCGATCCCCTCCCCTGCTGGCAGCCGAAGACAGATGGCTCCGAAATTCCAGCCACGGGGAGGGGGGGCATGCCACAGCCAAGGGGGAAACAGCTGGGCCGGGAGGGAGGGAGGGGGGGGGGAGGGGGGGGAAGAGCCAAGGCGGAGGTCGGTGGCAGCGCAGTTTGGGGGTGTTTGATGGCCAGCCCCACTTAAGTTGCACCATCAAAGGGAGCCCCGAAGCCAGAGGGTTCCCAGGCAGGGATTAGTGTCTGAGGACCCCACCCAAGGGGGGGGAAAGAGTTTTGTTCGCTCCCTTTGGGCCCTTGTGTCCACAATGCCTCTGCTGGACAGACGGTCCAAGGACAGAAAGCCTGACGTTAGGAGCCGTCACATCCAAAAAGCAGAGGGGAAACATTTCAACCTTCCGGGACATTTAGCTGCTGACCTGGGAGGAGCAGTTCTCTCACCAAAGAGCGAGTAGAAAGAGAAGAAGAGGAATTGGCTTTTGTATGCCGCTTTTCACTGCCCGAAGGAGTCTCATAGTGGCTGACAATCACCTTCCCTTCCTCTCCCCACAACAGACACCCTGTGACGTGGCTGAGGCTGAGAGAACCTGGACAGGACTGCTCTGTGAGAACAGCACTATCAGGACTGTGACAAGCCCAAGGTCAGCCAGCTGGCTGCATGTGGAAGAGGAGCAGGGAATCAAACCTGGTCGCCAGATTAGAAGCCGCCGCCCTTAACCACAACAGCAAGCAAGGCAGCTGAACTGCAAGCCATAATGAAGCTCAATGTGATGCGTCCCCCTGGACTGAATCTAGACCTAGGTTGCTTTTTCATCACCAATGTGGATTTCTCCATGCCTGCATTTCACACCTCAACAAATCATCCTTGCTATGGTCTTTCACCGGCTATTCTAATTTGCCCGATGATATCGTTTGGCATCTAAAGTCACTCCACTCTTCAAGACCAAGAGAGTCACAGGGGTTTTTATTTGAGCTGCATGTGCCTCTGCTGGGTTTGGACCCTCTCCACCGAGGGCCTGGTGCATGCAGGCACAGCGAGCTCCTTTCCGTCCCAGGCTGAGCTTTGTGATCTGTCAGCCGATCCATTCTGGCAACACTTTGGATCGAGGGCAGGTTATGCCTGGGTGGGCCGTCTCGGTGCTGGTCCGAGCAGCTGCCTGGATTGCCTGTGGGCACAAGGGACAGGCAACTCTGCAGCAAAAATGGCCCAGACCCCGATAATCAGACCCCCAGGTCCTTAATTGTTTCCATAGGCGAGTCCACCTTCTCTGAGAAGGGCCAGTCAACGACAGAAGAAATGCCCCTTTCACTTGCAGGCAAATAGGGAAGGAGGAGGAGGAGAATTGAATTTTAGACCCAGTTTCTTTGACTACCAAAAGGAGCTTCCAACCACCTTCCCTTCCTCTCCCCACAACAGACACCCCGTGAGGTAGGTGCGGATGCGAGAGCTTGGAGGGAGCTGTGGCTGGCCCAGGGTCACCCAGCTGGCTGCAGGCGGAAGAGGAATGGAGTCCGTGGGGTGGAGATGCGGCCAATTGGACACAGTGGTGCTTACCAGGCCTCTGGCCTTGGACTCTTTCAGCAGCAGCCATGCGCCATGTGGCACATCCATGGCCCCCTTCTGCACTGGGTGGGTGACCCCGCTGTTGCATGAGCCCTGCAGTGTTGGCTCAAAGCAGGGCAGGAGATGCTCAGGTTGGTGGTCTCCTGGACCAGGCACACTCTGTGCATTGTGATATTAAATCAGGGGGCAGGGAGTTACCTTGGCTGTCAGGAGATGTGCCCCCACCGAACGGGACAGAAGGAACTGGGGACCTTCTGCCAAAGCTCCAGTCTCTTTGAGGGACAGACGCTGAGACAAGAGTCCCATCTCTCTCCGCCCCATTTTGGGCCTCCGGTTACGTATCCCGCAGACGCAGGCTAAGTGGGGGTCAGAACTGGGCTAGAGGCAGCTGGACCCACCACCCCACCCCACCCCCCGTCCTAAGTGGGACAGCAACCTAAGATGGAAGGCGGCAGATGCGGCTGAAGAGGAGGGAGGGAGAAGGCTCCTCGATCGGGGTCCCTCGGTGTGAGCGGAATATAAAGAGAGTCCCCAAGTAGGGGGAAGCCAGAACGGAGGGGAAATAAATCCATCCCAAAGCCAGGCACAAAGAAGGGGCTTTGCTCTTCCCAAAAGAACAGCAAGTGGCTAGAAATCCTTTCACCGCAAAGCTCCATTAATCTACGCCTCTCGCTGGCACAGAGGAGAGGCCGGCCTAATCTCGGCCTGTGGGGGCTGGAGGGAGGCTTAATCCTATTCATGGGCTGGGCCCCAGCAGCGAGCCCGACGCAGCGGGGGACGCGAGAGATGGCCGGGCCTCGGCCTGCGGCAAATAACGGCCCCGCTTCCTGCCAGGAGCGTCTGGTCTGGGTGAGGGAGCTTTTCTATAGCTCCACTGGTGCTCTCGCTCGCTCGCTCGGCTCAACACCTGTGCGGCTGGACGGAGACAAGAGGAAGGCCCTGCTGGCTCCTCACATGGTGTCGTGCGGACGTTTGTGCGCGAGATGTGCTAAGGCATGCTCCCGATACTCCCTGGATCGGCAAGGCGTTTTTTAGAAGCGCTTTGTGTCGTTTTGCAAGAGACCAGAAGGGTCGTGGGAAGACGGGGCTGCTATGAGCACTGTCCCCACTGCATGCACGAGGTGAGCACACCAGAGCACCGCCCGCCTCTGGCAAGCACGTGGAGTGGCCAACAGGCTCCGCTGAAATACGCCACTGCGCAGGTGCGAGGTCATGTGGGGGAGATTATCAGTCTCTCCTGCGCCCCTCCTGTTGATATCAAGGCAGTATTCTGCAGCTACTGACACCGCCTCCCTCCCTCCCCAGGAGCAGACTCACCTGGTCTCTCCGTTTCTGCCCCACTTCCTCAGCCTAGGCCCTGGCGGGGTGTGTGTGTGTGTGTGTGTGTGTGTGTGTGTGTGTGGAGTTTATGACTCCTTATCCGGTGGGAGTAACTGCTTTTTGGAAGCCAGAGAGACCTGGACACGTATTTACTCTGGACTTACATTTCTGACACGCACTTCCTCTGGGGCTCATGACAGGCCCTCCTCATGAGATGCAGCTGCGGCATCAAGTCACTTACAGTTTAAAAACAGAAGTGACATTGGGGAGTTCTAAGAATCAGTGGAAAGCCAGGGTTCCTGGCTGTTTGTCAAGCTACCTATGTTACTGCAGTTTGGGGAGTTCTAGGAATCAGTGAAAACCATAGAGTGACATTGGGTAGTTCTAGGAATCAGTTAAAACCACAGAGTTTTTATAATTTTCTCAAGCTACCTATGTTACTTCCATTTGGACAGTTCTAGGAAGCACTGTAAACCATAGAGTGACATTGGGTAGTTCTAAGGAATCAGAGAAAGCCATAGAGTTTCTGGCAGTTTCTCGAGCTATCAATGTTACTTTCAGTTTTTTACCAGAAGTGACAAGATGTCACAACGTGTGTCGTGCCCTACTATATCTCCCCTAGCAGTTCGCCAGACAACCCCATTCCTTATAGCCCATATTCCTTGGGCCCATGGGTGGGATCATTATGGGATGCACCTCGGATCTTTCTCCCCACCTCTTCCTAGCCCAAATGTGCTGCACATACCACTTGAAAGCCACATAAGCGAGGAGTCCCACCACCACCGCCGCTAGGATGGAGCAATAGACGGGGATAATATTCTTGCTGTGGTCTTCGGCCAAGGGAGGCACAAACTCTGAGGAGGAGGAGGCATTGGGAGATGGGCTGCCCTCCGAATCCAGAAGGGACGTCCTTTTGGGGAATTCCTTGCGGGAGTCTCCTTCGGTTCGCTTCAGGATCTGCAGCTCTTTATCTACAGGGCAAATCAGACAAGGCCATTCACCACGGGGGCAGTGGAAGCACCACCAACAACACGGACTGCAAGGGATGCAAAAGAAGCCAAGCGTTCTCCTCCCAGCTGACCACAGCTGCAGAATCAAAAGTGGTGATCATGAGAGGCCCAAATATGTGCCTGAATCACACAATTTTGTGCAGAGGCTGGAATTCACCCCTCACAAAGATGGGGGTGTGGGATGAACCCTCCTTCAAAGCTATAGAGAGGTGGGCCTCAAACCCACCAAGCGCTGTGTCCCCCCAGGAAGGGCTTCTGCCTAATCCCAGCCATCGGCAGCAAGGGAAAAGAGAAACTGTCTCCTCTCTTGAGGCAGAATCGAACCTGCAGGCTGAACCACCAACTGGCCTAACGTCATGAGCACTAAGACCAAGAGAAGGATCCTAAGTTTGTTGGGGCCAGATTCATGCAGCAGAGGAATTGTCATCAAGGACTGCTAATGATGAAGGAGCCTCAGTGGTTTTCAGGTGTCATCACAACAGCCCTGTAAGGTAGGCCTGGGGTACGATCCTGCTTTGCAGGAGGAGGGCTCAGGCAGTCAGAACTGTGATTTGTCAGAGGCGAATACCAACTTCCTGGCTCACGGTCAGGCCGCCTTTGAGATGCCTGGTTCTGTTTTAGGGTTGCCAAACTCCAGGTGGGGCCTGGAGATCCAACTGATCTCTGAATGACAGGGATTAATTTCCCAGGAGAAATTGGGAGTAGGGCATTTCCCCTTCCACCCCCAAAATCTCCAGGTATTCCTCAACTGAGAGCCATCTGCCTACGATTCTATTCAGAAGCTCCCTTGCTGCCTTCCTTTAGTGGGGCTCTCTACGGTCAAGTAAACGTGCATCGGATTGTGACACGCGGCGGGCGAACTCCAGTGTGGGCCTGGCTTGCTGGGGGCCAATGCTCTACTCATGGCTCTTTTCCTATAGAAGGCCCCTAGGCCAGCACAGCCCTGCAGTTCAGAGAGGCGACGGGCCCCCTCCCAGCCTGGGGGGCAGCCCCTTTCAACTGTGATCACGTTCCAGCCAGCAGGCGAGAGGGCGGCTTGGGGCCCCCGTACGTTCTCTCTTGTCAGGGCGTATTTTGGCATCTCTGGGCTCCGGCAGAGACCCCCGGAGGGGAGGGGAGGGGAGAGGGGAGGGGCACATTCCAGCGCTAGGGTGGGTTGGCCCCAGCTGCCTTTCTAGGCCCGGAGTGGGCCGGCTTCAGGCTTGCGTGTGAGCAGGCCAGCCGCCTGGCTTCCCTCAGATCTTGCAGACCTGCTGATGGAGCAGGTGGGTATGCTGAAAGGGGCTCAAGCAGCTAAGGGCTCGTTCCGGTGGGCGGCCCAGTTGGTCTGAAGCATCAGAAGAAAGACTGAGGCCAGGGCACCCTGACGACCAACTAAGTCTCACTCTGAGCATGCACACTTCTTCCGATTCAGGGAGCCAGAATATCCCCAGCCGTCACACAGATATTTAGCCACTGTCACTTGTATGCATCTCCTCCCTAGCCAGTCCTTCACTGCAATGAATCCCGCCCTTCTGCTCACCCCCCAGGCTAGACGTCTTTGCAGGGCTGCCCTTGAAGTCGCTCCAGAAATTCAGTGGGACCCCAGGCCGTGCAGCCCCCCCTCCAAACATCCATTTCCTCCATGTAGTCCGGAGATGAGCTGTAATTTCAAGGGATCTCCAGGTAACACCTGGAGGCTGGCATCCCTAGCATCTGAGAATCCAGAAAGTTCTTCCCCAATATTGTTCACCTTTAAGGTGCTCCTGGACTCTGCCTCTTGCCGACTGCCCAGAGGACCTGGACGCCCAGAGCGGTCTGCCAGCCAAGGACTAGCAGGCCCGATCCAGCTCAGCACCCCAAGACCTGGCAGGATCGGGACCGCCTGGGCCGTCCACGTCAGGGCAGAATAATTACTGGGCCAATTACTTAATTGTTCTCCTTTAAATGTCTGTGTAAAGTCGAAGGAAGGTGTCATTTCCTTTTAAGCACGTGCAGAGTGTAAACTGTGATGAATGGTCAAAGGCTTTCCCAGCCAGAGTCAGCTGGCTGTTGGGGGCTTTCCAGGCTGTGGGGCCAGGGTGGCCTGGTCGTTTCAGTCCCAGGAACTATGGCTGGCATCTTCAGAGGTCGGACGCAGCAAGAAAGGGTCCCCTCCGTGCCGAAGAGCTGCAGATGCCAGCCGCCGGGACTGGCGAAGCATCAGGGACTAGAACAGGGGTAGTCAAACTGCGACCCTCCAGATGTCCATGGACTACAATTCCCAGGAGCCCCTGCCAGCATTCGCTGGCAGGGGCTCCTGGGAATTGTAGTCCATGGACATCTGGAGGGCCGCAGTTTGACTACCCCTGGACTAGAACTACCAGGACACATCGGCCACGTGGCCCAGAAATCACACAACAGTAGAGTTGGGCGCTTTGGACACCGAGCGCCCAGCCCTGCACAACAGCGATGCTTTGCTAAAAAGATGGACCAGAGGCAGGATTCTCTAGCAGCAGAGGCAAGATTTTAAGAAATGGATTCTCTGGTGGGTGAGCAACATGGCCGAGGTGTTCTCTTGCCAGGGGGTCAAGAATCCGATAGAGCAAAGCTAACTAGATGCCGAAGGCTTCTTAAGTATCCGAGCAGGGCCCGGCTGGAGTTACCCAGAAGAATCATCTTTTGGCTGCTATAATATCCCTGATGCGAGGGTGTTACCCCTGCTGTTCTTTTCAAACCTGCCTCCTCTGTCTCTTGCAAGGACGAGGCCACGCCCAGTTTTTAGAAACAAAGGGCTCAGCAAAAGTTGAGACATTGCAGAGAAACGGGCTCCCCAAGCTGCTGGCAGCGAAGGAGACCCTGGCCCTCTCCGGCCCACAGCAGGCCCCTGTTGCCCCACCCAGAAGAAGGAACTCTGCAGGGCAGCATTCAGAAGAGCCCCCCAGGCCTTCTCCGCCCCCTCCCAGCATACCCACCTCAGCCAAGGGGGATTAGAGACAGGCCCAAGGGACAAAGGGGGGATTAAGGGCAACGCCAGGAGACTCTCTCCCAGTGGACAAAAAAACAACTGTTCCTCCAACACCAAAGACCCTCAAGAGTGGAGGAGACAGAGATCACACTTTGGAGGAAGGAAGTCTGGTTTCGACTCCCTCTTCGGGGGAGACCCCAACATCACGGCACAGAGGGAGGGGTGTGGATGGCTGCCTGCCATTGTGTCCTTTCAAAGGAGAGGCACAAAATCAGAAAAAGCTTGCCCAGGTGTGTGCAAGTTTACAGGGGGCACAGAGATCTTTAGCACACAAGTCCCTTTGTTTCCCAGCCCTGGGGAGAGGAAGGTCAGCCGGCTGCAGCAGGGCCGAAAGAAAAGTCAAGAGCTGGAAAAAGCAGGAGGTCATGACAAGTGGCCGACAATTTACTGGATGGCCCTGAATTTCGGTACTGTGGGATAAGTAGCACCTCAATAAGACCCACCAAATGTTCAAGGTCCAAGTTTCGAGAGTCAAAGCTCCCTTGTCAGAGAGTTTGGACGTAGCTGTATTGTTCCTGTTTTACGTAAACCACCCTGAGCCTTCCGGGAGGACGGTATACAAACAAACAAACAAACAAGCAAAAGCTTCTACTCCAAAAGTCTCTACGATTCTGAGGCTGATTCTGTGAAGGCTCAAGGGGGTGGCAGGTGACAGTGGGTGAGCGAGAGGGTTGGGAGTGTCCTGCACAGTGCAGGGGGTTGGACTAGATGACCCAGGAGGTCCCTCTCAACATATTATTCTAGGATTCTATGCTCCTGGACTCAAATCTAGTTCTTCCATTGCTGACCCATCTGAAGCCGGTCCCAGGCGATGTATAATTTCAAATAGCTTGATTTTATCCCTGCATCCCAGAGGGAAAACAGGCTCAGGACGGAGAAGAATTCCTCCTTTACACAGAGAGGGATTAAAACGTGGGGGTCCTCCTTAGGCTCCACCCCCACATCGACAAGAATTTCCCAGCATGCAGCTGGCCACACTAATGGGCTGGGAAATTTCTGGAGATTTTGGAGAAGGAGCCCAGAGTGGGAAGCAGCCCTTTTCTCCCAGGGAACTGATCTCCCTAGTCTGGAGGTGAGCTGCAATTCCAGGGGATCCCCAGGTCCCACCTGGAGGCTGGCAACCCTGCATTCAGCACCTAGCCCTCCTACCGGGCCCTGCATATGTTCCAAAGGCCCTCCCGTGGGCACCTACCCATGCAGAGGGTGTCCGAGGACGGGGTGCACTCCTGGATCATGACCTCGCTCTCGTGGCATTCCAGGCGGCAGCGGAGACACGGTTCGGAAGGGCTCTTCTCCTCCGAGTAGAAGCCCTCCGGGCATTTCTGGCACAGGGTGTTGGCGTTGGGCCCACACGGCCGGGCAGCTCCGTAGCCTTCGGGGCACACCTGGCATGGGCGGCACTGCCGGGCACCGTGGCTCCCGTTCCTGGCGTGGAGGAACTGTCCCTGCGGGCAGCTGGCGGCACACCCCGTGTCACGGGCCGGAGAGCACCCCTCGGCCCTGGGCGCATGGCCTGGGCACACCGAGCACGGCTGGCACGGCTGTGTGGCGCTGGCGACGGAGGAGAACGTCACGTCTGGGGTGGAGAGAGAAGCACGGGAGGGAGGGAGGGAGAGTGTCAGTTCACAGGAGCACGTGCGCCATCCCTGGACTGAGGCTCCCTCTGGATTTTAGCAAGCATGTTCAAATGAAAAAGCTCATTGGAAATCCCCCCACTTCATTGACGGCATTGATAAGAGAGATCTGTCGCTTCTGGGGGCCTTTGCTTACCCAGGGGTGCCCCAAACGGTGCCTGCCAGCAGGCTTTCCGGAGCCCGGCAAGTGTTTCTGGAAGGGTTTGGCTTCTGACTGGCCAGTGGAGACCTGATGGGGCTGGACAGGCCGAGGGGCTCCCTCGGCATCAGGGGTCTTCACAGGCTCACCAATACTCTGCCCGTCCCCTCCCTTGGGACGCCCGCCGTGCACATCCACGGAGCCCGACTGGGAAAGGAGCTTTGGAACATCGAAAGGGCTGCTCCCCACGGAAGCCGCCTGGGGCTGGAAAGGGGATTCCGAGAGGCGATTCCCCATCAGAGGGGGACTGGGACGTCCAAACAGCCCTGGATCCGAACTGCAGGGCCGGCTGGATTCGAACCTGGGCCACGGTTACTGTTGCCCCAGGCCATCCTCCCTACAGGGGGCCTCAGACTCACTTTCCACGCAGGGCTCACACTTGGTGTTGGTGCTCCCACAGGGGACCGTGACGCCGAAGCCTGGGGGGCAGGGGTCGCAGCAGTCTCCGGTAGAGGCAACGAGCCCATGGTCACAACCCTGGCTGGCCAGAACCTGAGAACACACCAAAGAGAAAGGAAATGAGGCATGGCGAGGGAACAGGGCTGCCCCTTCCAGAAGAGCAGGCCACAAAACACACAAAACACACACACCCAATCACAGCTGCCATCTGCTGAATCAGACTTTTGCGTCCCTATCGTCTACACCAGGGGTAGTCAAACGGCGGCCCTCCAGATGTCTATGGACTACAGTTCCCATGAGCCCCTGCCAGCAGCCCTTTTCTCCAGGGGAACGGATTCCTGTCCCCTGGAGATGAGCGACAATTCCAGGGGAGCCCCCAGGTCTCACCCAGAGGCTGGCCGGCCTCCCGAGGCAGCCAGGGAAGTCAATCCCCGGCTGCTCAGCCAGGACTGCAGCGGTCCGTTCCACTGGCCCTGGATCCTAAGCAGGTCTCCTTGGAAGCAAGTTCCTGGGAATCTGACTGGCCTTACTCCCAGGAAAGCGTCTCCAGGGAGCGCCACCCTGTTGGCAGACCCAAAAGAGAGAAAGTACTCGAACTAGGCTTGCCAGCCTCCAGGTGAGGCCTGGAGATCTCCTGGAATCACAATCGATCTGCAGACCTCAGTTTTCCTGGAGCAAATCGCGTCTTCGGAGGGTGGACTGTACCTGCTGAGGCCCTCCCCTCCCCAAATGCCTCCCTATCAGGACTCAAACCCCCCAAACCTCCAGGAATTTCCCAGCAGGGAGGGAGCCCCTCCAGAACAGCCCCTCCCCCCTCCAGTCTGGCCTCTGGAGAGACCCCCCCCCCCAAGACTGTGTCCGTCTTCCGTCTTCTGCCTCCACCCGGGAGGGTCTCTATTAATAACCTTTGGAATGCAGTCCTGTCACACACCAAAACCCCCCTTGTGCAGAAAGGCCCCCTCCCCTCCCCTCGCCCTGCCCCTCCCCCCCTGAGGAATCCGGCTCCGAATCAGGCCGGAGGAGAAGACCCACTGCTGGAAGGGGGCAGAGGTCCGCTCCCCAACCTCCAGGGGAGATCTCCCGGAATTACAAGGGTCTTCATTCCCCGCCCAGCTGCTTCGGAAAGCCCCTCGGCAGGCCCCCCCTCTCCCCAGTCTTCAGGATCCTCCTGCTCCCCCCCCCCCGGGTCCAGCACCAAGGGAGCAAAACTGGCCCTGCGTCCTTTCCCCTGCAGACCCCGGTTCCAAGGAAACCCTTTCGGAGCCCGCTCTGTCGCTCCCCAGCTCTTTGGGAGCCAGGTGAAAACCCCACGTCAAAAAGAAGCCCCAAGACTGTCACCTTCCCCCAACCCCTCAGCCCAGCCGTGTCTCCCTGGAAGGGGAGCCTGCTGCAATCCGTGGGCTCCCCCCTGAACAACCTCCAAGCCCCCTCCCCATCCCCTTCATCTGGAGGCCATTAAGGATTCCCAAGCTGTCTCCGAGGCAGGGCAGAGGAAGAAGGGGGGGGGGGAAGAGCTACGGGGAGACATTTCCCCCAACCTTTCAGAGGACCCTGAAGACAGAAGGCGGCTCTGTTAGAGCCCAGGAGGCACAGAGAGGTCTGCCACGCCTGCCTCTCGAAACTGCCCATCCTGTTTGCAGCTGTTTGGAAAAAAAGGAAAGCTGACAGCCAGGTGCTCAGAATACATGAGGACACAGGAGAAGCCTTGTTGGATGCGGCTAGGGCCCCTCCAGTCCAACACACTGTGCCACACGGGGGCCATCTAGAGGTCCACCAGCCGGGCCAGAACTCCAGAAGCCCTCCCATGGTGCCCCCACCACCCCCAAGAATATAGGGAAGGTAAAGGAACATAAAGGAACATAAAGGAAACCATGTTGGATCAGGCCAGGGGCCCATCCGGTCCAGCGCTCTGTGTCACACAGGGGCCCAAGCCTAAATCAGGAAGTGCACCAGTGGGGCCAGAATTCCAGAAGCCCCTCAGGCCCAAAAAACACAGACCCTCCTGACCCACACATAAGCAATGAAGAGGCTGATTCTGTGAAGGCTCAAAGGGGTGGCAGGTGGCAGTGGAGGAGCGAGAGGGTTGGGAGTGTCCCGCATAGTGCAGGGGGTAGGACTAGATGACCCAGGAGGTCCCTTCCACCTCTGTGATTCTAGGATTCAACCTTTGGTTCACTGGGACGGGTTGGGGAGGCAGCAGGAAGGTGGCTGGGTAGCTTCATAAAGCAACTGCTGGCATCACAAGGAAATTGAACTTCCATGGACCAATGCAGTGTAGCCCTGAACACGAGATAAAAAACGGCTGGGAATGGTTTGCTTCCCAAAGGCATCTGGCCAACTCCTGACCAGCTAGTCTGTGTTGTATCCTCATCACTCACAGATGGCAAATTTGACAGAAGACAGCCTTGGCTGAAATAAAACTCTTGGGCAGCATTTTCTCCACTGTTCCCCTTTCAGTCCCATTCCTCGTTCAAGGAAACGAGAACCTGAAACATAGAAGAGCATCCACACACAACTGGGCCAAGGCTGCAACATCGTGGCTGACAATAGTTAAGGTGGTTTTTGGAATTAAACAAGGGTGCCCCAGCAGTGGACTGTTTTCATGCGCAACCCGTTCTCCGGAAAAGAGGCCAGAGCAAGGTCAGAATATGGGGAAACAGAACGGTTTCCCGCTGGCAAAGGAGTCAGACGAGGGTGCATCTCATCTCCTGGATCTCTCCCACCCCTGGGCAGAGTGCATCACAAGGAAAGCCGGAGGATAAGATTTAGAAGAAGACGCCGGGAATTCTGGCTGCAGGAGCACGGAACCATGTGAGACATGCAGAGGGCGCGACTGTAATGCCGGAAGGGAGCGGAGATTTCAGACGATGACTGATGAAGGCTAAAGCAAAATGCAGGATTACGGCAGAGCATCAAGATCAAAGGAATGCCAAGGGGGGAATTACACAACTTTAGGGGTGACGGGAAGGGAACTGAAATGGTTGACGCTTGTCCAAGAGAGCCAGGGTCGGGTAGTGGTTAACAGCGGCGGACTCTAATCTGGAGAACTGGGCTTGATTCCCCACTCCTTCATGTCCAACCAGCTGGGCGTCCTTGGGCCAGTCACAGTTGACTTACAGTTGCCCACGCAGAGCAGTTCTCTTAGAGCTGCTCTCCCCACCTCAACAATCTCAAAGGGTGTCTGTTGTGGGGGGACGAAGGGAAAGGGGTTTGTATGGGACTCCTTCAGGTCGTGAAAAGGAGGATATAAGAATCCAGCTCTTCTTCTCTGTCTTCTATTCCTCGACTCTATCATCAAGCAACCAAGGAAGCAGCTGGGAGAGAGCTAGAAGAGATTCTTGTGTCGGGGCACGTCTCTCTCTGGCGACCACGATCCAGCTAATTTAGGCCGTGGTGTCCCCCCTCACTATGCCGGGGCATAAAAGTTGGGCAACGAAGAGAGCTGACCGGGAGGGAGGAGGTTCCGTTGAAATGTGGAATTGCTGGAGAGTTTAACGGATCCTGGGGACCGCCCAAGAGACCCCAGCCTGCCTGAACTCTCCCTAGAATCTAAAATGACTGAACTGAAGCAATCATACTTGGGTCACGTGATAAGAAGACAAGAGTCACTGGAAAAGGCAATAAGGCGGAGGGGGGCATCCTCTGGGCACGGAACTGGGGTCCCTGCGGGTGGGCAGGCAGCATTCTGCAGGGGGCTGGACTAGATGACCTTGGACAGGGGTAGTCAAACTGCGGCCCTCCAGATGTCCATGGACTACAATTCCCAGGAGCCCCCTGCCAGCGAATGCTGGCAGGGGGCTCCTGGGAATTGCAGTCCATGGACATCTGGAGGGCCGCAGTTTGACTACCCCTGACCTTGGAGGTCCCTTCCAACTCTATGATTCTAAGTGGAAGGTGGCAGGAAAAGAGGGAGACCCACCACAAAGTGGATGGACTCTATGCAGGAAGTGACAGCCTTCGGTTTGCAAGACCTGAGTGACGCTGTGCATGAGAGGCCACGCTGGGGAACATTAATTTAACAGGTCACTATAAGGGGGCACTTTACACTCCCCCCCCCCCCGTAATTGGTGGACCTCTCCTCCAATCCCCTTTTAAAGCCACCGATGCTTCTGGCTACTGTGACATCTTCCAGCAGGGAGTTCCACAGTCTAATTACTGCAGGGGTAGTCAAACTGTGGCCCTCCAGATGTCCATGGACTACAATTCCCATGAGCCCCTGCCAGCCTTCACTGGACAGGACTATCTAAGACCCATCAGTTTAATTGCGTTCTGCTGGCATTCAGAGCAGGGCCACGGAGTCTCTCTCTGTCTCTCTCTCTTCATCTTCTCCATGCCGTGCATAATCCTGTCGTTTTAATTTTATAATAATGTCCAATTTGATTTCCACAACCGCCCCTCCTGAGACTGCTGGCTTGGGGAGGATTACAACATATATACCAAGATCATCAACAGCTAAAAAGCTATTTGTTGCACACGCTTAGGGACGTCTCCCTCGCAGTTTCAAAGCCTTTCGCTTTTCCTTCTAGGGAAGGGGCTCCAGCCCCAGACCTCTTGGGTTCTCTGCACCGTTTCTGGCCCTACACCCCAGGCTTTTCCTCTCTGCTCTGGGGACCGGGATCCTACCTCCCCCGCCAGGTGCCCCGCGAGGAGCAGATAAGAGGGCTCCGGCTTCATTAGCCGCGTGGTGTGTGGCTCTCGAACCCGCGGGGGAACTGCGTCTGCCTGAGCACCACACACAAAGGGACTCCGAGGAGGCCACGCCCTCGCAAAACTCAGCTCTCCTTTGACAGGTCTTCTGGACGCCGACGTGCGGAATGCGGTGCAGGGAGGAACGGGGCTTGGGGGGGGGGGGGAGCTGGGCCGGCATTTGGGTGCCCTGGAACCGGAGCCTGGAAATACCACCCCCCACCCACCCCCAGCCTAATCCACAGACAGCTATCTTCGCCTTCTCATATTTCTAGTCACTGCTGGGGGGGGGGGGGTCACAGCTGTCCTCCCCCTTCACAGACAGTCATGCCCAGAGGAAGGGGGCAGTTGGGACATCAGCACAGGATCTAGCAATCCTCAGCTCAGATTCCTTCTTCACCATGGCCAAAACAGGCACAAAAGGAGACATTTGCTGCCGGAGGGTGCAGGGATGGCCACCGGAACAAAAGGGGATGAGACGGATCCATGGAGGGGAAGTCTCAGAGACAGCTAGCTGTTGTGAATACGGGGAAGCTCCATGCTCAGAGGCAGTCGATCTCTGATTCCCAGTGCTAGGAGGAAACAGCAGGGCAGATCTCAGCTTCTGAGTCCTGTTGTGGACCATTCAGAGGACCATCCAGGCCACTCAGACCCACCCCCTGCTCAGCGCAGGATCAGCCTCAAAAGCATCCAGGAGAAGGGTCTGTCCAGCCGCTGCTTGAAGATGGAACGTGAGGGGGAGCTCCCCACCTCCTCAGGCCGCCCATCCCACTGCTGAACTACTCTGTGCATTTTTTTTTCTTGATGGAACTGTTCTACACGTAGCACAACAAAACCGGAGTCCAGTCAGGCACCTTTAAGACCAACAAAGATGTATTCAAGGCGTGAGCTTTCGAGTGCAGCACTCCCATCATAACAGTGGGAATATAAGGCAAAAGCACCCGGAAGCTCATCCCTTGAAGCAAACTTGGTTGTGCCTCAAGGTGCCCCTGCTGGACTCTCCATCTCTTCTGCCGCCTCAGACCAGCACGGCTCCCCACTTGAATCTACCTTGCACGGTTACTGAGAGGGCCCCTCACTCTCCTCAGCCCAGGTAAAATAGCCTGGCTCCCCCTTCCTTTGCATCTTGCTCTGGTTTTTGGGTTGGCACCTCCGGGGGGTCTGGATTTGGCCCCACATCTTCCAGCTTCTGATCTGAGAGAAGTGGCAACAGCCGCTTCACCCCCCAGTGGCTCAAGATCCGGGGGGAAAGAGGGGTTCCTTAGCCTGGCCCAGATAGCCTGCATTCCTAACCGCAGGACAGCTTCCGGCCCAACTGAGAGCTCATCTGTCCTGGTCAGGAGGTAGGAGGGAGACCACCAAGTCCGAGGTTGTTTTGCAGAGGCAGGCAGTGGCCAAGCCCCCCTGTTCCTCTCTTGCCCCGACCTGGCTCTCTCTGGCGAGCCTGATCTCATCCGGTCTCAGAAGCGAAGGGCAGGCCCCCCTGGTTAGGCGAGACCCCCAAGGAAGGCAGGCCAGGGCCAACCCCCTCTGAAGGCCTCTTGCCTTGAAACCCGTGGGATCTGGCTGGGGCTTCATGGCTCTTCCCACCCCCACCCCTCCCAGTCTGGGGGCCTGGGGCAAGGCTGCTGCATTTAGCAGAGGGATTAATCCTGCCCTTGTCCCTAGGCGAGACTGAGGGTGGCCTCCCAAGGACCTGTGGGAGGCAGCGATGAGAAAGTGGAATTCACCTGCGGCTTGCAGGGCGGCAGGAGTTCAGCACACCTGAAACGTGAGAGTTCACTGCTCAGTCGGCTCCGTGGCATTTCTGCAGGGCAGAGGAGGCCCCAGGTTCGAATCCCCATTCGGCCATGCGAGCTTGCTGGCTGGTAACATGGAAGAGAGGAGCCAGGATTGTGCCTTGGACACTCATAGTGCAAGAAACAAAATGGGGGAGAGGGGCAGATTACGGACGGCTCTGTGCACAAGGCCTGCAGATCCCGTTTCCCAGGAGGAAAGATTTGGGCTTCATTCCTCTAGTTATGGGCAGGGTTATTCCCATGGGGCTTCCCCACCAGCGTGACACGGAGCGTCCGACCTACGTGGACTTACCCTGATCCTAGTCCCAGATAGTACGGGGGGGGGGGTTTATGTTTTGGTTGCTGGACAGTTCTACATGGTCACCACTTGCGAGATTTTGGATCTGAGGGTTGGGTAGGTTTTGTGGCTGGCTGGGAGCCTGATGAGAAGGCATTTTTTAAAAGTATATGGGCACGAACAGTCCTCAATCTGTGGCAAGGATACGCAGATTCTATGCCAAGAAATCCCAGGTTTTGGCCACAATACGAATTACGCCAACGCACAGGGATCCGCACTGGCTTGCCTCCCTCCTCGTAGGCTCCATCTGCCTGCCACAATCTGAGTTTGGGATGGATCAGCAGGGGGGGGTTGCTTTAGGGGGCAGGGAAGCTGCTTTAGCAGGATGAGAGAGACCAGAAGAGGCAGGTGGAGAGAGCTCTGAGAGAACTGTAACTGGCCCATATTGCTTCCCCTTTCCTAGAGAATCAAAAACTGGACGTTGTTTTGCTTTCCCACCATAAGCGAATGGAAGGCTCTTTCTTGGAGAGCTCCTGGAATTAAAACCCATCTCCAGGCCAAGAGAGAAGATGGCGGCCTCGGAGGGCGGCCTCCCCAGCTTTACATCCTGCCAGGGTCCCGCCTCAAACCCCGCCCTCTTCCGACCCCACCCCCCAAACGCTTCCCAACCCAGAGCTGGCAACCGGCCGTGCCTTCCCAACCCTCCCCAAAGGACAGCTGTGTTGTGGCAACAGTTCCAGAGGCATCCAGCGACACCTTGAAGAAGAAGAAGAGGAAGAAGAACAGGTATCCCACAGTCTGACTCATCAGCTACAGACACGCTTGCTGGCGCAGGGGACCCAGGCCGGGAATAAAGGTCATTCAGCTTTTCCCCTTGAACTGCTCCAGTGCAATCCAGAGCCATGCCAGGAATTCCTGGTGGCTGCCCTTACTATATGCTCAGAGGAAGGGAAAAAGCCGCCTGAATCTCTGGGCCAACCTATCCTGAAGCAAAAGAGAAGAAGCTGCTTTTTTTTTTTTTTTTTTGTACTACCTGGAGGAGTCTTAAAGCGGCTTACAGTCGCCTTCTCTTCCTCACCCCACAATAGACATCCTGCGAGGTAGGTGGGGATGGGAGAGCTCTGAGAGAACCGCTCCATGAGAACAGCTCTTAGAGAACTGTGACTAGCCCAAGGCCACCCAGCTAGTTGTATGTGTAGGAGGAATGGAGAATCAAAGTCAGCTCTCCAGATGAGAGGCCGTCCCTCTTAAGGACTACACCACGCTGGCACTAAATTCCTTCCTGCCCCTAAAGTGGCGATCGGCATTTCCGTGGGCAGGTAAGAGCGAGCCACATGAGCAGAGAGCTGGCCCTTCCTTCCTTCCTTCCTTCCTTCCTTCCTTCCTTCCTTCCTTCCTTCCTTCCTTCCTTCCTTCCTTCCTTCCTTCCTTCCCCTCCTGCTCATGATCTGCCTAAATTCATACTGAGTCCTGGAACCAGCCCAGCTGTCAGACGGCCCTCTGGTCCCTGCTTCGAAAACCCGAGTCCAGAGAAGGGAAGAACCGGCGCATCTCCCCACGTGGCCTTGCTCTCCTCCACCTCCCCAAAGCCGCTGCTAAAAGCACGCCCCCCCCCCGCTGCTAAAAGCACGGGGCGCCCTCCCTCGTGCCCCTTCCCCGACATGAGGACGATGGCTCACGAGGGGCGGGCAAGCCGTAACGCGTCCAAAGAGCAGCCTGGTTGACGCCAAATTTCGGCAGCTGATCAAAGGAGGGGCCTCTTCTCCGATGTGCATTTGCTGCTCATCAAAGAACAGCTTATGGGAGGGAGGAATTTGCAGGGGACGGAGCCCTTTTCTTCCCCTGGAGGAAAAGTCTGCTTCAGACAAGCTGTGGCATACCATAGCTGTTACAGGGGTAGTCAAACTGCAGCCCTCCAGATGTCCATGGACTACAATTCCCATGAGCCCCTGCCAGCATTCTCTGGCAGGGGCTCATGGGAATTGTAGTCCATGGACATCTGGAGGGCTGCAGTTTGACTACCCATAGCAGGAGCAAAGAGCCAGAGTCCAGGAGCACCTGTAAGAATAACTACATTTGGGGCAGGGGAGGAGCCTTCCTGAGTCACCGCTTGCTTCTTCAGATACATCTTTCCTATTAGCTTATATTATTATATTAGCTTTTATTAACCGCCACTCCTGGCCCCTGCTGGCTCGTGGTGGTTTACAATATAAAATCCACAAAACAGCCTAGCACTGCAACATCAATGGTAGAAAGAAGAAGAACTGTTTTTATACCCAGCTTTTCATTCCCCAAAGAGTCTCCAAGGGGCTTCCAGTCGCCTTCCTTTCCTCTCCTCACAACAGACACCCTCTGTGAGGTAGGTGAGGCTGAGAGAGCTCTCGGAGAATTGCTCAGTGAGAACAGCTCCAACAGGACTGTGACTAGCCCAAGGTCACCCAGCTGGCTGCATGGGGAGGAACGAGGAATCAAACCAGTTTGCTAGATTAGAAGACGACGCTCTCAGCCACCAAACCGGGCAATGTGTCACAGCATCAGTTGCTGGCTGTTTTTCTTTTAAATTTCCTTTACACTCTAGCGCCATACGTTGTTATCACTGCCCATTCTATTCTCACAACAACCACCCTGCAAGGTAGGTTCGTTTGAGAGAAACAATGACTGACTCACAGTCACCAGAAACTTTTGTAGCAGAATGAACATTTGGATTCAGGTCTCCCCAGGCCTAAGCACTACGCCGGAAACAGTTGCCAATTGGGGAATTCCTGGAGATTTGGGGGGGGGGGGGCAAGGGGATGGTGGAGTTTGGGAAGCGAAAGGACCTCAGTGGGGTACAATACCTTAGCATCCACCCTCCCAAGCTGCCCTTTTCTCCAGAGGAACTGATCTCTGAAGTCTAAAGGTGACTTGGAATTCTGGGAGATCTCCAGACCCCACCTGGGGGTTGGGAACCCTACTTTGTAACCACAGAAGACTGAAACAGGCAGAAATCTGGCTGCATTCCCCGTCTGCTCAAAAACCCCACCCGCCCGCCTCCAGTCTATGCTCAGCCTCAAACATTTTTGCATAAAAAGGAGAAAATGCAGCCCACCCCCCAAATTCATTACATCTTCCCTCCCCCCCTGGCCGTTCCCTCGAAAGAAAAATCCCCCTGAGCTCAAAGTCACAGCTAATAAGAATAGAAAATATTTAGCCATGCCCTGTTAATTACCCTCCCCAGGAAGTATTGCGAAGGGGGGGGGGCACAAAGACAGCTTTTATAGGGGCTGACCACATAATTGCAGGAGTTGGCAAGGCAAAAATGTTAATACCGGGACGGGAAAAATGTGTTCCGCATTAATCCTGACATGAAACTCCCTGGAAAGAGGGACTGAATGAACGCGGGGGTTGTGTCGGCCATCTTCTTTCTCGCACGCAGGCTGGTGCCAAGGCTTAATCGGAGCCAGATCGGACGGGCGGCTGGGAGCCTCCCTTGCACGGGGCCAGCGGGGAGGCCGAAGAGGGACAGACTGTGTCACCCGGGTTGCCACCTCTCCCGCTGGTACCACTGACCTTCAGGCAACAGGGTGCGGCTCCCTTGGAGAACATGGCTGTTCATTCCTAGGGGGACTCCAGGGCATTATGGAGTCCCTCCCCCTCCCCGTACCCTGCCCTCTTCAGCCCCCCCCCCCCGCCCCCAAATTAAAATCTCCAGGGCTTTCCCAACATGGAGCCGGTGACCATACTTGTCATCCGAATATTTGTCATCCAGCCAACCTGGTCAGAAGTCTTATGTAGGAAGAGCTGAAGTTGGCAGGTACTCCCTGGCCACCAACGGGGAGGGGGTAGGGCTGCCACTCCAGGCTGGGAAGCCCCTGAAGATTTGGGGACGGAGCCTGGGAGGGCAGGGGCTCAGGGGGAGTCCAAGGACAGAGAGCCCCCTCCCCTCCAAAGCAGCCATTTCCTCTAGGGGAACTGATCGCTGTACGTTGGATCACCTGTAATTCCTGGGATCCCCAGTTCCCACCTGGAGGGTGGCATCCCTGTTTCTCTCTCTGCCTTGCAGATGAAGCACCAAAGATTCCCTGTCTGCAGAGATCTGTTACCCTGGAGGGCAGACCAAGGGTCTACCAGGGGTAGTCAAACTGCGACCCTCCAGCGTTCGCTGGCAGGGGCTCCTGGGAATTGTAGTCCATGGACATCTGGAGGGCCGCAGTTTGACTACCCCTGAATATGAAGAAAAAGACGGATGGTATGATCAGAGGGGAATATAAAGTGCGTGGTGTGGAATTTATAATTATAAGAACAATGTAGTGTTATAACACAATGTAAGGGAAGCAAGGTTCTTTGCTCTGCTTTCTTTGGGGCGGCGTTCCTGTTCCGTAATTTGTTTTAAAATAAAAAATGATACATATTTTTAAAAAGGAGTAGCCTTTGTAGCCAGAGAGAGAGAGCGAGCGAGAGAGAGAAAAATATACATGTGCAAAGAATTTTGGAACCCTCCAGTCCAAATGGCTATCAGGAGAGAAGGATCCAAGACGCACGTCAAGGGAAATTTCTGACCGCATGGAGAAAATTGCTGGGGAGACACTAAAGTTGTGTTTCCCTGCCTAAGTCCAGCGATTGAAGTGCTGGATGTCTGTACTTTGCGCTTAACAAAACAGAAAAGGTGCCAAACACCACATTCCTGGACCACGTACAGTGCACAAAATTTGCATATCATTGCATTCTTTTGCATATTCCTCTGTTTCTGGTTAGACGCGGGGTGGGAACAAGGAGGTGGGCGGGAAGCAGGCAGCAGAAGGTGCCAGCCCAACTGGAAAGGCAGCGGGAGAAATGCCCCCGGCTGGATGACACCCAAGCTGCCCTCGTGGTTTCTTGCAGCCTCTGGAATCTCACCAACAGCCTACAGAAGCAATGTTCTTACCCAGTCATCTCTTCTCTGCATCTGGCATTCTGGGATATACTGCTTCGGTACATGGAGGCTCCTTTTAGCCGTCAGGGCTTATAGCTACTTTTTTTGTGTTTTTGGATATGTGTTTTAGCTCCGAGCATAAGAAGAGCCCTGCTGGATGAGACTACTGGTCCATCCAGTCTGCCCTCCTGTCTCACCCAGGGGCCAGCCAGTTCCTCTGCAGGGCCAGCCACAGGGCAGAGAGGCCGAGGCCTTCCCCTGAGAAGACCCTCAGAAGAGCCCTGCTGGGTCAGGCCAGGGAGGGTCCGTCCAGCCCAGCCTCCCGTCTCACCCAGGGGCCAGCCAGTTCCTCTGCAGGGCCAGCCACAGGGCAGGGAGGCTGAGGCCTTCCCCTGAGAAGACCCTCAGAAGAGCCCTGCTGGGTCAGGCCAGGGAGGGTCCCTCCAGTCCAGCCTTCCCACTCACCCAGGGGCCAGCCAGTTCCTCTGCAGGGTCAGCCACAGGGCAGAGAGGCCGAGGCCTTCCCCTGAGAAGACCCTCAGAAGAGCCCTGCTGGGTCAGGCCAGGGAGGGTCCCTCCAGTCCAGCCTTCCCACTCACCCAGGGGCCAGCCAGTTCCTCTGCAGGGTCAGCCACAGGGCAGAGAGGCCGAGGCCTTCCCCTGAGAAGACCCTCAGAAGAGCCCTGCTGGGTCAGGCCAGGGAGGGTCCCTCCAGTCCAGCCTTCCCACTCACCCAGGGGCCAGCCAGTTCCTCTGCAGGGCCAGCCACAGGGCAGAGAGGCCGAGGCCTTCCCCGAGAAGACCCTCAGAAGAGCCCTGCTGGGTCAGGCCAGGGAGGGTCCCTCCAGTCCAGCCTCCCGTCTCACCCAGGGGCCAGCCAGTTCCTCTGCAGGGCCAGCCACAGGGCAGAGAGGCCCAAGCCTTCCCCTGAGAAGACCCTCAGAAGAGCCCTGCTGGGTCAGGCCAGGGAGGGTCCCTCCAGTCCAGCCTTCCCACTCACCCAGGGGCCAGCCAGTTCCTCTGCAGGGCCAGCCACAGGGCAGAGAGGCCGAGGCCTTCCCCGAGAAGACCCTCAGAAGAGCCCTGCTGGGTCAGGCCAGGGAGGGTCCCTCCAGTCCAGCCTCCCGTCTCACCCAGGGGCCAGCCAGTTCCTCTGCAGGGCCAGCCACAGGGCAGAGAGGCCCAAGCCTTCCCCTGAGAAGACCCTCAGAAGAGCCCTGCTGGGTCAGGCCAGGGAGGGTCCCTCCAGTCCAGCCTCCCGTCTCACCCAAGGGCCAGCCAGTTCCTCTGCAGGGCCAGCCACAGGGCAGGGAGGCTGAGGCCTTCCCCTGATAAGGACCTCAGAAGAGCCCTGCTGGGTCAGACCAGACCAGGGAGGGTCCATCCTGTCTCACACTGCAGCGAGCCAGATCCTCTGGAAGGCCAACAAACAGGCATAGAGGCCGAGGCCTTCCCCTGATCTCTGATGTTTCCCTCTGGAAGTGATGTTCAGAGGCTGGCTGCCTCTGTACATGGAGGCTCTCTCAAACACCATGCCTAGTAGCCACTTATAGCCCTCTCCTCCGTGAATCTGTCTACACCCCTTTTGAAGCCAACTGTGCCTTTCCTCTGGTAGCGAATTCCACCTTTGGAGCACTCATCTAATTGTTCCAATGGTGTCGTTTTTGCTGGTTTTAATGTTTCTTTTACGTTGTGTTTTTAATGCACGTTCTTTTCATTCGTCAGCCACCTCCATGACCCCGATGAGGGCAGAAAAGTGGGGCGTACATTCTGTCCAGAAACAACTGCACTAAAAAATAATACCAAACAACCTTTAGTGCCATGGAGTCACCTAACCCTTTTCGTTTTCCTTTTAAACGAACAGAGTGAATCGTTACCACCCCGTTGGGTTCAGAGTCCCGGACTCCTGTCCCCTCTTGGCCACGGAAGCCTGCTGGGTGACCCGGGGCCAATTTCATGCCTAACCTCCTTCAGGGGTTGTTGTGAGGAGGAAACGGAGAAGAAGGTGGGTCGCCGGGGAGAAAGGTGGGAGGAGAAATGAACTGAGTCCATAATATAATCAGTCAGTCTTGGGTTAGCAAACCTAATTCTGTGTGAGGCAGCTGGAATAGACCGGGCCGGTATTGTGCATGCTTCGACTGCATACGGAGAGCATCCTGCAGGGGGCAGGGGGGGGGGAGATGGGTAATTCGCATGTCCAGATTTGGACCTTCCTGGCATTTCCAAATCACCTCCTGCTCCGTTGCTTTCTTTCTCAATCTGGCCCTGCTCGGCCAGCCTCTCCCTCCTTCCCCACACGGCTCTGCCCTCCTTCCAGGGAGCTTTTCAGGCAGGGCATCCGGGGGTCCGGCCCACGCAAAGGTTTCCTGGGAAGAGAAAGCCGAGGTTGTGCCCGAGAAGAGCACAAACAAACAGGCTCTTTTGCGCTAGGGGCCGTTTATTTGCAAAAGATTATCTGAGCGGAGAACGGGCAAAGACATCACCAAGCAGTAGAGAAGTTAACCCTGCATTCAGAAACCCCTGAAATTAGGCCAAACAAGAAGGCCTGCGGAACTAGTTCTTCTTAGGTGGGAATAGGGAGGCCGCCTCCAGGAGGGGCCTGGGGATCCCCAGCTCGGCTCCAGGCTGCAGAGAGGGCAGATTCCGAGGAGCATTCTACCCTGCTGAGGTGCTGGTCCTCCCAGGCGCCCTCCCCAAAGCCCCAGGAGCTTCCCAACCTGGGACTGGCCACCCCACCCCCCCACCCCCTGCTGGGGGCTAGGGAGGGCCTGGCCACTCGAGGAGGGTCGCCACGTTGGCCTGAAGCAGCAGAACAGAGTTGGAAACCGAATTTCTTTGGAGATTTTTAAGTAGAGGCTGGAGAGCCATCTGACGGAGAGGCTGATTCTGTGAAGGCTCAAGGGGGTGGCAGGTGACAGTGGGTGAGCGAGAGGGTGGTGAGTGTCCTGCATAGTGCAGGGGGTTGGACTAGATGACCCAGGAGGTCCCTTCCAACTCTAGGATTCTATGGAGTCTAGCAGCACCTTGAAGACCAGCAGAGTTTAACTCAAGGTATTTGCTTGTGTGCATGCACACTTCTACAGATAAAGCGAAAAGGAATATCTTCAACCATATCATATTGGTAGAGAGAGCAGTGTGTGTGTGTGTGTGTGTGTGTGTGTGTGTTAATTGCCAGGAGCATCTGGCAAGAGTCAAAATGCTTCAATAATGGGGCGATAATAGCAGAGATCGGATTCAGGCCCTTATCAGGATCTGTGAATAGCTGTAGCAGTGGGTGAGTTCTCTGCTCATGCCCCAGAGCACTTACTTCTATGCGCAGACTGTCTCAGCTGATTCAGGTGGGTCCAGGGGGGCTTGTATTTCAGGGCTTAGGCTCTCGTGGGCAGGCACACTGATCCAGGTGGGCAGCTGTGCTGGTCTGAAGCAACAGACGTCTGAGCCCAGGGGGCACCTTTCAGACCAGCAGAGCTCCATTCTGAGAAGAAGTTTTCTTCTTCAGGTCACTAAGTGTCCATGCGCAGGAAAGCTTCTACCCAGAACTAAACTTTGCTGCTCTTAAAGGTGTCCCTGGATTGTAGGCCGCTGCCTCCCACAGAAGTTCCCTGTCCGGCTGATTTTGACACACAAACAAGCACACCCACCCCTCTCAAAGCAAAAGCCCCTTCAAAGGAACCAAGGAGGAAATCTAAGGGCCAAAAGGCCAGGATCCCCCCTTTCCAAAGAGACTTTTGCTTCGTTTAACAAGTCAGCCCCAGACAAAGTAACCGCACCAGACAAAATGCATGTTCCTGCTTTAACAAAAAGGCAAAACCATCTCTTGGCTTCCTAAATACAAGTCCAGGGACAGAAAATGCACCTGAGTAGGGCTGGGGAAGACCTTCTTGTGGCTCAGTGGAAGAGCCTCTGCTTGGCATGCAGGTGGTCCCAACTCCCAAGTTCAATCCCTGACATCCCATTTAGAAGGACCGGGACGTTGGTAATGGGAAAGGCCTTTCTCCGCCTGAGACCCTGGAGAGTTGCTCTCTACGAGGCAGGCAGTGTTGGTTCTCGTTTTGCAGATGGGGAACTGAGTCAGACCCCCTGAACCTGGGGGTCCCAGTCATACTTTGCTCTGGGCTTCTCTCTTCCACACTTCTGACAGTGAGGAGAAGAAGATTCCTAGAACTACTCAATGTCTCCCTATGGCTCTCGCTGATTCCTAGAAGGAACACAGGTTGCCCAAAGAAACTCTGGCGTTTCGACTACTCCTTAGAAGTAGGAGAAGAGGGTTTTTTTGTACCAAAGGCGTCTCAAAGCAACGTACAACTGCCTCCCCTTCCTCTTCCCACCACAGACCCCCTGTGAGGAGGGTGGGGCTGAGAGATCTCTGGGAGAACTGGGGCTGGCCCAGGGTCACCCAGCTGGCTGCAAGAGGAGGAGGAGGAGGAGGAGGAGTGGGGAATCAAACTTGATTCTCCGGATGAGAGGCTGCCCCTCTTCACCATGACCCCAAGGTGGCTCTGGGAATGGACCTGGCTCAGGATTTCGTGCGCCTTGACTCCGGCCCCAATTGAGAGGAGAGACAAAGACCCAGAGATCAGAAGGCGAAGGAGCCAGAACAGACTGAAGGGCAGGAGGCGTGGCTGGCCACCAAAATCAAGTTATCTCATGCCGTGGTATTCCCCACCACTGTGCGGGGGCGCAAAAGACGGGCAAGGAAGAAAGCTGGCGGGAAGAGAGTGGCTCCCTTTGAAATGTGGCACCGGAGGGGAGTTTGGCTAATGCCACCAAGACCCAAAGGCCAGATGGGCTGGCTCTCTCGATCTAAGTGGCCAAACGGGGGGGGGGGGGCGGCTCTCTCGTCCTTCGGAGACCTTAGGAGGATCCCAGGGCAAGACAGGAGTGCAGGAAGAGCGGGAGGCAAAGAGGGAGGAGGACGCCTTGGAGCACCCAAATGTCACTCCCCACATGGGCTGGACCGCGGGGACTCTTCCGAGGGCCTCCGTTCAGAGGGTCCCTATCCCTGGGAAGCGACTTGGGGGCACCAAGCACAGGCAGGCTCCGCTTCCCTCCCCCTCCCCCGCCTTAACTCCTCCATGGCATTATTAAAAATAAATGAATCCAGCTTCCGAGATCTTCCAGGCGTGACTCCGAAAAGAAGCCTGCAGAGCTCTAAGCAGCGGCCCCACCTCGAAGGGACCCCCCCCACCCCCGCCTCTGGCTGCCGCCGGGAGGGGCCGCTCAGGGCTCCGTGACTCACCCCCTTCCTGCGCCCAGGAGGAGCCCGACTCGGAGCCCCCTTCCGACGCGCCTCTGGAGCCAGAAGGCCCGACCCTCGGCTCTCAAACCGGGACTCTGTCTGCAGACCCGCCGCCCCCCCCCCCCCGACCTCATTCGGGTCTGGCCAGAACGAAGTGGGGCTCCGGGGCAGCCTCCGAGGCCACCAAGCGCCATGCCCGGTCGGGGCGTCCAGGGGCTCCCCCACGGCTCGCGGGGGGGGGGGGGTTGAAGCCACAGGCTGGCGCCCGGCGGCATTGGGGGGCCCTGCGCTTTCCATCCTGCCCCCCGGAATCCCGCCCGGGCCAGCGGCCCCACGCAGTGGCTCCCCCCGGCGACGCGGCCGCCCTGGAAGGCCGGGCAGGCTGGCCCCGCAGGGCCCGTTCCCCGGGTGGCCTGCACGCCAAGGCCCGGCCGGTGGACACGCGGCGCCCGCCCGGCCGGGGACTCACCTGGGCGGCGCAGAGTTGCAGCAGCAGCAGCAGCAGCAGCAGGAGGAGGCGGCGGCGGCTGAGCGGCGCGGGGGGTGTCATGTCCGGCTCCGCGGCGGCGCTCGTGCTCCTCCGGCCCTAGCGCCAGGCGCCCCCCGGGCCCGCCCCCGCCTCCTCGGGCATCCGCGCCGCCGCCGGGAAGGGAAGGAAGGGAAGGGAAGGGGCCGGACGCGGTCTTGGGCGCTCCAAACCCGGGACGCGCGGAGGAGGGCGGCGGGCCGCGCTGGAAGGCAGCCGATGGGGCGGGCGGGCGGGCGGGCGGGGGGATGAGGGCGCCGCCCGGCTGGCCTCGGGCTCTCCCCGCCCCGTCTCCTCCCAGGGGTGTGTTGCTGGGGCGGGGGGGGGGGCTCCCTTCCGCGGCCGCGATCTTCTGCCTGGGAGGGAGGGAGGGAGGGGGGAGGCCGGGGGAGGAGCCGCTCGGCGGGTGGGCTCGGCCGGAGCCATTCCCCCCGGCAGGGCCGCCACCCCCTGGAAATCCGAGCTGGACTGCCTCGGGCCATGGAGGTTCTGCGGTGGCGCACGAGGGACCGAGACGGGGAGGCCGCAGAATGTGGCGCCTTTGCATGGAGAGAGACCGAGGCATTTTAGTCCGTCTGCAGCGGCAGAAAAAAAGAGCCTCTTGTGGCGCAGAGTGGTAAGGCAGCAGTCATGCAGTCTGAAGCTCTGCCCATGAGGCTGGGAGTTCAATCCCAGCAGCCGGCTCAAGGTCGACTCCCTCCTTCCGAGGTTGGTAAAATGAGGACCCAGCTTACTTGTTGGGGGGTAAACGGTGATGACTGGGGAAGGCACTGGCAAACCACCCCGTATTGAGTCTGCCATGAAAACGCTGGAGGGCGTCACCCCAAGGGTCAGACATGACTCGGGAGACCTTGCCCAGGGGAGACCTTTACCTTTAGCGGCAGAAAAGAGCCAGAGTCCGCAGTTGCACCTTCAAGGGCAAACACCTTTCTCCCCCTGCAAAAGATGCCCTGTGAGGTAGGCGAGGTAGAGAGAGCTCTAAGAGAACCACTCTGAAAGACCAGCTCTGAGAGAACCGAAGCTGGCCCAAGGTCCCCTAGCTGGCTGCATGTGAAGGAGTGGGGAATCAAACCCGGGCGGTTCTCTAGACTGCATGAGAGTCCGCCACGCTTTAAGGACCACACCGCTCTGGCAGGGTAGCACGCCCTCATGCCATCTTCCGAAGCCACCACTTTTGTCAGCTGGAGATGAGTTTTAAAACGGGGCCACCTCCAGGTGCCAGCCGGAGGCCAGCAGGCCTTGGCAAGGCTGACTTTTGAGTTTTATGCTGCCGTTTCTGCAGCCCACTCTCTGGCTCCCTGCACCAAGTCGCTTCCCTGCGCTTCAGCGGATCAGGCATGCGTGCCAAGAGCACCCCCCTCCCGCCCTCCACGGGGCAGCTGTCTGGGCTAGACCGATCCTATCGCTGCTGTTTATTGCCAAGTGCAAAACGGTAACCACAACAAAGGCGCTTCAACAACGGTGCCTTCTTGGCAACGGGACCTTGAGGGGATCCAGGGGAAGCGCCTTCTGCATCTCTTAAACTCTGCACAGAACCCGACCGGGGCGCCTGGTGCACGAGGACAGCAGGGGCACATCGACAAGAGGGGGGCCGTTTCCGCCAGTCGGCAGCAGGAGCCGAGCGCCAGAGTCCAGGAGCACCTTCAAGACTAGCAAAACGTGGGGCGGGCGGGCAGGCGTGTTCATGAGGCAGCCCTGGGTCCGAGACCTTTCCGCATTTCTATCCAGGATCCGGAACAGGGGTGGAGGGAGGCCTCCTTCAATCTGCAGGAGACCCCAAATTGGGAGGAGTAGCGAACACCCGGGAGACGGGGAGAGAGTTCAACGAGATCTGAACACGCTGGGAAACGGGCAAATAAGATCAAGGTGCAGTTCCGTAAGGAGAAGTCCGGAGTTCTCCCTCTGGGTCCCACAAAAGGAGAAGGTTTTCAACGGCTGTCCCTTGGAGGGGGGCAGGGAGTGCTTCCTCTTGGCAGCAGAGGACCCAAAGTCAGGGGTTTAAACTACATGGAGAATGATACCAGCTAGATAGATAGGGGGGAATCCCAATGTCAGAGTGGCTCAGTCGTGGGATGGGCTGCCTATGGGGCTCCCCCTCTCTGGCAGTCTCAGCAACACAGCCAGCTGCAGGTTGGCAACCCAAAGGAGTGCTGGTCTCCCCCCCCCCAGGGGACAGCAAGAGTGATCAGGTCTTCCTCCCCATCCCTTCATCTCTCCCAGCCTGTGATCCCTCCCCCCCCCCCATCCAGGAAGGGCTGGTTTTCGTAGCCCCCCTCCCTGCAACAAGAGGACAAAGGGATTGGGGGGGGGGCAGGAGACAGAACCGGCAATAAACATTTTTTACAAGCTGCCATTGAATGTAGAGATGGGGGGGGGGGGAGATGACACTTGGCAACAAAGGGGGGGGGGTTGGAGACCTACCTGAAAGTGTGACTTTGGGAGGAGGAAGCAGAAGTCAGCTGGGAAGCCCACTTATGCTCCATCTGGGCACGATGTCACGGGGTCCGTGAATTATGGGCAGCTTGGAAAGGGGACGAGCTAGATGCGCAGGAGAGAGATCTGCCAGTGGCTGCTAAAGGGAGCTTCCATGTTCAGAGGCAGTCAACCTCTGAATCCCAGTGCCGGGAGGCAACCTCAGGAGAAGGTCTTGGCCTCTACGCCCTGTTGCTAAACACCCGGGGGGGGGACTGGTTGGCCCTTGGGTGAGACAGGAGACAAGATGGTGGTCCAGAACAGCTTTTCTCAAGTTTTGTGCCATTCAGAAGCCCCTGAAACATTCCTCAGGCTTTGATAAACCACAAAAGTGGCACGATTGTGCAGAATAGGGTTGGGAAGCAGAGCTGTGGACACGCCCACCTGAGGCCCCTCCCCTCCCCACCCCCTCCAGGCCCATCAGTGGCCATAGGGAGGGAGGGGTCATCAGGACCAAATAGTGTCAATATCACCCAATGCATGCTGAACAAATTAAAAAATATATTTAAAATAAGCTCCCACCCATTAAGGAAGTGCTTCCAGGGCTGGCAAGGAACCTGAGGGTTCCACGAAACCCTGGTTGCAAAAGCTTGGTCTAGATCCTGCAGAGGGCTCTGTGCCCCTAATCCTCCGGAGGAACTGGTTGGCCATTTTGTGAAACTGGATTCTGGTCCAGATGGATCCTCCCTGGCCTGACCCAGCAGGGCTCTTCTGAGGATCTTGTCAGGGGAAGGCCTCGGCCTCTTTGCCCTGTTGTTGGACCTCCCAGCTCGCCCCTGGGAGAGATGGGAGGCCGGACTAGACGGCCTGATCCAGCAGGGCTCTTCTGAGTTGCCAGTGTCAAAATTGACCAGGAAGATCTTCAATGGGAGTTGTGCTGAAATCCGTGGGAAGGTGGAAGTTCGCTCGATGCCCCTCTGGAGTTTTCAAAAAGCAATGGATCAGAGAAATGTTTCACCTCTCCCTTGCAGCTTTTGCCATGTCAACACTCTTGCAGCCCTGTTCTTTCATCTTGTTGCCAGATTTAGAGGGCCAGCAGTCTGCCTTCCAAATGTGTGCGCTTTCGAATTTGGAATGTGCCATTCAGGTCAGCTTAGCCAACCCCCCCAAGCCCCGAATCAACTGCCATCTGGGTGTTTGTTTTCTGGCGTCCCCTAAATGGAACTGGTATTCTTTCATTGATTCAGGAGCTGTATTGATAAACCCAGAATCGATTCATCTTTCAATTCTGCTTTCCTGAATCAATTCTTGCCCATTCCAGCAGTCTCCCCCCCCCCCGCACCTTTTGGACGGTGGGGGAAGTGGAGGGGAGCCCTGAAATGGCTGCCAGCCATTTAAACTGAACAGCCCAGTAAGGCACGACATATAAGGACTGACGGACTCCCGTTCTAGCAGTAACTGAAGAAGGGAGCATTGACTCCTGGAAGCTCCCGCCCTGCCACAAATTTTGTTGGACCTGAACCTGAAATAAACCATGAAGGGTCTCTTAATTACTTTGTGTGGAGTCTTGGGGGTCGCATTTTGCCTTGCTTTAACACCCAGCACACTGGGTCGCGAAACTCCAGGTGGGGTCTGAAGCTCTCCCGACATCACAACTGAGAGATCACTTCCCCTGGAGAAAATGGCTGCTTTGCTGGGTGGGCTTTACGCCATTCTGTGCCACTGAAGTCCCTCCCCCTGACAAACCCAGGCGCTCTCACCCCCTGCTCTCACCCAGGCGCTGTCCCCAAATTTCCAGGAATTTCCCCAGCTGGAGTTGGCAACCCAGCTTCTTGGTCTCCTCCGTCCTCCCTCTCTCCCCTCTGTTCCATGTAGCCTCCATGACTATAAGCTCCTTGGAGCAGTGCCTTTGGTTCTCGCCTGTCCCTCTAGGAAGGCTCCCTGGCCCCAAAGAAGACGAGGCCCGTGCTGGGGCAGGTCTCTTTAAGGCCAGAGGGGTTTGGGGACGAGGCCAACAAAGAGCAGCATTTGGGGGAGAAGCCTGTGGATACCAGCCAAGCCGGTTGTACAACAACTCTGTTGCGTAAATACCAGTCTTCTCCAGAAAGAGGGGCTTCCCTCCCCCTCGGCCTCCCTTGTTCGGGCTTCTCGAAAGGCTTTGTGTGGGCATGCCTGTGCCTCTGGAAGCCACGCGGGCCGAGGGGGTCTATTAACCCCGCCTGATGAACGGTAGCAGCAACAGACGCCTTTGATCTTGTTGACATCCCAGCTGGGCTGGGAAAGAGCAGGAAGCAAGCAAGCAATTGCCCCCCCCCCTCTCCCCAGGCAATTTTGCAGAGATAACCTTGTGTGCTGGCGACCCTGACGTCCAGGCAAACCAGGTTGCCCTGCGTGGAATATGTGGGGCTTGCTGGGGGTCCAGGAGGGAGAACACAGATCAGCTCACCCAACCCGGCAGGGTCGTTCTCCAGCCCGGGGCTCAAAGGACCGAAGGGGAGGGCCCCAATCCGCGGTGGCCAACCTCCCAGCATCACAACCCCTCTGCAGACAACGGCCATTGCTTCTTTGTTGTAAATATTTATCCCACTTCCCCGGGAGGCGTTTGCTTTGGACTGTGGCTTGCACGGGGTTTGACCCGGCGGAGGTCCCTGCCCCTCGGAGACACCGACCTCCCAGGCGGCACCCAAGAAATCCCCAGGTATTTCCGCACGGGGAGTTGCCAGCCCTAGGCAAGATGTTCAGGAGGTCACAGTTCCAAACCTCTTGTGGGTCTCTAGGGTGCTACAGGATTCCTATCTGGCTCCTGGACCACAGTTCCTGTCTGCAGACTAGAGACCTCAGCCCCCCTAAGAAATGCCCCCCCCTAAGGGATGCATTGCATGGCCTTATAACCAAACAGGGTTATGGCTCAGCTGGGGCAGCCAGCCTCCAGGTCATGCTGGGAGAGCTCCCAGAGGGACCACTCATCTGCATCATGCAGACCCAGCCCCCCTGGAGAAGACGCCTGCCCCGGAAGGTGACGCCAGGATGCCTGCGGTTCTGCTGAGGAGGGAGCTTGAGGGCAGAGGCAGGATCACAATCCTGCACTACTGTCAGCCAATGCGCGGCCAGATGGCGAAGGCCGGATCCAGGCAGTTTGAAGTGAACCTGACCAATAGAATGAGGTAGTCAACCTGTGGTCCTCCAGATGTCCATGGACTACAACTCCCATGAGCCCCTGCCAGCAGAAGCTGGCAGGGGCTCATGGGAATTGTAGTCCATGGGCATCTGGAGGACCACAGGTTGACTACCCTTGGTCTATAGCACACTGTTGTATACAAGTTGGGTTTTTGAGGTGTTTTTTTGCTAGTTCAAGTTTTAGTTCTCTTGCTTCTCTGCACCCTCATGCTAAAGAGCCGAAATGAATTCCCAGGGTCCTGGCCCCTGAGCCCGCGGACCGAAGAGGCTCTGAGGGCATCTTAGCCAGCCGATGCCCTCCCCACCCCAGGCCCCACCCCCAAATCTCCAGGTGCTCCCCCAACCCACAGTCGGCAACCCTGACGGAAAGGGCCCCGTGGGTATTTTCTGGCTCCAGGCGTTCTGGGATATTCCTCAGAGTGGGGAAGGGCCGCCTGGTCCTTCTGAGGCTGAGCCCGAAACGCCCGAAAGTGCAGCTCATTTGGGACTTATTAACCTTTGTAGCTGGCAGCCCCCCCCCCCCTGTCAGCAGCTCCCCCTTGACAAACCTGAGACTTAATTTCCAGGCTTAATCCTCTTTCTCGGATGAGCTGCACCCTCCTGACTGCCACCTTCATGGATTGCCAAAACCTGCCCATTCAGCAGCCGGCTTTTCCTCGTCATGTTGGATCCTCGTCTGAACGTTTCGAGAATCTGATTAAGTTGTTTTTCAAAGCCTAATTTTACTTTGCCGGCTGCAGTTCCATTTTTGATTATTTGTTTTAACTCAAGGTGGCACGTTAAAAGCCTGGTTTCATCAGATTTCAGAAGCTAAGCAGGGTGAGTATTTGGGTGGGAGACCACCAAGGAAGGGTCTGCAGAGGAAGGCCGTGGGCAACCACCTCTGCTTCTCCCTGGCCTTGAAAGCCCCTTGCTGGGGTCGGCATGATCCTTGGAAGAGAGGCCACCAAGGAAGACTCTGCAGAGGAGGGCCATGGCTCTAACAGGGGTGTGATGAAGAGGAGTGGGGAATCAAAACCAGCTCGCCAGATCAGAAGCTGCCGCTCTTAACCACGGCACCACGCTGGCAGAAAGTCCCAGGTTCAATCCCTGATAGCCTCTGGAGTTATAAGGACCAGGCAGGAGGTGATGGGAAAGACCTCCCTCTGTGATTCCCGTCAGAACAGAGAACGCTGACCTTGATGGGTGAGGATCTGACTCGGAATAGGGCAACTTAATGGGCATTCCCTTTTTGGAGGGTGGAGGCCTCCGTCTCTATTTGAACCCAGCAGCACCTTAAAGACCAGCATGATGTTCCCAGTGTGAGCTTTTGAGAATAAAAGTTCCCTTTGTCCACTTTGTCGGACTGGAGATCCCGGAGTCCTTCTGCTGGGAGGGATGCTGCTCAGAAGGTACCCAGAATGAATAGGTATGACCAGCACCTGCATTATGTCGTGTGCTCACCTGGGGCTGACTTTCTCCTTATAAATGTGGTCTGCTATTTTCCATGGTCTGTCCAAGTCTACTAAGCACACAACAGCTTACAACTTTAAAACTACTTTAAGTCTTAAAAGGTGTCCCTGGACTCAAAATTTGTTCTGCATAGATTAAGATTTATTAGCATCATGGTTTAACAGCGCCATCAGGCAGAAGACAAGAGGGAGCTTGATTCAGGTGGTCGAACAAATTTAGAGTCCAGGGACGTCTTGAAGACCTGCAAGGTTTAGTTCTAGGTGTAAGCTTGCTTGCGTGTGCAGGTGTAAGCTAGGTGTAAGCTTGCTAGGTGTAAGCTTGCTTGTGTGTGCAGACACACTTCTTCTGTGTCACTGTGTTTGGCTGAAGAAGCAGCACAAAGATGGAGCACCTTGAAAGGCCAGCAAAATTTATTCAAGAGGCAGCCAAGATAGAATAATGGTGAAAAAGTCAGCCTAAAGTGTGGGAGATCCTCACTCTGCTAAGGAAGCTTGCTGGGTGACCTTGGGCTAGATACACGACCTCGGCCTTAACAACGTTAAAATGCTGGAACAATTAAAAATACAGCAAAAATTGCAAAGGACTTTCATGAAAAATGCATAAACCCTAGCAAGATCTGTCTCCTTGGCACCTTTGCAGTTCTTTTCGTTCCTCTCCTTCAACCTGAGGAAGGCACTTTGTTTACCTGCATCCCCCTCCCATCTAGCTCCAGGTGTTGAAATAACCAACAGTGCTTTGTTTCCCTGCTGGGGCGGGGGACGGAGGGATGGGACAGGAACTTCAAAGGGGTCAGGGAGGAAGATCAAAGGGGGCTTGTGTCTTATCCGGCTCCCCCCACAGAGCAGGACAGGCAATAGAATTTTATGACGGGAGGACTGGATCCCTTTCAAGTTCCCGGATCCTTTTCTTATTGGGATTGCAGCTTCTTTAAGCAGATTGCTCTACGTCTCCTCATCTCTCTCAACTCCGCGTGAACCAAAGGGCTGGGGCCAGCACAAGAAGATAAGGAGACCCCTGTGGGGTCAGACCACAGGGCCCCCCATCAACCGGCCTCAGGAGGAGGCAGAAATAGTAGTCAAAAAGAGCCAGAGTCCAGGAGCACCTTCAAGACTAACACATTTTTGTTAGCAACAGTGGGGTGCTCAAGAGCAGGGGTAGTCAACCTGTGGTCCTCCAGATGTCCATGGACTACAATTCCCATGAGCCCCTGCCAGCGTTAGCTGGCAGGGGCTCATGGGAATTGTAGTCCATGGACATCTGGAGGACCACAGGTTGACTACCTCTGCTCAAGAGCATAGGACTAGGATCTGAGAGAACACAGTTCGAATCTCAGCTCTGCCATGGAAGCTCACCGGGCAACGTGGGGCCAGCCATACACTCTCAGCCTCAGCTCCCTCACAGGGTTGTTGTGAGGGAGGAATAGAGGAAGGGAGAACAATGGGAGCCATTTTGGGTCCCCCCTCTGGGGAGAAAGGCAGGGCATGCAAGAAGTTAAATATTTAATACATAATAAAAGCAATAAGATGCATAAAAAAGAATACATAAAAACACATCCCAAAATTAGAGCTGCTAGTAACTTGACCCAGTGCAATTACCAGGATCCCACGTTTTCCCAGAGCAAGTGGATGCCAATAACCAATATCAATTCAGCAATATATATTAGTAAACAACCCAATTCTCAAGCAGCTCAGGAGATAATAAATGCTGACTTACCTGCCAAACACATTAAAAATTAGGCAGCATTAACCCAGACAGCACCACCTTCCTTCCTGTCTTTCGGGGCCTGAATGGAAGCATTATCTCCCTATTGCTGGCAGGGGCTCATGGGAACTGTAGTCCATGGACATCTGGAGGGCCACAGTTTGACTACCCCTGCCTTAGGCTAATGATAGTTTGGGGCCTACCTGAGTCAGCTGGTGAACTAATTAGGATGCGGCCCTAGCTAGAACCCTCTGGAAAGTTAACTCAGGTGAAGCCAATTAGCGCATTCCCTGCTTTGGCCTGTGGGCTGCAAGGGCCCAATTGGGGACACCTGCAAGTTGCAATCACTTAAGGGGAACTGGGGTGGAAGTCCTAAAGAAGGCCATCTTCACCTGCCTCCAGAAGATCAGCAGGGAGGGAGCCAGGTGGACTTCCCTGAGGAGGTTGTTCCAGATTCACGGGGCTACCAGCAAAAAGACCCTGCTTTGCGTACCTGCCTACCAAATGAGTGTGTCCTGGCTGACTGAGTTTTCCTAAGTTTGGGTGAGTAGCCCTGTTGGTCTGAAGCAGGGGTAGTCAAACTGCAGCCGTCCAGATGTCCATGGACTACAATTCCCATGAGCCCCTGCCAGCGAATGCTGGCAGGGGCTCATGGGAATGGTAGTCCATGGACATCTGGAGGGCTGCAGTTTGACTCCCCTGGTCTGAAGCAACAGACTGAAGTCTGAGTTCAGGGGCACCTTGAAGACCACAACATAGTTTTGCTCCTAGTAGCTGCTCTTGTGTACATACACACTCCAGGGCACAGGAAAGCTTTTATGAGGAAGAGACCTGTGTTAATCGTAAAGGTGCCCCTGGCCTCAATCTTTGCTCTGCATTTTCTAGGCATTCACTAACTTGCCTGCACAAAGTTCCAGCTGGTCTGTGGTGACTCAGCAGGGCAGAGGTCCCCAACGTGGTGCCCACGGCCTCACAGCACCAGCAAACTCCTTCCTCGGTGCCCACCATGCGTTTTTAAGAATTGGGTGGGGTCCGGTGGGGTCTTTTGCCCAGCAGGGCCACGGGAGAGCTGGCGGGCTGTGCAGAGGTCAAAAACTGGCTTGGGCAGCTTCTGCCACAGCTCAAGAACCTTCAGAGAGGGGCTGAAAATTAGGTGCAAGCATGCAAGAAATTATTTGTCACACGTTTTATTTATTTATTTATAACTGGATCTATAGTATCGCCCCTCTCGGCCCAGCCGTCTCAGGGCAATGCACATCACATAAAATCAACATAGTTAAACTATAAATTCTATAAAATCTGCAAAATCAGTGCCCCATACTTCTTATCTCACCCACATTGCTCCCCCATTAGTTGCCTGAACTAGATAGTACAGGAGAGGGTGTTTGAGGAGGGAGGGGGGTTCTTAGGTGCTCCTGGCAGCCCAGCCTCAACCAAATGCCTGGTGGAAGAGCTGCAGAACTGAGTAAGCGCCAACAGGGCCTGTGTCTCCTCTGGGAGCTCCTTCTACCAAATGGGGGCCAGGACCAAAAAGGCCCTGGCCCTAGTAAAGGCCAGGTGCACCTCCTGGGGGCCAGGGACCACCAGCCTGTTGGAACCGGCAGAGCACAAATGCTCTTTGGGGGATGTACACCAAAAGATGGTCCCACAAATACGCTGGGCCCAGACTGTGAACATCATGTTCATTCCAAAAGCTAAGCAGAGCATCTGCCTGGAACATTGAGGAATTCCCGTTACAATTACGCCTGACTCCACTCCTTGAGGTTTTGTGGCTGGATCCTCCTCCTCCTGTGGCAGCCCTTTTGGGGTTACGTTTATAATGCAAATGCAAAGTTAATGTATTCTTCATTTTTAAGAATCAAAGACGATAGTTTTACAGAATTTTTTAAAAGGAAGTGATCTTGTTATAATCCTAGAGATTCAGATTAATTAGCAATTGTATATGCCTGGTCACCGAGAAACTCGGAAGATTTACTGTTATGTTTTTTTGTACTCCTTTTTTCCTAATTTTTGTTTTATTTTTCAGAACTTTTATTATTTATCATAATTTTTTTTGCATTTAAAATAAAGAATCAAAGATTTGACGCAGACTTGATTCTGACTGGTTCCCATCTGCCTGACCAAGCTCCTCCAAGTGTCTTCCGAGGATTCCTGGCCCAGCTGACAGAGTTCTCCTCCGAGCCCTTCTACCACCCTCGGACTGGCTTCCACGTGGCAACCACCTGGCCCTTGACGTGGACGTAGTACGCTGGATGCATGGCTGCCGTGGCACACGCCTGTCGTGGACGGAGGAACACGAAATGTAAGAACCTGCCAAATGGTGGATGACAGGGGTGTGGGGAGGGGCTGCTTGTGGACGGTGAGGGAGCAGGGCTGGTGGTACCCAGTGGCAAGGGTAGGGTGCACTGTACATGCTCAGGGGCACTGTCCCCGCCAGCAAGCCTGCGGTTACACTGGCACGGGCTTAACATTATGAACAGTGTTTGTCAGCTCTGGGCTGGGAAGTATCAGGAGGTCTGGGGGAGGGAGTTCTGCGGGAACAATATTGGGGAGAGATACAACCTTACACGAGTGATTAAAATAAGGAATCAGATTCACAGATCCACAGAGGATAAGTCTATCAGTGGCTGCTAGAGGGGAACCTCCACATCCAAGGGCACTAAACCTCTGAATCCCACAGGCAGGAGGCAACATCTAAGGAAGGCCTTGGCCCACCTGCCCTGTTCTTTGCCCTCCAGAGGACCTGCCTGGCCCCTGGGTGAGACTAGAGGGACCCCCCCCCACCGGTCTGACCCAGCAGGGCTCGTGTTGTGCTCTTATGTTCACAGAGTCCACCCTCCGAAGCAGCCATGTTATCCAGGGCAAGTGATCTTGCTTCTCTGGACACCAACTATAATAGTGGGGGGAGGAGGAGTAGGAGTTGGTTTTTATACCCCGGTTTTCACTGCCCAAAGTGGCTTCCAATCGCCTTCCCTTCCTCTTCCCACAACAGGCACCTGGTGGGGTAGGTGGGGCTGAGAGAGCTCTGAAAGAACTACTACTGAGAGAACAGCTCTGCGATGAGCCCAAGATCACGCAGCTGGCTGCATGTGGAGCAGCGGGGAATCAAACCCAGCCCGCCAGATTAGAAGCTGCCACTCTAAATCAGGACACCACGCTGGCTGGTGGGAGATGTCCCGGCCCCACGTGGAGGCTGACAGCCACACGGACAATACTTACGTGGTAAGGGATCAAGGCCAGGAGGCTCCCCAAGGGAAACTGTGCCCAGTCCAACTCGCCCGTGACCAGCTCGATCCGCCCGTGCTCCTGGGTCATCCCCACCAACCTGTCCGTTGGCAGAGGGAAGGACAGTAAAATGTTTTAGCTTAATTTGGAACGGGGACCTGGGGTTCCTCTACCTTGAGGGTGCGTCACGTACTTCAGGTTGGGGTGTCCCTCCACGAGGGCAAAGCCCGTGGGCAGCTGGCCCAGACTATGGAGGCTGAGTCCGGTCCAGCCGCAGTCAACGAGGAGCTGGTTCCGATGCGGGTAGTGGCCGATCACTCTGGTCAGCACCCGGACCGCAACATCCTTCAGCTGGCACGATCCAATTCCCATCTGCTGGACATCTGCAAGGTGGGCCAAGGTGGGACTGTCAGACCCCCGCTGGCTTTCTCCGGGAACACGCTGGGCATTAGCCGCAAGAGCAGTTTGCTGAGGTGGCCAGGTGAAGCGCATTATATTATTCTTGTTGAAACTGAACCGACAGGCACTACACTGGTCAATATAACCCCAGAAACCCCGCCCCAATTGACAACAGGAGGGCTTCCCCGTTCCCAGAAAAAGCGCACAAACTAGTCCTGTGCTCAGGTGCGCATGACACAGTCCTTGCAAGGCCAGCCTCCCTGATAATGTGCAAGCTCCCCTCTCCCACAGTTCCATCCTTCGGAGAGAAAACTGGCAAACAGACCAAGCAAAGCCATAAAAAGCGACAGGCCTGCTCTGCGCTGACAGATGACAGGACCCATCTGCGTGTGTCGCATAGCTCCGAGATCTGAGGACTGTCGGGCAGGCAGGCAGGTAGGCAAGGGATGTTCGGAGGTGGATTGCCCAAATCATCGGAGGTCTCCCATCCAAGTACTGGACAGAGCTGGCCCTCCTCAGCTTTCGAGATCTGACCGGATCAGGCTACCCGGGTCAGGGAGCTCCCTGGAGCACAGGAAGGGTGTGCATACGTCACGTCCCACGGGCACACACGGACCACGATGCCAGAGGCTCCACTGGTGGTTCTGGAAAATGCCACCGCTTTACGACTCGTGCTCCACTTACCATAGAAGATGTAGTTCCCAGGGTGGACCTCGTGAAGCGCGGCCATCTCGGGCACGGGGTGGCTGCAGGACGGAGTGGAGCCGATGCTGGCCACGGGGCAGGGCACCCCTTCTTCCTGCAGCCTGCGGGGGAGGGCACAGACAGCGGCATTGGAACAGGGAGGGGCCCCACCCCCTGCCACCCTGAGAGCAAAGACACTCCCAGGAGCCCTGGGTCGGGAGGCACATTTCCTCCAGGCCAGAGATTCTGGTTTTTTTTTTTTTTTTGAGGGGGGCATCATCTGGACATGGGATTGGGGTCACTGCGGGTGGGCAGGTAGTTGTGAGCTTCCAGCATTCTGCAGGGGGTTGGACTAGATGACCTTGTAGGTCCCTTCCAGCTATATGATGCTATGAATTCTACAGAAGAGGAGCTCTGGGCCTAGCGCTTCCATTGTTCAGACGGCAGAGAGCATGCAGTAGGGCCAGGCTGCTCCCAGGTAGGCCTTGGTTGCAGGATTTCCGGCTTTAGAAAGAGGCTTGGCTGGACGGCCGGATGGGAGGATCCAGCAGGCTGCTTGGATGCAGGGTCTAAACCAGAGCCGTGTGGACACACCCAAGACCTGCTGTTCTCTCTGCACTCAACTGGCTAAGAGGCTCCTTTGAGCAGGAGAAGGCAGGATCGGGGCCCCTTTCCCCTTGTCACAGTCGAAGGCGTTCTCGGCCGCAGAATCTCGGCTCTTTGTACTTGGGGGGGGGGGGTGGAATGAGCCCTTCAGAAATGGCAAAATTGAAGCTGTAGGTATGGGCTCCCCTCCCCCAACCGCCAGCCTGACCCTGGAGGGGGATACGGCAGAACATCTGGAGCGCATTCCTTCCTGCAGAGAGATCTGGTCAGCAGCACCAGAAAGAGCGACAGGCCGGAGGGAGGGAGGGAGGGAGCAAGGGGGAGCTCGGGGGCTCGGCCAACAGGAATGTGGACCGCCCTGGGATACTGGTGTCCAGGGTTGCCAACTCCAGGTTGGGAAATTCCCACAGATTTCGAAGTGGGACCTGGGGAGGGGAGGAGTTGGAAGGAGGCTGGACCACACCAGGGGATCCTGCCAAAAAGCCTGCCCTCCCAAGAGGCCGTTTTCTCCAGCGGGAGTGATCCCTGCTCCTATGGAGATCTGTGAGAGTTTGAGCAAATCTCCAGGCCCCACCTGGAGGTTGGCAAGCCTAGCTTCACGGCAGCAGGGCAGAAATGTTGACCATGTCAGGCTGGCTCCGGACAGCAGGCCGCTCCTGCAGGCATTTGAAAATACTTTTCCTGAAGGGCACATCAGTGTGGCCAGACGAGGGGAGGGGAGGGGCGCACGGGCCCGGTGTGGCATGAGGACGAGGGGCCATGAGGAATCGGCGGTGCAGTCCAAGACACCGAGCCCAATGCGGAATCATTGCAGAAAGTGCCCATTTTTTAACTTTTAAAAAGGCAAGGATCTAGCCCTCAAGGTCAGGGGTGTGTGTGTGGAACGGCCACTGAAATTTCAGCACAAAATCAGGGCCGGGCATGAGGGGAGGTGTATTTAAACGACAACTGCGAGTCAGGCAGCTAGCTTGTTTTGCTTCTTTCAGGGGGGGGGGAGCAGAGCCTTCCCTGGATCGGGGCGGGTGGGGCTGTGTCCAATAAAGAGCCCTTGGAAATACGCCCCCACCAAGTTATTAGCCCACAAAGAGTTTAATTTGCTCTCCTGCTGGCAAATATTTGGAGCGAACAAAAGGCACCTTTTCTGTCAAGACGGCTCACCGCAGGCGATTCTTCTCAATAAGCCGAGCGACCAGGAAAGGGTCTTTTAAGAAGTTGGCAATAAAAGCAGAGGGGGTGGGGGCCGCAACCAGACATCTTCCCTCCCCAATTCCCAGAATGTTGAAAGCCATCCTTTCTACAAGCCTCGTTTCTGTATTTGAAAAAACGGAGGGGTCTGGACTTGATTTGTCAACATTTTGCTGGTGGGTTGTTTTCGTTTTTTCGGGGGGGAGGGGGGAGTTCCAAGGTTAGACATCTCTTCCACCAACTCACTAGGTGGTCTTAGGTGAGAGAACCCCCCCCCTCCCCACACACACACCTTTATGAGACTATATGGGCACCTTTGGAATTCACGACCACAATATGGCTGCCTTCGGAGGCGGAGCCAGCCATGAAACATCAGGAAGAGAAATACATACATCCAATAGCAGTGGTTCTTTTAAAAGTTTCAAGCTGAGACTCTAACAAGATGCCCTGTAATGTGTGCAGCCAATCAGAAGCCCTGCCTACTTTCCAAAAACTCTTGATGGGCAACACATCGGGGACCCCTGGATGAATCATTCTCTCATTTCCCATTTGCAACAGGGGAGTTATAATCTCAGTCCAGGCCCATGGTCAGGATTACAGAGGTCTGCTTTGACCCTGGAAGCACGATATAAATGAGGACAGCCATGAACACCTCTGGGGGGAAAAGGCGGGGTGTAAATAAAGGGTGTAAATAAACTAAATATAAATTTAGCCACAGACCCATCATGTACCAGTCCTGTATTGAAGAGAACAAGAGCTGGTTTTTCATACCCATGTTTCACTACCCGAAGGAGTCCCAAAGCAGCTTGCGGATGCCTTTCCTTTCCTCTTCCCTCAACAAACACCCTGTGAGATAGGTGGAGCTCAGAGAGCCCTGCAAGAACTGCTCTAGAGAACAGTGACTGGCCCAGGGTCACCCAGCTGGCTGCATGTGGAGAGGGAGTGGGGAATCAAGCCTAGACTCCATCGCTCTTAAACATGATGCCACTCTGGTTGCCATCTAGACGGGTGGCCAGCGCTTCATCTGGTCTCCAGGAGGTCCATAAGCTCATGACGCCCCGCATGATGCATTCTGCCATTTTATTTTTTTGCCTTTGCCGAGGAAATTTTTAGCTGTTACGGGAAGTGGCCTTGAATCATGAAAGGCGGGAGATAAACATTGTAATGAATAAAACAGAGCCAGAGGTGGATTAGGATCTTGGATTAGGGTCCACGTTTAACCCCCTGCTTGGGCCAGCCACCCCCTCTCTCCGCCTGGCCTACCTCTCAGGGCCGTGGTGGGAACAGGGAGGAGAAGGATGCAAGCCGCTGGGGTGAAAGTGTAAATAAAACACAAAACCCCGAACTTGCTGCCAAGCAGTTCCTTTTTGCTGATATCACACTGGGGTTTTTGAAAAGGCAATTCAGTCCTGCAAAATCTTCCTGAGCTACTTTTTGGGGAATCTGCAAAAGCACAAAAGAATTCCCCCCCTCCCCCTTGGTGGGAAACAAAAGATGCTGCAGAGAGCTGGGAATAATTCCCCCCAGGGCTGGAGAGAAATTTCTATTTTTTTTTAAGGGAAGCATTTCTGCCTTTGCAATTAATCACAACCAGCCGAGAGTTCAAGAGACAGTTCTGGGAACTTCTGGGGCTCGTCCCCCCCCCTGCAGCCCAGCGCTAACCCGCCCCAGCCCTTGGCTCCTGGGTGTGAACCGGAGGGTCTGGCTTTGTGTAAGCGGGGAGGGGGCAGGAAGGGGGCGGCCCGCCCTCCGAGGATGTGCGGGGAGGGGGGTGGGCGTGAGGATGAGGCGAAGGGCCAGCTGGGCCCAGCCAGGCGCTTTGAACAGGCCGCTTCAAAGCAAAGCAAACTCACCTGAAGGCTGCCCCCTCCCCAAAAGTGGCTCAGGAAGCAGGACCCTCCATAACCTGTGGGGGGAGGCAGTAAAAGCTCACCAGAGATCTGCATTTATGGCCTCTGAACTCAGGGATGCTTCAAGGGAAGGGGGGGAGGCATCCCCCCCCCCTCTCACCGGGCCTGTTAAGGGAACCTCAGGAGAGGCCTGCTGGATGAGACCAGGGCGGGTCCATCGAGTCCAGCATCCCAGTCTCTCCCAGTAGCCAACTGGTTCCTCTGGAAGGCCAGCTACAGGGCAGAGGGGCTGACAACGGATTTTGCTTCCTGGTTTAGGGCCTCTGAATGCGGAGGTTCCCCTCAGCCCCCCTGGGCAGCAGCAGGGATAGACTCACCCTCCATGAATCTGCCAAAATCCTGCAGGGCTGCAGAGTCCCCTTCCAGAGCAGCCGTTTTCTCCAGGGAAAGGGATCGCTCTCATTCGGAGGTCAGCTGTAATTCTGGGACATCTTCCTCACCTGGAGGTTGGCAACCCCGGGGACACCGATTGTAAATGGGCTCTTGTTTCAGGTGAGGAAATGGGCCCTAATGGAGGCCTTGAGTGCTTTCCCACCTGAAAACTCACCTATGCACTGAGTGAGCTCAATGAAATGGTCTACGTTTAGGATTTTGGGCTCTGGCTGGGGAAATACCTGGAAGACAGTATTGGAGGGGGAGCTCTGAGAGAACTGCTCTGTGAGAACAGCCATAAGAGAACTGTGACTAGCCCAAGGTCACCCAGCTGGCTGCATACGGGGAATCAAACCTGGATCTCCAGATTATCGTCTGCTGCTCTTCAGCCACTACACCACGCTGCCTCTTAGCAGGGAAGCACACAAGGAGCCCCCCCCCCCTCCAAAGCAGCCCTTTTCTCCAGGGAAGCTGATCTCCAGAATAAAGCCCTGCCTGGAGGGTGGGAACCTTATTTGCTTCCTCCCCCCTCTTCCTTCCCAGGAGGCTGGGGGGCTGAAAAGGAGATGGAGGTTGTGGGCCTGCCCTGTTGCTTTGGAGAAACGAATGCAAAACAGGGACGCTGCCCCCCCCCCCAGAGGAAAGACAGGATGCCGAAGCCAGGGACCAATCCTGCTCCCCCCCCCACTGCTCACTACTGACAGCTGCTCCGCTCTCTGCTCCCTCCCGCACTGCACCGCATGTGCTTGATTATAGGCCTGCAAATTCCTCCCCTCGACCCCCCCCCCAGCAGTGCCCCCCCCATCCTTTTGCTTTGCCCCACAACTGGGTGCCACTTCCTGCCTGCAACTAATTTTCCATCTGCAGGAACATCTGAGAGAAATTTGCCCTCTATGAAACGGGATATACACAAACATACAAACACATCATGTGCGGGGTGGGGAGGGGAGGGGAGGGGGTGCCTCGGTTCGGGCAAGGGGGGCTCCGCGGCCGACCACCCAGTGCCCTCTAGTGGCCAAGCGAGCTCGGCCTTGCGCCGAATGCTCAAGAGGGATTCTGAGTCTCAGCATGCCCCTTCTGAACTCGGGAGGCCTGAAAAACGAGCATAATTTACGGCAGGAGTAGCTAATCCGTGAACTCCACGATGCGCTTCCTAGAACATGAAGCTCCCATAACACTTTTATTTGGTTCTAATTTTCCGGGCATGCTCAAACACATGCAATGCCAAAGCAGAAGAACTGCGGTTTGGCCAGAGCCAGCATCTTCTCCACGGGATCGCCCTGGCCCTACTTGGTGGAAAGAGCTCCCAGAGGAGAGCTGATGCACTTCCGCAGGGCCTCTAAAACGCAGCTCTTCCACCGAGCTTTGGTTGGGGGCCGTGAACTGTTACCATCCATCAGACCCTAATCAACCCCCCCCCCCAAGAAAAATGCCCAAAGAAGAACACCTGGAGCAAGCTGGGATAAACTGACCACAACGCAGCTCATTTACAGCTTTCAAAGTTCAATTATTGTCTGTGACAATCTGCAGAATTGTACTGACATTTTTATTATTGATAATATATTTGTGTGTTGTATCTTTTAATTATGCTGTTCACCGCCCTGAGCCAACCTTTGGGAGGGTGCTGTGGAAATCTAATAAGTAATAATGAGGCACATTCAGGCCCCCTTTCTATGCCAGAGACTGCTAGGCACAGCTCTGAGTGGCTAGAACCAGGGAGGTAAAAGACCCCCCACTCCACTTTGCCTCCCTTGAATATTGATTTTACATTAAAAAGAGCATGTTTTATTCTTACAAAAGAAAAACACTTATAATTGAGCAGATGTACATTAGGCAGTTAAAAAAAAAAAAGTTGGACAGCCTCTCTGAAACAGAGGAAGGTGGGCCAGGACAGACCCCTGAGAATAAAACAGTATTTGCTCGCTGGCATGTTGACCCAAGGAGGCTGCAAGGGCAGCGGGGAAACGGAACGGCACCAGCCACGGCCCCTGCTAACTGGGACGTAAAGACGTAGAGACAAACTGTGGCTATGCACACTGAAAGAATCTTGGGCCGTGCTTTGCAACGCAATGTTAAACAGCGATGGCTAGCATGGATAAAGTGCCAGGGAACTTTTTACCTGCCCAGTCTCCAGGGTAGCCTGGAATAAACCATTCGTGTGCTCCACCAGCAGGATATTAGATGTGTGCAAATATTATAACTTAGGTGGCCACTGAAGAAGACCCCCTGGGTCAGAACACATATGGTCTATGGTCATCGCTTGTGCAACCACTAAGATTATACATGCACAGATTCTGATTCTTAAATTTTAATACTGCTTTTAATCTTCTTAATGTGCACTAAATAATAAATCTTTATAGCCAAATGTTAATATTTTGTGTTTAACCTTTGGATTTCTGACCAGCTTACTAGCTGTGGTGGCCAACGGGAACCTCCATCTCTGCATTCCGGTGCCAGGAAGCAACATTAGGGGAAGGCCTCGGCCTCTCTGCCCTGTGGCTGGCCCTGCAGAGGAACTGGCTGGCCCCTGGGTGAGATGGGAGGCTGGACTGGAGGGACCCTCCCTGGCCTGACCCAGCAGGGCTCTTCTGAGGGTCTTCTCAGGGGAAGGCCTCGGCCTCTCTGCCCTGTGGCTGGCCCTGCAGAGGAACTGGCTGGCCCCTGGGTGAGACGGGAGGCTGGACTGGAGGGACCCTCCCTGGCCTGACCCAGCAGGGCTCTTCTGAGGGTCTTCTCAGGGGAAGGCCTCAGCCTCTCTGCCCTGTGGCTGGCCCTGCAGAGGAACTGGCTGGCCCCTGGGTGAGACGGGAGGCTGGACTGGAGGGACCCTCCCTGGCCTGACCCAGCAGGGCTCTTCTGATACTCTTATGAAGGCCTTGGCCCTGTGGCTGGCCCTGCAGAGGAACTGGCTGGCCCCTTCGTGAGAAGGGAGGCTGGACTGGAGGGACCCTCCCTGGCCTGACCCAGCAGGGCTCTTCTGAGGGTCTTCTCAGGGGAAGGCCTCGGCCTCCCTGCCCTGTGGCTGGCCCTGCAGAGGAACTGGCTGGCCCCTGGGTGAGACACGAGGCTGGACTGTAGGGACCCTCCATGGCCTGACCCAGCAGGGCTCTTCTGAGGGTCTTCTCAGGGGAAGGCCTCGGCCTCTCTGCCCTGTGGCTGGCCCTGCAGAGGAACTGGCTGGCCCCTGGGTGAGACGGGAGGGTGGACTGGAGGGACCCTCCCTGGCCTGACCCAGCAGGGCTCTTCCGAGGGTCTTCTCAGGGGAAGGCCTCGGCCTCTCTGCCCTGTGGCTGGCCCTGCAGAGGAACTGGCTGGCCCCTGGGTGAGACGGGAGGGTGGACTGGAGGGACCCTCCCTGGCCTGACCCAGCAGGGCTCTTCTGAGGGTCTTCTCAGGGGAAGGCCTCAGCCTCTCTGCCCTGTGGCTGGCCCTGCAGAGGAACTGGCTGGCCCCTGGGTGAGACGGGAGGCTGGACTGGAGGGACCCTCCCTGGCCTGACCCAGCAGGGCTCTTCTGATACTCTTATGAAGGCCTTGGCCCTGTGGCTGGCCCTGCAGAGGAACTGGCTGGCCCCTTCGTGAGAAGGGAGGCTGGACTGGAGGGACCCTCCCTGGCCTGACCCAGCAGGGCTCTTCTGAGGGTCTTCTCAGGGGAAGGCCTCGGCCTCCCTGCCCTGTGGCTGGCCCTGCAGAGGAACTGGCTGGCCCCTGGGTGAGACACGAGGCTGGACTGTAGGGACCCTCCATGGCCTGACCCAGCAGGGCTCTTCTGAGGGTCTTCTCAGGGGAAGGCCTCGGCCTCTCTGCCCTGTGGCTGGCCCTGCAGAGGAACTGGCTGGCCCCTGGGTGAGACACGAGGCTGGACTGTAGGGACCCTCCATGGCCTGACCCAGCAGGGCTCTTCTGAGGGTCTTCTCAGGGGAAGGCCTCGGCCTCTCTGCCCTGTGGCTGGCCCTGCAGAGGAACTGGCTGGCCCCTGGGTGAGACAGGAGGCTGGACTGGAGGGACCCTCCCTGGCCTGACCCAGCAGGGCTCTTCTGAGGGTCTTCTCGGGGGAAGGCCTCAGCCTCTCTGCCCTGTGGCTGGCCCTGCAGAGGAACTGGCTGGCCCCTGGGTGAGACGGGAGGCTGGACTGGAGGGACCCTCCCTGGCCTGACCCAGCAGGGCTCTTCTGATACTCTTATGAAGGCCTTGGCCCTGTGGCTGGCCCTGCAGAGGAACTGGCTGGCCCCTGGGTGAGACGGGAGGGTGGACTGGAGGGACCCTCCCTGGCCTGACCCAGCAGGGCTCTTCTGAGGGTCTTCTCAGGGGAAGGCCTCAGCCTCTCTGCCCTGTGGCTGGCCCTGCAGAGGAATTGGCTGGCCCCTGGGTGAGACGGGAGGCTGGACTGGAGGGACCCTCCCTGGCCTGACCCAGCAGGGCTCTTCTGAGGGTCTTCTCAGGGGAAGGCCTCGGCCTCTCTGCCCTGTGGCTGGCCCTGCAGAGGAACTGGCTGGCCCCTGGGTGAGACGGGAGGCTGGACTGGAGGGACCCTCCCTGGCCCGACCCAGCAGGGCTCTTCTGAGGGTCTTCTCAGGGGAAGGCCTCGGCCTCCCTGCCCTGTGGCTGGCCCTGCAGAGGAACTGGCTGGCCCCTGGGTGAGACGGGAGGCTGGACTGGAGGGACCCTCCCTGGTCTGACCCAGCAGGGCTCTTCTGAGGGTCTTCTCAGGGGAAGGCCTCGGCCTCCCTGCCCTGTGGCTGGCGCTGCAGAGGAACTGGCTGGCCCCTGGGTGAGACGGGAGGCTGGACTGGAGGGACCCTCCCTGGCCTGACCCAGCAGGGCTCTTCTGAGGGTCTTCTCAGGGGAAAGCCTCGGCCTCTCTGCCCTGTGGCTGGCCCTGCAGAGGAACTGGCTGACCCCTGGGGGAGACGGGAGGCTGGACTGGAGGGACCCTCCCTGGCCTGACCCAGCAGGGGTCTTTTGAGGGTCTTCTCAGGGGAAAGCCTCGGCCTCTCTGCCCTGTGGCTGGCCCTGCAGAGGAACTGGCTGGCCCCTGGGGGAGACGGGAGGCTGGACTGGAGGGACCCTCCCTGGCCTGACCCAGCAGGGCTCTTCTGAGGGTCTTCTCAGGGGAAGGCCTCGGCCTCTCTGCCCTGTGGCTGGCCCTGCAGAGGACCTGGCTGGCCCCTGGGTGAGACGGGAGGCTGGACTGGAGGGACCCTCCCTGGCCTGACCCAGCAGGGCTCTTCTGAGGGTCTTCTCAGGGGAAGGCCTCGGCCTCTCTGCCCTGTGGCTGGCCCTGCAGAGGAACTGGCTGGCCCCTGGGAGAGACGGGAGGCTGGACTGGAGGGACCCTCCCTGGCCTGACACAGCAGGGCTCTTCTGAGGGTATTCTCAGGGGAAGCCCTCGGCCTCTCTGCCCTGTGGCTGGCCCTGCAGAGGAACTGGCTGGCCCCTGGGTGAGACGGGAGGCTGGACTGGAGGGACCCTCCCTGGCCTGACCCAGCAGGGCTCTTCTGAGGGTCTTCTCAGGGGAAGGCCTCGGCCTCCCTGCCCTGTGGCTGGCCCTGCAGAGGAACTGGCTGGCCCCTGGGTGAGACGGGAGGCTGGACTGGAGGGACCCTCCCTGGCCTGACCCAGCAGGGCTCTTCTGAGGGTCTTCTCAGGGGAAGGCCTCGGCCTCTCTGCCCTGTGGCTGGCCCTGCAGAGGAACTGGCTGGCCCCTGGGTGAGACGGGAGGCTGGACTGGAGGGACCCTCCCTGGCCTGACCCAGCAGGGCTCTTCTGAGGGTCTTCTCAGGGGAAGGCCTCGGCCTCTCTGCCCTGTGGCTGGCCCTGCAGAGGAACTGGCTGGCCCCTGGGTGAGACGGGAGGCTGGACTGGAGGGACCCTCCCTGGCCTGACCCAGCAGGGCTCTTCTGAGGGTCTTCTCGGGGGAAGGCCTCAGCCTCTTTGCCCTGTGGCTGGCCCTGCAGAGGAACTGGCTGGCCCCTGGGTGAGACGGGAGGCTGGACTGGAGGGACCCTCCCTGGCCTGACCCAGCAGGGCTCTTCTGATACTCTTATGAAGGCCTTGGCCCTGTGGCTGGCCCTGCAGAGGAACTGGCTGGCCCCTTCGTGAGAAGGGAGGCTGGACTGGAGGGACCCTCCCTGGCCTGACCCAGCAGGGCTCTTCTGAGGGTCTTCTCAGGGGAAGGCCTCGGCCTCCCTGCCCTGTGGCTGGCCCTGCAGAGGAACTGGCTGGCCCCTGGGTGAGACACGAGGCTGGACTGTAGGGACCCTCCATGGCCTGACCCAGCAGGGCTCTTCTGAGGGTCTTCTCAGGGGAAGGCCTCGGCCTCTCTGCCCTGTGGCTGGCCCTGCAGAGGAACTGGCTGGCCCCTGGGTGAGACACGAGGCTGGACTGTAGGGACCCTCCATGGCCTGACCCAGCAGGGCTCTTCTGAGGGTCTTCTCAGGGGAAGGCCTCGGCCTCTCTGCCCTGTGGCTGGCCCTGCAGAGGAACTGGCTGGCCCCTGGGTGAGACAGGAGGCTGGACTGGAGGGACCCTCCCTGGCCTGACCCAGCAGGGCTCTTCTGAGGGTCTTCTCGGGGGAAGGCCTCAGCCTCTCTGCCCTGTGGCTGGCCCTGCAGAGGAACTGGCTGGCCCCTGGGTGAGACGGGAGGCTGGACTGGAGGGACCCTCCCTGGCCTGACCCAGCAGGGCTCTTCTGATACTCTTATGAAGGCCTTGGCCCTGTGGCTGGCCCTGCAGAGGAACTGGCTGGCCCCTTCGTGAGAAGGGAGGCTGGACTGGAGGGACCCTCCCTGGCCTGACCCAGCAGGGCTCTTCTGAGGGTCTTCTCAGGGGAAGGCCTCGGCCTCCCTGCCCTGTGGCTGGCCCTGCAGAGGAACTGGCTGGCCCCTGGGTGAGACACGAGGCTGGACTGTAGGGACCCTCCATGGCCTGACCCAGCAGGGCTCTTCTGAGGGTCTTCTCAGGGGAAGGCCTCGGCCTCTCTGCCCTGTGGCTGGCCCTGCAGAGGAACTGGCTGGCCCCTGGGTGAGACACGAGGCTGGACTGTAGGGACCCTCCATGGCCTGACCCAGCAGGGCTCTTCTGAGGGTCTTCTCAGGGGAAGGCCTCGGCCTCTCTGCCCTGTGGCTGGCCCTGCAGAGGAACTGGCTGGCCCCTGGGTGAGACAGGAGGCTGGACTGGAGGGACCCTCCCTGGCCTGACCCAGCAGGGCTCTTCTGAGGGTCTTCTTAGGGGAAGGCCTCGGCCTCTCTGCCCTGTGGCTGGCCCTGCAGAGGAACTGGCTGGCCCCTGGGTGAGACGGGAGGCTGGACTGGAGAGACCCACCCTGTCTGACCCAGCAGGGCTCTTCTGAGGGTCTTCTCAGGGGAAGGCCTCGGCCTCTCTGCCCTGTGGCTGGCCCTGCAGAGGAACTGGCTGGCCCCTGGGTGAGACGGGAGGCTGGACTGGAGGGACCCTCCCTGGCCTGACCCAGCAGGGCTCTTCTGAGGGTCTTCTCAGGGGAAGGCCTCGGCCTCTCTGCCCTGTGGCTGGCCCTGCAGAGGAACTGGCTGGCCCCTGGGGGAGACACGAGGCTGGACTGTAGGGACCCTCCATGGCCTGACCCAGCAGGGCTCTTCTGAGGGTCTTCTCAGGGGAAGGCCTCGGCCTCTCTGCCCTGTGGCTGGCCCTGCAGAGGAACTGGCTGGCCCCTGGGTGAGACGGGAGGCTGGACTGGAGGGACCCTCCCTGGCCTGACCCAGCAGGGCTCTTCTGAGGGTCTTCTCAGGGGAAGGCCTCGGCCTCTCTGCCCTGTGGCTGGCCCTGCAGAGGAACTGGCTGGCCCCTGGGTGAGACGGGAGGCTGGACTGGAGGGACCCTCCCTGGCCTGACCCAGCAGGGCTCTTCTGAGGGTCTTCTCAGGGGAAGGCCTCGGCCTCTCTGCCCTGTGGCTGGCCCTGCAGAGGAACTGGCTGGCCCCTGGGTGAGACGGGAGGCTGGACTGGAGGGACCCTCCCTGGCCTGACCCAGCAGGGCTCTTCTGAGGGGCTTCTCAGGGGAAGGCCTCGGCCTCTCTGCCCTGTGGCTGGCCCTGCAGAGGAACTGGCTGGCCCCTGGGTGAGACACGAGGCTGGACTGGAGGGACCCTCCATGGCCTGACCCAGCAGAGCAACAGAGTCAAAAAGGAGTCAAAAGGGAAGGCCGGCCAGGCCACACTCACTTCTGCATGAACTCCAGGACCCGTTCGGTGGTGGCTCGAGCCACAGACTGGATTTCAGGCACCCCTTGGCAGTGGTAAGAGTTACCGCAGTGGGCATAGACTCCTGCTAACTCCGTAGGTTCCTCTGCAATCGCCCGGGCCAGTTTGAGGGCAGCTGGGTCCGTGTGCCTTAAGCCAGCTGGAAATACCAGATTGAGAAACAGAATCAGTGCCAAGTACGGGAAACAGCCCAGCCCATGTCTGAAGGGGCACACCGCCATCTGGTGGCAGCTGTAGGCATAACTCTAGCTGGATGAGCTAGAGTCAAGTTCGGGGCACCTACTTCGGAGACTGGACTCTCAAAAACTTATAACTCCCCAAATCTGGTTGGCCGCTAAGGTGATCCTGCCATGGCAGACCACCCAGAGGAACAGTCTGACCCTTGTATGAAACAGGATGCTGGACGGAGGGACCCCCACTGGTGTTTTCCTGCAGGACTCTTCTGAGGTTCTTATCAAGGGAAGGGCTCAGCCTCTACACCCTGTTACTGAAGCTCCAGAAGAGCTGGTTGGCCACTCTTTGAGACAGGATGCTGGACTAGAGGGACACCCACTGGTCTGATCTAGAAAGGCTCTTCTGAGGTTCTTCTCAAGGGAAGGCCTCAGCCTCTGAGCCCTGCTGTTGTCCCTCCAGAGGAACTGGTTGGCTGCTGTGTGAGGCAGGATGCTGGATGCATGGACCCTCCCTGGTCCGATCCAGCAGGGCTCTTGTTCTGTCCTTATCAAGGGTTGGCCCTCCAGAGGAAGGCTGAGAGAGGAGACAAGGGCCAGAGAGTCCCAAAATGGTCCGATCCAGCAGGGCTCTTCCGATGTTCTTACCCCGTCCGTTCTCACAGTCAATCTTCAGCCACACCTTCCAGCGCTTCCCCCCGGGCAACGGCCTCCTCTTGAGCAAGGTCAAGGCTTCGTGGCTGTCCACCAGCACGTGGAAGCTCTCCAGGCGCTCCGCCAAGGCCGCGCACTCCCCCACTTTGTCGAAGGGCAGCGGGTAGGCATAGAGGATGTCGTCAAATCCGCCGTCGGCGAAGAAGCGGGCCTCGGCTAGGGTGGAGACCACGATCCTTCGCCGCGAGCCCCCCGTCATGAGGTCTCCACCCTCCCTGGGAAGGAGCAAGACGCATATTTATCAGCTGGGATACCAACCTCTAGGTGAGGCCTGGCGATCTCCTGGGGTCACAAGGGGTCTTCAGAGGACCGACGTCAGTTCCCCTAGAGCAGGTGTAGTCAACCTGTGGTCCTCCAGATGTTCATGGACTACAATTCCCAGGAGCCCCTGCCAGCATTAGCTGGCAGGGGCTCATGGGAATTGTAGTCGATGGACATCTGGAGGACCACAGGTTGACTACCCCTGCCCGAGAGAAAATGGCAGCTTGGAAGACGCAGGGGTGACCAAAGGGTGGCTCTCAAAATGTCCATAGACTACAATTACCAGCTGGCAGGGGCTCATGGGAATTGTAGTCCATGGACATCTGGGGAGCCACCCTTTGGCCACTCCTGCTTTATAACATCATACCCAATTGAGGGAGGTTCTTCTCCTTCCCCAACCCCACCTTCTCCAGGCTGGCCCCCCACCCCTGCCCACCCTCCAGGAATCCCTCAACCTGCGAAGCCTAAATTTGATTAGCTCAGTACGTGGCCCTGGGTGACATACAGGGATGATCCTGCACTGCCTTGCTGGGTTGTTGTGAGCAGACTGTGGCGACATCGACTTATTCCTAAAGTTAACCCTATAAAAATGAAGAGCTTTGACTTGTTTCCAAGTTAACCAGGGATCTTTCCAAAATGAACATTTCCTTATGCTTCTATACGGGAAATAAGAATGTAAGAAAACCAGAAGAACCCTGCAGGATCAGGCCAGTGAGGGTCCCTCCAGTCCAGCATCCTGTCTCACTCACTCAGTGGCCAGCCAGTTCCCTTGGAGAGCCAAGCTGCAAGAAGTTACTCCAGGGGCGGGTGTGAGCTCAGTCCGGTCTCCCCCCATAACCAGCCAGCTCAAAAACAGCAGGCATGGCTTAAGAATGCAACGCCTGTCTTTGTAGGCTGGCCAGGGGCATCTGCTAAGGTTGCCAACTCTAGACTTTGAACTCCCTGGAGCCCTGGGGGTGGAGCCTGTGGCCAGTGAGGAGGGGAGAGACCACCGTGGGCTCTGAGGTCATGCCCACCCTCCAAGCAGCCCTTTCCTCTGCGGGAACAGACTTCTGTTACCTGGAGGCCAGTTACACTCCAGGGTGGGTGGCAGGGGGAGACCTGACCTGACCTGAGCTCAGGGAGGGAAGGGCCCAGCGGAGAGGGGAGCCGGAAGGAAGCCACTCACAGGGTCTTGTGGGTTTTCATGTGCGGCCTCATGTTCACCCCCAGGGCCCGAAAACGCTGCACCATCTCCTGGGCGTTCTTCTTCACCACGTCGAGGTCTACAGTGAATGCCGGAGTCGGCAGGTCCTCCACACGCTGTCCCACTTGCATCTAGGGGAGGAGAAAGAAGAGGGAGGGGGCCCTTTTAGAGGGAGGCAACCCTCAGACTAACGAGGCCCCTGGCAGCATCCCCCCCTCCCCTAGGAAATGGCCGTTTCAGGTCACACTAGGGATCCTGGAGAATGTTAGTCTTCCTGCGGGCATAGAGCAGGGGGCACGGCGGGAATCTGGTGTGTGTGCGTGGTGGTTGTGAATTTCCTGCATGGTGCAGGGGGTCAGGCTAGATGACCTTTGGGGTCCCCTTCCAGCTCTCTGTTTCTATACATCTATGACATATCGCGGAGTCTAGGTGAACTCCCTCCCCACGTGTCCTCTTTGACAGGCGCTGCAAATCCCTAGACAAGCCACCCTGGAGGGTGGGTCAAACTGCATGCCCCCCAAGCAAACAAACGAACACAGAGCCAGGCGTCCCCCCCCCCCCCGGGTCAAGCAATGGGCCACCGTGGCGCGGTCCGCTCGGCCCTGGGCTCTGGGGGACAAACCTTCCCACCTCTCCGCTCTCCTCTGGCAATCCCCACGGCAAAGCAAGGCAAGGCGGCCCGCCTCCGCGCAAAGTCCAGCTGGGAAGAGGCGCCCAGGGCCCAGCGCCAGGCAGGCAGGCAGGCAGGCGGGGGCCAAGTGCACCAGAGCAGCCAGGACACGTGTCGCCGACTGTATCGGGGGAAGCGCGCATGCACACGAAGGCTCAGCCCGGAGGGAGACTTTGCAGCGTGCAATTCTGTCCAGAATGCAATTCCGTCACATGCACGGGAGAACCTTTTTTGCCCGGAGTAAGAGGGCGTTCGTCTTAAAGGGGCCGCCGCACTCAGACTTCGCTCCTCCGTCCGGCCAGGCCAGGGGTGGGTTTCTTTTGCGGCCAGTCTGGCTGAGAAGCTCCAGGGAGGCTTCTCCCGAATTGCAGGGGGGGGAGGGGGTTTAACCCTTTGCCAGCCAGGGCGATAAAACGGGACCGCGACCCCGGCATGGAGAGGCCAGCCTGGGTGGACGAGATGCAGCAACCGCCTCCAGCTGGATTCCCCCGCCGCCGGGGAGAGCCGGCCCTTTAAAGCAGGGGTAGTCAACCGGCGGTCCTCCAGATGTTCACGGACTACAATTCCCATGAGCCCCTGCAAGCAGGGGTTCATGGGAATTGTAGTCCACGAACATCTGGAGGACCACCGGTTGACTACCGCTGCAAAGGGTGCATCCCGGCCACGAAGGAGTTAACCTGCGCCCGGGAGTCGAGGCTGAAGAGCGCATGCGCCTGCCGGTCCCCTGGACGGCCATAGAGATGGGGCCTTTTGCTGACAGCGCCGCCTGCCGGTCGGAGGCGGGAACTGAGGCTGCGACGAAAGCGTGCCCGTTTTAACCCTTTGTGGCTGGGTTCGCAGAGCCATAAATCTTGGCTTGGCCCGAAGGTGCTCTTTCATGATGTCGCCCAACTCCCCCATGCTTCAAGCTGCCTCTTCCTGATTCTGTGAAGGCTCAAGGGGGTGGCAGGTGACAGTGGAGGAGCGATAGGCTTAAAATCATGGAAGGGATCTCCTGGGTCATCTAGTCCAACCCCCTGCACTATGCAGGACACTCACAACCCTATCGGGTTGTGCGTGTCCTGCATAGTGCAGGGGGTTGGACTAGATGACCCAGGAGGTCCCTTCCAACTCTATGATTCTTTGATCCATTGATTTATCTTATATTGTATTGACCTCCCTCCCCCCATTTTACCTGCCCATGGGGTTCGAACCCCACACATAAAGCACCCCATGCTTCAAGTCATCAGGCTTCTCTTGAGCAAACCCCTCCCTCTTCCCCCTCCATGCAACAAGGAGACAGGTGATTTTATTTCCTCCCCTGGATCATTCCACGCACGTCGGATCATGCACATTCAATGTGCTTCTGCAGATGAATTTTCCTGTGTGGGACAGGAAGACGCACTTCTAAAGTACACTGAACGGGCTGTGAAATAACAGCGGACACGCCAGATTCTTGTTTCTTTCAGAAGTTTATTCAAAGTCTTATGAACAGGATATCCTCAAGGCCGCAGGACAAAACCCCAGGCTGCTGAAGGCAGCCCTTTTCAAGTTTAAGGCATACACTTTTTAAAAAAAATTAAGTTCGGATTGTGCTTTTTGTGGACAGACTTCATTGGGCTTCATCGATGTTCTCCTGAGAGCGGGCCGGTCCCATGTGGACTTGTCCTGACCCCGCAGCCACCAGTCTAGACTCTGGACCCACAAAGTCAGCCTGAAATCTCAGTCATAGCTAGGAGGACGAGATCGAAAGACACTTTGCAAAGGGAAACAGAAGCAAATCTGACCTTAACCTTCCAGTCGTTCTCTTCCTTTGAACACAAGGCACCCTAGAGATGCCTGCAGCACCCTCCCAATCTAGGGAAGAAGGCGAAGGCACCCTCTGTTCGTTATCTATTCCCTGGGGGACTGCTGCTACAGGGTCCTTAGACCCACACAGAAATCATGCCCACTGCTCAGGGTTCAGGCTCATTTTGCCAAGACTGGCACAAACCCATCACGGTCCCTCTGCAGTTTCCCTGGGACTTCAGCTACTAGTGAAGGGATGTTGACTGCATAGACAGCATCGTGAAGAACAGGCCTCAGGGGAAGATGCTGTTCTGTCTTCCCCCACAACTCAGGATCAAACTGGGACAACACAGCAGACACCCTTCCCATGTCAGCATCTGTCCACGTCCAAGTGGAGGGGAAAAATAAGGTCTAAAAAAGGGAATCCCAAACTGACTCTTAGCTTGGTTTTCCCATTTCTCCCCAACCTCATTGAGGAGGTTCCCCTTTGCCGTTTGGTTGCCAGCATCCAAGCGTGATGGGAGGGAAATCCAGTTTCCCTTGCAACAATTTGCCTGAGATGGGTATTTGAAAGCCGTCCCCTTTGAATCAAGACCCCCAAAAAACAGGTTGAGAAATCTAGAAGCAACAAGTGCTCAGCTCAACTCCTGCTCGGCCTTACCTGATCCCCTGCAAAGCCTGAGCAAAAGAAAGAGATGGGAAACCGAGATGATTTTTTGCCAGCACGTGGCCCCTATAAAAGTCTCACCCTAAACTGAGGACAAATCCACACAGAGACATCCGCCTGCCCTCAAAGCCCACAGGAGTCCAGAAAGCTCAAAGTAACTCTTCCCCTCCCCAATAAAATACAAAACAGTAGAAAATTTTGGATCAACATTCATAAAAGGTACAAAAACCTGCTTATATATTATTATGTACACAGAAAACAATGATCCAACAGGACAGTCAGAAAAGAGCATATTTCTTATTTTTCCTGCTAAATGCCAATATTGCACTTGGTCTTCTTCAAGCCTGGTCTTCACCAAGGATTTGCTTTTGGGATGGGGAGGGGGGAGGGTCAGAGGTCATTGCTTTGAGAGCCCAAACCTCCTCTGTAGCAAAAGGAAGGCGAACGGCGTGACCTTATGTCTGAATACAAGTAGTTCCTGGTTTCATAGAGGGACATGGGAGAAGGGGTCGGTCCTAAGAGAGAGAGAGAGAGCATTGCTCCTTGGGATCCCCTGTGAAAAAACCTTCAGTAGCCAACTGTCCAGTGCAAAACATCTTCCCCTACAGTTTTCAAGGTTCATAGTGCCATTCTTGGCACATAGAAAGCCACAGTGCGCTTCTTGCAGCCCCGTCTGAAAGAAAGCATCCCTTTGTACAATTCCAGGCTTCGGAACGAGGAGAATCCATTGCTTCACCTTGGCGCTTGACACCCAGGTGGACACATCCCTGAAGCCGTGTGTGTAACAGTCAAAGTACCACCCCCCTCCCCCTCAAGAGAACAGCAGGACAAGCCAACCCCACAGCTGAGGAACAATCAAGTGTCAACAGTGAAAGGACTCAAGGACAGCGAGTCAAAGTTCATCCGACGGAAAAGAGGGTCTCCCAATGTGCAACTGTAGTGGAGGAACGTTCTGGAAGCTACATGGGAGACAGCACGGAAGGACCCCGGTTTGGGATCCAGGGGAGATGCTTCTAAACATCTGCAATCCCACCAACTCACCGTGCCCCCCGTGAGCAGAGAGAAGGGACTAAGCCCTAAAGATTCGGGGGTCGACTGGCCGAACGTCCTCGCTTTCTCCAAGGCGGACCGGTGTGGCTTCAGTTCAGGGTGGGCCGTGCGCGAAGCAAAGTTCTAACGTCCATCGTGCGAAGCCCAACTGAGTACAGGAAAGGGAAAGAACCTTCTGGCATTCAGCCCCTAACTGCTGCCCTTTCCTCGACCGAAAGGACTGGCGGGCTGGGGTGCCAGGAGGGGGACCGAGGGGCCACGCTCACACCTGCCGTCGGCAGAAAACATCAAAACCACCCGGGCTGTCTCTCAACTTCACAAGAGAGGGGCCATCGCAGGAACGAAAGGAAGGCAGCAGTTTGTGAGTCAGCTGGAAGGTGGGAAATGCAAAGCCTGGATCCTTCTCTTTGCCGGCCTGGGCCGCCGTTATGGCTGCGAATCAAAGTCCACACAATCTTCTGTCATCTCCGAACTCCGAGTTGAGGTTTCTGGAAATCGAGGAAAGCCCTCCACTCCAGTGTCCCGGTTTTACCCTATCAAGGGTGACTTTCCCCCTCCTGACTCCCACGCCAACCATCTACCTGGACCAGCCCAGCCGACACCTGGGGAAGGCCAGAGAAGAGCCCACGGGCTCTCCACAGGAACCCGGTTCTGAAGCAGCTTGCCCCTGCACCCCTGGTGGAAAGAGGCCCCGTGCCTCCCGGCGAGAGCTGCGGCGCATCACGCATCAATTTGGGATCACAGTCTTTCGTCCGTTCTCAATCTTGAGCTGTTTTGGTTATCAAAAAGTGCTTCAAAGGGGAACTGGGTGGGCAGCAGCGCCAGGCTGCTCTCAAATGTGTTACGGGGCAGCAACTGACTCCCTGGCTGGAGAGGCCTCCCAAAGACCCTGCTCTGAATAGGAAGCCTTTGCAAACTCCGGACTGGCTTGGTTTTGGCTTGGGGGAGCAACCCCAGAGCTGCACTTCGGAGGCCTGGGAGGAGAAAGACTTCCTTGCCAATGCAGCCCAAAATCTTCCACATGACTCAACAGAAGGCCTACTAGGGTTGGGTAAGGATTCCGGTCTTCCAAAAGGCAGGGGTTTATTGCTGGTGAAGAGGCTCACGGTGCCGGGATCGGTGCCGAATACTCACAGACGTCCCTCCTTCTCCGTTGAATCCACAGATCCCACCCCGAGGACACCAATAGTAAGTAACCCAATGTCTGGGGATGCTGGGGAATGAAAACCCCCCAGCGAGGTAGGACGGTGCCACCTATTCACCACACCCCTCTGCTTTGACTCTCGCAGGGCTGGCGGCCTTGATAATATCTTGGAACAGGAACAGGGCAGGTTGCCCCCTCCGCCCCGCCCGGTGCCCCCAGCCGGAGGAGAACAGCCGGCCCTCCTGACACCTTCCCTTTTTCAGCTTTCTCAGGATGAGCAGACTGGACACCCGGGCAAGCGAGAATCTGCAGTCCTCCCTCCTGGCGCAGAATTTCCGACGTAGTGCAAGAAAAAGGGTCAGCTTAAGGCCACCGGAGAACGGCCGGGCCGCAGTCTTGAGGCGAGCGTCTGCCTATTGCATCTTCTTTCCCGCCGGACGCCGGGAGGCAGTGGCCATTCTGACCCCCTCCCCTCCCCTCCTGTCCTCTTTCTCTCTTTCCAGTGTAAGACGACGGATACAAACGTTTGCCACCTCAGGTGTCACAGGAATCTCTCTCTCTACTCATAATTATTATAGCAATCAGGAAATCAGGGGGAGGGATGGCTGGACAGGCTCTCGAGAGCCCTCCGTGGAGATTGTCCTGGGCACCCCCGCAGGCCTCTGGTTTGCATAGGCCCCCCCCGGGCAGGTCCCGCAGCGATGGATCAGGGGCTTTGCCGGAAGGCGTCAGCATCAGGCCACGAGTGGGGGGTGGGGGGGGGGCGGCGGCTGAAGAAAACCCCCCACAGGCGAGGCCGGTCGGAGCTCGAGTCCCTCCGCTGCAGATGCAGTTGGAAGGACCCAGGAAGGTGGAACGCCGACCCGGGGCAGTTACTTGGACTCCGTTGGGTTGTATTCCGTCTCGCCGGACGACACCTGGGAGATGCGCCGTGTTGACCGCCAGAGGCGCCGGTGGAACTGACCCGGCCTCACCTGAAGGGAGAGGAAGGGCCAAAGGGAGGTAAGTTCTCTGGGGGAGCGGCCAGTTTAAAATAGAAAATAAATATTTCATTTCTACACCGCCCTCCCCTAGTGGGCTCAGGGCCGTTGACAAAGAGGTTTAAAGCCCTCCTAAGAAAACATTTTTACACCCATCAAATGGTAAGAACGCCAGGAATCACAGGCCAGAGTGGCCGGCCTGCGACTCACCTCGGACGGCTGCCCCGCGCCCACCACGATCAGCTTCCCGTCTTCCAGGCCCACCAGGATGTGACTCATCTCCTTGGTCACAGAGATGCTGTGGATGGGGACCTTCATGGACACGGGGGGGACAGCCACTTGGAGGCTGAAATGACAGGAAAAGGATCCAGAATACCCAGAATCAGGGTAGGAAGTTAGGAGACACGGGCTGTGGGAGGCAGCAGGCCTGCGGTGACTCAGGTACCCATGGGAGGGGTCATGGGCTGCATGAGCACAGAAACACTCCCCCAGCCCCCACTGACCCCCCGTGGACCTCCTAGTGGCCACTGAGTGTTGGACTGGATGGGCCACTGAGAAGAGGAGAGCTGGTTATTTGCACCCAAAGGAATCTCAAAGTGGCTTTCAGTCACCTTCCCTTCCTCTCCCCACAACAGACACTGTAAGGGAGGTGGGGCTGAGAGAGCTCTGAGAGAACTGTGACTGGCTCAAGGTTACCCAGCTGATTGCATGCAGAGGAGGAGTGGGGGAGTTTTGGCCCCTGTGTGACTCAGTGTTGGACTGGCTTCTGGGCAGCTCAGCCGTGGCTTCCCTTATGCTCTTTCGTTCACAGCTGCTGGACCTGCAGTGGGGAGTCCCCTTCCAACCCGATGTCTGGTTTCCCGGCATGCAGAGAAGAGGAGGACAAGCCCTCCTTGGGCATGGAAAGAGGGACTGGATGCCTTTAGCCCAGTCATTGGGGGTGGGGTGGGGGCTGACTTTTACCTCCAAAGCTCCCGGATCTGCAGAGAACACTGAGCTGTCCCCAGCACCACAAAGTCCCCGGCGAGGCACATGGTGGTGACCTCCTCGTCCAGCGGGAGGGAAGACAGGTGCTTGCCGTTGACCGAATACAAGTGGAGGGCTAACTTTTCCTTTGAGAAGGAGAGGCAAGGGGTTAGTTTTGAGGAGGGCAACCAGAGCTCTCCTGCCTTTTGCAGAGTGTGGTGGTCTGATCAGTGGGATGCCTTCCCAGAGAGACTGCACCGGAGGGCCACTGTCTGGATCAGTATGCTGGGCTAGATGGACCCTCCCTGGCCTGACCCAGCAGGGCTCTTCTGAAATTCCTCTTGGGGGAAGGCCTTGACCTTTGGGTTGATCCTGCGTTGAGCAGGGGGTTGGACTAGATGGCCTGTATGGCCCCTTCCAACTCTAGGATTCATGCCCTGCTGCTGGCTGGCTATTGTTTGAGACAGAATGCTGGACTCGATGGACCACGGTCCAATCCAGAAGTCCCACTGTAACGCAAGGAGATGCGCTATTTCCCACCAACCACTTTAATGCTTCTCCTTGGGGAACATTTCGGCAGAAGCTGGCTGTCTTGCCGCTTCCCGCTCCCGGCTGCCGACGCGTGACCCCCACCTTCAGGGAAGCCCTTCCGTCCACGGTGGTGTGGGCCACAATCTGCCCCTCTGGGCCCACAGCCAGGCTGGAGACGGTGATCGGCAGGGAACTCTCGCACGGGGGCCGGATCGATTTCATGAACTGCCCTCGGCGGATGGTGTGGACCACGATAGTGCCGTCCTGGAGGGAGGGAGGGAAGGAGAGTGGCTTTTAGGGAGAGGACGGCCCCACGAGACCTTCATGGGGGGTGAACACAGAGAAAGGGTCTGGTGGGGTGAGCAAAAGGGAAGAGAAATGCACAGCAATGTAAATCTCCTTTTGAGTGGAAGAGGTGTTTAGGATCAGAGTTGTACCTTGGCTATCGGATAGTCCATCCACCCACCCACCCACCCCTCCTTCCCTCGCTTTTCCCCACAGCTGGGCCTCAAAGTGGCTTAGAACTTTGTTTCTCCTCCTCTGTTCACTTTCAACAACCCCCCTACAAGACAGGCCCACCAGTAGCCACAAGGCAGCAAGAGTCTGCCTGGGGCAGGGATGCTCTGTCTCCTTGGTGCTTGGGGGGAGGCACAGTGGGAGGGCTTCTAGCGTTCTGGCCCCACTGGTGGATCTCCTGAGGCCCCTTGGGTTTTGGCCACTGTGTGACACAGAGTGTGGGACTGGAGGAGCCACTGGCCTGATCCAACAGGGCTTCTCTCATGTTCTTTAACTGACAGTCTCCGGCAGGCCCAAGGTCACCTAGGGGGTTTTCATCATAGGAAATATGTTCCCACTACAGGGTGCCCCAGAATGTTTGCACTTTTTTTTTAAGGAGTGGCTTGTGCAGACATGCTACAAGTCTGGTGCCTTTAACTCAATCCCCTTCCCTCCAGAACCTGGGAAAAACCAAAAGGAACTGCCCCCTTTCTCTTTCCCTTGAAAGTTTAGAAGGCCATTTGCTCTAATCACTGAGTCCTGCCCATTCGTGATTCAGCGAACTGAGCAAGGTGGATTTGGCTACTCAAACTTATCGGGACATGGTGATTCAGAAAAGGTTCGGCCAATTTGGTCCCAAATCAAGGCTATTGGGGTACTTTTCATCCAGGTCACAGTCCTAAGCGGGGGCTCAAGCCCAGGGACCCCGAGAGGCCTGCCTGATCTTCTACTGGGCCGTGCCTGCAGCCTTCCCCACAGGAAGGGAGGTGCTCCAACTGCATTCGAGGACAGATGTGTCCGGCCACCTCTGACGGGAACGGTTCGGGCTCCTATGCAGCTGAGCCCAGCGCAAGCTTACCTTTGACCCCGACACGGCCATGTCCAACTCGGTGCTGATGGCCACACACGTGACCTCATCGTCGTGCCCGTAGAGAACCTGGACCGGCTTGGGGGCCAGGCCGCACGAGAAACCACCCTGGCAGAGGGAGAGAGGAGAGGTCAAGGGGGCAGGATTTCAAAGTTCTTAGGCAGCTTGCCAAGGAGGCACCACTGCCTGCTGCTCTGGAGAAATGAGAGGAAAGGAATGCTGTGTGACCCAGAAGCCTGGAGGCTCAGATTGGGGAGATCTCAGGCAAAATGGTACCGTACTGAGCTCCCTGCTGAGGAGGGAAGGATTGCAAATCTCTTTGCAGCCCAGAAGAGGAGACCGCCTGTCAAGAGGCTGGGAGAAGCTGTCCTTAAACCAAGACAATACAGCAGCAGGGCCTGAATTTTTGGAAGTGGGATCTGCTTCCAAACTTTCTCTACTGTTCAGCTCCCACTTGCAACATAAGCCCATGTGGGTCCTTTCTCTCTCCAGCATGAAATGCAGGAACCTCACGTTAAAACGGAACGAAGTCCAGGGGCCCCTTTAAGAGCAACAAAGTTTTATTCCGGGCAGAAGCTTTTTTGAGCATGCCTGAAGAAGTGTGCAAAGACATGAAAGCCTCTGCACAGAATTAAGCTTTGTTGGTCTCAAAGGTGATGCTGGACTCAAACCTTGTGAGACGGGAGGCTGGACCAGATGGGCCCTCCCTGGCCTGACCCAGCAGGGTTCTCCTTGTGTTCTTATCGGGGGAAGCCCCGGCCTCTTGGCCTCTCTGCCCTGTGGTTGTCTCTCCAGAGGAACTGGTTGGCCCCTGTGTGAGGCAGGAGGTTGGACTATAGGCGCCACTGGTCTGATCCAGCAGGGCTCTTCTTAAGCTTATCGGGGGAAGGCCTCAATCTCTGTGCCTTGCTGTTGGCTGTCCAGCAGAACTGGTTGGTCACTGTGTGAGACAGCACGCTGGACTAGATGGATCCTCACTGGTCTGACCCAGCAGGGCTCTCCTGATGTTCTTAGGTAGGCCTCGGCCTCTGTGCCCTGTGGCTGGCCCTCTAGAGCAGGGGTAGTCAAACTGCGGCCCTCCAGATGTCCGGGGACTACAATTCCCATGAGCCCCTGCCAGCGATTGCGGGCAGGGGCTCCTGGGAATTGTAGTCCACGGACATCTGGAGGGCCGCAATTTGACTCCCCCTGCTCTAGAGGAACTGGCTGGCCCCTGAGTGAGTCAGGATTGGTCTGATCCAGCAGGGCTCTTCTTGGGTTCTTCCCAAGATCAGTCTCTCTCTCTTCTAGCTCTCATGTTTCCTCTCGGGGCCTTTCCCTCCCTGGGAAAGTGAACTCCCCTCTTTGGGCTCACCTGCTGGAGGACCTGCCAGACCATGCAGGTGGTGTCTCGCGACCCGGAAATGAGGTAGATTCCGCAGAGGTCCAAGGCCAGGCAAGTGACGACGTCTGCAGCGACAGGAAAGGAAGGCGAGACCCCCAAATCACTCAGCACGAATCCACTCCTCGGTGCGCCAACCGCACGGTCAGAGAGGAGGGTGCCCGGCTGCACCTCTGGCATAACCTCTTGATTGTGCCTGTCCCACACCTACCGATGTGCCTGTTGATGTGCCCCACCACCTTCCCTTTGCCCAGGGAGGTGACGCGCAGGCTGTTGTCCCAATGCCCCCCGCTGAAGAGGAGCTTCCCGTCGTGAGAGATGGCCAGGGTCTTGAAGGACAGGTCCACCCCTGGCGCAAAGGGGCCGTTCAGGTAGCGCCTGGTCCTAGCGGGAGCAAGCAAGAAAGACGAGATTGCCCGCGCCCGCCAGCACGTTTCCTGGGTTTTTAGGAAGTGCCATTTTGTGGCTGTGCCCACCGCCCTGTGTTCCTAATTCCACTCACCCCCCTGGTCTGGGAAGGGTCGGGGACCCCATGTTAGGGGGCAGAGAGAAGGTCGTAAAGGGAGGGGGCCCTTTGGGTGGCCGACTCACTTGGAGTTGGAGACCGTGGGGTCTTTGGTGAAGCTGAAGTAGTTGGAGATGTTTTTGTCGTAGGGCAGCCAGCTGTGGGTCCCAAGCAGCCCGTTGGCGCTGACAGTGACCTGGAAGGGAAGGGGGAAGCGGCGTCAGCTCGCCGGAGGGGAGACGTAAAGGCAAGCAGGACCTGAACTCGACGCCATCCTGGAGCGAGCGGGGCCACCACTGCTTAGCCAATGCGGTTCTCATCTCAAGGACGGGGGGGGGGGAGGGGGGAGACCTGGTCGTTACCAGCATGTCCGGAGATCCCTGAGTCATGAAAGAGTGGGACTGGCTCTTGGGGACCACGGCCTGCACTAGAGGAATCCCGTCACTGATGCCCTGGAAGGAGAAGAGGAGGGAAAGGAAGGGAAGGATGCACATATCATGTTACGTTAAGAACATCAGAAGAGCCCTGCTGGGTCAGGCCAGGGAGGGTCCCTCCAGTCCAGCCTCCCCTCTCACCCAGGGGCCAGCCAGTTCCTCTGCAGGGCCAGCCACAGGGCAGAGAGGCCGAGGCCTTCCCCTGATAAGGACCTCAGAAGAGTCCTGCTGGGTCAGGCCAGGGAGGGTCCCTCCAGTCCAGCCTCCCGTCTCACCCAGGGGCCAGCCAGTTCCTCTGCAGGGCAAGCCACAGGGCAGAGAGGCCCAGGCCTTCCCCTGAGAAGACCCTCAGAAGAGCCCTGCTGGGTCAGACCAGGGAGGGTCCCTCCAGTCCAGCCTCCCGTCTCACCCAGGGGCCAGCCAGTTCCTCTGCAGGGCCAGCCACAGGGCAGAGAGGCCGAGGCCTTCCCCTGAGAAGACCCTCAGAAGAGTTCTGCTGGGTCAGGCCAGGGAGGGTCCCTCCAGTCCAGCCTCCCGTCTCACCCAGGGGCCAGCCAGTTCCTCTGCAGGGCAAGCCACAGGGCAGAGAGGCCGAGGCCTTCCCTGAGAAGACCCTCAGAAGAGCCCTGCTGGGTCAGGCCAGGGAGGGTCCCTCCAGTCCAGCCTCCCGTCTCACCCAGGGGCCAGCCAGTTCCTCTGCAGGGCCAGCAACAGGGCAGGGAGGCCGAGGCCTTCATAAGGACATCAGGAGAGCCCTGCTGGGTCAGACCAGGGAGGGCCCATCCAGTCCAGCCTCTCGTCTCACCCAGGGGCCAGCCAGTTCCTCTGCAGGGCCAGCCACAGGGCAGAGAGGCCGAGGCCTTCCCCTGAGAAGACCCTCAGAAGAGCCCTGCTGGGTCAGGCCAGGGAGGGTCCCTCCAGTCCAGCCTCCCGTCTCACCCAGGGGCCAGCCAGTTCCTCTGCAGGGCCAGCCACAGGGCAGAGAGGCCGAGGCCTTCCCCTGAGAAGACCCTCAGAAGAGCCCTGCTGGGTCAGGCCAGGGAGGGTCCCTCCAGTCCAGCCTCCCGTCTCACCCAGGGGCCAGCCAGTTCCTCTGCAGGGCAAGCCACAGGGCAGAGAGGCCGAGGCCTTCCCTGAGAAGACCCTCAGAAGAGCCCTGCTGGGTCAGGCCAGGGAGGGTCCCTCCAGTCCAGCCTCCCGTCTCACCCAGGGGCCAGCCAGTTCCTCTGCAGGGCCAGCAACAGGGCAGGGAGGCCGAGGCCTTCATAAGGACATCAGGAGAGCCCTGCTGGGTCAGACCAGGGAGGGCCCATCCAGTCCAGCCTCTCGTCTCACCCAGGGGCCAGCCAGTTCCTCTGCAGGGCCAGCCACAGGGCAGAGAGGCCGAGGCCTTCCCCTGAGAAGACCCTCAGAAGAGCCCTGCTGGGTCAGGCCAGGGAGGGTCCCTCCAGTCCAGCCTCCCGTCTCACCCAGGGGCCAGCCACAGGGCAGAGAGGCCGAGGCCTTCCCCTGAGAAGACCCTCAGGAGAGCCCTGCTGGGTCAGGCCAGGGAGGGTCCCTCCAGTCCAGCCTCCCGTCTCCCCCAGGGGCCAGCCAGTTCCTCTGCAGGGCCAGCCCCAGGGCAGAGAGGCCGAGGCCTTCCCCTGAGAAGACCCTCAGAAGAGCCCTGCTGGGTCAGGCCAGGGAGGGTCCCTCCAGTCCAGCCTCCCGTCTCACCCAGGGGCCAGCCAGTTCCTCTGCAGGGCAAGCCACAGGGCAGAGAGGCCGAGGCCTTCCCTGAGAAGACCCTCAGAAGAGCCCTGCTGGGTCAGGCCAGGGAGGGTCCCTCCAGTCCAGCCTCCCGTCTCACCCAGGGGCCAGCCAGTTCCTCTGCAGGGCCAGCAACAGGGCAGGGAGGCCGAGGCCTTCATAAGGACATCAGGAGAGCCCTGCTGGGTCAGACCAGGGAGGGCCCATCCAGTCCAGCCTCTCGTCTCACCCAGGGGCCAGCCAGTTCCTCTGCAGGGCCAGCCACAGGGCAGAGAGGCCGAGGCCTTCCCCTGAGAAGACCCTCAGAAGAGCCCTGCTGGGTCAGGCCAGGGAGGGTCCCTCCAGTCCAGCCTCCCGTCTCACCCAGGGGCCAGCCACAGGGCAGAGAGGCCGAGGCCTTCCCCTGAGAAGACCCTCAGGAGAGCCCTGCTGGGTCAGGCCAGGGAGGGTCCCTCCAGTCCAGCCTCCCGTCTCCCCCAGGGGCCAGCCAGTTCCTCTGCAGGGCCAGCCCCAGGGCAGAGAGGCCGAGGCCTTCCCCTGAGAAGACCCTCAGAAGAGCCCTGCTGGGTCAGACCAGGGAGGATCCCTCCAGTCCAGCCTCCCGTCTCACCCAGGGGCCAGCCAGTTCCTCTGCAGGGCCAGCCACAGGGCAGAGAGGCCGAGGCCTTCCCCTGAGAAGACCCTCAGAAGAGCCCTGCTGGGTCAGGCCAGGGAGGGTCCCTCCAGTCCAGCCTCCCGTCTCACCCAGGGGCCAGCCACAGGGCAGAGAGGCCGAGGCCTTCCCCTGAGAAGACCCTCAGGAGAGCCCTGCTGGGTCAGACCAGGGAGGGTCCCTCCAGTCCAGCCTCCCGTCTCACCCAGGGGCCAGCCAGTTCCTCTGCAGGGCCAGCCACAGGGCAGAGAGGCCGAGGCCTTCCCCTGAGAAGACCCTCAGAAGAGCCCTGCTGGGTCAGGCCAGGGAGGGTCCCTCCAGTCCAGCCTCCCGTCTCCCCCAGGGGCCAGCCAGTTCCTCTGCAGGGCCAGCCCCAGGGCAGAGAGGCCGAGGCCTTCCCCTGAGAAGACCCTCAGAAGAGCCCTGCTGGGTCAGACCAGGGAGGATCCCTCCAGTCCAGCCTCCCGTTCCCAGCTCTGCCAGTTCTTCTCTGTGCTTCCAGAAACTCAATTGCTTACAGGGGCTAGATGGGTGACAACGGGCACCCTCCTCAAAAGGCCTTACCTCCACAAAGAAGGATTTGAGCTTACTGAGATTCTCAAACACGTTGGGGGACGAGGTGTCCAGCCGGAGGAGTCTCTCTGCGGCATTTTCGGCTGACAGGCGGGCTGGGTGGGGCTCCTGGAGAAGTAAGGGGTGGGTGGAAGGACACGTGAAGCTGCCTTCTGCTGAGTGATTCATCCACCACGGTCAGTATTGTCCACTCAGGCCGGAAGCAGCAGCCTTCCAAGGCAGAGGTCATTCCCAACATTTCACCCCCTGGTCCTTTGAATGGGAGATGCTGCCAGGGATTGAACCTGGGACCTCCTGCGTGCCAAACAGGCGCTCTGCCCCTGAGCCACGGCCCCTCCCATCACACAGGAGTAAGGGGGCTGCCACTGGAGTGCTGGCTGCCACAGAAACATTAACTTGGCCCTGATTTTCAATGATTCTCACCTGCATTTCAGCCCTGCACGGCCCACGTTAGTACCCAAAAGGAGTTTGAGAGAAAAACAGAAATTCCTGTGGCCAATTTTGGGAACCCACAAGCAGAAAAGGAAGGTTGCCATCGGCCGGATCTTAGAAAGGTGGTTGTTAGGATAAAATGGAGGAGACCAATGCAAGCCACTAAGGATCCCCCACTGGGGAGACTGGCAGGGAATGAATGAATGAATGAATGAATGAATGAATGAATGAATGAATGAATGAATGAATGAATGAATGAATGAATGAATGAATGTTTTTAAATATTATATATGCCCCCTCTGGGCAAGGCCTGTGCCACTTGCCCTCCTTCCTGACATGCCGCCGTTTCCTGTTGCTGTCTGCTCTTACCTTCAACAGCTGGCACGGGGTCTGCCCAAAATTGCTGATAATGCCTTCCAAGGCCTTCCTCTGGGTCTCATCCGCGATGGCGTCTAAGTCGACCGCCCCTGAAAGCCAAGCGGGAGAGAACGTGGAAGCCGGGGGTGCTTTGGGCTTGAGACCTTTCGTCCAGGTCTGAAGGACGTCGATGCTCCTTCTATGACTAGTTCTTTCTACTGTATCCTTAATTCTTTTCTGCAGGACCTGCCCCGTTATGGAAGGGTCTTAGGATGGCCCCTGTGCCTCCAGCATTTGGGGAAACGGGAAGGTTTAGGAGCATACTGTGGAAGGACCAACATGGTGGTGTGACCGTCCTGCCCAGGTGATTATAAGTAAAGGTGCCCAAGGCAACAAAAGTATATCTATGACACCTTCTGTAGGATGCAGGTTGGTCCAGAGGGCCCGGGTGGGGCTTGGCTGTTCCGAGTTCAAATCCCCATTTTGTAACGACGCTCCGCCCACTTATTCCCCCACTCCAGCCCGGGAATGAGGATGAAGCCTCACCTTCGTAGGTACAATAGTAGAAGACGTTCAGGGCCTCCACGGCCGCCGGGCCTCTCTGCTTGTACCCAAAGATGAGGTCGATCCATTCGTGGAGGTGAGCGGAGACATACTCCGATTCCTACCGGAGGGATGAGGCAGGGTGTGACCGCAGCTACACTCAAGGCCGTCCGCCTTCCCAATCCCCAAACAGATCCAGGGACCCCAGAGGGGCTCTCAAGACAAGGGAGGACGCTTGTCGAAGGTTTTCATGGCCAGAGCCACCTGGCTGTTGTGGGTTTTCCGGGCTGTGTGGCCAGCGTGGTAGTTTTAGCCCCTGACGTTTCTCCAGTGACTGCGGCTGGCACCTTCAGAGGTAGGACACGGCAAGATGGGGACCTCTCCGAACCAAAGTGACGTCTTGCCGTGCCCTACCTCCGAAGATGCCAGACGCAGTTATTAGTGAAACGTCAGGGATGAAAACTACCCAACCACATTGGCCTCACAGCCCGGAAAACCCACGGCAGCCCAAAGCAGGTGGCAACACCTTCGTCTGCAGAGCCGTCCTTGGTGGTCTCCCTTCCACGTGCGGACCTCTGTTGAGGTTGGCTGAGGCGGTGCCCCTCCTGCCCTGAATGGATGCACCGTTACAAAAAGGAGTGAAGTCTAGAGTTGGAGCAAATCATCCCTCAGGGGGACGAAAGCTGGGGCGTGCATAACGTTGTGCAGGGGTGGGACTAGATGATCCTTGGAGTTTCCACTCATAAAATCAAAACCCAGACCTCCATGGCCATGCCGCAGGTGGGGCTGCCCCTCCTTACCAGAGCTTGCCTGTGCTTGCGGATGAACTCCTCGGGGGACTTTGCCCACCGGGGCAGGACCACGTCCCCCACCTTTTCATTCGACAGCTGAAGACAGCCCAGGTCAAAACCTACAAGAGAGTTAAAGGCAGCCCCTCAATAAAGCCAATAAGGACTTTGGATTTGTGTCTGTTTGCAGGGGACCCAGAATTCTTCCCTCCCCATCTTATCAGCACTGGAGCATTTTCAAATCGCCATGAGAAATGGGAACTCCTTAAGCAGAGGTGCCTACCCTATCTTTTAGCAGAGGGACAGAATGCATTTCATCCCATTTTGAGGTCTATCACATCACTTCCTGTCTGATCTTTTAAACTGGAGATGCTGAAGGGGGGGGGGGGGGAGACTGAACCAGGGACCTTCTGTAGGTCAAGAAGATGCTCTGGCACTTAGCCACACTCCCTCCCTGTCTCATTCTGCAAAAAGACCCACTGGGAAGGTTTGTCAATGGTCATTAAGTACAGAGAGCAGTTTCCATACTTGGGAGATGGGATACTTCCAGGCACAGAGGAGGGTGACCCCCTCTGTACTAGGGGTTTGCTCTCTGACAGGCCCACCCACCTGACCTGGCCTAGCCTTTCGACCTCCTTACCATTCTGGTTCTCCAGGAAGTCGGAGAAGTAGAAGAATTCTGGGATTAACTCCTTAACGTCCACAGGGTTTTCCATTCGGGCTTGCCACGCCGCGGGAACGGAGTGGAACTGGCGGTCAGAGCAGTCAAACCTGAGAGCAAGCGAGCAAGAAACAGCGAATCAAGAGGCTGGCCCTCAGTGAACTGCCCGTTCATGCTCAACGGGGGTGGGAACGCAGGTATGCCAGAAGCTGTCTGTCTGTAGCATTTGCCCAGGTACTGGGTCTTAGAAGAGGGATCTCCAGCCTTTTTGAGCCTGCAGGCATGGCTGGAGTTCTGACACAGTGTGGTGGGCACAGGACCAAAATGGCCACCACAGGAGGCGGAGCCAGGCTGGGCCTGGGCCCACTACGCTGTGTCAGAACTCCAGCCATGCCTGTAGGCTCAAAATGGTTGCCTCTGCTTTCCTACAGTTACACAGTGAAGACCAGGGGTAGTCAAATTGCGTCCCTCCAGATGTCCATGGACTACAATTCCCATGATCCCCTGCCAGCGTTCGCTGGCAGGGGCTCATGGGAATTGTAGTCCATGGACATCTGGAGGGACGCAGTTTGACTACCCCTGGTGAAGACTCTTGTGCTGTTATGGCTCCTGCAGGCCTTAAAAAAAATCTACACAGCGAATTAAATCTCCAGCAGCCAATGAGAAGTCTGCTTTCTTAAAAGGTTTGGCGGGTGCCAGAAAAGTCCGTGGAAAGTGACGTGGTGCCCACGCTGGGCACCACGTGGGGGTCCCCTCTCTTAAAATCAATTCTGTTTCCCTACTTGGCTGCTGCTGGCCGGCAGAGACTGCCCCATTCCATACCTAGTTGCCCTGGGCTACCCTGTGTCTCCCTTCCTCTCCGTAAAACGGGTAGAAGGAAGCCGGCTAGAGGGGTGTGAGGAAAGACACTGGAGGATGCTGCCCAAATTGCCCCTGATCCGCAGCACCCAGGCACCCATGATGAGGAAGGTCTCCCCTACGCAGCTCCGAGGTTGTCCTCAGCCGGGCTCACCTTCCGCTTTGCAGCTGGATGTGAAGGGTCGTGAAGGGCTCGGTGCGAATTAGGTAGTGCATCACGCCGGCCGCGTTGGAGTAGTGGGTGCCGTAATGGAACTTGTCAACCATGCCTGTGGGGTCCTCAAAGCTCTCGTACCTACGGAAAGGGAGGGGGAGGAGAATGGAAGGGCAGCCCAGGCCCAGCCTGGGATGGATCACCTCAGAAGAACATAAGGAAAGCTTTGCTGGATCACAATTGTGATCCTCCTAGTCCGGCCTCTTGTCTCACGCGGTAGCCAGCCCGTTCTTCTGGAGGACCAGCCACAGGGCAGAGAGGCCGAGGCCTTCAGAAGACCCTCAGCCCTGTTGGGTCAGACAAGGAGGGTCCCTCCAGTCCAGCCTCCTGTCTCACCCAGGGGCCAGCCAGTTCCTCTGCAGGGCCAGCCACAGGGCAGAGAGGCCGAGGCCTTCCCCTGAGAAGACCCTCAGGAGAGCCCTGCTGGGTCAGGCCAGGGAGGGTCCCTCCAGTCCAGCCTCCCGTCTCACCCAGGGGCCAGCCAGTCCCTCTAGATGGCCAACAACAGGACAGAGAGGCCGAAGCCTTCATAAGGACACACATATATAGATTAGCTGGACTTGGCCACCAGGGTTTTCTTCCGGGCTTCCTTTCCCCATAGTCCAGGAAGTAGTGTGCTGTCAAATCATCTAGGGTCAAACCTGGGGTAGTCCCAAGGGAAAGAGGTCTGCCCCATAAACCAAAAACAGACGGAAGGGAGCGGACTCCTTCCCAAAGAAACATTGCACTCACTTCTCTTTGACGTCCTTGGCGTGTCTCTCGTTGGCCAACCCGATGGGCTTGGACAGATCCCGGAATACCTCGGGGTTGCTGAGATCCAGCGTCTCTGACGTGTAATCCTTCAGGATCCATGGAAACTTGAACGGGGGTGGGGGAGGAGAAATTATCCCTTTGGCTTTATCTTATTATCGTTCAATAAAGTACTGCATCTAGGTTTGATTACTGCCACATACTCTACATAGGGCTGCCCCTTGAAGACTGTTTGGTCACCAAAGTTGCTACAGAAGGCTGACGCCACAGCAGGTGGTATGGACCCCATATTGCTCCAGTCTTGTCCTAGCCACACAGGCTTCCAACTTGCTCCTAGACTTAAATCAAGGTGCTGGAATCTAGATAGGATTAGCTGTGCATGGCCCCCATCTGTGGATATCTAAACCTGAAGCTTGGGGCCACGTGGACGCTGGAGAGACTGTCATGCAAACTTGGGGGACCCTATAGGTCTACAGGAAAGTCCCAAACCTTAATTACTGTGTCAGACTTAAATTCCCCTCCAATTAAAAAAGTATCATTTGCAGTTGCCACCGCTGTAGGAAATCACTTTGGGTCCCGATCCCGTGGCGGAGGATGCTGGGACCGACTCGCTGCCATCGGTGGCAGTGCCATCTGGAGCTAGATGGGTGGAGACCCAAGGAAGGGCCTTTCTGGTTGTGGCACCAAAACTGTCCAGGGAGATTTGTCTGTGTCCCTTCATTGGGGTCTTTTGCCAGTGGGCGAAGACTTTTTTGTTTTGTCTGGCATGCCCCCCATAATGTTTACCAGTCCTTCTTCCGGCCTTATATTTTAAAAATGAAACTGTTTTATAATTCCAACTGTGTCTTTAACCCGTCAAATGTTTTAATGTTTGCCGCCTTGTGCAGAAAAACCTCATAAATCCAGGAAGCTGGTTCAATCCAGACTTGAGTCCCGAGCAGAAGGGGCCGGCTGCCCCAGGCACTTACCACGGGATACTGGGAGAGATCGTTGTAAGTACGGCCTGCAATGGTGTTTAGCTGCATCAGGTACTCGAAGTTGGAGATCTCCCTAAAAACCCATTTCTGAAAGAGAGGGAAAGACCCCTTGATGAATCTGTTGTGACAACGTAGGAGGCTGGAAGAAGAAGCTGGTTTCTTGTTCCTTGCTTTTCTCTACCCAGAGGAGTCTCCAAGCGGCTCACAATCCCCTTCCCTTCCTCTCCCACAAAAGACATCCTCTGAGGGAGGTGGGGCTGAGAGAGCTCTGAAAGAACTGACTGGCTCAAGGTCACTTTTGACTGCCAAGGACAAGAAGATGTGGAAATCAGCACCTGAGTCAAACCTGAGGCCTTCAGGAGCTCCTGAGGCGAACGGCTGCCGTAATAAATCTGGTTTGGGGGTCGCAGGCCGAGGATGGAGGAATACACGTTGTTCCTAACCTGCAGGGGACAAACCGGAAGGGAGTTGGCAGGGAAACATCCCCAGAAAGCAGTCTGACCCCAAAGTTCATGAGTGAACTAAATCCATCTTTGGCCCTCTCTCTTCTCCCTACCCGCCCCTTTCTTTTTGGTTTGTTTTTTTAACACCCAGTCTGAAGAACAGTTCCAGAGACCTCAAAAGGCCGCACACTGTTTTTGCAGTGACCAGCCAGTCTTGTCTGCTGCAGAAGAGCTCGATTCGAATCCAGTAGCGCCTTAAAGGTACCAACCAGGCTCCCACTGTGTAAGCCCAGGGCCAGCGACCTTTCTGAGCCCCTGGGCCACAGGAGGTGGAACCAACTACAAAATGGCTCCACCGTAATAGGTGGAGCCAACCACGCCGTGTCAGGGAGTGAGGTTATATGTAAATCTAACAGCAGTTCTTCAACAGATTTCCAGTTGCCAGTCAGAATCCCTGCTGGGCAAAAGCACACCTAGATTTGCCCCTGTTCTGAAAACCTTTGACAGGAAAGGCACTGGCAGACCCTGTGCTGGGACCCCTGACATGAGCCTCAAGAGTAAAAAAAAAACCTTTCTTTGGTCTTTTGGCTTGGTCTTCGCTTTTTGGGCTTTTCTTGAGGACCAACAAACCCCCCCGGGGCCCCCGGTGGGAAATTCAGGAGAAGAGGACTAGGGGCCGGCAGGGATAAGCCGTCACCTTCTTCTTGAAGTTAAGGAAGTAGTTTGCTTGGTCAATGAAGAAGAACTCCAGAGCAGACCGTCGGAGGTTGTAGCGGCGAAGATGCAGTTCCCGGAGCTGAGACAGCGGGCGCTTGAAATCGTACCCGATTCCTGGGTTGGGGGGCGGGGGGGGGGACAGAAAGGGCGCAGCACTTATTCTCTCGGGCACCGAGAAGCAAAATTCACACAGTGCACGCTCAGTTTTTCCAGTTTCTCTTGCATGTCCCCACATGGCCATTCTTGACAGCTGAGCCACAGATCACCGCCAGCCTGGGATTAGAAGGGGAAAGTCCCCCCTGCTCTTTGAATGGGGGGTGCCAGGCCGGACACCCTCCTGGCACCATTTCTCCCAGTGGGGGGGGGGAGGATGGGGACAAGAGCAAGAGGTGAGAACAAGCAGGGGGGCTGAAGGAGGGCATTTCCCTGTCTTGATGGCGTTAGAGCACAATTGCGTTATTGAGCACGCTCAGATTTTTTGAAAAAGGGAAGGGAGGCAAGGCGAGTGCCGGGATTGCTCACTCTCCCCAGGGAAGTGGCCAAATGCAAGCCGGGAACGGGCTCTTGGGGGGTGCCTGAGAAAACCACAAATGTAGACTGCCAGGCACAAATTTGGGATCTGCATCCAGAATGCTGAGAACGCAGCCGGCAAAAAACAACTGTGGAAATGGTCCAAGACAGGGGTAGTCAAACTGTGGCCCTCCAGAAGTCCATGGACTACAATTCCCATGAGCCCCTGCCAGCATTTGCTGGCAGGGGCTCATGGGAATTGTAGTCCATGGTCATCTGGAGGGCCGCAGTTTGACTGCCCCTGGTCTAAGAGAACTGTGCCTGGCCCAAGGTCACCCAGTTGGCTGCATGGGGGGGAGGAGCGGGGGATCCACCGGCCACAAATGCAGCTCTTGTCTTTTCTCGGAGGAGAGGAACGTTCCGCCATCTCTGCCGCCTGACCCCCTTCTTTCTCTCAGCCATTCATCCGGGGTCAGGAACAGCAAAAGTCTCCACTTTTGAGCATTTGGCCGCCTTGCTGCCGTGATCAGACCGAGAGCCTGGTCTTGACTGGCCCTGGGCCGACCTGCAAAGCAGACAGGGACCCCAGCAGGGAAGCCATTTGCTCTGTGGGTGACCCGAGATGCAGAGCCGGCTGGGAGACGTGGGCAGTTCCCTCCCCCCGGCCACCACTACCTTCCTCAGTCTCCTCCTTGTCACTGCTGCCGTCGTAGAAGTAGAGGTGCTGGGTCGTGACCTCCAGGCGTCCCGGGACCACGGCCACGGTGGTGATGAGTTCGCAGTCCTCTGCGATCACCAGCTTCTCGCGCTGACTCTGCTCCTTGTTCTCCACCCTAGGAGGGGCGGGAGGTTGGCCGTATGCATCGCCCGGGAGCACCCAAAAGGGACTACTCCTTCCCTCAGCCCAGCGTTAATCTGTGGAACTCATTGCCCCAGGATGTAGCCACGGCTTCCCGCTCGGAAGGCTTTAAAAGGGGCACGGACAGATTCACGGAGGGCAGGGCTGGACTTGCAGGGCTCTTCCTCCGTTGTTGTCCCAAGGGACGTTGCCAAGGAGAGGAAGAGCAACTTACTGATTGTCCGGGAAGAGGAGCTCCTCTTCCGCCAGCTGGTCATCCTGCAGCTTGCTGACCTTTGCCTCTTTGGCCACTGCCAGGGAGAAGGCCTCTGCCGGCTTGGGGGAGTAATCGGCACCTGGAAGGCAGAGGAGCCCACTCTAAGCACGGGCCGGTCCAGAATCCCACCATGCTGTGAGTGGGCACCCTCTGGCCCTTGTTCACCGCCCCCAGGGACACCAGGTGGATCCAGAGAAGATAAATCTGGGTGGGCCTGAAGCCGCAGAAGACATTTTGAGCCCAGTTTTAAGATCAGCAAAGCTTTATTTGCGCATGTGCAAAGGCTTCTGCGCACGAGAGCTCATCCCTCGAACAAAACTTTGTCGGTCTTAAAGGCCCCACCGGACTCAAATGTTTGTCTCAAGGGACACTTTTCATGCGCCATCCCTCATGCACGTGGCCAGCTGGAAACAGCTAGAAGCCTTTTGACATTTCACGTGTGTGTGTGTGTGTGTGTGTGTGTGTGTGTATATATTTTATACTGGTTTTTAGAATGGATTGTTTTAATAATATTGTAGCTTGCCTTGAGCTACCAGAAGGAGTGGAAAACAAGAAACTATTACAAAGCTGGCAGAGAGGCTTGGAAAACCACCTTCCCACCTTCTCAGTCCCAAAATCCGCCCCCGTGACTCCCGCGGGTGGCTCCCCCTACCTTGGTTGTCCCGAAGAGCGCTGGCCTCCGCATGGCAGTCAAAGGTGTAGTTGGGGACCAGCTTCAGCCTCATCCGAGAGTAGGTCTCTGCACCCGAGAGCTGCCAGTGCCTCTCCGGGGGACTCCTGAAGAGGAGGGGAGGGGTCGGTCACAAGCAAAGAGCCTCGGCCTCAAGGATCCTGCCTTTAACGGGGCGGGGCGGGGCGGGGCGGGGGGAGGGAGGGAGGGAGGGAGGTTCTGTGGCAGATTTCCCAAAGACTTGTATGATATATGCATGTTGCACAATTTGTGGAGGTAAGTTTGAATTCAGAGGCCTGCATGATGGGTGCTTGCAGGGGGGCTTCTGGAGTTCTGGCCCTACTGGTGGAGCTTCTGATGCCTCCTGGGTTTTGGTCACTGTGTGACACAGAGTGTTGGACAAGATTGGCCACTGGCCTGATCTAACAGGGCTCCTCTTATGTCTGGGAAAGTGATGCTCTGCCTTCTTGGTGCTTGGGGAGGGGGCACAGTGGTGGATCTCCTATAGCTCCTGGTTTTTGGCTGCTGAGTGGTGGACAGGATGGGCCACTGACCTTGATCCAAGATGGCATCTCTTCCATAAGGAAGTAAGTAAATAAAGTCAGTCATAGCTGCTTTCCCAATTTCTAGGTACTCGAGGCAGCTAGAAAGCGCCCCACCTGGCCCCACCTGCTTGGTGGGCACTGGCAAAGGCCTGGTGGGCTCCTTGGTCTGGGTTGATCCATCAGCCTGCCAAGGGAGCTCCCGGCCCGGCTGGAGGAGGGAGGAGGAAGCGGCCTACCGGTCAGCCCAGGCCGAGCGCTGGGAGGTCAGCAGGCGCTGCAGGGCTCTCCACTGCTTCCGGACGGTGCTGTGATGGTGGCTGATCTGCTTCAGCACGTTGGTGTGCCGGATGTTCTCGTACTTGGCTCGCTTCATCACCGGCTCCAGGATGAGCTCCTAGCGAGGGAGGAGCCACAGGGGGGGAGGGGGGAGGGAGTCGAGACAAGAGGGGGCTCATGGGAACTGTAGTCCATGGACATCTGGAAAACTAGTTTGGCCACCCCTGCTGTGCACCATATAATAAATACTTATTTTGGCAATATTTTAATTGAGAGATGTGCACAAAATTTCTAAACCGATCTCTCCAGCCATGAGGACTAGCGGCTTGGTTTGAGAAAAGATACATGAGAAAACTGGAAGTGTCTGGGGCCCAGGGACAGATGTGGGGCCAAAATTTGGTTCGTGTGCACACATGCTCTCGGCACGAGCACAAGTGAACTCTGCCCCCTGCACCTACCTGGAACTTCCTCCGGCTCTCGGCTTTCTCCTTCTCCCTCCGCAGCGAACTGCTCATGAGGGCATCGTAGCAGGAGTTCCAGAAGTTGGACATGTGGTCATGACTCTTGGCAAACGTATCCGCCTCAAACTGGGTCATGTTGGGCTGCACCTGTCCAGGGAAAGACGACAGAAAAGTGATGGGGCAGTTTGGACCACCTGCTGCCGTGGCTTGAGGGCCCTGCTGGGTCAGGCCAGGGAGGGTCCCTCCAGTCCAGCCTGCCGTCTCATAAAGTGGCCAGCCGGTTCCTCTGCAGGGCCAGCCACAGGGCAGAGAGGCCGAGGCCTTCCTAAGGACATCAGGAGAACCCAGCTGGGTCAGACCAGGGAGGGTCCAGCCTCCGATCTCACCCAGGGGCCAGCCAGGTCCTCTGGAGGGCCATCAACTGGGCACTTACGTTCTTCTCCATGAATGCCTTCCACTCTGCCGTGGTGCAGAACTCCTGGATGTCCTCGAAGAAGGTGGGGCTGCCGTTGGTGGGGGGCAGGGACGGGAGGAAGTGCTGGAGCTGCAAGGTCTCGTAGCACTCGTCCATCAGGGTGCGGACGATGGGCACCACCAAGGACAAGGCCTCCGACTTGGCGTGCAGCATGCGCTGAAGGGGCGTCTGCAGCTTGCCCAGCAGGTAGCAGGCTTCCTCCTTCTTCAGAGCTGAGGCTGTCTGCAGGAGGGCGTGGAGCTTGGCGTAGGCCAAGGGCTGCAGCTGGAGGAGAAGACGAGACGGGTCGGAAGGCGCCGGCAGCACAGCGGAGCAGGCAACACGTCCGTTTGCACCGCAGGGGCCAGATCCAAGGCCAGCGCTCTGCTACTCAAATAGGGTCGTGTGCTCCAGCATGCTTCAGCGATTACTGAACCCCAAAGCGGCCACTGCTGCAGTGCAGAGGGGAGGGGGGGAGGGGCGCCGGCATGAGGCTGCTGGCTGGCGTGCTGCTAGCAGTGCTGCCCCTTCCCTCTGTGCTGCGCTGGTGGCCACTTCAGGGTTCAGTGTTCGCCAAAGCGGCCGGAGCGCATGACCCTATACTCAAGGCCAGAAGGGTCCCTCCTGGGGAGAAGGAGTCCCTGTGATCTTCTCTCTTACCTGAGCATCCTCGAGCGTGATGTAGCCGACCAGCAAGCGCAGGCCGATCTGTGCCATCTCCTTCAAGTCGGACGTGCCGTTGGCCAAGTGGTACCAGACCGTCAGCTTCTCCAGAAGGTTGTTGACCCCGTCGTAGACCTGGAGTCGGAGGGCAGAGGGAAGGATGACGGCCCCTTTACAGGAATTTCAGAATTGCGGGCAGTAAAACCTCATCCATGGTTCCTCTATTTATTTGAGAAACAGCCTCGGGGATGGCTATCCAAGTTGGAATAGGAGTGGCCCTGACCCTGCAGCTCCCGCCCTCCTTCCCTGGACTCTAGCCTCTTTGCTCTCAGACGCACCTCAGTACCTGGAGCCAGCAGCAGGTATGGGAGAGGCCCTGGGCAAAGGGTTGTGCTGGAGAGCCTGCTAGGCTGGGCCTGCTAGGGAGGGCCTCTTTTGCCTGTTAGGCCGGGCCTTCTAACGAGGGCCTCTTGGCCTGCTAGGCGGGGCCTTCTAACGAGGGCCTCTTGGCCTGCTAGGCTGGGCCTTCTAACGAGGGCCTCTTGGCCTGCTGCCTGCCTGCTCTGTCCCAGGCCTGCTAACGAGCTGGCCAGCCCCCGCCTGTCCCACTTGCTCCGGCTGCGATCTGTGGCCCGAAGCCACCTGCGGCCCAAGGCCACCAGGGACCGGGGAGGGGACCCTTTCAAGGAACGGGCTTTGAAGCTAGTGTTGATATATTTCTGTCCACCTGTTGCCCACTTAGCACAGACACCCGACCCTTCAGATCCCAGCTCATTCCAATTGGATTTTTTTGTTTCCTGGCCGCTGTGTGAGACAGGAGGCTGGACTGGATGGGCCCTCCCTGGTCTGACCGGCAAGGCTCTGCTGACCTCCGACCCACCTTCTCGCTCCACAAGGCCGGATTGCTCAGGCCCTCCGAAAACAAGAAATCCTGAAGAAGGCGCAGCAGTTTCAGAGCGTTCTGCGTGAGGCTGGGCAGCATCGCGGGCGTGGACTCCTTGATGTCCGTCAGGGCCGACTCCAGCATCATCTCCAGGAGACTGGGGGGGGGGGGGGGAGAAGGGCGCTCAAGATGAGAGAGCAGCTCTCTGCTGGCAGCTAATTGGGTGCAAGGACGGCTGGGCGGCAGTTAGCTACGAATCGTTTAGGGCTCACGGGCTAAGCCCTCGGTCCCCAACCTGGTGCCCATCACATGTTTTTAGAAAACGGGTGGGGCTGGGCAGAGCTCTTGGCCAGCAGGGCTTCTGATTGGCTGTTAGACTGACAAAGAAGAGTAGGTTTTTCATCCTCTACCCCAAGTGACTCAGTTGGAGACTTTCTGCTCCTTTGAGCACAATTCCTCCCTGCTTGATGAATGCAGTTAGACAAGGCTGTCCCCTCTCTTTCTATCTGCCCGGTGCTCTACTCTCTTTGCATAATTAAACCCTGCCAACACTTTTGTGGAAAAGAAACTCAGAGGAAGCCTGAACACCCCTTTCTCACTCCCCCAGTGACGCTTGGGCATCCACCCTCCTACCTGCGCTTGATCTCATCCGGAGGGCGGACCAGCTCACAGGCTGAGCTCAGCTTGGTGAGGACGGAGAAGACCTGCCCCCGCTCCTTCCAGGCTGCGTCGTCCCAGCCCTCCACCCCTCGCCAGGTCACGGAGAAGATGATGTTGGTCAGGAGGTTGCAGAGCTCTTCCTCGGGGGTCTGCTGCAAAGGATGAGACCCAGACAGGGACTGCAGGAGTCGGCTAGAGACAGGCAGCCTAAAAATCTCATAAATAAAATAAATAAACCTCCCAGGGCACTGAATGGGGGACCTCAAGGTAGCTGTTTTATTGCAAAGGAATTTCAGAAACAAACTGGAATGAGAGATTGTGGAATAATGAGTTATTACAACACTCAGGAAGACGGAACCCCCTGGACTTAACAGAGATATCGGCTTCTTATCTCACTACACATGCTAAATCACTCAGTTCTCACTTATGCACAGAAACTAAACTTTGTTGGTCTTCAAGGGGCCACTGGAGGCAAACTTCAGTCTCACATTCTCAGCAGATCTGCATGCAAATGTACTGCCATTTGCTTGCATCTCTATGCCAATTCACAAGTCTCTGCTAACTAGTCCTTCCTGGCATTTAATCCCACCCACTCATCTTCTCTCTACCTATATGCAACAGCTGAAGAAATTCTGATTCATAGCATCTGAGGGAGCGTACCTGCACATGACAGCTCGTACCTTGACGAAAACTTTGATGGTCTTAAAAGTGCCTCTGGGCTCAGACTTTTTCCACCTGGGACCTGCATTCAGGTGAGGTCCCACCAGCACTTCCTCTTCTAGCTGTCCACAGCAAGAAGAAAACTCACCTGAGGGTTGCTCGTGTTGGAGATGCTGTCGCTGGGTACGTTCTCCTGGTAGCTGGTCTCGTCCAGAACGTTGGAGAGGCTGGAGCTCTTTCGCACTCGTGTCCCAGGGAAGGGCTTGAAGTTCTCCAGGGGGGAGGGAGTCCCAGGCAAGCTGATGGGGGTCTGGTTCCCACTCTCAGCCGTAGCTGCAGAACTGGTGCTGCCCATGTCCAACCCGAGATCGAAGGGGGATGTGGAGAACGGAGAAAGAGGGTGGTAGACCCTGTCCACGGGGACCGTGTCTCCAGCAGGGGCCTCACCCTGCCCGGGAAGGTCAATGATATTGGAAGAGGAGGAATGGCTGGCGACATCCAAGGAATCAAAGGGCCTGAAGCCGTAGGGGTGGAAAGATTTGCCCCGCTGGTTGGTGGGGGAGACCGAGTGGTCTGAGAAACCTTCTGACAGCTCCGGGTCCGAGGCCTCGTAGCCCCCCGGGAGGAAGACGTCGAGGTCCTGGAGATCAGACGTGGCCGGGCTCAGGGGGTCCGGAGCTGGCTGGTCGGAGGTCCTCGGGTGCTCGTGGCCACCCCCGCTGTTGGTGGAGCCCGACGAGCTGTTTTGGCGGGACTCGTAGGACTCCTTGACGTAGAGCTTGGTGAGGGTATCTTGCCAACTGGCCAACTTGGCCAGCTGCTTCACCATGTCATGCTGGGAGTAGATCAAGTGGAAGAGCTTGGAAGGAAAGCGGGAAGCGTTTAGTGACCGGCGTGCAGCTTCAGCCTCCACGAAGTGGACAAAAAGGCAGGGCCCGCCCAAATCTGACATGGTGGGAAATCTAGAACGGGAAAAAGTCCTCCCCTATGGGGTTAGGGTTTCCCACAGCATATAACAAGAATGAGGGGGCTGGATGGAGTCCCTGAAGCAGTCGGGGCAAACTTAAACGGACTCCGGGGAATGGCAGAGGACAGGAAGGCCTGGAGGATCATTGTCCGTGGGGCCGCGAGGGGTCGGACACGACTTCGTACCTAACAGCATAACATAACAAGGGGGCAAATTCAACAGGATTTGGGGTTGGATCCCTGTCATCGCCTGAAGATGAACTAGAAGTTCCCCAGCATCGTTCTGACTTACCTTTCTGCAGATGTCCAGCCTGACAGACAATTCTGCCCTGTGGGACAGGTAAACCACTGCCACCAAATCTTTGTAGTTCGGGGCGTCTAGGGAGCGAGGAAAAGCGCAGAACGTGAGCCCCAGAGCTCATGGTGAGGTCTCCAACCATTTTACCACTATGGCACCAATCTCATTCACACGAGCGCCCGGTGGGTGCAGACCCAGCCTCCGCAGGGCGCTCCAGCATCAATCGCAATGGGCTCAGTTCACCATATCACGTTGCCCTTGTTTGTGCAGCTGGAAGCAGGGATGGTTCTGCCCAGAAGTCAGAACTGGCCGAAACCGGAGTTTCCAAAGCGAACGGGTACCAGTCAGTTCACGTCGCTCTTATTCCGCCCCAGGGAAGCTTTGCTGGTATCGGCTCCCTCTGCAGGCCCACGGACGGTCCCCAGCACCTCCCCCTCCCCGGACCTGAACAAACAGATGTGCCTCACCTGATGCGAGGACCTGCTCCAGGAGGTGGCGGAAGAGCTGCGTGGAAACGGGGACGTCATTCAGGGAGGAGATGAGGCCCTGGAAGCCGATCTCTTTCAGCTTCAGCCGGTGCTTGCTCCGCTCGCTCACCTTCTCGTACTTCAGCAGCTTGTGCAGGATCTGCGTGCAACAAGGAGGATGCGGCTCACGGCGTGGGGACCCCTCCTCTGCTTAGGACAAGCTGTTTTCTCTGGGGGTCTCCCTACTTTGGCAGTACGGAGACCTGACGGAGCGCACCTGGCTGCCTCCAAAATGAACAGTTCTGCATCTCATTGTCTCTCCGTGCGCAAGCAGCTGATGGCCTCCATCCTCAGAAACCCAAATGAAGGCTCCCTCCCCGCCCCGGGTCCACTGAGACCTGCCCTAAACATCCTACGAAACCAGATCACAGTGGAAATGCAAAGTCAACTATGAAAGCGGGAAATAAATGTAGAATGAGCAGCCGTTTAAAATGAAAAATAGTATCTAATTCTATAGTGCTTTCTCAAATCAGTGGAGAGAGAAATCCTACTGGGACTGGCCAGTGGGGTCAAAGGAAACCAGGCCGGCAAACAACACAGTGTCCTTAGGGATCGCAGTACAGAGGGCCTTCTGGCCCCATCACATCACCTGGGGCAAAACTCCACGGAGCAACCAGAGACCCAGGAGAGGAGAAGACAGACTTTGCTCACCTTGAATATTCTTTCTCGCACCTCCTCGGAGAACTTCCTCTGCACGAGAAGCGAGAAAAAGATCTCGATGTTTCCTGGCTCGAAGAGGAACGTGAAGAGCTGTTCCTGGGCAGGGCAGCTCTTCTGCAAGCTCTGCATCACCTCCAGCACCCCACACACCTGCAGGGGGCGCAAGAGCACTCTGCATCACTACAGGGAGGCTGGGAGCATATAGGGCGGCAGCTTCATAGAGATCTCACAGGCCTGAGATCAGGACCCAACAAGGGGGAAAAAATGCACATTGCAAAAGACAGCTGTGTTTTCACAGGCCCCCAAATCAGACCCCCCCACACACAAAATCACAGCCCCCTCCTTTCTGAAAACTGCAAAAAAAAAAAAAACAGGCAGATGTTCACAGGTCTACAGTCATAACCTAAAAAGCTCTCTCACACACACCCTTGAAAATCGCAAAACAGACAAATGTTTACAGATCAAAATCTGAAAACTTAAAAAAAAAAAATTACAAAATTGGCCAAATGTTCACTGGTCCCTGGTCACTGGTCAGGATCAAAAAACCCAAACAAATTAAAAAATGGCAAAAAACAGGCAAATGTTCACAGGCCCACGAGCAGGACCCGAGAGCTAATAAGCCAGCCAGCCAGAAAACAAGTAAATCATTGCAAAACCAGTCAAACATTCCCAGGCCTGCAATCAGGATCCAAACCCTCAATAAACTCCCCTGAAAGTCATGAAAAAGCCACATTTTCAGAGGCTCTCAGTCAGAACCCAAAAACACAACAAAACTGGCAATTCTTCCAGGGTTCCCGCTCCCATGTGCCTCCTTTCATTCCTTTCCACACTGCCTGTCCCGTTCAAGCTTGTCCCCCATGGTTCCTGAGACGCTTCACAATTGCCCAAAGGAGCAGCATTTAACCCGTGGGGAAAACTGGCAGGATCCAACTTATATGCCTTACTGGGAGATTGGCCTGTGGCCAATGATGCACTTGGGACAGAGACAGGATTCGAACTGGGGACACCATGACTGAGGGCTCAGCCTCTGTGCCTGGCCTGAGACACCAGGGTTTTATATTCCAGATGTGTTTGGGCAAGGAGAGACGCATGAGAAAATTCAGGTTTGCCTTTGGTATAGTATAGTCTAACCGAGGGGTAGTCAAACTGTGTCCCTCCAGATGTCCATGGACTACAATTCCCAGGAGCCCCTGCCAGCAGATGCTGGCAGGGGCTCGTGGGAATTGTAGTCCATGGACATCTGGAGGGACGCAGTTTGACTACCCCTGATCTAACCCCACGGTGTTTTTTTGCCAGTGCCTGGAAGGATGAGTAGCAGGCAGCTCCCAAGCAAATATTTCTCCCTCTTTTCATTGATACTTTTCCCCAAGTTCTGATCTGAGAAAGTGGGCTTGTTTTTCTCAACTAGCAGGTGCCAGATACGGCCCAGTATTTACGGGTGTAGTTTGACGATGATATTCTTGAGTTGCAGTCAGCAATTACGATACAAGATGCTTAGTTTTACATATGCATCCCATCTTGAGCCGGGCTAGGTTTGCTGTGAGTATTCAAGGCCCAGCGGATGGAAGTTGGCCTGCCGTGTCTGGAAGCCGGAGGATTTACTGAAACCGTCATGTAAGCAAACCTGGATCTTGCCTATCGTTTTCCGGGGACTGCTGGGAACCTGGGAGCTTCTGGCCGGGGCTCCAAGCAGGTGCCTGAGCTGAACGCCTCTCGTACCTGGTGCTCATCATTCACGGCAGCGAGATAGTTGAGGGTGCTCTGCATCTCCTCCGTGGAGAAGCTCCTGCACAAGAAGTCCTTGACCAGGCTGAAAAGAGAGGTCTGCACTGTCCTGATGTCATCCGTGGCCACCGGCTTCTCCTTGTAAGTCCTGGGAGGGAGAACCATAGAATCATAGAGTTGGAAGAGGTCATTGAGGCCATCTAGTCCAACCCCATCTAGTCCAACCCCTCCAAAGATGGGGAAGAAATGGAGATAGTGACAGATTTTATTTTCCTGGGCTCCAAGATCACTGCAGATGGGGACTGCAGCAAAGAAATTAAAAGACGCTTGCTCCTGGGGAGGAAAGCTATGGCAAATCTAGACAGCATCCTAAAAAGCAGAGACATCACCCTGCCAACAAAAGTGCGTTTAGTCAAGGCTATGGTCTTCCCAGTTGCAATGTATGGCTGCGAAAGTTGGACCATAAGGAAGGCCGAGCGTCAAAGAATTGAGGCTTTTGAACTCTGGTGCTGGAGAAGACTCTTGCGAGTCCCTTGGACTGCAAGGCGAACAAACCGGTCAGTCCTAGAGGAGATCAACCCTGACTGCTCCTTAGAAGGTCAGATCCTGAAGATGAAACTCAAATACTTTGGCCACCTCGTGAGAAGGAAGGACTCCCTGGAGAAGAGCCTAATGCTGGGAGCGATCGAGGGCAAAAGAAGAAGGGGAGGACAGAGAATGAGGTGGCTGGATGGAGCCACTGAAGCAGTCGGTGCAAACTTAAATGGACTCCGGGGAATGGTAGAGGACATGAGGAAGATCATTGTCCATGGGGCTGCGATGGGTCGGACACGACTTCGCACATAATAACAACAACAAGTCCAACCCCCTGCTCAACGCAGGATCAGCCCAAAGCATCCTAAAGCATCCAAGAAAAGTGTGTCTCCAACCTTAGCTTGAAGACTGCCAGTGAGGGGGAGCTCACCACCTCCTGAGGCAGCCTAGTCCACTGCTGAACTACTCTGGGACAAACGGCGCTCAGCCTCCTTGCCTAGGAAAGGACATCAGGATGCGGCTGACTCCTGTTGACCCGGGACGGTCTTCAAGGCAGGAGACAAAGAGAGGAGGCCGGACATTGCCTGCCTCTGCAGAGCTGCTTTGGGGTCCCCGGGTGGTCTCCCATCCAAGTCCTAAACGGCCACAGCTCTGCTTAGCTTCTGTCATCTGACAAGATCAGGCTACTGCAGTGACCTTTTGGAGTCAGCAAACCCACGGGGTCCTTGAGGCAAGAGAGGAACTGATGTGCTTTGCCATTGCTCACCTCTTCATTGTAACCTGGGGCTTCCGTGGGGGTCTCCTAAACAGGGCTGGCCAAGGTCTGACAACACCCGGAGGCATACGGAAGCGTTTTGCCTTTGCCAGCCTCCCTGGTGGCCTCTCTTCCCGGTCCTAACCGGGGCCCGGCCTGCTTGGCTTCCCAGGTCTCGCCAGGTGGGCTAGCTGGGCCATCCAGGATCGGGTCCTTCATTCGACTTCTGTTTTTATGGATTCAAATGCCTTCTGGGACTCCTCTCCCTAGTAGAGCAAGCTTTTCAACCTGCTGACCATGGAGCAGCCTCTGGAAATCATTTCAGGCTTCCAGGAACCCTGGAAGTGATGTCATCTGGCCACGCCTCCTGCCACGCCCCCAGAAGTGGCATCACCACCCAGTCCACAGGCAGGTTTGAGGAGGACGGGGGGGGGGGGGGAGCCATGAAGGGGGGGGGGAGTTCCCTTCCTTGTGGCCGAGTCCATTAAGGCAGGAGGGGAAATGTTGTGGACCCCCGCCAGAGGTCTGCAGACCCCCGGTTGGGAATCCCTGCTCCAGAGCCACCCTGAGGTGGCTTTGCCAAGTAGAAACAGACAGTGGTAAAAACCTATTGTGACAACAGCCTGCTTTAAAAAGACATGTTTTCGGTTGGTTGTTATCATAAGGAGGTCTGGGGATGTTCCGTTTGGAAGCCTCCTTGATGGAGAAGGAGAAGGAGGAGATCATTTAAAAAGAAACCCAAAAAGGGAACGTCTCACTCGATCATTTGATCAACTCACTCAAAATGTGGTGTTTACGGATCCTGCAGAAAGCCCAAAAGACAAGCCAGCGGGTTCCGTATCAAGGCAAGTCTGAACTCTCCTTAAAAGTAAACACGACTAAACCGAGGCTGAAAAAAGAGTCCGAGTCCAGGAGCACCTTAAAGACTAACAGCATTTTTGGTAAGGGAGGAGCTTTCGGGAGTCACGGCTGCCTGCTTCAGGTATGAACAGTGACTCACGAAAGCACCTCCCTGGCCACAAATCTTGTTCTTTCAGTTGCTACAGACTCACACGGCGTCTTGGAGGACATGAATACACAGGGCTGCCAAGGGGTCAGACGCAAATCGCTGGCACTTGACATTCACGCACATGATGCTCTTGCCATGTGCTGGCACACTCTCTTCCTGAGGCCGCTCTGCGTCTAGACGAGAGTGTTCCTGGGCCCCAGTGTGAAAATGATGAAGTCCAGAGGCACCTTTAAGACCAAGATGCTTTGTTCGAGGTACAAGCTTTCACGTTCCCATGAAAGCGAGGCTGCACATGAAAGATTATCCCCAGAATAAAACTTGGTTGGTCTACCAGGTGCCCCTGGACTCAGACTGTGTCCTGCTGCTTCAGACCAGCATGGTGACGCACCTGAATCTTTTCCCCCATAGTTCCCCGGGTGTCTTTCAAGATTTGGAAGAGACTTTTGGCTCACCCATAATACGTCCTGATGGAGTCCAGGATGTACTGGACGCCGTACTTCTTCCGGATCCTTTGCTTGTGATCCTTAATTATGTTGGACAGGTACTGGATGTGGCCTGCAAAAAACGAGGATGAGGAGGGGGTTGGAACACCTCCCCTAAGACCAAAGAGTTTTAAATATCCAGATCAACGACAATTTCTTGCAAAATGTCTGCACAATTGTTTTGTGCCATTTCGGGTGGTCTTCCTTTTAGCTCTATGATTCTATGAATTTAGATCAGAGGTGGCCAAATTGTGGCTCTCCTGGCAGGGGCTCATGGGAATTGTAGTCCATGGACATCTGGAGCAACACAGTCTGTTTTAGGTCTATATTAATCTCTATGCTATTCTGTTACAGAAAGAACAGAGGCTCCCAAACTGCCATATCTATTTTCATTCTTTCTGCATCTCTATTTCTTTTCTTGAAAAATAATAAAAAATTTATTGCAAAAAAAAAAAAGAAAGCTCATCCTCCAAAGATCTTATTGGTCTCTAAATTTATGGCTCTCCTCTGGGAACTGTCCTCCTAGGACTTTCTCCCAGCCCTCCCAACGTGAGTGCCGTGTGAAGGCTACTTTAATTCCCACCATGGGGACAGGCTGTTAATCTCACAGGTAAAGCCATCTCACGGGCATGATGCCCTCTGTCCCCTTGAATGGGAGAAATGCCCTCTGCTCACCCAGCCGGACGGCAAAGTCGCTGTTGCTCCAGATGTGGAAATCGAACAGCAGGTACTGGTAGAGGAGGTGCAGCAGGAGGTGGTGCCCCTCGGAAGCCACCTGCTCCATGAGGACCTGAGACGCCATCAGCACATTCATGTCCATCATCTGCCTGGGGACCTGGGGGACAAAAGCCCTGGCTTAGTAACCTGGAGACAAGCAGGCGAATAAGAACTGGGGAGGGGGCAGCACTGAGTTGCACCTACATTCTGGAGCAGGGCTCCCATGATGGCTGGCCCGTGGCACTGGACCAGGCTCTCTTGGTTGACCCTGTGGCCTCGGAGGAAGTTCTTCACCAAGAGGAGGAAGGCGGCCACCCTGTTCTTCTCCAGCCGGCTTTCTGCGGACAGAAGACGCACACCTCGGTCAGCCCCCGAGAGGGGAAAAGGGAGTTGTTCTCATGTAAAAGAGATTGCTTGCGATAGCAAAAGACGTATTTAGGGAGGGGATGTGGTTCAGTCAATGGAAGAGCCTCTGCTTGGCAGGCAGGAGGTCCCCGGTTCAATCCCCGGCAGCATCTCCAGTTCAAAGGACCAGGCAGGAGGGGATGGGGAAGACCTCAGCCTGAAACCCTGGACAGCGGCTGCTAGTCAGAGCAGACAATACTCTGATTCAGTATAACCAAAGGTACTGGAGGCCATTGGAAAGAAAAGGCTGATATGCTAATTAGCGTGGAATCCAAATGTTAACTTATACGGTGCCCTTTCCCCGATTCAGTATAAAGCAGCTTCACATGTAAACTCAGGAACAAAAATTTGGAACCCCCCACCCCAGTTCATCCCCCGTTTGAGATTCTTCCTTCCCCGACTGAAAAATCGAAGGGGTCTTTGTGTGGAAGTCAAACTAAGTCCCAGCCCAGAACTGCACGGCAGTCGCTAGAGTTGCTGGGGTCACCTGACGACTTCCCCAGCGGGATGAGCAAGCCCTGGGCGTTCCGGGACGAAGTCAACTCCGGGCCGACCAAGTCGTGGGTTTCCTGATTGTCTTCCGGCTCCTTCTTCTGCGACGCCACTTGGTCCAGCAGGGGCAGCAGCACCCCCATCCCACCCACGCAGTTGACCACGTCCTGCGGAGACACACAAACGCTGCCTCAGCAGGCTCTCTGGGGCAAGGGGGCAACACGCCAAGAGAGCCAGGGATCCGTGTGGGGCGCCAGGGACTGCCCCTCTCCAGAGATGTCCCCCTTACCTTGACATCCCAGTTCACCACTTTGTGCCCCGTCAGCCTCCCATCAAAGAAGTGGTTCGGGGAGAGATCCAGGCAGATGTTGCTTTTGCAGGCCTAGAAAACCCACCCAGGAGGGAGAGAGAGAGAGATGCAGTGAATGGAGGATGCAGGACTTCCAAAACAGACCGGACCCAGGATACTTTGAGGGCTGTCCTCTCCCTCTCTCCATTCTCCCAGACCCTCCTTTGAGGTTTTGCCCAAAGTCCCTCCAACCGCTGGAGGTCCTGCGAGACAAGGCCTTCTCAGTACTGGCACCCAAATTCTGCATTATTACTATTTACTATTTACTATTTACTATTTACTATTTACTATTTACTATTTACTATTTATTATTGTAGTAGTAGTAGTAGTAGTAGTAGTTTTAGACCACATCTCTCCCAATTTGGGCTCAATTAAACTACATAAACAACATACTTTATATAGAATTTTAAAATTAAACCAACGCTCTAATAACTAGCAACTAATTTAACTAGTTCACTACCTCCCCTCCCCGTATCCCAGCCATCATTTACCTTCCCCCCTTGGCAGAGACAGAAAACAGACCGCTGAAGGCAACCTGGTCTTACCTGCGGTGTGTAATACAGAAGGAGTTTGCTGCTGAGCTCCAAGAAATCCCCTTCTGGCTTAAACGGAGACGTGACATTTGGTCCTGCAGGGAAGGATGGAAGGAAACAGATTTGGCCTCACACATAAAGAGTTTGCTCTAAATGCAAAGTGTCGTGCATTGGGTCGACGCTTCCTTGGAGTGACCCCTTGCAAGAGCTCCCCGTCCTTCTCAGACCCTTACCTGAGGAGTAGAGCGCCTTCACCTGGGCCGGCTGGAGCGCCTCGTAGAAGATCGAGATGGATCCGAGGTGGCCCTCCAGGGACGTGGGCATCCCCCACTCCGTGTCCTGGCTCCCAGCCAGCGTCGTGGACACCAGCCCTTCCCGGGGGCCCTGCGAGGGAATGGGCATCCAGGGGTGGGGGGCCAGAGAGGCTGGGAAGGACTGGGAGCGGCTCAGGGGAGGGTGAGCCGGAAAGGCCAGGTCTGGCGAGTGGCACGGGGAGGAGGGCAGGTTGCTGGTGGTCGTGGTGGTCGTTCGGTGGCCGGCAGAGCCAATGCAGCAGGACGTGAAAGACTAGGAGAGAGGGAAAGCGCAGGAATGAGGCCAGGGGAGAGACCCTTTGGGTGGCCCAGGCTCCCGGGAATGGCTCCTGGCACCCTCACTGGTTTGCCGCCCAGCAGACTCGCTGTTGAGAACCGGCTTATGACATCTGCTCATCGCATCGTGAGGGAATTAGGAGGATTTAATTGCCCCGAGAACAGCCCCAAATATTTCCCTTTCTGGACCAACTCCCTGGCAGAGACAGCCACTGAATTCTTTACAGAGATCTCTGGGAAATTCACGCCCTCAAGGAGGCAAGAGAAGTACGCAGATACGCGCATTTTCATCTTTATCGTAGGGGATAGGGCAGGGTTTTGACTGTCAAGACCAGGGGTAGTCAAACTGCGGCCCTCCAGAGGTCCGTGGACTACAATTCCCATGAGCCCCTGCTGGCAGGGGCTCATGGGAATTGTAGTCCACGGACCTCTGGAGGGCCGCAGTTTGACTACCCCTGGTCAAGATACACTTCTTTGTAAGCTCCGGCACGGCATAAATTAGGGGAATCCAACCCCCACCGCCTGGTGGCTCAAAGTAAAGCTGGCCGGGAACACACCTCATCCATCTACCCGAGCGCATGAAACGGCCTCCCAACCATCTATAGTCCAGCTTCACGAACGCGGTCCAGCCTCAACGTTCCTGCCGTGTGGATCCCTCCCTCCCCCAAAGCTGCCAGGGTTTGACTGACGGACAGATTCTCTGCCCTGACATTAAAGCTTATTTTGTTTATCTGTGAGTCTGTGATGAGACACATTGACTCAGTAAGGGAAGCTGCAACCCAACCCGGTTGGCCGCTGTGAACAGGAGGAAATTTGGGAGGTCACAGGGTTGCTGTCCTCACAGGGCTATGCCGTGATTCACAGGGTGCTGAGAGTCAGGAACGATTGAGTATCCGTGGCCATCTCCTTTCAGGAAATGCTCTTACCTCTCCCAGGGAGGGGAAGCGCAGCTGGGCCATTTTTCGGAGCTGACCGTCCACGTAGATGTTCACGAGGTTCTGGCCAAAGGGACGTCGGCCGGTGACGTGGACAATATCAACGCAGTGCTGGAAGAGGGGGAAGGAGATGGAAGCATTTGTGCCATAAAGTGATATTATTTCAAAGCAACTTCCTGTACTTACTGGAAGTTCATACAGGAAGTGGCAAAGGGTATCTCTAGGAATCCCTCTTCAAGTAAAATCATAGAGTTTCTGGAGATTCCTAGAGCTACCCCAGAAGGTAAGTCTAGGAATTGCTGGACACTCTATTGTAAAATGGGACTGTCACCAGGTGTGCAGAAGCCCTAGCTTTCCATCCCCAGGGAGTGGCATGGGCAACCCAAGCACCTTCTCCTACTTTGCTCAAACAGCAGGATAAAGCCAAGCGAAGGACCTGGCAGGCTTACGGCTAGCAGCTGGGCTGGGTTTTCCGGCTCAACTCACCCAGGCGCTGTCGTTGAAAGGAAACTCCGGGAGAGCGACCGTCATGTACTCCTTCTTGGTGCAGACAGCCACCACCAGCATCCCGTCGGCCGTGAAGAAGGCCTCAAAGCCCGTCCCGCTGGCTGTGAAGAAGCTGGAGGGAGGGGAATTGAGGGGCAGAGAAAAGGCCTGACTGTTGGCACAGCTCCCCCTATGATGAGACCAGCCCTTGTCAACCTTTCGACCATGGGGGAACCTCTGCCATATTTTCCAGGCTTCGATGAACCCCAGCAGTGGGCACAGAAGTCAGATGGGGGAGCCAGCCAGAGAGACAGACAGACAGACAGACAGCCAACCATTTCCTGTTTCCATTGTGTAGAAAGAGGCCTGCAGAGCAACAGGGGAAGTGGCCCCAGGGACGCCTAGCAATGTCCACGGCCATCTGAACATCTGAGAAAGGCTGCAGACCCCCGGGGAGCTCTCATGGAACCCTGCTTGGGACTGCCTGGGCTGGACAATGCTCTCCCTTGGCCAGCTGGCCTTGAGCCCCACAGACAACGGTTTACTCAGTTCCTTCCTAGGAGCCACTGAGGGGTCCAGCATATCTGCAGCATGATCTCCTTTTGCTGAATAGGTTCCCACTTCAGGGCCAAGAAGACATCAGGTCTAAACTGAACGCACTCGATGAGTCCTATTTTGGCTACGGCAGACTAACCCCCCCCCCTGGAAAGCGTCAGCTGGGGGGCTTTGAGCAAGGCAGGGTCCGTCCTCCCCTCCTGCTCACATGCCTGCCTCGGTGGCCATACCTGTACAGCTGCTTCCGCTTCAGTCTGGCCGCTTCCTCGGGGGTCTCCTTCCCCTCCTCCACGAGGCACACCCAGCCGTGGAAGGCAAAGCCGCTCCCGGGCCACTTCTGGATGGCCGGCACCATGATGCCCGCCATGCTGGGGGTGAGGTCGAAGTACTGCAGCGCTCGCTCCGGCCCGTCCTTCCGCGCCATGCCCGAGAGCGCCCGGATGACTTGGCTGGTGTACGGGTGGGGCCCCTTGCCCGGGTCGGTCCGCAGGAGCCTGAGGAGTCGCTTGAACTCGCCCGGCCGGAGGGAGAGGCCCCCGAGCACTTGCAGCAAGCAGAGGAGGTTCTCGGCACACTTGGGGTCCAGCTGGCGCTCGGCGGCACACAGAGCGCCCACCAGGCTCCCGACCATGCCCGCCTTCACGCAGGTCGTGCGGCTCTGCAGGGAGGAGTTGCAGATTCTCTTCAGCCAGTCGGACAGGAAGACCTGCAGGTCCCGGGACCTCAGCTCCGGCAGCCACGAGACCAGGATCAGCAGCGGCTGCTCGTTGTGGATCGGGCGGGCGGGGCTAGAGGCGTGGTCCCCTTCCACGGCCTTCCGTTTGAAACAAAAGCAAGGTGAGGCGGCAAGGCCGAATCAGCCTCCCGGGTTATGCACACGGCGTATTCGTTGATTTAGACCCCACGTTGCGCTCTGGTGGGCGCTCAGAGCTGTGCAGGGAGGCGTTTCTCCCCTGCTCCGTTTCCTAACAACAGCCTGAAAGTGTCTTTTTCCTCTTAATGCCCTGAGACTAGGCCACCCACTCCCCATCTGTCATGCCAGAACAAAGCGAAACCTCCCTTCCTGGCCCCAGAAGGGCCCTGGGAAAAACCCTGGGTCCTCACCATGTTCAGCAGCTCCTGCAGCAGCCGCTGGGTCGGCGGGCTCTGGCTCTTCAGGACTTCGTGCAAGTGGGAGTAGCCGATCCGCTCTTTGAACACCTCCTGGAAGAGCAACAGCCGGCAAGGATTAGAGGGAAGACGGCCGGTCCACTGCCGCTAACTAAGACTGCTAAGACTGACAACTCCGGGTTCTGAAATGCCAGGGGGTGTGAGGGTGGGCCCAGGTGACCGGGAGTTTCGGCAGGGGAGGAATCTTGAGAGGGCACAATGCTACGTGGCCGTCCTTCCACAGCAGCCAGGGGGAGTGGGATGGACGCTTTAGACAATTCACTAACCGGCTTAGCAAGGGATTTCATAGAATCTCAGCTGGAAGGGGACCTCAAGGGTCATCTAGTCCCACCCCCTGCACAACGCAGGAAATTCACAACTGGCTGCCCACCCACAGTGGCCCCAATGCCAGGCCCCCAGTCAGAATCCCTGGCCAGTCTGGCCTGGAAGGAATTTGTTTCCTGATCCTCAGACCAGCTGATGGGGGATTGGGGGGAGGGACTTGGCAGGAGTGGAGAAGGGGAGAGGCCGGAAGAAAACAAATCTCTACGTCACTTGGAAATGATGTAGGGACGTCAGGGGTGACACTCTGGTTTTTGGGTAAAACTCTATGGTAGAATTAGTTTCTCAAACCAGAATGTTGCATTCTGACATAACCTATGTCCCTACTTCACTTCTGGGTGACATGGAAACATGGCCTTTCCCCCCAGGCTTCTTCTTTTTTGGGGGGAGGGGGATTTCCCCCAGTTTCTTAAGCCTCTGAAATGAGGGGGAAGCGACAAACCAGGGGATCCCCAGGCCCCAGTTGGGGACCGGCACCCCCAATTTCCTCCCATGGAAGTGAGCAGCTTACCTTGGCTGAAGGGGAGCCGCTCATGATGGACGTGAGCACCCCGATGGCGTGAACCGCAAGGGCATCCGAATGGGTGTCAAAGACCTGAAGGCAAGAGAGGGAGAGAAAAGGTCACTGGTGCCCCCCCGGCCTCACAGCCACCAGCCCCCCTTTTACAACTGGCTGGCCAGGCGGTCCCCTCCCACCTGCCCCGTTCCATTTCTTCCTAGCTGGAAGAGTCCTCCGGACGCAGATCACAAAAGAAATCGAGTCAAATCACAAACACCGATCGAAGGGCAACAGCCGTTCTGGATTTCTACCAAATCATTTGGAATGCCAAGAAAAGGAAAAGAAAAAAGGAGCAGCAAAAACGGCACCCAGAAAAAAAAGAAAAGAAGCTCATCGTGCAAATTCTGCCCCTCTGCTTCCAGATGGAAACGTCACGTGGGAACATCAATGTACGTCACGTGGGAACATCAAGGGGAATAAACGCACGGCCCAAAACGGAATGTGGCGGCAGGAAGGTGCCCCCCCCCCCTTACAGTTGTGTTATGCAACTTGCATCACAAGAAGCGGAGAAGCAAAGGCTGGGAGCTCCACCGACACAAGCCAGAGGGAGAGGAAAGAAGGCAAAGGGGGAAAGGCAGACACATGTTCTCCTGTGCTCTGTCCTGCATAGTTCTCAAGCGTCTTTTCTGTGCTTCAACAACCTTCTTTGGTTAAGAGCTCTGGATGCCATCCAGAACATGCCAGTGTGGTGTGGTGGTTGAGCGGCGGCTTCACATGCAGCCAGCGGGGTGACCTTGGGCTAGTCTGGTAGTGCTGTTCCCCTAGAGCAGTTCTAACAGAGCTCTCTCTCTCTTACCTCACAGGTTGCCTGTGAGAGGGCGATTGTAAGCCACTTTGAGACTCCTTTGGGTATTGAAAACTGGGATAAAAAACCCAACCCTTCTTTTAAATTGGGCTCATTTTAAGGATATATTTCTTCATTGCACAGCCTCAAACCGTGGCCTGAGCTGACCAGTCGCTTGCTATGGTGGTCAATCTAACATCAGGTTGAATTAGTGCTCTTCTTTGAAAAAAATCGTAAAAATCCCTGCACAGAGAAAACAAGCTAGTTGGGAAACCTTCTCCCTAACAAGCTACATTTCAACAAGCGTGGAGTTTTATTTTTTGGGTATGCAAGAATATTCCGTGAGAGAGGTAGTTTCCCCAGACCTCAAAGCAGTACAACTCAGAGTGTCTCAATAATAATAATAATAATAATAATAATAATAATAATAATAATAATAATAATAATAATAATACCCCAGGATAGGAAGCATATAGGAAACTGCTGTGTACAATACAGCCACCGCAGCAAATTACCTCTGTGGGGCTTGTCTCATGCTCACGTCCCAATTACACAGCCCCAACCTAAAGTGAAAGGCCAACGGGGATTTTTGGCAATCAAAAACAATTTTTTTAAAAATGAGAGCTCTGGATACTGATGAAGTAGGAGATGCCACATGTCCAGGGAGGGGGATGCTGTTGGGAAGAGCTGGGGAGGAACCAAGGAGTAGGGTTGGGGAATACCTGGAGATTTCGGGGTTGGGGTCTGGGAGGGCTGCGTTTGGGAGAGGGAGGCACCTGAGGAGGGTGCAGTGCCATCGACTGGGCCTTGCCAGGCAGCCGTGGACTGTGCGTGCTCACAGCAGCTTCTGCCTTGAATGACGCTTGGTTGGTCTTGAAGGTTCTCCAAAGGGGACGCCCAGAAGGGGGGTGGGGCAGCTGGGAGGCTGATTGGCGGCCCCACAAAGCCTGAGGCGTATTCCTTAACGCCATCCCATCACTCGGGAGCTCAGGAACTCCGCTGTCTGCACCCCGAACGGTTCTCCACCATGATAAGAGTCAAGTGGGCAGCCGTGTGGGTCTGAAGAGGCAGAGCCAAGTTGGCCTCCAGGACTGCCTTTAAGACCACGCAGTTTCCTCCAGATCTGCTGGCCTGACGGCTGCCCCTGGACTCAAACTCGCCTCTCCAGGACGTTTTGCTGCAAGGCTATGAGGAGCTGGACGGCTGCAGTTGCATGGCGGATGGTGTATTCGGAGACGTTTCTTCGAACTCCTCCGCAGAGAAAGGTCGGAGCTGTCGCTCATTGGAAAGGGCAGCCTAAAATAGCTGCTCCCGCTCAGACATTTTCAAGAAGACCCTCGGCAGTCTTCCGGCACAGAACTGCAGCACCGGCAGACGGTCCATCCCGGCCGTCCCCGAACCCCACGAACACAGCAGAGCCCCGGTCAGTCTAGATGGAAACTCCTTTCTCTCTTGTTCTCTGGCTTCCCAAACAAATGGCACAGTGAGCCACAATTTCCCGAGAGCACCAGCTAGGCTGGGGAGGCTGTCCCTTACATCAGGGGTAGTCAACCTGTGGTCCTCCAGATGTCCATGGACTACAATTCCCATGAGCCCCTGCCAGCATTCGCTACATTACTAATTTTAAGGACATGAAACCCAGGTTTTGGCTGGGGTAGTCAACCTGTGGTCCTCCAGATGTCAATGGACTACAATTCCCATGAGCCCCTGCCAGCGTTCGCTACATTACTAATTTTAAGGACATGAAACCCAGGTTTTGGCTGGGGTAGTCAACCTGTGGTCCTCCAGATGTCCATGGACTACAATTCCCATGAGCCCCTGCCAGCATTTGCTGGCAGGGGCTCATGGGAATTGTAGTCCATGGACATCTGGAGGACCACAGGTTGACTACCCCTGCCTTACATGAACTTAACAGCTTTGCCCTGGGAAATCTGTCGTCACGGTCATGACTCAGTGCTGATGCCACATGGAAAGGTGAGGATCCCCCATTGCAGCTATGGCGGCCACATCACCAATGCGCCAGACACCCAAATGGCCCCTGAACTGGTTTTAGGTACCGGCAGCTACGAGAGACCTGGAAAATTCAGTGTCCCTGTGTGGGGCAGGAGCTAGAAGGAACCCAACTGGCCTCTACTGACACCAGGAAGGTCTACTCAGGAAGAAACCCAGCAGGCTGGTGGTGGGGCTGGAGGACACATGGCCACGTGTGAGAAAACACACAATCAGTGTCTCTGCCAGGTTCGAGGAGTCCTTTGCCAGAGATCAGACTGGTCAGTGGCAGAAAGGAGAGCGGAGAAGGATCGCTTGGTTTTGGGAGGGCAGCCTGCAGCAGAAGAGTGAGATTTGAACTGCAGTGCCTCAGAGACAACCAGAGGTTTAGGGTATAGGATGATGGGAACTTCCAGAATCAGTATCACACTGGAAGAGACTCCAAAGGACCATCCAGTCCAGCCCCCCATCTTCTCAGGGACTCCTTGTGTGTCCTCCTCACCTACCACGTTCTAGGTGTTGAATTCTCCTCTCACAACTCTTGCTTATTTACATGTGCAGAAGCGTGGGGGGAGCGGGGGTGTGCAGGACTCCCACGGAAAGCAGCCCGCATGCATCCCCGCGTGCAAACCCACCACGTTGCAAGCAGCCGGCAATACCTGACGGACATCCCTCTCTGTCAGCAGCCAGGTGGTCAGATCGCTCCCTGGGGATCTGCACTCGGCGCTCAGGTAGAGCTGTCGGAAACGGCGGAGGGCAGGTCAGGTAAGCAACGTCAGTCGCGGGAGAGGGAGAAGAGAGGGGGCAAGGGGGGCAGAGAAGGAGTTAGGGGGCAAGAGACCCTCCCCGAGTGCAGGGACCCTGGGATAGATGGACGAGAAAGGGAAGCAGCACCTCGAAGATGTAGGGTTGGCCTTCCAGATCAGAACATGAGCCAGGTGCGTGTTATATGGGCAGGACCATCTGTGCATACAAGTGCATGCGTGTCTTTCCCCAAAGGGAACTGCATGCTTCCGGAATGTCTGCAGAGGACCTCTGGGAAGAAGCCTAATAGGGTTGCAAGCTGGAGATCCTACACTGGAGGGGATTGTGTAAGATCTGTTTCCGGCAGGAGGCAGGGCCACACGCTCAGAGGAAGCCCAACACTGCAGGGGCAGCTGCCGCGGAAACAACGTCATTTTAATCCACCCACCCAATCGGATTTCCGGTGGCCAATCAGAAGCCTTGTTGGTGCCCGATCTGGCTGCACCCCCTTTCTAACAATACTGTGTGGGTGCCAGGAGAGGCGCTGTCAGATGCCCACGGACACCATGCTGGGAACCCCTCCTGTAACCCCAGGAATGACCTGGGTGGGTGGGAGGAGGAGGCCGCCGGAACAGAGAGGACTGTGGGGAAGCTCTGTGCCTTCTGTACATGCGTCGTTGGAGACAGGCCATAAAGAGCCGCAAAATCGGCATGGCTCCGTATGCAACCCTTTGGCATTCTCCAGAACTCTTCAGCGGGGGGGGGGGGGTATTAATAACCACAAAAGGAGAGGGAGAGAAGGTGGGGACAGAGTTATTTCAGGCCATTGTCTTGTGGATTTCGACTTACGGTGTTTCTCTCTCTCTCTTTGTTTATATGCTCTAATGACACTCTTAAAATAGCATGGAGCAGAAAGCGGGGTGGGGAGATGTAAGCACCTGGTTTACTTAAAGGAGGAAAAAGTTAAAAATAACTCCAAAGAGAATGCAAAGGCAAGATTCCAAGGGTTGGGGCACCCATCCACCTTGCCTTTTAGTTACAAACTCCTGAGATTTATTAGGCTTTCAGTGGGCCAGATCTGCCTTGCAAAGGAATACAGGCGAGTTCAAAGCCAGACCTCCCCCACCCCGGAATAGAGGAACAATCTCATTCACCGGCACACAGCCCTTTGCGACCCCAAGGAGACCCCACAGAACCCCCAGTCCAAGACTCGGGGAATCACGGGGAGACCCCAGCCTTGTATGTTCTCTTCCTCAAAGCTTCCATGGAAGGAGATGTAACCCCCCTCAAGACCTTCCCAGGCTTCTCCATGAAGAGTGGAAGACCCTCAGAAGAGCCCTGCTGGGTCAGGCCAGGGAGGGTCCCTCCAGTCCAGCCTCCCGTCTCACCCAGGGGCCAGCCAGTTCCTCTGCAGGGCCAGCCACAGGGCAGAGAGTCCGAGGCCTTCCCCTGAGAAGACCCTCAGAAGAGCCCTGCTGGGTCAGGCCAGGGAGGGTCCCTCCAGTCCAGCCTCCCGTCTCACCCAGGGGCCAGCCAGTTCCTCTGCAGGGCCAGCCACAGGGCAGAGAGGCCGAGGCCTTCCCCTGAGAAGACCCTCAGAAGAGCCCTGCTGGGTCAGGCCAGGGAGGGTCCCTCCAGTCCAGCCTCCCGTCTCACCCAGGGGCCAGCCAGTTCCTCTGCAGGGCCAGCCACAGGGCAGAGAGGCCGAGGCCTTCCTCTGAGAAGACCCTCAGAAGAGCCCTGCTGGGTCAGAGCAGGGAGGGTCCCTCCAGTCCAGCCTCCCGTCTCACCCAGGGGCCAGCCAGTCCCTCTGCAGGGCCAGCCACAGGGCAGAGAGTCCGAGGCCTTCCCCTGAGAAGACCCTCAGAAGAGCCCTGCTGGGTCAGGCCAGGGAGGGTCCCTCCAGTCCAGCCTCCCGTCTCACCCAGGGGCCAGCCAGTCCCTCTGCAGGGCCAGCCACAGGGCAGAGAGGCCGAGGCCTTCCCCTGATAAGAGCCTCAGAAGAGCCCTGCTGGGTCAGGCCAGGGAGGGTCCCTCCAGTCCAGCCTCCCGTCTCACCCAGGGGCCAGCCAGTCCCTCTGCAGGGCCAGCCACAGGGCAGAGAGTCCGAGGCCTTCCCCTGAGAAGACCCTCAGAAGAGCCCTGCTGGGTCAGGCCAGGGAGGGTCCCTCCAGTCCAGCCTCCCGTCTCACCCAGGGGCCAGCCAGTTCCTCTGCAGGGCCAGCCACAGGGCAGAGAGGCCGGGGCCTTCCCCTGAGAAGACCCTCAGAAGAGCCCTGCTGGGTCAGGCCAGGGAGGGTCCCTCCAGTCCAGCCTCCCGTCTCACCCAGGGGCCAGCCAGTTCCTCTGCAGGGCCAGCCACAGGGCAGAGAGGCCGAGGCCTTCCCCTGAGAAGACCCTCAGAAGAGCCCTGCTGGGTCAGGCCAGGGAGGGTCCCTCCAGTCCAGCCTCCCGTCTCACCCAGGGGCCAGCCAGTTCCTCTGCAGGGCCAGCCACAGGGCAGAGAGGCCGAGGCCTTCCTCTGAGAAGACCCTCAGAAGAGCCCTGCTGGGTCAGAGCAGGGAGGGTCCCTCCAGTCCAGCCTCCCGTCTCCCCCAGGGGCCAGCCAGTTCCTCTGCAGGGCCAGCCACAGGGCCAAGGCCTTCATAAGAGTATCAGAAGAGCCCTGCTGGGTAGGCCAGGGAGAGTCCCTCCAGTCCAGCCTCCCGTCTCACCCAGGGGCCAGCCAGTTCCTCTGCAGGGCCAGCCACAGGGCAAAGAGGCCGAGGCCTTCCCCTGAGAAGACCCTCAGAAGAGCCCTGCTGGGTCAGGCCAGGGAGGGTCCCTCCAGTCCAGCCTCCCGTCTCACCCAGGGGCCAGCCAGTTCCTCTGCAGGGCCAGCCACAGGGCAAAGAGGCCGAGGCCTTCCCCTGAGAAGACCCTCAGAAGAGCCCTGCTGGGTCAGGCCAGGGAGGGTCCCTCCAGTCCAGCCTCCCGTCTCACCCAGGGGCCAGCCAATTCCTCTGCAGGGCCAGCCACAGGGCAGAGAGGCCGAGGCCTTCCCCTGAGAAGACCCCCAGAAAAGCCCTGCTCGGTCAGACCAGGGAGGGTCCCTCCAGTCCAGCCTCCCGTCTCAGGCAGGGGCAGCCACAGGGCAGGGAGGGTGACCCCCCCGTATTGGGATCTGCCTCATGACCAGCGTCTACTTCCTGCCTCAGCTTCAGATATCGGTCATCAGGGTCCCTCATGAGCTGCAGCAATTTGCTTTTCTTTTCAACATTATCAAAATGGCATAGGTAAAGGTAAAGGTATCCCCTGTGCAAGCACCGAGTCATGTCTGACCCTTGGGGTGACGCCCTCCAGCGTTTTCTTGGCAGACTCAATACGGGGTGGTTTGCCAGTGCCTTCCCCAGTCATTACCGTTTACCCCCCAGCAAGCTGGGTACTCATTTTACCGACCTCGGAAGGATGGAAGGCTGAGTCAACCTTGAGCCGGCTGCTGGGATTGAACTCCCAGCCTCATGGACAGAGCTTCAGACTGCATGTCTGCTGCCTTACCATTCTGAGCCACAAGAGGCTACAGAACGGCATAACTTCATTTTATTTTTGCAAAAGGTAGCCTCTTATGGTCGCTGTCACTGACCGGGCAAAGCAGCCCTGCTGCATTCTGTACAAGGGGTGTGTGTGTGTGGGGTGTGTGTGTGAGAGAACCTGGAATCCGAGGGCAGCCTTCAGGGACGAGGCCTGGGTTCTCCTACCTTGCTGTTCTGGATGAGCCGAAGGATGTGCTCAAAGCAGTTATTGCTGAGGAAGATGGCCTGCAAGACGGGGCGGTCGTCACAGTTCAGCATTTCCGGGATGGCGTCTAAAGGGGGTGGGAAAGAGGGAGGGGGCTGAAAAGGGCGCCTTGCAGAGCCAGAGGCGGCCAGGTCGATCCCGCTCAGGATCCGACCTCCAAAGTCAAAGCCCAGACTGCAAAGGAATTGAAGGTGGAGCAAGACAACCGTCCCGCACCTCAAGCCTTTCCCCTCCCTCCTGGGATTTGCACTTTGCAGCTTCCTGCCTTTAAAGAGCCACACGAGCCTTTGTTTGGCTGCCAGGTTGCAGACGGCTGGTGGAGTTGGGTGTTCTCAAGGCAAGGGGTGTTCAGAGGGGGTCGGCAGCCGGACAGAGACTCAAGCGGGCCTCCGCAGAAGCCCCCAGCCGCTTCGAGCAGCTCTACCTCAGGATCTAGGCCCAGCCGATCGCAGGGGCCCCTCTCCGTGGCCACCTACCCAGCATGTTCACCCGGAGGGTGATGAGCTTCTCCTCCCAGGGAGCTCCCGGCGAACTGTCCAGCGAGGCCATGGGCTGGTCGGAGTTGAGGACCTTGAAGAAGCTGCCCAAGAGGGACCGGGTCTCCACCTGGCGCTGACTGGGGCTGCTGGCGTGGAGGATGTGGACCATCTCGACCAAGCTCTTCAGGGTCAGCCGCAGCAACCGGAGGTCTTTGGGCGCCCCGCTGGCCGGAGAGCCCCACCTCCGGAGAACCAGCATGAGGACCTCCACCGCGGACGGCGTGATCAGCGCCAGGGCGTTTTGCTGTCCAGGAGAAGAGTGAGCCAGAGATGACTGGAAGAACAAGTTGGTTCTTACACCCTGCTTTTCACCACCCAAAGGAGGCCGAAAGCGGCTTCCAATCGCCTTCCCTTTCCTCTCCCCGCCACAGACACCCTGTGAGGTGGGTGGGGCAGAGAGAGCCCTGAGAGAACTGCTCTGCGAGAACAGCTCTAAGATAACCTGAGACTAGCCCAAGGTCCCCCAGCTGGCTGCATGTGGAGGAGTGGAGAATCGAACGCAGCTCTCCAGTTTAGAGGCCACCACTCCTAACCACGGCCCCACGCTGGCTCCCAAATCAGCCGTGTGGACGTTTCCACCTTGTAGACAGGCCCACAGAGTGCTCAGCTCCGGCCAGCGGCTCCAGGCAGCCAGACGTGGAGGGAGAGGAGGCTCACCTTGGATCCTGAGAGAACGGCCCCGAAGAGATGAATGAGACGCAGCTGGAGCCCCTCCGGAAGCTGCTCCTCCTCTCGGAAACACTCTGGGGAACAGGCGGAAGGAGAGAGGCGTGGCCAATTGAGTCTGGGTGTTGTGGAAGACCAGCATTTCGGATCTCCGCCGTCCAATCCCCACTGTGCTGACTATCAGGGGCTCCCTCCCCTTGACTGCATCAGACGGAGGGTTCCCTACTTCTTTGAGCCTGCAGGCCCTTTGGGGAATTCTGAAGGAGGGAGATGGGCGTGGCCACAAAATGGCAGCCACAGGAGGCGGAGCCTGCCAGGATTGGCTGCAGGAGCCTCAGTCGCATTCTGAGGAGTCTTTTGTTGTGGAGGCAGCTGAGGCTGAGGGAATGTTTCTAAAAATCTGGGCAGCCCATCTAACCTCCCATGGCCAAACAAGAAGCCCTGCTGGGCAGAATTCCCACCTGGCCCTCCCCACTTCCTAAAAACACTTGGTTGGTGCCATCGTGCCTGTGGGCATGGCACTGGGGACCCCAGACTGACGCCAGGCAGCCTGCCTCGGGTCCCAGTGAGAAAGGCGGACTGCAAAACAAAATCCATGCCAACAACAAGCCAAGCAAGGCGGTGCAACTGGAGCATGGACCCCGTCTCCTCGGGAAAGAGGACAGAGCGTGACAGATTGCGGATCGGGGGCAGAGCCTCTGCTGGGCCTGCAGAAGGTCCCAGGTTCAATCCCCGGCAGCATCTCCAGTTAAAAGGACCAGGGAGAACATTATGCAAAAGTCTTCATTTTGACAGCTGCCAGCCTGAGAAGATAAGCAGGCTCATCTTGATGGACGATAGCCTGATCCAGTATAAGGCAGCTTCAAGAATGCAAAAGAAGCCATGCCGGATCAGGCCAAGGGCCCTCCCCCTCCCCAAGGCTCCGCCCCCACATCTCCTGGAATTCCCCAGCTGAGAGTTGGCACCCTAGACGCTCTGTGGTGGGACGTCAGATCAGAGAGTCAGAAGCCCCGTCTGTTCAGGACGGAAAGGCTCTTTGAAAAGCAGAGCAGCACCCAACGGAGAGGGGGAGGCCAGCCTTGTGGGGGGGGGGGAAGGGGGGCGTGTGAGAGAGAGAGAGAGAGAGAGAGAGAGAGAGAGAGAGAGAGAGAGAGAGAGAGAGAGAGAGAGAGAGAGAGAGAGAGAGCGCCAGCCCTTGGCCGAGTGGCATTTACCTTGGAAAAAGGAGCTGAACTCCGCAGGCAGCCCGGCCGGCGCAAACTTGTATTTGCTCTTCTCTTTCATGCTGACGATCTCCCTAGGCGAGGCGAGAAATGCAGGAGGGCGTGAGAGAGGGGCTTCGGGCACACAGACCGTTCCAGGCAGACGCCCCAGACCACCATAGGCAGCTACGGGGGCTGCCAACCTCCTAGCAGGACGCGGAGATCTCCCGGTGTTACAAGCAACCTCCCAGTTACGGGGATCGATTCCCCTGGTGAAAACGGCAGCTTTGGGGGGCAGACGGGAGGCCCTCCTACCCCGGCTTCACCAAGCCCTGCCCTTCCGGAACACAAAGACACACCCCAGTTGCAACGCTGACGAAGAAGATGCACTCGACATTTTAAACCATTCTTTTAAAAGTACGCAGTGGTGTTGGTTGGGCCAGAACTTCCCTGGCCGATCCTTTAGAGGGGGGGCGCTCAGGGTCCAGCGTCTATGGGCATCTCCCATAAGGGAGTGTGCAGGGGTCTGTCTGGGCAGGCAGCTGTTCGACCCCTTACAAGGGGCCCAAACTGTCTCTGGCACATCCCGGGGGGGGGGGGGTGGCCTTGGTCCTTTGGATCCCCCTGCCATGTGCTAAAGGAGGATTTTGTCAAATTAGGCAGAGATGGGGAGGGGAGAAGCCCACAAGGAAATTGTAAATAAGATCCGGAGTCATTCCCCATGACTCTACTGAATCCCCTTTTCCAGCTGTGTATTCCCGGGGCCATCACGGCCTCCTCTAGCAGTTAATTCCACCTGTGTATTGCTTTCTGTGTAATAGGGGATGTTATTATGAATTCTCACAGCCTGCTATGTGACCGGTAGACGCTCTTCTGCAGTTCAAGGTCTCCCCAAGTACTTGGGAATGGCTGAAGACACTTTGGGGATTCCAGATGTTCCAAGCAACGCTGCCTTCTGGAGCTAAGCTGATGTTGTTCGCTAAATAACTTCTTAAAATGGGGCATAAAGCCCCCAGTTCTTCTTCTTCTAAATGCCCAGGATGTCCAGGTATTTCTTAGGACTTCTGGCTCTGCTCCAAGGACGCCCAACAGCTTCCGGGAATCCCACTCACCCACTCAGTTGTCTCCTCCACGTCTGGTAGGGGTCAAAGAGGCATTCGCAGAGGTGCAGGCCGTACAAAGAGATGTTCTCCAGCTGCCCCCGGCAGGGCAGGCCCCGCCCCGAGGAGTTCTTGAGCTGCGGGGGAGACAAGGAGCCCGGGCTCAGCTGCAGGCAGGAGAGTTTTGTTGCACTTGGCTTCCGACAAATAGCAGAAGCTTGCAAAGTTTGCCCCAGCTAATTTAGTTCACTGGATAAGGCGGCCCTCGAAAGAGCTTTACAAGGCATGCTGACACCCCCCCCCCCCCCGTGTTCGATGCTGTAACTGGGGCTGGCTCTAAAGAAGGGGGGGGATTTTAAAAGATCACCTCTTGGGCATAAAGAAGCAGCAGGTGCTCTACCACCGGCCTGCCAAGGTCACTATTGTCTGCTCAGGCTGGCAGCTGCTCTCCAGATCTTTCGCGTCACCTCCCGCCTGGTTCTGCCTGCCTGCCTGGGAATGGCACCCGGGACCTTCTATATGCCAAGCGGGGGCTCTGCCACTGAGCCACGCCCTTCCCCCTTTCATGTCCCCTCACGGCTCCTGGGGAGTTCAGCCACGCGTGGATCCCTCGCTAGCCACACGGCTTTCGACTCTGACCCTTACCTTCCTAGAACAGGCAGACAGCAAACTGACCACTTCCCGCACAAACGCTGGGGGCTGATCCGCTTGGACGTTTTCCAGATTCCTGGAGGGGGAGAAAGCCACACACGGGTCTGAGATCCAGAATTTTAAGCAACCTCCCGGCCATATGCCACGGAAAGCTGTAAACCAGCTCATTCGTTCCTGTTCTTATTTGTGATGCCTCTCCAGGGCCACCGATGCGGATCCTGTGCAGGAATGAATTAATGTCTCCACAGCTTTGAGAGAGGCAGAAGGGGGTGGGGGTGGGTCTATTCTGCAATTCTCCCCGTACAAAAAAGTTTGCAAATGAACGGACTTTAGAATTTAAATTTAGAGACAGGGGATTCCCGGAAAGTTCTGGATTTTTTTTTTTTTTTTTGCTGTCAAGTCACTGCTGACGTCTGGTGACCCCACAAGGCATCCAAGGCAAAAGACTAGCAGAGGTGGTTTGCCTTTTCCTTGCCTCTGTGTGGCAAACCCTGCACTTCCTCGGTGGTCTCTCGCCCAAGGACCACCCAGGGGTTAGCTTCTGAGATATGATGAGATCCAGCCAGTCTGGACTCTGAAGGTCAAGGCCACACATCTTAGTGCGACATTTAACACGTTCACAGCAACTCTCCAAAAATAAAAGTTAGAAATCTCCCTAAAGGAAAGTCCCTAAAAGCCAACCTAAAACCCCCCTTTCTCAGCCACCTGCCTCTCATGAAGGGACTCCCCAAAGACCAGGGTCTTTTGCCCCACTGCCCCCCCAACTCTCTCCCAGAGAAAGCAGTCCCCCCCCCTCCTGCATTGTGCCCTCTTCTCGTATGGTTGCTGCCTCCTGCCTGCCAGGAAGACTGCAGCTTTAAGAGTTATTCAGCAGGCAGAAATTCAGCAGGTGCAGTTTGGCTCAGCATGGAAGTATAAACATTTTGTGCTGCTTTTAGCACAGGAGCTGAGGAAGTGGGAGGACCCAGAGTTGTCACCACTGGACGGGGGAATTCCTGGAGATTTGGGGGTAGAGCCCGGGGAGAGCAGAGTCTGAGGCAATTCTATGGAGTCCGGCCTCCGCAGCAGCTGTTTTCTTCAGAAGAAATTATCTCTTCAGTTTGGAGATCAGTTCGAATTCTGGGAGACCACCAACCCTTCTCTGGCATCCCTTCCTGGCAATCTGGAGATCAACTGTTATTCGTGGGAGGGGGGGATCCCCAGATCCCACTTGGAAGCTTGCATGCCTAGGGTGGCCCCAAAGGACTCCCGTCTCCATTGGACACATTCAAGGATTCAGATTTCCCTCGTCTTGCAAGCAGCGTACAGGGTGCGGATTGCACGTTCTGCTCCAAGGCTGAATGGGAACAGCCAGGGTTGAGCCCAAAAAACGCCACTCGAGAAAAATAAATAGGCCTCTCCCCCCCCCCACACACACAACTGGCCAGCCAGGGCTGCACGGGAAGCCCTGCGTGGCCCCCTCTGTTCTTCCGCACAAAGGCGGCCCAGCGCTTGGCATACACCCAGGGTGGTGGCACAGCTCCAGGGACACTCTCCAGCAAAACAGCGACACAAAGTCAGAGGGGACTGCAGGGAGAGGGAGCGAACCCTACAAGAGAGGCAGACACAACCTCCCTAGCTTCCGTCCAAGACATGCCCGATTGCTGGGGGTTCCCAATCTCCAGGTGGGGGGAAAAGATCTCCCGGAATTACAACGGATGGATGGAGATGGGCAGCCATGTGAGTCAGTCCGCAGCAGCTGAAAAGAGCCCGGGACAGGGACACCCTGAAGACTACCCCAATTTGGGACAGGGGAGGTGCTTTCACGAGGACTATTTCCCTATCCATCACCTGGCATGGGTTTAATAGAGCTGCCAGGCGAGAGACGATCGGAGGGGGTTTGCCAAGCCGAAAGACACCTGCCCTCCTATCGGAAAGAGTCTGCTCTTTATCCTTCCCAGGAGAAAACAGAGCAAACTGTGCTTCTTAGAGCAGAAAAGAAACAGTCAAAAGCATTGTGGGAAAGCGTCACCCTGGCCACAGAGCCGTGAGACTACACTCGTGGGTCGGTTTACTGCAGGGGTAGTCAAACTGCGGCCCTCCAGATGTCCATGGACTACAATTCCCATGAGCCCCTGCCAGCTTTCGCTGTCCGAATGGGTGCAGGGAACTTAATTGCAAGCCCCCCAAATCCTGCCATTGGATTGATTAAAACGGCCCACGTATGGCCGTTTTGGCCTCACAATTTGCCATCTTGCTCGATCTTCTTCCAGCCTTGATCTTTTTCTGGCCTGCTCTTTTCTACTGCCACTAACCTCCAGGCTGCACAAATCCTTCCTTCCTTCCTGCTTATTTATTTCTTTAACACGTTTATTCGACTTCTGCGGCAGAAAACGGCTGCTTTGGGAGGGGGGCTGGCTGGCATCATACGCTGGCGAGGTCCCTCCCCTCCCTTCAGCCCCGCCCCACAAATCTCCAGGTACTTCTGAACCCGAGGCTGGCATCCCGAGAGCTGTTTCAACAAAGGCAACTCCCCCAGATTTTTTGGGCCTCCCCACCCTCCCTTTCCAGAACTGGGATGGCAAAGCAATCATCAGCAGGGGCTTATCTCTCGCCTACAGGCCGCGGGCTTCACAGGAAAAAGAGTGTGAACGTTGTGCCGGCAAGCCAAGAATAACCCTCGTATTTAAGCTGTGGTGAAATGGGGAGGGGGCGTGGGGGAGAGAGGAGGCAGAGCGCTGAGGAGGGAAAGGAAGCCCAAGGGAAGAAATAGGGTTTCACGCAGGGGTGCCAACCTCCCGCTGACTCTTGGAGACCTCCCAGAATCCCAGCTGAGCTCCAGACAGACAACATCACCCAGGACATGTTTTAGTAGAGGGACAGACAGGTTGCGCTTCACCCAATTTCTTTTGACTCTGTGTCAGCTCCCGTCAAATTTCCAGTAATTTCCCGACCGAGGGTTTGTAGTCCTCCCCACATGAGTACATGTGCCCCACAGTAGATCCTCAGTGGTGTTGACCGCACCCCCGGACAGCTGCCCTGCACAGAAATTGTCCTACGCTGATTTCCAATTTCCTGCAGCCGTTGTGCATGCCAAGCCCCCGTCGATGTAGCAATCGGGGCCCACATGTGCCCGTGGGGTGGGCTGGGGTGGGGTGGGATCTGCTCGTGGTTCAGAATGCCAGGGAGCTGCCAGGGTCGGTTTCCCGTTCCAACTGCCTAATCTCGGCCTCTTGGTCTCCATAGAGATTGGAAGGCTGAAGCAGAGCGAGCGAAAGATTAATGGGGAAGATAACATTCAAATCAGAGGAAGATTTGTGCCAAACAGCTGTCCGAATGCCCCACTCTGGAAGAAAACTTGGTTTATCAAACCAGTTTCCACATTGCTGTTTGAAGCAAAACTTTGATCGGCCCTTATCTGGCTGCTGGTGGAGGGTGGGGGGTGGGGGGTGGAGGGAGTTCCAGACTGGGAAACTCCCGGGGATTTGGGGAGGGGGCCGTGGGGACCTCAGCGAGGTGCAATGCCACAAACTCCACCCTCAAATGCAAACAGGGCTGTGTGTCAACAGTAGTGACGTCGTGAACAAGTCTACTGTGGAATAAAACACAATATACACAGTGTATTTCTTGGTTCCAAAACACTCTGGTAGAGCAGTAATCATAGACAGAAATATTTACAGAAATTTTGACATAACGTGACAAAAATACCGCTAGACAGTTTATGATGAATGTAACTTTTATTTACTTTATTTTATTTTAGCTTTGGCTACTGCCAATTGGACAAAGGCGTTAAATACCGGAACCCTGTCTAGTTGTATCTGTGTTACATTATGCAAAGATTTCTGTAAATATTTCTACTCATGAGCAATGGTTTACCAGAGTGATTTGGAACCAAGAAATACAACATGGGTAGAATGTTTTATTTCACAGTAGATTTGTTCGCAGAGTCCTTACTCTTGACACACAGGCGCCTTTGTTTTTGGATACTTTCACTTTCTCCCTGTCCTCCTTTTTGGTCTGGCACCCTCCGCAGGTTTCTCCAGCGGAACGGATCTCTGCAGCCTGGAGAGGAGCTATAAAGCCAAGGGATCTCCAGGCCTCACCTGGAGCCTGGCATCTCTGCCTCCGGTCCATGGCACGTAAAACCACAAAGGGAGACCTGATGTTCATTTAAAAATGTATCACTCAACGTGAAGGTGCTGGAAGTGGTGTGCAAATTGTTTGATGAATCGAGCCAGTCCCTTAAAGCAGATATAAGATGGAAGAAAACCTCCTTAGAAGGGGGAAAAACACAGTAACAGCCAAACAGCAGCAGGAAGAGAAAAGAGGAAAAGATAACACCACAGAATCAGCCACCTACCCTACTCTTATCACAAACGTGGGCGAGAAACGGAATCAAATTTGCCACCTGACGCCAGCAAGAGGAAGGCAACTGGGCCGAAAGACCTGGCCAAGCGCCTGGATGCCATCCCCTACAAAACAGGTCCACTCCGGGGGCAATGTGACAGAGGCTTGTAAAATTATGTATCGGGGGGAAGAGAGTTGCCAAAGAGAAAATGTTCTCCTTCTCCCAAAAGATTAGAACTCGAAGGCATCTGACAAAGCTGGTGGGCAGTAGGTTTAGGATGGGAAAAAGGAAAGGCTACTCTATGTGGAGGTGATCAAAATGTGGCCACTGCCAGAGGATGCCGTGATGGAAGCAGACACAGAGGGCTTTCTCCGGGGATTCGGCAGATTCATGGAGGATATAGGAGCTACTAAAGGGAAACTCCAGAGGCCAGGAGGCAACATCAGGGGAAGGCCTCTGCCTTTCTGCACTGTTGTTGGTCCTTCAGAGGAACTGGCTGGCCAGTGTGTGAGATGGACTCTTACTGGTCTGGCCCAGCAAGGCTCTTCCTATCAGCGGAAGGCTTTGGACTCTATGTCCTGTTTTTGGCCCTGAAGTGGAGCTGGTTGGACACTGTGTGAGATGGGAGGCTGGTCTAGATGGATCCTCATTGGCCTGACCCAGCAGGGCTCTTGTGATGCTCATATCAGGGGAAGGCCTTGGCCTCTCTGCCCCACTGTTGACCCTCCAGAGGAACAGGTTGGCCACTGTGTGAGACAGAGGGCTGGATTGCCACTGGTTTAATCCAGCTGGGTTCTTCTGATGTTCTTATCAGGGGAAGGCCTCGGTCTCCATACCCTGTCATCAGCCTTCCAGAAGAACTGGCTGGCCCCTGTGTGGGACAAGATGGACCTTCACTGGTCTCATCCAGCAGGGCTTTTCTTCTGTGGAGGGCCTCTGAGCAGGGCCACTGGTTACGGTTGCCATCTCTTGGCTGGGAAATTTCTGGAGATTTGGGAGTGGAACGTGGGGAGGAGAGTGGCTTCCAGTGCTGGAGAGGGTGGCGTTTGGGAGGAGGGATGGACCTCAGCAGGCTGCAGCACAAAAGAATTCCACCTCCAAAAGAAGCCACTTTCTCCAGGGGAACTGATCCCTGTCTCCTGGAGATCGCCTGGTGCCACCTGGAGGTTGGCAAGAACCTATAAGAAGCAGACGGGACATCCAACAGCAACCAAACCACCGTAGACAACGTTTCCCCGAGATGTCAAAAAGGTCATTCTCGCCACATCAAAAAATGCTTGAAGGAAATGCTGACTCAGTTTCCCCTTTTGGGTTTTTTCCTGAAAACAAGGCAAGTAAGAATCACGCAAAACGGCAACTTCGCCCCGAGCGGTGAGTCCGGGCCCTGGGCTGTGCTCCGTAAAGGCAAGCGGGCGATTCTTTACCTGCAAATGATGATGAAGAACTTGAGGAGCAGCAGGGCCTGGCTGAGTCCGGCCTCGGACCCCTCACCGCGGGAGAACTGGGCCACGCTGTGCGTCAACTGCTGGGCCAGCATCTGGAGGACGTCGCGGGGCAGCAGTGGGATCTCGGAGACGGAGTCTTCCGGCCTGCGAGAAAGGAGGGTCAGGCGGAGAGCACGGCACACATCTCGAGGAGCTTGAGGGAGAAGCTCCCCAGGGAGCCTCAGGGCAACTTGGCCCCGCAGACTCAAGGAAATCTGTTTTAAAAAACATTGGTCCAGGATCGGCAGCCAGCCCTCATCAGCAGTCCGTCTTTCTATTTATTTATTTATTCAGATTTTTATACCGCCCTTCCCTACGGCTCTGGGCAGTTTACAGAAAACATTTCAGAACACTACATGGAACAGTAGTGAAATCTAGTTTCAGATTTTCTATGTCAACATTACCTCTGTATGTAAGAAATAACTTGCTTACATGAGTCATCAGTAAAGATGGTCAGCATTTTCCACATTGTGGAAAAGCTTGCTGTGCGCCTCCTGATTGGCCCGTGGACCGGAAACAGAGGCCGGACCAGCTCCGCCCAGAAGGCTGCTGCTCAAATATTATTATTATATTATCATCATCATGTTAATAACTTATGCTCTGTTTCAGTTTGGTTTTTTAAACTTCCGGTTGGTTCTCCAACCCTAACCCTATTTCATTATGTCTTCGGTGCCCCATCCTGTTTGCTTTTGCCTCACTCTGCATCCTCCGCCTTGAGGCCCAAGTGAGAAAAGCCAGACTCCAAACGATGTAAAGAAAAGAAATACAATCAAGGTCAGCAGGTGAGCCTTTTGATCTTCAGTTCTAGCCACTGTTTTCCCACAAAAGGACTTCAAAGGGAGAGTGCAAAGGGAAATTGCTGAATTAACATTCATCAGGATGTTTAGCACAGGTCCTTAACCTCTGGTTTCTCGTTCACCATAGGTGCTAAGATTTTGCCTGCCCCACCCCATGCCAATGTTAATCACATCAGCTATACCTCTGTGGTTTCCTGTTGTTTATCGGTCTCTTCATCCTCCATTTGATTTTACATCTAGAGAGTTTAGCGACAGTCAGAAGTATCTAAGACCCATGACGTCTCTGTGCTTTTCTATTGTGAACATAAGAAGAGCCCTGCTGGATTAGACGGGTGGTCCAGCGAGGTCAGCATCCTGACTCAGATAATTTCTCTGGAGGGCCACCAACAGGGCAACAGAGAGCCAGTTTGGTGTAGTGGTTAGGAGTGCGGACTTCTAATCTGGCAAGCCGGGTTGGATTCTGCACTCCCCCACATGCAGCCGCTGGGTGACCTTGGGCTCCCCACAGAACTGATAAAACTGTTCTGACCGGGCAGTGATATCAGGGCTCTCTCAGCCTCACCCACCCCACAGGGTGTCTGTTGTGGGGAGAGGAATGGGAAGGCGACTGTAAGCCGCTTTGAGCCTCCTTCGGGTAGGGAAAAGCGGCATATAAGAACCAACTCTTCTTCTTCTTCTTCATAGAGGCCGAAGTCTTTCCTGCTCCTAGAACTGGGATTCAGAGGCAGATTGCCTCTGAACATGGAGGTTCCATTGAGTCACCATGGCTAGTAGCCACTGGTCGAGCTGGGACTGGCCCAAGGACTTCAGAATTCTGGCCCTGCTGGAGGACCTCCAGATGCCCCCTGGGTTTTGGCCCCTGTGTGGCACAGAGTGTTGGACAGGAGGGGCCACTGGCCTGATCCAACAAGGCTCCTCTTACGTTCTTAATGGGCAGAATCAACACAGAGATGGCCTTTCGGGATGGCCTGCCTGGCGCAGTCAGGAGGACTCCTGCTCACCCAGCAAACAAGGCCAAACTGAAAAGATTCAAGAGGACTTAAGGCTGCCTTGTGACAGAGGCTTCACAAAATAAGTGAGAGCTGTGGTGTGTACTCCTGTGTGTGCTTTGTTGTCGGTTGACCCCTGTTGTGCAGCTTCGCCTCCTTTGATGTGTCCTGCTAACACGGATGCCTCCCTTCCGTTCTGTTTTTAGACCTCTGGTCGGTTCGACATCCAGAACGTCTTCGCTCACTCTGCTGTAGTCCACCTTGAGGCCCAGAGAGAAGGGAGGACTCGAAAGAACGGCAACAGAAAACCAGACGCCATGTGTCTTTTTGGGTTTGAACCAAGGAAATGCCTGGAGAGGGCCTAGTGTAAAGCAAGCCCTCGAGCTGTGCCGGAGAAGCCTCCTAGGCCCAGGCAGAACTGGGGAGGCAGGAAGCCCGGCCACAGGCAGATGGTCTCTTGCGTCAGGCCCACCAGTGTGGCAACAAGGCAGTGGGGAAATCAAGGTTGCTTCAGAGCCAATGGCAGGCCAAGCACCCTTAAAGGGGGAGGGGGGAGTTGGGGGGGAGGCAGCTTGCTTCCACACAGGACCCACAAGTGGTAGGCAAACTCTGTTCACCCCGAGCAATTCTCACCTCTCGGCAAGCAGAATTCTTAACATGGCTACCCACCTGAATTGATGTACTTGAAGAAGCATGCCGGCACATGTGAGCCAATGCCCAGAATTAAAACTGGTTGGCCTTCCAGGTGCCCAGCTGGACTCAGACTGGGTTCTGCTGCTCCAGCCCAGCACAGGGACCCACCGGAATCTATTTTTTAATTCACTTTCTGAATGCTTTTTCATCCCGCCTTTCTACGTTAAAATGACCTTCAGACATTTAAGCAATTAAAAATACAGCTGGGATGATAAAATAATTGCATGAAAACACAATCAGTACAAGAAGGAGGGCCAGCAAGGGTTACTTGGACGGAGGGGGATGCCAGGTCAGTTCCCCAGAGATAGTTGATGGACTGGGCAGGTTGTGAATTCCAGGCCACTTATTCCCTCCTTGAAGGAGAAGAAAAAGAGTTGGCTTTTTATACCCCACTTTTTACTCCCTGAAGGAGTCTCTAAGCGGCTTACAAACACCTTTCCCTTCCTCTCCCCTCAACAGACACCCTGTGAGGTAGGTGGGGCTGAGAGAGCTCTGGGAGAACTGCTCTGTGAGAACAGCTCCCAGAGATCTGTGACCTGTCCAAGGTCACCCAGATGGCTGCATGTGGAGGAAGAGTGGGAAATCGAACCCGGTTCTCCAGAACAGATGCTGCCATACACTGCCTCTGCCTTTGGCTCCTTGGACCACTGGTGCCACACGGGCCCACATCCCTCCCAAACCATCGCATGCCAGAGCATGTAATTCTGACCGGGAGGGAGCAGGAATGAGACTGAACGTGGAAGGTTCACGTGAGAGAGGCAACTGCAGAAGTGCCACAGCCCCCCTTGCCAGCTGAGGTCTCTGCTTGGCATGGCCGCTGGAGGCAGGAGCCTGGAAAAGCTCCTGCTACAAATCCACAGAGAAGCACCGACCCTTCGGAGTGCAGATTCTAGCCAAAGCACACTCAGGACTGGGAAGGCCAGGGACAGGGAAGGGACAGGACGGGGTTCGAAACAAGATATCTTTAAATAGGAACCATGTTTCTAGCGGGCAACCCTGTAGGCCTGAAGCAGCAGGACAAAGTCTGAGGCCAGGGACCCCCTGCAGACCAAGAAAGCTTAACTCAAGGTATGAGCTTTTGTGTGCGTGCACGCTTCCTCAGAGGCATTAAAAAAACATAACCACAGGGACAAGGGGGCTGCTTCGGGGACACACACACACACACCCAGTCGGGGCTGGACTTCAGCTCCCCCAGGCACCCCACTGTCCGCCCAGGCCAGGTTTACCTTCTTGGATCCAGCGAATTCACAGCGATGATCTTCTCGAAATTTGCGACAAAGGTCTCCAGCCATTGCTGCAGGTACGCCAAGTCTTTCTGGGAAAGGGAGGAACGAGAAGACGGGTGAGATGGGCGGCCATTATGGACACAGCTCAGCACGGACAGGGCAAGCGATGGGTTGGAGCCACAGGGGGCAAAGCTATCAAGGTTAATAAGCTTCCTCGGGGGGCTGCGACCGTTCCCTCTAGGAACCTCCTCAGGAAGAGTGAGGCCACGCATCACGTGCCACATTCCCGCTAGGCATTCTCCGGCTTTCCCTTCCCACCGTCTCCCCGACTCCAGAAAACAGCTCCTCAAGGCCAGGGGATTCTTGGGAGGGGGATCCAAGGTGCTACGGGGGAAAGGACGGACGTGGGAGGGAAAAACCTCTCGTAACCGGCTTCCTGCGAGCAGAGAAGGGACTCCTGGAGCTCAGCCTAGATCCATTATTTGTGGCATTTCTATCCTGCCTCTCCGCGAATGAGGCTGGCAGATATCTGGCAGAGACGTTCCGAACACGAGGCGGGCCGAGGGTGCTCCGTCATCCCGCTACACGCTCAATAAAAAGCACCGGAGTGGGTGCATGTGTGGGGCTTCCCCACAGAGACGATTCTATGGGGCTCTCAAGGGCGATGCAAAAGCAGATGGCGACAAATGCAGAGGAGCAATGGAAGAGGCACGCATCTGCTTCCTCAGCCCCTTCCTCGCCCGTGGCTCCGTGGTGGAGCCTCTACGTGGCATGCAAAAGGTCCCAGGTTCAATCCCCAGCGCCTCCAGTTTAAAAACGCCACCAGGAAGTAGCGGCTGAGAGGGACCGCAGCGTGAGACCCTGAAGAGCTGCTGCCAAAGTGAATAGACGATACCGACCTTGAAGGACCCAGAGTCTGATCCAGTAGAGGGCACCTTCAATAGCCCCCCCCCCCCCCGTCCATCAGAGGGCTTTTTAAAGAAATCAGGAATTGTGACGATCTTGCAATGTATGATAGTCTGCTGTAATAATACACGGGTCCCAGCCTTTGAGTCCTTGGGTGTTTCATAGTTATAAGGAGAAATGTGCAGGCTACATCTGTCCCATTATAACTCCACAACCATAAGGGCTAGAGTTTGACCTCCACAATTTAACCTTTAAAAAAAACTGTTGTGTATGCCCTGAAGAGCAGGAACTGCGATTAAATGTGATTGGTCATAATGCAGGATCCGTGCTGCTATGGGATCGCTTGCATGGTCGAGTCCGTTTAATCCTGGGGACTCACAGGGAGCCAATCACAGATGGGTGGGCTGTTCTCTGTGTGACCTAAATAAAGTACCGCGACTCCCCCTTTTATTGAACTCGCTAGTCGCTTAAAGTGAAAGCTGGGACCGAGGGCCTCCTTGCCACAGACTACCACCGTGTTGTGCCATCCTGGGGACAGCTCAGGTCCCCACCTGATGTTTTCACAGGGCCCTGGAGGGGTGGGGTGGCCGCAGGGACCGAGAGAAGGAAAACGGCCTGCGAAGCCTCCTGCGGGGAGCAAAAGCTCATGGGCCCAGTCTGTGCCGAGGCAAAGCACCAAACCCGGCTTGGGAAAGATCACTACCGGATGGGGGAATCCTGAAGCAGGATGAGCAGGAGGCTCTTCTAGGAAGCAGCACTTCTGTCTGTCTGTGCTTGGATTTGTATCCCGCCTCGCAAGACTTTTGTCGCCTCGAGACAGCTAACAATTAAAACCATAAACAATATCCCGTAAAAGCCCCACTAAAAGAGCAATACGGTGCATAGAATATCCCACAAGATGCCAGAAAGCAGTCCAACTCTACTCAACCCAACTCTACCAAGTCCAGCCAGAACGTTATTCGAATCTGGGTATCGGCATATTTCCGGGATGCTCGGCTAGGGTGAGACCCCTGATCGAAACTCCGGTCATTCCCCCCCCCCCCCGCCTCAACCAAATGCCCGGCGGAAGAGCTCCGTCTTGCCGGCCTGGACAGCTCTGTCAGGAACATCTGTAGGGACGCCCAGTGGGCCAGGGACTGTTTGCGGGGGGCACCTTTAGGTCCGGCAAAGCTGTATGCAGGGTATAAGCTTTTGTGCACATGCAACACTTCAACCTCTGAGGAAGCGTGCCTACACACAAAACCTTATATCCCCAGCATTTAACGTTGTTCGTCTTCCAGGTGCCCCTCGACTCCGACTTTCTCCTGCTGCTTCAGCCCAACACGGCCACACCCCTGAATCTGGGTTCCATATTGGCCAAAGCCGCCTTGCTGAGAGTATCCTGCTTAAGCTGGCCGTTTCTGAACCATCGCGGCTGGCTTGACTGCGGCTCAGCGGGACAGAACCTGGTTTGCGTGCTGAAGGTCCCCGGTTCAACCCCGGCCTCTCCTGTTAAAGGACGGCAGTTCAGGAACAGACTCTTCTGGCCTGGCAGTCAGAGGAGAGGATCTGGATGGATCAACAGTCTGATTCCATCAAGGGCAGCTACCGGATGCTCACAGGTGAGTCCAATTCTAGCAGGGAAGTGAGAGGGCTTCGATGTGCAGCATAGCTTCCCTCAGGCATAGGGAAACTCGCAACAGCTGCGTAGTTTGCTTGCATATTTTACAGAAGGTGGCTCGTGGTCCCGTTAGGGTTGCCAGCTGGTGGCAGAAGATCTCCTGGGGTGATCACTCATGTCCAGGCGACAGAGATCAGAGATCCCCAGGAGAAAACGGCCACTTGGAAAGGTGGACTGTATGGCTTTGTAGAACACTGAGGACTCCCCCCTCCCCAAACTCCCCCCTCGGCAGACTCTATTCCCCCAATTTACAGGTATTTCCCACCCTCCAGTGGTCATCCCCATCCCCTGTCCAGGTTCCCGCGAGTCCAATGAGGTGAGGAAAATATACTAAACAGAAAAGGGGGGGAACCCAACCTGAACACCAGGTGAGAACCAAAGAGGTTGAGGGGTGCAAAAGTATAAAAATGTATTAAACCACCAATTTATTAAAAGGGAACACTTCTTTCCCCTGTAGGTCACACACGTATCAGTGAAACAGTAAGTACAATAAACCCTCGCCTTGGACTTCTTGGACTTCACTGATACACCTGTGACCTAATTATCTTCAGCTCAGTTTAATAAACTGTTCATTTAATATGTATTTTGATACATTTGCATCCCTCAACCTCTTTGGTTCTCACCTGTCGTTCAGGTTGGGCTCCTTGTCTTCCCTTCTTTCCTATTTTTTGGCTGACCCACTGATGCATCTTGGCTCTAGGGATCCCTTTGAGGAATGCTGAACAAGAACCGCAGGGCCCAGACGCCACTCCTGCTCCGGAGAAACAACCAGGGCCAGGTATGCCCTGCGCAAACCTCTGAATCCCCATCCGGAAGCCACAGAGAACTCTGAAGAAGGTGCCCCCTGTGAAATTGCACCCAGACTGTGGGTTTTAATTCTGCGTGAAGATCGTCAACTCTTCCCTGCACTTTCTGCCCTCCTTTTGCAACTGCAGCACACCCATCCCTGAGTGGGATAAGGAAAGAAGGGGGCGAAAGGGATGATGAGCCGTCTCCCGTGATTCAGCTGAAACAATAGAGGAAGGTAGTGGAACGGCACTCCGAGCTCTTTAACCCCAACCACCAAGGACAGAATGCCAAGCCCAAAACTCTGGCGCGCCTCCGGAATGAATCACGCTCCAGGTATGACTCTGCTGAATCCTTCTCCACCTTGTGGGAGACCCGTCAACGCAGACAAGAGGCCGCTGCCTGTCGAAAGGAGCTTTGCACGCAGGGGTGGGGACTCTGGGTATCCTTGATGACTGCTGGTCTGTGCTTCAGTGCCCCCCAAGGAAGGGCTGCTGGTAAGGGCAGAAACGGGGGGACACTGGGGGACGTCAGTAGTTTGGCGCACAATACTGGGTAATCCTTGTGGACGGCAATCGTTCTGAGAAGGTCTGTTTCAGCCCTCCCATTCCCCAAACAGTACGGGTGAAATAGATTTTCAGATTTCAAACTGAACCCCCCAGGGTTACATCAATGTGGGCGTATGTGTGTGCAAAGTGATGCCACATTGCCACTGATGGACGGTGACCCCAGCCAGGGGCAAGGGAGCAGCAGAGGTGGCTGGCCCTGGCCTTCCTCTGCAGAGCCGTCCTTGGTGGTCTCCCACCCAAGTACTGAAGCTGCCAGGAGACTGGCCTCTGCCGTGCCCCCTTCCCTCCGCTTACAGCCACCTGCAACGCAACTGCAAACTTTGAAAAAAACTTATTGAGATGTGTCAGGTACAAATATCATAATACCAGGAAGGGATACTTAGCAACAACGTTGGCTTCCAAAGAGACGGACTCTGAAGCCGGGCCTGCCCCACGTGGTCTGCACCCATCTAGGCCTGCTGCATTAGAGTCTGGCCGTTCAGTTCAGGAACCAGCCAGCTTTTCAGGAGACAAAACCTTTGAGAGCCAAAGTGCCCTCCGCCGACAGAGCTTGGGCTCTTGAGAACTTTCCGCCTGAGAAATCTGACGGTGGGAATTTGGCCTTGAAAGCTTATCCTCCCTTAATCAGTCGAAGGAAGCGGGGACCCCGGAAAACTAATCCTTTGGCCATCTGAGGAAGGGAGTTCAGATTCGAAAGCTTATCCCCCGTTCATCTGATGTTTGGGCTCTGCAAAGCTTGCCTTCTGTAAATCTTGTTGGGCTTTAAGGTGCCGCCATTTAAGCCAGGGGTGGTCCGTGTGAGAAAACCAGTCCTGACTGCTGGTCTCTGCTCCAGAGCGTTGTGATGGACCCGGGTGACCTTGAGGTTTCTTTCTGGGCAAGTCGTTCTTTCTTCAGAAATCAGAAGTTACGACCTGGTGCCAATCTCTGTTGGCAAACACGCGGAGACGGGCCTGGCCCCTGGGACTCCTCCTCCTCTACTGACAGCCAAAATGCAAGAAGACGGCTCCTTTCCTCAGACTCCCCTCGTTAGGAAGAAAGTGCGGGGGGCAGCCCGGGAATTCAGCCACCGGTCTGTAAACATGTCCGTTTTATCGGCTGCCTCTTCCCATCTCGGCTGGCCAGAATCTGAGTCAACTTGAGCAGCTGGCATTCAAGGGGGGTGGGCACAGAGCTCTCTCTTTCAGAAATGCTTAACTGGCCTTGAGTAAGAATTTGGGACCTCCAAGGCCAAGCCTGGACAAGGAAGCTCGGCTTCACCGGACCCGAGAGCTGCCAGAATCGGCTGAGCCAAAGTCATAACTCTTCCATTCAGATGATGCGACTGATGTGGCCCCCGTAAGCACTAAGAGGGCAGAGCGGCCCTCCCCAGACAGAAGGCCATCAGGGAAGCCGTGCTGGACCAGGCCAAGAGCCACCCAGGCTGTGTCCCACAGGGGCCAAACTCCAGGGGCCGTCCGGAGGTCCACCAGCAGCTCTCCCACTCTGGCCCACCAAGAAGACTGCGCATCGCTCCCCCAGATTCAGGGCTCTGCCGGTACATTGTGGCTCATAGTCACCGACGGCTCTCCGCTCCAAATATTTCTCCCGCCCTCCTGCTGTGCTCTAGGCCAGAGGTAGTCACTGAGGTCCTCCAGACGTTCATGGACTACAATTCCCATGAGCCACTGCCAGCATTTGCTGGCAGGGGCTCATGGGAATTGTAGTCCATGAACATCTGGAGGACCACAGGTTGAGGATCCCTGCTCTAGGCTTGCAGACTCCACCAGTTCCCGCGGCGGTGAATGCCACGGGCCCACCACGACTCATGATGGCATGGGATGCGACCCAAAATGATGTACTGTGGTCCTCGTTAAACAAAGCCTAAGAGGACGCATTCCACGCACGGGCCTTAGACCTAACCGGCCTCACTCCCCTTCCTGCCACAGGGGGACGAGCCCCTGTTCTACCTCCAAGTTCCCCCTCCGCTGCCGTCAATACTTTGCCCGCCTCGGTTTCCTTGGTAGGGTTGTCGGATCCGGAAATACCTGGAGAGGTTGGGGGCGGAGCCTGCGGAGGGAGGGCTTTGGGAAGGGGAGGGTCTCGGCAGGTGAGACTGCCACCCTGGTCTCTCTCCCAAGCAGCCACATTCGCCAGGGGAACTGATCTCGATTGGCCAGAGAGCCATTGTCACAGCGGGAGATCTCCAGGTCCCGCCTGGAGGCTGGCAACCCCATCTCTTGGAGTGCCCTGCACGGTCTCCTCCCCGCTTTGCCGTGGGCATTTTCTTCCTGTGCCATCTCGCTTTCCGCCTTTCTCCCCTGGCCGCAGCTCGTGCCCTTCGGCTTCCTCAGCTCGCTCCTGGAGGCTGAGAAATGGGGTGAGGCTTTTCCCAGGCAAACTTGGCCCTTCCCTCTCGCAAACCGGACTGCCCTCATCCCAACGGCTTGATTCTCGGAGCTGGGCAGCCGGGCGCATTTCCCATCCCTTGGCAAGGATCGGAAAGAGGAAGTGCAGCTCGGGGACGGGGAACTGGCTTTGCCCACCGAAAGTCTCAGGTTCGCCCCCCCAGAGAAGGAGAGCCTTCCATCCAGTGGAGGAGGGGCAGAGGGGAGACCTGAGTTCAAATCCTTCCCCACCCTGCCATGTAGGCCCCTGGAGGGATGCTGGCAACGGGGCCGTGGTGAGACATGCCGATGGTCTGATTCCCGCAGGAGCAGATTTATCTAGACCAGGGGTAGTCAAACTGCGGCCCTCCAGATGTCCATGGACTACAATTCCCAGGAGCCCCTGCCAGCGAATGCTGGCAGGGGCTCCTGGGAATTGTAGTCCATGGACATCTGGAGGGCCGCAGTTTGACTACCCCTGATCTAGACACACAGACGGGCCAGAAAAATTTGGGTCAGTGCTCTGGTTTGGAACGAATGGATTTTAGCAACATTTGCCCAAACGTAGAAAAGAGCCAGGTAGGTTTCTAACTAGAGCCAGGGTCTGACTGAAGGATTCCGGGAGATTTGGGGGTGGAGCCTAGGGGGGCGGGGTTTGGAGCTGGAAGGGACCTCAGTGGAGTACAATGCCACAGACTCCACCCTCTGCCGTGGCCATTTTCTCAAGGGAAACGGATCTCTAGAGGCTTTGTACCCCACTTTTTACTACCTGAAGGAGACCCAAAGTGGTTTACAAACTCCTTTCCTTTTTTTCCCCCACAACAGACACCCTGTGAGGTAGGTGAGGCGGAGAGAGCTCTGAGAGAACTGTGACTGGCCCAAGGTCACCCAGCTGGCCCCATGTGGAGAAGGAGTGGGGGGAATCGGACCCGGTTCTCCAAATGAGAGGCTGCCAGTCTCAGCCACTGCACCACGCTGGCTCTCCAGCTGCAATTCTTGGGAGATCCCCAGGCCCTGCCAAACCACACACTGCAAAATCCACCTGCTCCCAACCCCCCAATAAGAGCAGCCATGCCTCAGTTTGGCCCCCGTGAACCAAGCTGCCGAAGGAGTCTGTAATTTTGCCAGCCGGGGGGGTCAAGGGGTTCTCTGCAGCCGGCTCAAACACCACCTGTAAGAATGGCAGATTTCCTTCCTTAGCCTCCAGCAAAACAACCTGACCCCCTGCCCCCCTCCGTGGGGCAAAGGAGGGACAAGCATCATTCTTGCAGCAACAAAGCAAAGATAAACATTTCGCTACAGCCTCGAGACACAGAGAAAGGAGTTTCCGTTTTCGGCAGCCTGCTCCTTTCCTCGCAGCGCCTCGATGCACGGAACCCACACAGAGATGTGTCCCCCCGCAAGCAAACTAGGCGCAGAGCTGCACAGACAAGGACGACCCAAAAAAAGGACCCCCGAGGAGGATATTTACCTGGCAGGCCTGGGCGAGGGCCTCTGACCAGCGGCCCGGAGCCTCCATGGCCAGGAGGGACACGGAGAGCCCTAGAGAGGTGGGGGGTCCATACAGTCTGCCCCGAGGAAAAGGAAGAGAGCCCCCCCCCTGCAGGAGAGGTGGGGAAGGGGGGGGGATGCAGGAACCCGGAGAAAGCGGCCAAAACCAGAAAGTGACTTTTAAAGGACGGGGCTTCTTGTGTAAAAAGGAGAGCCAGGAAATGCTAAGTCACTACAACCGACAACACTTCCTTTCGCGCTGCAAGAGAAACACCACAAGATCACACTGTCTCAACGAGCGCCTCGCGGCCACGACAACCTCCTCACCCAACACCACCGAGCAACCCACGGCTGTGCTCACAAGGGGCCCGGCCCCAGAGGACAGAGGCACACCGGACACGGCCGGCGTGGGACAGGAGTGGCAATTTGGACAAACACACTTGGCCGCCTTTCGCACTGTGACCTGACCGGTCCTAGGACATGCCATATAATGCAGCAACCTCTGACCATGCACAGAGGGCTTTCCCTTCCACGTTAGGAAACACCAAACACTCAAGAATCTGAGATTAGGGTGGGAAAAAAAAAGATTTAAGCGGGGTTGCAGGTGTGCCTGTTTTGCAGATCTGTAACTGGCAGGCCGTAGCCAGAGTGATGCACAATGGGGCGGGGGCAATCCTTTGGCACTCACCCCTAACCCTAACCCCTAGGGATTGGGATGAAATATTCCACAAATCGTCTGCCAAAGAGAGAGGTTGTCTCATTCCCGCCTTCCATGGCCCTCCCAGGCTTTGCCAATGTGGAAGGGCGTCTGCTTCCCTCCCCAGCTTTGTCATTGCGCAGAATCATAGAAAAGAATCATAGATCCATGCAGACACACAAACTCAAGGTGTGGCTGGGTTTGATTCCCCGTTCCTCCTCACGCAGCCAGTCAGTTCTCCCAGAGCTCTGTGTTATCTGTGGTGGGGAGAGGAAGAGGAGGCAATTGTAAGCCACTTAGAGACAAAAAGACAGCTCCTCTCCTCCTTCTCCCCCCCCCCCCCGGCATATTTCATGCACACCTAAATAGTCAAAACGACATTCCACAACACAAGCAAACATCAAACTGGGCCCAGATGATACAATTTTTACGCTTGGGCTTTTCTTGGCATGAGATTTGGGCCACCTTGGCACGGAATCTGGCCTCTCACCTCCAAGGGACAAAGGCTTACTTACTGCCTCTGCACATGGAGGTTTCATTTCTCCACTGCCTTTGAGACTATCCTAGACTGATCTGACGTTGATCAGCCCATCTCCCATTTCAAAAAGATAAACACCTTTGCAAGGTAGAACTTTTAGGAAAGAGAGATTTATCAAGGTGCAATGCTGAGTATTTTTTTCTGCAGGGAATAAACGGGGACAGGGAGGAGCCCAGGAAAAGCAACTTTGAGATGCAAAAGGAGAAGATAATCTTGCGGAGGCTGTCTGGGAGAATGCAACTCCTCACTGGGCATGTTGCAATTTCTTTTCAGTTGCCTTCCCCCCCCCCCCCACTGAAATTGGGCAAGCAGATCTGGCTCTGTAGCCAAGGGGTGGGGCAGGCCAGGTCCTTGCACAAAACGACAAGAATCTCCCCCAGAGCCATTTCCCTATCCCTGCCTTAAAGAGGCTCTTCGGACTACAGAGAAGCCCGGGGAAAAGGGCTGAAAAGGGCTGCTCTGGGGGGTGGTCTTGAGGGGGTTGGTCCCTGCTGAGGTCCCCCTCCCGGCTCAACCCCTGCCCTCCGTGGGCTGCACCCCTCCATATGTCCAGGACTTTCCCAACCTGGCGGTGCCAAGCTTAGATGCAGCCCCCAGGCCTGGCTTTAGCACATTTGCAAAAGCAACATCTATCCCTCTTGCATCTTTGATGTTGGCCTCACAAGGGCCTAAGAAGAGCCCTGCGGGATCAGACCAGGGACGGTCCTTCTCGTCCAGCATCTCACCTCACACAGGGGCCAACCAGTTCCCATTGAGGGCCAACTACAGGGCAGAAAGGCTGAGGCCTTCCCCTGAGAAGACCCTCAGAAGAGCCCTGCTGGGTCAGGCCAGGGAGGGTCCCTCCAGTCCAGCCTCCCGTCTCACCCAGGGGCCAGCCAGGTCCTCTGCAGGGCCAGCCACAGGGCAGACAGGCCGAGGCCTTCCCCTGAGAAGACCCTCAGAAGAGCCCTGCTGGGTCAGGCCAGGGAGGGTCCCTCCAGTCCAGCCTCCCGTCTCACCCAGGGGCCAGCCAGGTCCTCTGCAGGGCCAGCCACAGGGCAGAGAGGCCGAGGCCTTCCCCTGAGAAGACCCTCAGAAGAGCCCTGCTGGGTCAGGCCAGGGAGGGTCCCTCCAGTCCAGCCTCCCGTCTCACCCAGGGGCCAGCCAGGTCCTCTGCAGGGCCAGCCACAGGGCAGAGAGGCCGAGGCCTTCCCCTGATGAGACCCTCAGAAGAGCCCTGCTGGGGGGGTCCCTCCAGTCCAGCCTCCCGTCTCACCCAGGGGCCAGCCAGTTCCTCTGCAGGGCCAGCCACAGGGCAGAGAGGCCGAGGCCTTCCCCTGAGAAGACCCTCAGAAGAGCCCTGCTGGGTCAGGCCAGGGAGGGTCCCTCCAGTCCAGCCTCCCGTCTCACCCAGGGGCCAGCCACAGAGCAGAGAGGCCGAGGCATTCCCCTGAGAAGACCCTCAGAAGAGCCCTGCTGGGTAGGCCAGGGAGGGTCCCACCAGTCCAGCATCCCGTCTCACTCAGGGGCCAGCCAGTTCCTCTGCAGGGCCAGCCACAGGGCAGAGAGGCCGAGGCCTTCCCCTGAGAAGACCCTCAGAAGAGCCCTGCTGGGTCAGGCCAGGGAGGGTCCCTCCAGTCCAGCCTCCCTTCTCACCCAGGGGCCAGCCAGTTCCTCTGCAGGGCCAGCCACAGGGCAGAGAGGCCGAGGCATTCCCCTGAGAAGACCCTCAGAAGAGCCCTGCTGGGTAGGCCAGGGAGGGTCCCACCAGTCCAGCCTCCTGTCTCACTCAGGGGCCAGCCAGTTCCTCTGCAGGGCCAGCCACAGGGCAGAGAGGCCGAGGCCTTCCCCTGAGAAGACCCTCAGAAGAGCCCTGCTGGGTCAGGCCAGGGAGGGTCCCTCCAGTCCAGCCTCCCTTCTCACCCAGGGGCCAGCCAGTTCCTCTGCAGGGCCAGCCACAGGGCAGAGAGGCCGAGGCATTCCCCTGAGAAGACCCTCAGAAGAGCCCTGCTGGGTCAGGCCAGGGAGGGTCCCTCCAGTCCAGCCTCCCTTCTCACCCAGGGGCCAGCCAGTTCCTCTGCAGGGCCAGCCACAGGGCAGAGAGGCCGAGGCCTTCCCCTGAGAAGACCCTCAGAAGAGCCCTGCTGGGTCAGGCCAGGGAGGGTCCCTCCAGTCCAGCCTCCCTTCTCACCCAGGGGCCAGCCAGTTCCTCTGCAGGGCCAGCCACAGGGCAGAGAGGCCGAGGCCTTCCCCTGAGAAGACCCTCAGAAGAGCCCTGCTGGGTCAGGCCAGGGAGGGTCCCTCCAGTCCAGCCTCCCTTCTCACTCAGGGGCCAGCCAGTTCCTCTGCAGGGCCAGCCACAGGGCAGAGAGGCCGAGGCCTTCCCCTGAGAAGACCCTCAGAAGAGCCCTGCTGGGTCAGGCCAGGGAGGGTCCCTCCAGTCCAGCCTCCCTTCTCACCCAGGGGCCAGCCAGTTCCTCTGCAGGGCCAGCCACAGGGCAGAGAGGCCGAGGCCTTCCCCTGAGAAGACCCTCAGAAGAGCCCTGCTGGGTCAGGCCAGGGAGGGTCCCTCCAGTCCAGCCTCCCTTCTCACCCAGGGGCCAGCCAGTTCCTCTGCAGGGCCAGCCACAGGGCAGAGAGGCCGAGGCATTCCCCTGAGAAGACCCTCAGAAGAGCCCTGCTGGGTAGGCCAGGGAGGGTCCCACCAGTCCAGCCTCCTGTCTCACTCAGGGGCCAGCCAGTTCCTCTGCAGGGCCAGCCACAGGGCAGAGAGGCCGAGGCCTTCCCCTGAGAAGACCCTCAGAAGAGCCCTGCTGGGTCAGGCCAGGGAGGGGCCCTCCAGTCCAGCCTCCCGTCTCACCCAGGGGCCAGCCAGTCCCTCTGCAGGGCCAGCCACAGGGCAGAGAGGCCGAGGCCTTCCCCTGAGAAGACCCTCAGAAGAGCCCTGCTGGGTCAGGCCAGGGAGGGTCCCTCCAGTCCAGCCTCCCGTCTCACCCAGGGGCCAGCCAGTTCCTCTGCAGGGCCAGCCACAGGGCAGAGAGGCCGAGGCCTTCCCCTGAGAAGACCCTCAGAAGAGCCCTGCTGGGTCAGACCAGGGAGGGTCCCTCCAGTCCAGCCTCCCGTCTCACCCAGGGGCCAGCCAGTTCCTCTGCAGGGCCAGCCCCAGGGCAGGGAGGCCGAGGCCTTCCCCTGAGAAGACCCTCAGAAGAGCCCTGCTGGGTCAGACCAGGGAGGGTCCCTCCAGTCCAGCCTCCCGTCTCACCCAGGGGCCAGCCAGTTCCTCTGCAGGGCCAGCCCCAGGGCAGGGAGGCCGAGGCCTTCCCCTGAGAAGACCCTCAGAAGAGCCCTGCTGGGTCAGGCCAGGGAGGGTCCCTCCAGTCCAGCCTCCCGTCTCACCCAGGGGCCAGCCAGTTCCTCTGCAGGGCCAGCCACAGGCCAGAGAGGCCGAGGCCTTCCCCTGAGAAGACCCTCAGAAGAGCCCTGCTGGGTCAGACCAGGGAGGGTCCCTCCAGTCCAGCCTCCCGTCTCACCCAGGGGCCAGCCAGTTCCTCTGCAGGGCCAGCCACAGGGCAGAGAGGCCGAGGCCTTCCCCTGAGAAGACCCTCAGAAGAGCCCTGCTGGGTCAGGCCAGGGAGGGTCCCTCCAGTCCAGCCTCCCGTCTCACCCAGGGGCCAGCCAGTTCCTCTGCAGGGCCAGCCACAGGGCAGGGAGGCTGAGGCCTTCCCCTGAGAAGACCCTCAGAAGAGCCCTGCTGGGTCAGGCCAGGGAGGGCCCCTCCAGTCCAGCCTCCCGTCTCACCCAGGGGCCAGCCAGTTCCTCTGCAGGGCCAGCCACAGGGCAGAGAGGCCGAGGCCTTCCCCTGAGAAGACCCTCAGAAGAGCCCTGCTGGGTCAGGCCAGGGAGGGTCCCTCCAGTTCCTCCACAGGGCCAGCCACAGGGCAGGGGGCTGAGGCCTTCTCCTGCTGCAGCTCTCCAGGGTCCCAGGTGGAGGGCCTTCCCATCATCTCGTGCTTTTAAACTGGAGACGGTGAGGATTGAACTTGGAGCCTTCTGCATACCAAACCGATGCTCTACCATTGAGCCACAGCCCCACCCTTGTGGGGTGGCCTCTCCCTGAACCACTAGATTGCCAAGGTATGAAGCGCAACCCACAAAGTCCAGAGAGAGCCACGGAAAGCAGTGGAGAAGCCGCTTTGCCCCTACTGAAGAAGTTCCGATATCTGGTGCTGAGGCTGGGAGGGGAGGGGTGTTCTTCTCGGGGACCCAGAAGAAGAAGAAGAAGAAGAAGAAGAAGAAGGGAAAGTCGTCTCCTGCAGCAAACCAGGATTTGAGAGGACGGCTGGGTCTCAAACGAAAACACCCTGCTCACCACTTCCTCTGCTGCTCCAGCCCTAACCAGACAGCCACCACCACCCAGAACAGGTTTCTGCTTTCAGTAGCTGAGCTACACCTCTGAGAAAGGCTTCTGGGTGAGTGGTCGAGGCAGGCCCCCAGGGGACGCTGAATAAAAGCCGGCCATTCCTCCCCCCTTGTGACTGTCACCCCAGGGTCTTCTTCCAGAGGAACACAAGGACACACAGAGCTGCCTTCTACTGAACCGGCCCCTCGGCCCATCCACGTCCATATTGTCCCACTCAAGTGGCAGCCGCTCTCCAGGGTCCCAGGGGGAGGTCTTGCCCATCCCCTCCTGCCTGGTCCTTTTAACAGGAGATGCTGCCAGGGACTGAACCTGGACCACACTGCCAGCCAAGTGGATCGCTGGTGCTTGTGTGGGGAGGGGGGGACAAGGGGAAGGCAGCCCCATTCAATTATTGGCAGTTAATGACACAATTTAATAGACTTTTACAGTGGTTTAGTTATATGCCCCATGTGTTTTTATACACCCAGAATAAAACTTTGAATAAAATCCACATGTCCAAGGACGAAACTATTGTTCTTAAAGGTGCCGCTGGAAAGGGAAGGTGATTGGAAGCCGCTTTGAGCCTCCTTTGGGTAGAGAAAAGCAGCATATAAGAACCAGCTAATTCTTCTTCAGTGATCTCAGGGCTCTCTCAGCCTCCCCTCCCTCACAGGGTGTCTGTTATGGGGAGAGGAAAGGGAAGGCGACCGGAAACCGCTTGGAGACTCCTTTGCGTAGAGAAAAGCGGCATATAAGAATTAACTCTTTCTTCTTCAGTCATATCAGGGCTCTCTCAGCCTCACCCACCTCACAGGGTGTCTGTTGTGGGGAGAGGAAAGGGAAGGAGACTGGAAGCCTCTTTGAGCCTCCTTTGGGTAGAGAAAAGCGGTATATAAGAACCAACTCTTCTTCCTCTTCTGGACTCAAAGTTCCCTCTGCTGCTTCAGCCCAACAGGGCCGCCCACCTGAAGCGATGCACCTGAGAGTGTAAAAGGTGTGGGGAGAGGGCCGGGCTGATTCCCCTGGCCGAAGCACACAACCATATGAACCATCTGGCTGTTGAAGTTTTCCGACCTTTCTGAAACCTCATGAACTGGTCCTTCCACCTTTCTGCCGTCATTTTCATCAGTCTCTGACCACACGACTGGGATGAATCATTTGCGAATGGCGTTGATGTGGGGTAAGAAGCGCCCAAAGGGAGAGGAGGCAGATTCCACAAACCAAATGTGCGGGTTCTGTGTTCGAATGACAACCAGAGGAACTGCAGAGGCAGATTTCTAACTGCGAGAAACAACCACTGAGAAGGGTCCACACTCGCCAGCCTTGCTCCGTTTCCTCACGTGAGCATATTCTCATACACCCGGACAGGAAGTGGTCCACAGTGATGCCAACCTCCAGGTGGTGGCTGGAGATGTCCTGGATTTACAACTGACCTCCGGATGAAGGCGATCAGTTCCCCTGGGAGGAAATGGCTGCTCTGCAAGGTGGACATCCAGCCTGCCGAGGTCCCTTCCTAAGGCTTTGCCCCCAAAGCAGGAATTTCCAAAGTCAGAGTGAGCAATATAAGTTATCTAGCACCCATGATTGTGGATGGCCCTGTTTGCTACAAGGACGGGGATTTCTGCCGCCACCTCCACAGACCTCCCACTTTACAGGAAGGGCCGGGACCTGAACGCGTCACCAGTGCAAAGATTATTATTTATCGTACGGCAAAGTCACCCACAGGAAGACACAATAATATCAAACGTGTAGCCAAGGAGGTACAACAGTTATGCAGACAGATTGAGCAATCCTCATAAATGCAAATACCTAAACTTTCAATCCACTCTGTCGCAGCTGGGGAGCATACAGAGAACTCCGCCACATCTCCCTGGAAAGCACAATGCTCATATTCCTGTGACGGATGGGAAGTAGGTTGGTGAGCTGCACTACATTCTCATTTGGGCCCTGCTATTTTGCCCGATTTAAGCAACAGGTCTGCACAACTGCCCAAAAGCCTTATGCCCAGAATAAAATTTTGCTGGTCTTCAAGGGGCCCAGAGGAAGTGTGGAATGCACACCACAGCTGGACTCGAACTCTGTTCTATGAGCCCATCAGTGTTGCTGTTGTCTACTCAGGCTGGCAGAGGCTCCCTGGGGCCTCAGGTGGAGGAAGGTCTTTGACATCACCTTCTGCCTGGTGCTGTCAGATGGAGATGCCGGGGATGGAACCTGGGACCTTCTGCTCTACAGGCCTAATCTCTTTCTCCACAATGGAAAAACAGTGAAGGGAGGGAGGGAGGGAGGGAGTAAGGAAGGAAGAATAGGACTCAGGGCTAAGGGAAGGAAGGAAGGAAGGAAGGAAGGAAGGAAGGAAGGAAGGAAGGAAGGAAGGAAGGAAGGAAGGAAGGAAGGAAGGAAGGAAGGAGATTGGAAGTGGAATGAAAAGGAAGGAAGGAAGGAAGGAAGGAAGGAAGGAAGGAAGGAAGGAAGGAAGGAAGGAAGGAAGGAAGGAAGGGCTGGCTCCCACATTTCACTTCTGTGCCCACTTCTCTGAAGGGGCCTCTCTCTACTTCTGGGGTTCCTTGAAGCCTGAAAAATATCTCAAAAGGTTGAGAAAAGCCCCCATAGAACATCCAAATGAACTAACATAAGCTGTAGTAGAACAAAGATTGAGTCCAGCGGCACCTTCAAGACCAACAAACGGAGGAATATATCCAATGGCCAACAAGACCAGAGGCCTTCGGCCTAGAAGGCCTTTGCCGGTGGTCAGCACATTCAGACATTCAGAAGTCAGTGTATATACCCAGACCAGGAGTTGCTTTCTCATGCGTTGCCCAGTTGCTGAACATTTTATCAAGCGGGCCACGGGGCTCTTCCATTGGGCACGACACCCACAACAAGCCTCCGATGCCGCAGCAGCCCGGCCTCCACTCTGGATGGGCGGGTCATTGATTATCATCATTATTCGATTTATTGCCTGCTGCTATCAGCAATGGCGTCTCGCAGCAGGTTATATAATAAGAAAATCACACATGAAATCCCGTTAGTAGGCTTGGTGCAAGCAATAAATGACCAGCTTCATGGCTGTGTAAGGATTTGAACTCGGGGCCTCCTGGATCTGACACTCTTCCCACCCCCTTCCCTCTGCTCATCAAAGGAGCCCGTATAACTTGAGAATCTGTCCCCAGAGGGCCTCACCCTGAAGCACCAAATCTGTGGGACCCTTTTTGTTATCCAGAAGCTGGCTGGCTCGGGGTGTGTGGGGGGATTACACTGTGCAACTGGCTCAAATCCAGGCCACGGCAGGCCACGAACCAGCAGTTAAGATCTGTCTTTCCAGGAACTGCTGGGAGATTTGAGGGTGAAGTCTGGGGAGGGCCCAATATCCCCCCCCCCCACCCAGAGTGCACCCTCTGAAGCAGCCAGGGGAATGGATCTCTCTCAGCTGGAGTTCAGTTTTAATTCCAGGAGATCTCCAGGCACTAACCTGGAGGCTGGCAACCATAAAACCCAGGAATGACCTGATTCAGCCCAGCCACTAAGCATGGCCTTTAACGGGAGAGGCGGGTGTCACGGTCTGAAGCCAGCACGGAGACCAAGCCTAGCTGCCTTCCAACCCTCTCCTGTCGCATCCCCCAGTGAGGCCTCCAGCAGACCTTTCCCGCTGCCTCCCCCCCCCCCCACACACACACTTACGGCCTGCGCTATGTTCAGGTGGCCAGGGGCCATTCTCTCGTGGCAGCCTGTCCGGACACAGAGGGCCGGCACCAGCTCCATTCATCTCTTCCGCCAAGGAGACGGGGAGGGCTTGTGCGCAGCTGTCAGGGAGGCATGCTCAGACATCCCTGCGTGGCCCGGCCCCAATTGCACCTGTGGGACTGCCGGAGAGTTGCCGAACCGGAGTGCTACACACCCCGCCGCTCAGCTCTCGGGACGCCCGCGGCAGGGCCCGGATTCAGGGTGCGCAACGAGGAAGAAAAGCTTCCGTCCCGCTCAGAGGCAGAGCTGCCTGCCCCAGCGTGTCCCGGCAGGGATGGAGGGGGAAAGGCGGCCGGGGGCCCTCCAGACACCCCCTCCCTTGGGCCCCCACGAGGGCCCTGCTCCCAGGAGGGCGGCCTGCCTGGCCTCTTCTCCAACCCGGCGTGGCTCATGAACCAGCTGGCTCATCCAGTTTGGCAGCTCCGAGGCAGGGCAGATGATGAATATTCCACTTCTGCAGAGTCAAGAGGCGCACAGGTGAACGGCGAGGCTTTCAAGGGAAGAGAAAGCCCAAGGTGCACCTGAGCCCCACAAAGGCCCCGCCCGCTGGGTCACCTTGCATCCCGCTCTCCCCACGAGCCAGGGGGGCTATTCAGGCCTGGAAAGCGGGACCACTGAGGCCATGGGCACAACGTTCAGTGGGGCCAGAAGCTCGGCTTTTGCTTACAGCAACGGCTGACGAGACAGGTTCCTGGTCCTCAAGAAGTGTGTGAAGTACGTTCAAGTCACGGCTGACTCGTGGTGACCTGGCAGGAGGTTTGCCATTAGCTGCCTCTGCGCAGCATGCCAGGACCTCTTCAGAGTAGGGCAGGAGCATAAAGGGAAAGATACATCTCCAGACTCCCAAAGCCCCAGGAATCTCCCAACCCGGAGGCGGTCCCCTTAGTGTGCCTTTCCCAACGGGGCCAGCACACAGCCTTGGCTGTGGCGACTTTAATTAAAAGGGATTCTTCGGAGAGTATCTGGGGGAAAGTAGCATTGCCCTCTGCTGGACAGCATCCAAATTGCTCCACTTCAGGGAGTCGTTTTAAAAAACTGAAATCCTATTGCAGGGGTAGTCAAACTGCGGCCCTCCAGATGTCCATGGACTACAATTCCCAGGAGCCCCTGCCAGCGAATGCTGGCAGGGGCTCCTGGGAATTGTAGTCCATGGACATCTGGAGGGCCGCAGTTTGACTACCCCTGTCCTATTGTATTGTACAGCATTTAATGTACTTATTGACTGCATTTATACCCCACGTTTCCCACTCACTGGGCACCAAGTGGCTTGCATCATTCCCTCTTCCCTGTTTTATCCTTACAACAATCCTGTGAGGTAGGTTCACCAAAAAGCATGCAGCTGGCCCAAGGTCACCCTGCAAACCTCCGTGGCAGCGTGGATCCGAACCAGGGCCTTCCAACATCCCAGTCTGAGACTGTAACCTTAGAGCAGAAGTGGGGACTGTGAGCGAGCAACGTAGATGGGAATTTCTGCATTCTGCAGGGGGATGTTCTAGATGAACCTTTCCACTCTATGATTCTATGATTATAGCATGGGGGAGTGGGCAGAGTTGCAGGCCGGGATCAGAGAGACCCAGGTTTGAATCTCTACTCCAGGGGTAGTCAAACTGTGGCCCTCTAGACATCCATGGACTACAATTCCCATGAGCCCCTGCCAGAAAACGCTGGCAGGGTCTCATGGGAATTGTAGTCCATGGACATCTGGAGGGCCGCAGTTTGACTACCCCTGCTCTACTCTATCATGGAAACTTGCTGGCAGACTTTGGACCAGGGACACATTTGCACCTTAACCAACCAAACTCCTCTTTCCAAGACCAGTTTTCAGTTCAGCCTCAAAAAAATGCCAAAGGGAGGAAAAATATTCCAAGCCTCAGAGCACCTCTTTTCCTGGTTTTTTACTGCCTTTGCTGGCCTTGCAACACACAATGCGGAGATGAGCTGGACTTCCGGGAATGGCCAGTGTCCAGGGCCAGGCCAGGCCTGTAAAAATCAAAGCACCAACCCCGTCCCACGACTCCCGGCCGCCCTCGGTCAATATTGACTCCCGGATGGAATTGCCTGGAGTCACCCAGGTGCTGGGGGGGGGGGGAGTGGAAGGGGCCCTCCTGTTTGCTCACGGCCACGGAAGCTGCTCAGGTTGCCGCAAAAACCGAGCTTAGCCTACGAAATGCTCCTTTCTACTCGAGACCACTCTTCTCGGGCATGCACCATGGTCGCCAACCTCCCGGGGGAGATCTCCTGAAATTACAACTCATCTCCAGATCAGAGATGGAGGGCGCGTGGTTAAGTGCGGCGGCTTCTTATCTGGAGAACTTAGTTCGGTTTCCCCACTCCTCCTCCACATACAGCCAGCTGGGGGGCATCGGGCCACTCCCAGTTCTCTCAGAGCTCTCTCAGCCCCACCTGAATCACAGGGTGTCTGTTGTGGGGAGAGGAAGGGAAGGAGATCGTAAGCCACTTGGGGTACAGAAACCAGCGCGTCCTCAGGGGTCAGTAGAAAATGGCTGCTTTAGAGGGTGGATGCTCTTGGTCCCTCAGGTATCTGCCATCCCAGGAGGCCCAAAGGATGAAAGCGGCAAAGACAGCTTGAGTCAGAGAACCGTGTTTTCAGTTTCTGAGTACACTGCGGCTGCCAGCCTGGCAGGCAACTATTCTTCAGGGGCATCAGAATTCCGAGCTGCATAAAAACCACCAACAGCTGAGGAACAGCTTATCAATGCGGGGGGGGGGGGGAGAGGGGGAGCTACTCTTGGTGGCAATATTGGGGTTAAGGCCAATATTCCCCTCCCCCCCCAAATCTGGGTTAACCAAATTCCACAGAAAAAGAAGAGTTGGGTTTTACACCTTGCTTTTCACTACCTGAAAGAGTCTCAAAGCGGCTTACATTCGCCTTCCCTTCCTCTCCTGCAATGAACTTGAAGCAATGCTTAAAGTGTGCTCTATTTGGGCACACATGCTGGAACCATCCCTGGGAAGTGGGGGGTACCTCTGCTGCCCTCTTTCCTGCTTTAACATGCTGGCTGCCTGAACAATTCTTTCCAGCTGGCCTCGAACCCACAGCCTCCACGCCCCACCTGCTGGTGTAACCCCACTGGCCCTGAGCGCGCTTGAGCCAAAAACCTTTCCCCTCCTGCCTGTGGCTTGCCAGTCAAGGGCTGAGTTATCACCTCTCCACCGCCTCTCTGATTTCTGGGGTGGTAAAGTTCAAATTAATCGAGCTGAGAAGCCGAGTGGGAAGGAAGGAACGTTTCCCATCTGACTCACTCGCTCGCTTGCTCACTCATGTGCCTAGAATGGGCTGGTTTGGTCAGAGATTCCAGCGTTGCGAGAGAGCAAGACATGCGCCTCTATCTCTGGCACCCACCACGTCCCTCCTCCGGAAGAAGCATCGAGGTGCTGATCCTGGAATGCAGAGTTATTTAGGCGACCCCGGGTAATTGCAGTCCGCGGACACCTGGGGAGCCACAGCTGGGCCACCGCTGCCCTAGGCCACGGCCCTCCGTCATCTCTCCCAAAGAACCTTCTAGTACACAGAGCTCAGCTCCTCTGGAGGAGAGAGAAGCTCTGGACGGTGGGAGATGGCTGAGCCCCCTCCCTCCTCGCCCCAAATCCCACCCTCAACATCTCCAGGTACTTCCCCACCTGCAGTGGGAAACTATCTATTCCAGGGGTAGTCAAACTGCAGCCCCCCAGATGTCCGTGGACTACAATTCCCAGGAGCCCCTGCCAGCATTCGCTGGCAGGGGCTCCTGGGAATTGTAGTCCACGGACATCTGGAGGGCCGCAGTTTGACTACCCCTGATCTCTTCCGTTATTTAAGCAGCCAGTGCTCCGCTCCTCCTTTGCACATTTCACGCCTGCCAATGGGGCCGACGGTGGCTAATGCAGCGAGCAGGAAGTTGGGCATCTTTTGTCTCCTCTGAGCCTTGAAAGGGGAAGGCGGCTACTTGGCCGACTTGGCGGAGGGGAAAATAAAGGCAGCGCTTTTCTCCCCAGGCAGGCAAGCGGAGAGAGAGGCGACAAAGGGAGTGACCCCGGATGACCCCGCTGTCCTGTCCGAGCAGAGCCGGAGGGAGGGAGGGAGGGAGGGAAGGCGAGAGCAGGCTGCCGAAGGGGCCTCCCTGTCCGAGATGCCGGGATAAGGCTCAAGGTCGGCAAACCCTTCTTGCAAAAACAAGGAGGGGGGGGGGAGGAGATGGGGGGCCAGCAGAGGCCCAGATCAAAGGGCAGAGTACCCTTTGCGTCCCAGGAAGAACCCCCCCCCAACACCCAGCCCAGCCATGGTGGGGGAGGGGGAAATGCCAACGTCTGCCTTCTTTACTGAAGTGAAAAGAACACTGTGCAATGTGGGCTTTCCAATCCAATTCGGAACAAGGAAAACAATTAGCAGGCGCAGAACAAGGAAACAAACGGAAACGCACGGAGAGGAAGAAAAGGGGCTGGCCAGACAGTGGGAAAGCCCCCGCCAGTCATGCTGGGAGTCCCGAGTTCCATTCCCAGCCACTCCAGGTAAAAGACCTCAGGCTGCAGGTGATGGGAAAGACGCTTCTCTGTCTGAGTCCCTGGATAGCCTCTGCTAGTTGGAGGAGGGGATCCTGGGCCAGAGGGACTGGGGGCATGCGCAGCGTGACCAATCCTGGCTCAGTCGATTTGGGGGCGGTGCCTGGGCAGGGGACGGTTTGGGGAAGATCAAGATGAGAAAAGAGCCAGAGTCCAGGAGCACCTCCAAGAGGGACAAAATGTGGGGCAGGGGAGGAACGTTCGGGAGTCACAGCTCTCTTCTTCAGATACAGCTAGAATGTGAGTCCAGCTCTCCTTATAGTGCGAGGCCGGGGATGGATTTCCATTCTGTACGGCTTCATGGGGGCCTTCCATGGAGACAGATCAAGATGGGTGGGCGTGTTAGTCTATCTGTAGCGGCAGAAAAGAGCCAGAGTCCAGCAACACCTTCAAGAGGGACAAAATTGTCGGCTGGGGCAGAGCTGTCACTGAGTCACAGCTCTCTTCTTCAGATACCTTCAGTGACTCATGAAAGCAATTCAATTCGATCTGCCACCAAAGTACCCGCATCAGCCTTGAATCAAGCAGTTCTGGAGGCCTCACTTCAAGAAGGACATCGATAAAATTGAAAGGGTACAGAGGAGAGCGACGAAGATGATCTGGGGCCAAGGGACCAAGCCCTATGAAGATAGGTTGAGGGACTTGGGAATGTTCAGCCTGGAGAAAAGGAGGTTGAGAGGGGACATGAAAGCCCTCTTTAAGTATTTGAAAGGTTGTCACTTGGAGGAGGGCAGGATGCTGTTTCTGCTGGCTGCAGAGGAAAGGACACGCAGTAATGGGTTTAAACTTCAAGTACAACGATATAGGCTAGATATCAGGAAAAAGTTTTTCTCAGTCAGAGTCGTTCAGCAGTGGAATAGGCTGCCTAAGGAGGTGGTGAGCGCCCCCTCACTGGAAGTCTTCAAGCAAAGGTTGGATACACACTTTTCTTGGATGCTTTAGGATGCTTAGGGCTAATCCTGCGTTGAGCAGGGGGTTGGACTAGATGGCCTGTATGGCCCCTTCCAACTCTATGATTCTATGATTCTATGATTCTAAGCACGAATTGGCCAAATCTGGTTCAAATCACCATCTCCCAATACATTTAAATGGCTGGATCAACTGTGCTCAAATTGCCAAATCACAACTCAAGCAAGTGGTCATTTAAACTTTAAAGGTAAAGAGAAAAGGAAACAAGTCCACCTTTTTGTCTTTCCTGGGCGCTGGGGACTTGGGGTTTTGAGATAGAGGCACCAAATTTGTGATGTGGCTGCAGGACCCTCTCCTCAAAAGAACCCCCAAGCTGTAAGAACATTGGACCAGGGGGTCTAAGTCTAGGGGCACTCAAAGAGGGTGCCCCCTTCAATCTCCATTATTTCCTATGCCGAGAAAACTCAGATTCTCTGGTCTGTTCTCCCCATAGGAAATAATGGAGGTTGGACGGGGGCCCCTGGTCTGATCTTTTTGCAACTTGGGAGATTTTTTGAGGAGAGGATCCTGCAACCACACTGTAAGTTTGGTGTCTCAATCTCAAACCCACAGCCTCTAGAGCACAGAAAAGAAGGAAAGGGGAAAATCCCCATAGACTTGAATGGCACCGTTGGTTTCAAGGGCACTGAATTGATTTGTCCGACTCTACATGAGTTTGGACCAAATCAAAAACGGACCAAATCTTCTTCTCCCTGCACATGCCTAAATTCAGTGTCTCACGAAAGCTCTTCCCCTGCCACCACTTTGGTTAATCTTCACGGTGCTCCTGGCCTCTGGCTCTTTGCTGCTGCTACCAACGGACCAACACGGCTGCCCATCTTGACCTATCTCCATGGAAGAAGGATCACATTTAGCCGCACAGAACAGAAATCCTACAGCCTGGTGATATAAGGATGGAGGGACTCACGTTCCAGCTGAGCCGTGAGCTGATTGTACGCACTTGGGCAGCTTGGGAGTGGGTGGCGGGAGGGGCGGATGGGCCAGGGTTTGTGTCTCGTGGCCTGAGAATTGTACACAAGAAGCTTCCTCAGACTAAATCTGACCCCCCAGTCCATGAAGACCAGAGTGGCAGCCATTCTCCAGGACCTCCCCCAGAGATCTTTCCCATTCTCTCCTGCCTGGTCCTTGGGACTGGGACTGGAGATGCTGCTGGGGATCGAACCAGGGACCTCCTGCATGCTCAGCAGAGGCTCTCTCATGGAGCTTAACAGGGCTACTGTAGCACAGACCCCTCCTCCGGAGACTTAGGGGGTCTTGCAGATGACTGGAGGCAGAGGAGAATAATCTAAAAAGCAGAGGCAACCCCAAGCATGAGGCCTAGTCTGACATTTCCATTCTTAATTCTGTATACATGGGGGGAGGCCCGTATGGACTTGCCAGGGGGCATCATTTCCCCCTCCCCCAAAATTTCACCTTTCCCTGGCTTGAAAGCCCTTTCCCTGCTTTCTGCAACCCCCCCACCCACCCACCTTCCTGCAATCCTCCCCACCCAACGTCAACTTTGCCTCCACCCCACCCCCTAGCAGCCTCCACCCCCAAAAAGTCTAGCCAGGTAGCACAGCGCATTTGTTTTTTTTAGACCTCTCAGCTTTTTCTGCAAACTTGAGGGTTTTTTTCCAGGCTTACAGAAAGATCTATCTTGTTCATGGCTCCAGTCTCCGGATTTAAGCATCCACCGGTTTAGCTGGATATAGGAGAAAGTACAGTGATAATTCACAACTAATAGGCGATGACACAAACTTCCTAGAACTGTTATCCTCAATTAGGGTGGTTGTAAAACAAGAGAAAAGTCTGCTCCAAAAGACTAATGCAATGACCACGCTAGACTCTGTGCTGGGGAGGAATAAGAAAGAGGCTGAAAATAAGGCAGCTGACGTTACAACGCCCTCGGTATAGACCCACCCATGGTGCAGCCTCACTCAGAACAGCATGCACAGTCCCGGGCCTCGCATCTTTCAAAAAGTATATTGCAGAGCTGGATAAAATACAGGAGAAGGTAACAGAGATGGTTTTTTTTTGGGGGGGGGGGGTTGGAGCGCCTTCCCTCTGAGTCTGGGGCTTCTTCGTTTAGGAAAAAGGCAGCTAACGAGGAGGAAAGTATGCAAGGGGGGGGGAGTGGAGGAAAGGGTTTTTCTTTCTCGACCGCAAGAGAATTGCCCAAGAAAGTTGAGGGGCACGAGGCTTCGGACAGAGAAAAAGGAAATAACTTTTTTACTCAAGGGTGTCAGTCCAGTCATAGTTCTCGTAGAGCTCTCTCAGCCACATCGACCTCACAAGGCGTGGGGAGAGGAACGGGAGGCGACTGTAAGCCGCTTTTGAGACTCCAGGTGTCCATGGACTACAGTTCCAGCTGGCAGGGGCTCATGGGAATTGTAGTCCACGGATGTCTGGAGAGCCACAGTCTGGCCACCCCTACACCATGCTGACTCTTCCGGGGGGGGGGTAGAGAAAATCGCAGCCGCAGTTAGAATCACAGCCGTCCCAGGACAGGGTGGTCCTCCACATGGAAAATGTCATTTTTAGCCTGCTGCCTTTAACTGTGTGGCACTCTCCAGGTGGAATTACAATACGAAAAAAGGAAGAAAGGTTCAAAATATAAACAGAAAAAAGCAGAACCTTTCCAAGGCAATTGGTACAATAAATTTTATATATTGATAATTTTTTAAGGACCAACCAAAACGGTTTCTAGATATACTCCGTTTTCACAATTTTTCTTCAGTGGTTGATTCCTTATACTCTTATCAAGCAATTTTTATGTATATAAATAGGCCACCGGCTCTGTGAAGTATTGTGGGGAATGTCAGTCAGGTGGAAGCTGGAGATCTCCAGAATATATCACTTGCTTATTTATCGCCTTGTTTGCGGTGGTTTTTCTGTATTGTATTTGCTTCTCCTTTTAATGGAGGCTTTAATGGTTTTTTAAATGAGGACTTTGTGACCCACCACGAGCCAGTGGAGGGGAATGGTGGGATATAAATCACATAAATAAAAATAAAGATTTATTATTTATTTAATAAATATGTCCGGCTTCTCCCGAAGAACACGGCTGCTTTGGAAAGTGTCCTGCAGGGCATTGTTCTCTACCTGCATTTCCAGGCTGCACCCTCAACCTCCAGGTATCCCTGAACTACCCAAGGGTCAACACAGAACGGCTGAGGAACTGCATGGCTGGGGGAGGAGGGGACGAGGATTTTCAGTGGGTGCAAGGAGACGCTCAATGCTCAATTAGGCCACCAACTTTTTATCGGGGTGACGCTTCAAAGATTTCGCAGCCTACTGCAAATGGAAACAGCAGAAAAGCCATTTCTCACCTGGTGGCTGGCGGCCCTGCTTCACAGCAACACAAATCACAATAAAGCAGCAGGTTAACTTCCTCTTTCTCTAAAAAAAGCGGAAATATAATTAACTTTTTAAAAAGTTGTCGCAGTTATCACAGCTTGGAATACAGCCTCTGCCATAGGGAGGGTTTCTATAAATGCAGGCAATTTACCACTCGTCAGCTCTTAATGTGGAACAGCCAGAATCCGGGCCCAGCTGCTGCGTTTAGAAAAGGAAATGCGTGCAGGAATAAAGGCACACCCGCTATTTTTAAAAGGCAAAGCCCAGCTGTGGCTAAGAAATGCCACCGGTGTGAAAGCAAAAAGGGACACCGGGGCGTTCTTAACACCGGGGAACATGCGGCAGCGTCGGAACAAGAAACTGCACAGCTGACAACCTCTGATGCACAGGTTGGCCGGCCTATGAACTGTCACCCCAATCCAGAACAGAGAAACTTGCACAGCCTCTGATGCACAGGTTGGCCGGCCTATGAACTGTCACCCCAATCCAGAACAGAGAAACTTGCACAGGCAAAAATAGGTAAGAGGCAATGGAGCTTTTTTGCTCCCTCAGTCCAACTCAACAGACCGGTCTGTGCATCCCTCAGCCCATCGGTAAAACGGTTCTGCAAAGGGGAACCAACTCCGTTATGCAGATGCCGCTCCGGTTTACGCCTCCCTTCAAAAAAAGGAAAGCCATGGAAAATGTGCAACTTGAGCTGGGCATCCATTCCTTGCCCCAGGGGGCCAGGCACAAAGGGCCGCTGCTGTTTGCGTGTTTACCTGGAGCGGCTTTTGTTGTACGGCGCGGACAGATGGGTGGGAAAGTGCAGCCAGAACAGGAGCACCGCAAACTCAAAAACTCTAGATTCAAGTGGGTGGCCGTGTTGGTCTGAAGTGGCACAATAAAATCAGTCCAGTAGCACCTTTAAGACCAACAAAGATTTATTCAAGGTGTGAGCTTTCGAGTGCTTGCACTCGAAAGCTCACACCTTGAATAAATCTTTGTTGGTCTTAAAGGTGCTACTGGACTCTGATTTTATTGTTCAAAAACTCTAAGCAAGCTAGAGGCCAAAGGCCGGCAGAATCTACAAGTGGTCCCTTGTCTCAGAGCGAGAAAGAAAAGGAGGTGGGGGGGGGGGTTCTCTTGTCCCACTGATGCTGCCTTTTGCACTGTGCGCACATTTTTCTTTTTAAATATAATTATTAGCATTTTTTGTGAGAGGGGGTGATAAAGGAAGGTTTGAAGTCCACAATCTCCTCTACGGTGTGTTTTGAAATTCCAAATTCAAAAACGGAGCTCTTCAAAGGGAGAGACCACAAACAGCTCCCAAATTTATGGGCTGCTCCCTCTTCTCCCGCGACCTCCGGATGAAGAACATGCCGATAAAGAACATTTTGAAGCACAGCATCTACCGGTGGCTTGTGATCCTGTGCCTGTGTGTTAGTATTTATGTTCAAATCCATAGTATTGATTGCTAAACAGACTCCGCTGTTTGGAAATACATGCTCACACAACACACTGAAGTGAATAGAGAGTTTGTATCATTGTGTTAGGAAGTGCATGCACAGTAAATGCGGCATTTTGCTTGCAATTCGCCTTTCCTGGAGGAGGCAACAGAGCTAAGACGGGCCCTCCGAAACACCTGTCAGCTCTGGGCTGGGAAATACCTGGAGATTTTGGGTCTTGGAGGGTGAGGTTTGTGGAGGGGAGGGTCCTCAGCAGGTTATAACTGTCCAAAGCAGCCGTTTTCTCCAGGGGGATTGAAGCCTGTTGTCTAGAGATCATCAGTTGGAATAATAGCAGAGGTCTCCAGGCCCCACCTGGCGGTTGGCAACCTTCCCATCACAGCTTCTTTCTCCTACTCAGCCTCTGAAATCTGAGGAGACCAAGCCAGCCTGGGCCTGTGCATTTACCCCCTCTCCAAATGTTCCTTGTCTTTGTGCTCCCTGATCGAGCTTCGGGCCCCCTCCTCCCTGCGCGCCCCTGGAAAGTCCCTGGCCTGCTGCGAAGGGAGCGATGCAGAGGTGGGGGACCAGCCGAGTTCCGGGCTAGAGAGCCGACCCGTGCAGAGTCAGGTGCTCTGAACTGTTTCCCCACGGCTAGCTAGCAGGCAAGTTCGGAATTGGCAAATTGAGTGTGAAAATGGGGCTTAGCACATTAGCTGCTAAAAAACACATGGCTGAGTCAGCTCGGCTCTCTGTCAGACAGCAGCAGCTCCTCCTGGGCTGCTGAGACAGAGAACATTCCCAGCGTGGCCTTGTGGCTAAAGAGCAGCAGACCCTAATCTGGGGATCCGTGTTGGGTTCCCCACTCCTCTTCCTTATCAAGCCAGCTGGGGAACCTTGCGCCAGTCACAGTTCCCTTAGAACTGTTCTTGCACGACAGTTCTCTTAGAGCTTTCTCAGCCCCAGCTACCTCGCAGGGCGTTTGTTGTGGGGAGGGGAAGGGATAGGTGTTTGTCAGCTGCTTTGGGACCCCATCAGGTACTGGAAAGCGGAGTACAAGAAAAAACGGCTCTTCTTTTACCAATAACGTTCAAAATACAAGCACTTGTATACTAACATTTTGACACAGTGGGATATTCAAGATATCTTCAGGTGTGTTCTGGATCGGATTACACACCAAGCCATAGAGCAGGAGTAATCAAACTGCGGCCCTCCAGATGTCCGTGGACTACAATTCCCAGGAGCCCCTGCCAGCGAATGCTGGCAGGAGCTCCTGGGAATTGTAGTCCACGGACATCTGGAGGGCTACAGTTTGACTACCCCTGCCATAGAGTGTGGATCAGTAGATCTGCAAGATGGGGCTAGAGACAAGAAAGGGGGGATTTCTCTAAAACCCCACAGGAAGCACACACCAGCGCAAAGGGTCAACAGGGGAGGCCTGCTGGTTCCAAACTATGCAAAACCACTTTCTCCAGGGGAAGTGATCTCTGCCAACCAGAGATCAGTTGCAGGAGTGCTCCAGCCCTTTCCTGGAGGTTGGCAGCCTTGGTCACAGCAATTACGCAGCCCTGAAGAGCTTACAACTGAAAATTCAACACCAGGTGATTGGGGGTGGAGGGAGGAAGTGCAGAGGTGGCCAAAACTGGCTGCCCAGGTGTCCGTGGACTACAATTACCATGAGCCCCCTGCCTGGCAGCACCTGATGGCAATTGTAGTCCACGGACATCTGGAGAGCCACAGTTTGGCCACCGCTTGCAGAGAGAGCAAGGGAGAAAGGACGGAATAGCTTGAGGAGCCCTTTTGTACCTACAGAAGGGTCGTTACGAGCCGGAGCTGGAAGCAGCAGCGATCCGGAGTTCACGGGCATTTCGAGGGCGGTGCTCAGGCCATGACAAATTCTCAAATTCTCCTGCCTTTACCAGGGACCTTCCGCCCAGTTCCTCAAAGCCTTTTGAATCCGGGGAGCTGCCCGTTGTCTCAAGGCGAGGCCTCAGGAAACAAAAACCTTTGGCAGTTTTCCTGATGTGCGGTTCCCGGGCGCGCCCTGCGCTCCCCAGAGGTGGCTTTGTGTCTGGGTCTGGCTTCTGCTCCGCGTTCCTGTTGGTGCAAGGGATGCAGCCTCCCTTCCGAAATCCTGTAACTTGACAGCTCTTCTGAAAGATTGGTTTGCCCAGGATTCTCAGTGCTACTCCTTCAACGACCATAGACCCTGCTCGGAAACATGGCCTGCAGGAGAGAGTTCCTCCACCTGGCTGCACGGCTGCGGAGGGAAACGTCCCTGCACCTCCCTGGTCTTAAAGGGCCTTCACTGATTAGCCTGGGGCCAAATGATATCTCCCTTTGCCTATTCCCCTGTCTGATCTATGCAGCAGTTTGGAGGATGAGTGTTTGCATTTATTTATTTATATATCCCATGGCTCTCCCCAGCTTTTAGAATGAATTTCTCCCCGCTTCCAGTTTCTTGGAACAACCACCCTGCGAGGTAGGTCAGGCCGAGAGTTTGCGGTAGACCAAGGTCACCCAGCAAGCTTCCAGGGCAGAAACGGTTGATTCGAACCTCCGTCAGCTAGAGTCCTAAATTCGCCACCCTGCCCGCTACACTGTCGTTTGATGGACCTGCACTGTGTGGATCAAGGATGTACGTGAAGCGGACAGGTTGTTCATCACCTTGAATGCACTGACAGAGTCACTTCAGGGTTTTTTTCTCCCTTGCTCCAGGGCGATGCCCAGATTTACCTAGGGTTGCCAGGTCTGGACTGGGAAATTCCTGGAGGAATTAGGGATGCCATCCATGAACATCTGGAGGACCACAGGTTGGCTACCCCTGCCTTAAAACATTTATATGCCACCTTCCCTCGTGGTTCAAGGCAGCCTAGAATAACAGCGAAATACATTTCCAGTTTGAAACCAACAAGAAAACCGCAGCCCCCAAATCCCCCCCCCCCATGATGGGCAGTAGGTTCAGGATGGCCCAAACGAGACCCACAACCAGCCCACCATGCCCCACTGCCAGGCACGGCTTCTCGGGAAGGTCTCCTGATACGAAAAGGAAGAGAGCCTGCTAAAGGGCGCCAAAGTCTGTCCCTCGATTCGGGGATCTTTGATTTCTGCTGCTGCTGGACTTCCTCATCTGTGCAAAACAACCCAAAGGAAATGGGCGGCCTGATTGCGGCCCGGTTTGTTCCTAGCCCAGCCGATCTCGTTTGTTTTCCTCCGCTCGATTCGTGTGCCAAGAGAGAGAGCCTCAGCCACTTCCTCCCGGCCACAACAAACAAGCAGCTGGTGGCAGTTTTCGCGGAAGGGACACAAGGGTCTTGTTGTCGCTGACCAAAAGCCTGGAAGAGGGATCCCCCCACCCGCAACACAAACAAACAAAAAAAGGCGGAGGGTGTTGTGGGGAGGAATAAAAATTGGGGAACCCACCCAGCTGGGTAAGCCCTGGAATCAGGGCTTCGGAGGGTACTTGGTTGTAGAAACGGAGCTGCCCGGAACAAGTGGAATGCCAGGGTTCTCTGAATGAGTCCCCGTTCTGAGTGGGATTTTCACAGTGCTTGCTGGCTTGCCTCCTTCCAGTGAAAGGATGCAGCAGGCAAGATCGTCTCCGGGGAACTGATGTGTTGGGAGCGTGCAAAATCTGCAGCGTGCAGAACTGAGCCGAATATAAAAGGTGTCCAGCAGGGGGCACTGTAGGAGCTGTATATTTGGCATAGATAGGATAAGAACTTCCTGATGATTTTCAAATTCCTCTGTGTCCTGGTTGGCTCAACTGGAGCCTTCCTGCATTTTTAGCACACTTCCTCCCTGCTTGCCTCCAGAGCAGCAGCTGAACAGGCAGAATGACTGCAGACAACAGCTAGCTAGACAGTTAGGTCTTTTCACTCCTCCTTCTGCACATCATTGTTCCTCATCTGAATTAAAACCATTGGGTTCTTTAAGCAGCCTAGAGCTCCACTCCCACTGCATAGTCAAACATCGGCAACAAAACAACCCGACTGCAGCCGATAAAGGAGCAATATAGACAAAAAAAATCCCCTTCCCCAAAACAATTCCCCAGTCTTGACTCACTCTGTATAATGCGCCTGGAGTCCCAGACAGTATGGCAGACCATACATGCAAGATAGATGTATGCACATTAGAAAAGCATTCTCCTAGATGCATTTGCCATTGGTTCTCCCCTTCTTACACCTCAGGGGAAGAGGCATTTTGAAACCTGGCAGGTGAAAGGCAGGAGTTCTTAAGAGACTACTTTTGGTCAAGGATAATAACCTCATGTGCAGCACCTGCTGCCAAAGCTTCCCCACGAGCAGAGGGAGAACAAAGCCATGTAAAAATGCCTGCCTACAATGCAAACAGAAAGTGCCCCCCCCCCCCAGCTGCCTGTTTCGGAAGGAGAAGAAGGAGGAACCGATCACCAGAGCTCTGCCCCCTGACCCCTCACTATCAAAGGAATGCAGCCAGCTGACCACTCAGACCCAGTCCTGGGGAGGGGTGGACCTGAAGGTCATCCAGTCCAGCCCCCTGACCCAAGCCACACGCCCATCGCACACAGAGCTCCGCGGCTCAGCTTGCCTTCCCTGCTGCAGGAAGTGTCTCCCGATGGAAAGCAGAGCTCTCCACCTCCGATGGAAAAGCCTTCATTTATTTACTTCCAAAAGGCCACGCTCCCAACCAGGCCGACCCACTTGAAGGGGCTCCAGCGCTGGTGGCCGAGCCGAAAAAACCATAATAAGCAATAATAAAACAATAATGAAAGAAGAGAAGCCTCCGTTTGCAATTGTTAAATCGGCAGCTGTCAACACACACAGTGGTTGTCTTTTTTTTTATCCCAGAACCTCAAAGTTCAGATGAATAAGGTTTTCCTTCCTCTGTAGAACGGACCTGCCCTTTTAACGCCCCCCTCCCCCAACAGCTCCGCTTTCAAAGAAAACCTGCATCATGGGGGAAAGTTGAAGTTCCATGGGGCCTTCCCCACCTAGGGATCCCCCCCCCCTCTGCCCAAAAGGCAGCAGATACAAAAGAGGGCAGGAGGAGCAAATCAGGTGTTCACAGAAAGGGGAGGTAGCAACACCTGCTGGGTAGATCTGCAAACCAGGTGAGAAATGAGAGAGAAAGGAAGGTTAAAACGAGGGTGTGGAGCAGGGGAGGGGAGAGACTTGGACTGTTTCAGGGGCTCAAGACTGGGTAACCAATCTCCAGGTGAGGCCTGGAGATCCCCTGGAATTATACCAGACCACAGAAATCAGTTTCCTGGCCAGAAGTAGCTGCTTGGAGGGCAAAACGTATGGTTTTATAGCCCACTGTCCTGCCTCCCGCATATCCAGTCCTGGAGTTGGCAGCCCTATGGAAACCTGAGTCAGAGGGGTCCAGGGACCTCCCTCAGGAGGGAATTAGAAAGAGGAATAAAGAAGAGGCTCCCCAGGGAGCAGGACAGGCAGCATGTGGGTGCCCCAGGCAGTTTCTAGCTGTCCTGTGGGGGGGGGGTGATCTCCACCAGGCAGGGGGACCCCACAGGAAGTGACATCAGAAGTGACAGGGACCAGCTCAGCAAAGGCAATCTTCATGCATCTGACAAAGCGGGCCCTGAAAGCTCTGGAGGGAAGAAAACGGCGCCCTGCGGGGTTTGTTGGGAGCTCAGCCCCATCTTTCCGGAATAGGGTCCCTGCAAAGACGAGGGACAGGAGGGCCTAGTGGTTAGCACCTCCGCCTAACTCACTGGGGGAGACAGCCCCCCCTTCCAGGAAGACAAGGCTACAAATCCTGCACCGCAATGAAAGTGGGCACGCCTGGGGTCGAGCCTACCTCACAGGGCTGTTGTGCAGAGCACAGGCTGCCCGGCTTCGAAAAAGGGCCGGCTTGAATCCCTCAAGGGGCGCCGAGGGGGTCTGGGGAGGACCCCTCAACCCAGGCCCGGCCCCTCCCGGCTCCTCTGCCCAGCCCCTCAAGCAGCAGCAGCAGCAGCAGCAGCAGCAGCAAGCGGCGGCCCCCCAACCGGGTCAGGGGGGGGGCAAAGCCAGAGGGGCGGGGGGCGGGGGGCGGGGGGCGCCAGGTGCGCGCTGGGCAGGTGCCGCGGGGGGGGGGCGCCTCACCTTGGCGAAGTAGAGCATCCACAGCTCGTAGAGGCGCTCCGTCGACGCCATCCCGCTCCGCTCCGCTCCGGCTGCACCGACGGCGCCTACGGCCGCCACCGCGCCGGGCTCCCGCCGCCGCCTCCTCCTCGTCCTCCCTGCGCCGCCGCCGCCTCCTTCTCCGCCATGCTGGCCGCCCGCCCGCCTCCCTCTCTGCCTCCCTCTCCGGCCCGGCCCCGCCGGCTCCTCCTCCCGCGGCCGCACCTGATCCCGCCCGCCCCGCACCGAGCCAGGGGGAGGAGGAGGGGGCAGGTGGGCCCGCCCTGGGCAGCCCTCGCGCGCCTGGCTCTAGAGGAGACCCGCCGGGCACGAGCCTCCCGCCGGAGCCCAGAGGAGCGGCATTGAGCCCTCGCCGCCCTTGCTTACTCGCCGCCGGAGCCCCGAGAGCGGCGCTATCGACATTCCCAGCTTGACACCGCGGGAGCCCCAGGAGGCTTACTCTAGAGTAGCCCGCTGAAGTCCCTCTTGACAGGACTCTTCGCTGCACGAGCCCCCTCAGGCTTACTCTAAAGTAGTGCCATTCACACATAGGGGGCTACCGCTCCCTCCCTCCCCCCCCTTTACACTGCATGGAGTTCCCTCCAGGGGTTGAGGTTTACTCCGGAGTCGGGCACCCTTTTGGGCTCCTCGCTCCTAGGTAAGCCTTATTAAGAGTCCGGGTGGCCTTCAGCGGGGCTTACTCCCAGGAAAGCTTTCCCAGGATTGCACCGTTAATTGGCTTTGCTAGCTTAATAGAGGGAGGCTGGGCCCTAGGCAGATCTACTCGAGAGTCAGCGGGGCAGCCCAGAGACACATCTGCCCTCCCCTCCCCTCCCCTCCCCCCCCATGCTACTCAATGGCTGGGCCAACCCTGCAGGGGTGCTAGTTCAGCAGTGCTGGAAAAGCCCCTCCTCCGAGGACATCTGAGCTCTTCCAAAACTCAGGGTCCTCTTCTCAAAGAAACTCCTAAACAAGTGGAAGGTCAGCGTGAGAGAAGGGGGACCAATTGCCCAAACTGCACACAAGTTGTCTTTTTGGGGAAGGGGCCTGTCTTTGTCATCAGCCTCCCCTTTTGTAAGACAACCCAGCAAGGGCCCATATTCATATTCATCTGCGTCTCTTCTGCCAGACTCTCCCCGAAATTCCCTCTGAAAGGCTGAGTAATTTATTCCAGGGGGAAGCCGTCCTCTCTGTCCTTTATCCTTCTCCATGCAGCCAGGGGTTGCAGCTCTTTTGTCTTCTGTCCCACACCTCATTATGCTCGTTTTTGCAAGCTGACATCCCTGCTACTGTCTGTTTGCTTTGATGTCTCCTTCCTACAACGGCTTCTTAAATAATTCAAAATGCAAACATCTGGATGAAAGCAGCCAGCAACATCAGGGGCCGGTCCGCACCTCTTTCCTCCGAGCCCCGCTGCAGAAAAGCCGGAACAAAGTCAAAATTTGAGGAATGTCAAATTGTCGAATTGTTGCTTTGGACAGAGGCTACATCGGAGCAGCTCTCCTGTTTTGTGGACTGTCTCCCGTGCAGAGGCATTACAGCTCAAATGACTCTTTTCAGAAGCCATATCCTAAAGCAGGGGTCATCAAACTGCGGCCCTCCAGATGTCCATGGACTACAATTCCCCGGAGCCCCTGCCAGCGAATGCTGGCAGGGGCTCCTGGGAATTTTAGTCCATGGACATCTGGAGGGCCGCAGTTTGACGACCCCTGTCCTAAAGCATAAACTCTGAAACTTAGGGAGGCCTATTGCATGCAAAAGAGGACAGCCAGCGTGGTGCGGTGGTTTAGATGACCTCTCATCTGGAGAACTGGGTTTGATTCCCCACTCTTCCATGTGCAGCCCTCTGAGGGGCCTTGGGCTAGCCACAGTTCTCTCAGAGCTCTCTCAGACCCACCTATCTCACAGGGTGTTTGTTGTGGGGAGAGGAAGGGAAGGTGAGACTCGTTTGGGTAGTGAAAAGCAGGATACCCCCCCCCCCAAACTCCCTTCACCTCCCAGGGCATGCTGGTGCTTGACTGTAAGTTTTTTAGAAGATGGGAGTTAAGAGTGATTATTGATCCTGGGTTGTAATACTGTTTTTTTTCTTTAAAAAAACTGTTTTTTTTTCTTTAAAAAAACTGAATCCAAATTGACACTGAGCTGATTTCTAAACTGTGAGGGCAGCAAGAATATCACTAGCTCAGAAAAGGAAATGAACAAATGTGCTGCCCGTTCAGCAGTGATTAAAGATTCAAAATGTATTGAAATGATCTTAGCTGTGTTCAGTTTGCAATTAAATTGACACCTGAAGCTTCCTTCTTTTGAATCAGGGACCACCTGCCCATCACCAGCAGTATTGAGTGGCAGCTGCTCTCCACACTCTAGGTCTTTCCCCTCCCCTCCTGCCTGGACCTTGAATTGGAGATGCTGTCGGGGACTGAACCTGGGACCTTCTGCCTGCCAAACAGATGCTCTACCCCTGAGCCACAGCCCCTCTCTTCTAAATTAGAATATTTGATTGTTAAAGAGGTATTGATGATTGCAAAGTTTGTTCAAGAAGCAACAAATCTCATCAGACTAGTTATTTTAAAATCTGACATTTATAATTGTAACTGTTCGGCTGTGTAATACTACAGTAATGTTGGGAATATAATCCTAAACCGCGTTGGGTTGATTTCGCTTTTATTACCAGGCCTAACGGGAGCTCTTACTTTGTGTTTATCAGTTTAACAATTGTTTTTATTGTGTTTTTATAATGGTTTGTTTGTATTGTAAGCCGCTTTGAGTTCTGCAGAGGAGAATGTTCCCAATAAATAAGTGCCCAGAGAAAGTCCCATATTTTCAGTGGGGCTTACTCCCAGGAAAATGTCCCTGGGATTCTATTTTGCTAACCATGTTCTAAAAATTGATGTGATCCCCAGACAACAGAGATCAATTCCTCTGGAGGAAATGGCTGCTTGGGAGGGAGGACTCTGGCATTACGGCCCACTCAGGTGCCTCCCTCCATACCCCACTCATGCTCCACCCCGAAACCTCCAGAAATTTCCCCAACTCAGAGTTGGCAGCTCTAATCTGTCCACTAAATTATGTTAGATCCAAGGGTTCGGAGACCAATTTTCAGCACTTTATTGTGTTAATTTCAGTTAATTTCAGCTCTTTGTTGTGACCCCAGCTCAATGGTATAAGAGACAAAAGCTGGAGAACCTTTCCGACAGCCTGCAATTGATATGCACAACCCAGCACAATAGGTCTTCCGGCCAGTGCGTGTTATTGGTCAGTTTCAGTTTAACCTGACTGGATCCAGCAAGTGGGATCTAGCCACACCTTGGCTGATTACGGTGCCAGATCAGGATCCTGCCTCCGACCTCAAGCTCAGACTTCAGCAGACAAAATAATTGAATGGGCTTAAGAAGGGGTAACTAGACAGAGTAACATGGATGGCGCCCTTAGTTTACGTTAAAATTTTACTGCACGTTCACAGTGCAATTTGAACTCGTTCCTCCCTTCCTGACATTTCCAAATTTACAGCATCAGCTTTTTAGGGCTTCAGAGCACTTCATCAGATACTGGAAAACTGACCTCACCCTATTCTGAGGCTGAAGGAGAAAACACCCTGTTCCTTAGCTGACCAGCACATTGCGCTGCAGGATGGGAGTCCGTAAGCAAAGGCCTCATCCAGCCATTCATGCTGCTAGGGCACTTATGGGTGATGTCATATCCTGCACCTTGCGTGCCTTAAGGCCCTGTACTTGCATGCCCTGCTGTGTGATGCAAAGCATTCTGGAGCTTGTACATCGAGTAAAACTTTGTTGGGTCTTCAGAAGCATGCATGCTCATGAAAGCTTACCCCCAAAATCACACTATGTTGGTCTTCATGGTGCCCCCGGATTCGAATGTTGTTCTGCTGCTTCAGACCAAAACAGTGACCCACCTGAATCAAAGAAAATGTGAAATAATTAGTCCTTAAAGTTTTATTTTGCAGCTAAAGCCACCCACCATTTCCAAGCAAAATTCCTTTTTATGAATCAGATGAAAAAGCCATGATCAGAAGGACTTTTGTTAGGAAGCAACCAGGATTGCCAGTCTCCAGGCGGAAGCTGGAGGTCTCCTGGGATTACAGCTGATCTCCAGGTGACATAAATTTAACTGGAGAAAACGAGCCACTTTGAAAGGCAGACTTCATGGCATTGTACCCCAACTCTGGCCTTCCTTTGCCCACCACATCTCCAGGTATTTCCAACCCACAGCTGGCAATTCTAGAAACAACAGTCCTCGTTCTTCACTTTGCCTCGCCTAGGGATGCCAGCCTCCAGGTGGGACCTGGATATCCCCTGGAATTACAGCTCATCTCTAGATTCAAGAGATCACTTCCCCTGGATCAAATGGCATCTTTGGTGGGGGACCCCCATGGCATTTTACTCCACCGAGGTCCCTCCCCACCCAAAATCCCACCCACTCCAGGCTCCACTCCCAAAGACTCCAGGTCTCCCCAAATCGGAGCTGGCAGCCCTGAGAGAAGGGAAATACCTGGGTGAGAAATTCCTGGAGATTTGGGGTGCGGGAGGGGGGTATAGCCTGGGGAGGGGCTACTTTGGAGGGTGGCCTCTGTGTAGGGATGCCAGCCTCCAGGGGGGACCTGGGGATAACTTATTTATTTTATTTATTTATTTTTTAGATTTATATACCGCCCTCCCCAAAGGCTCAGGTTAACAACTTAGGTTGTTAGCTCCTCTCCAGACTCATTATGCGCCACCGAGGTCCTTCCCTGCCCCCAATCCCTCCCATTCCCGGCTCCACCCCCAAAGTCTCCAGGTACCTCCCGCCTCAGAGCTGGCAACCGCAGCCCCGCCTCCGAAAGAGCAATCCCCCCTGCCCGATCGACGCACTCGGCGCTCTGCTCGCGGCCTCTCCGCCTGGGCTCTCGGCTCTCCCGCGCGCCTGCGCAGTACGCGCCAAGATGGCGGCGCCGCCGGGAGGGCTGCAGGAGGAGGCGCTGAGGCGGAAGGAGCGGCTGAAGGCCCTGCGGGAGCGCACCGGCACCGCCGCCAGGCAGGTCGGTCTCTGGGCGCCGGGGCCGCCTCCGCACGGGGCGGGGGGGCTGGGGGCGTCTGGCTCGGGGGGGGGGGTCGTCCCGCACATTGCCCCGCTCATCCCGCGCGCGGAGAGGGCCGTAGAGGGCCCGTGCGCATGCGCAATGCGCCTCGCGACTTGTAGCTAGGGGCGCCCACGCCACGCGCCGAGAGTGCAGCCGCATCAGGCGGGCAGCCGTGTCGGGGTGCAGCAAGACCAGCGGGGTTTAAGGCTGGGTATCGGCTTCCACGTGCATGCACTTGGTCAGGGGGGTAGCCGTGTTGGGCCGAGGCCACAGAGCAACGCCCGAGGCCAGGGGCAGCTGGAAGACCCACAGAGTTCAATTCAGAGGGTTAGCTTTCGTGTGCATGCACACTTGGTCAGATGCATTGATCCGGGTGGGTCCTGCGTTGGTCCGAAGCAGCAGAACAAAATGTTCAGTCCAGGGGCAGCTTGAAGACCGAGGAAATTTCATTCTAGGTATGCCCAGGAGAGCTCGTGCCCAGAAACAACTCTTGCTGGTGTTCAGGAGTGAGCATACATATGAAAGCTTCTACCCAGAAAAAGCCTTTGTTGGCCTTAAATGCAGTAGCTGGTCTTCGTAAGGGGTTGGTTCTGCCTGATCCATTTCGCTGGTTTGTAACTAAGTGGACATGTGTTTGCTGCTGCGAATTCCTCTATTCTTTGCTCTATGCATGGGCTATATTGGCAAGGCTCCCTTTCCGCAATATCGGCTTCCAAGTTAAATGAATACCAAATTAAGAGTAGCCAAACTTGCAGCCAAAAATCTAAATCGCTAAGACGTGCAATAGAAGGATAAACAGAAGGGAATCAGAATGACCAAATGTAAGTCGCTTGGTGTAAAGAATGAAGCGTAGCTATTTTTCAGCTGTCATGGAGATGTCTATAGTGATCTGACTTCCAGCGCGGAGATTAGCATCGTAACCATGAGGGCTTTAACTGGTATTTTAATATATAGTTTTTATTATGTTTTAAGCCTGCCATTGCCTGAAGGCTCAGGGCAGGTTACAGCATATAACAGCACACCCTCTAAAGCAATACAGAATTTAAATAGAAAATCTTAACATTTAAATTTCTTAAAATACACTTTCCTCAAAATACAAAAACTGTTTGCCTGGTGCCACATCTTATCTCGTGCTGTGGTGCCAAAGCAGCATTAAAAAAAAATCTGCACAGCCAATGGGAAGCCATTCTGGGCAAAAGCCGATTTGGCCCCACCCACTTCCTAAAAAATCTGGCAGGTGCTAGGCGAGGTGTTAGTGGTGCCCACTGAGACTACCTTGGGACCTCTGTGGTTTAGGATTCATGGTCTCCTTGTTTCCTCCCTTGCCTGCTTCAGCCCCATCACGGAACTCCAAGGCAGAGGCTTTCATCTGTAAAAGCTTTTTAAAGTTTTTGTTTTAATTAAAAGGCGAAGATGATAGCAGAAGGTTGGCTGCCTCTCTGTGCCGCCAGTGCCCTCGAGTTGCTGCGCCGCAATGAATTATCCATGTTAAGAATAAAGCGATCTGTCTGGCGAGATAAGCCGCCTTCCCCTCTGCTCATGGTTTATTAATAGTCCAGCTAATAAAGTTTTACTGGCAGCTAGAGAAGCTGATCGCATCAGACAAGGACTTGTTTCCTTGCTGTATTCCCTTTGGAGGGTCCAGAGAACATGTTGGATGATCTTTGGGATGCCGGAAAAGCTGAAAGGGGCAGTGGATGCCTAGTGAGGGGTACTGCCCGACTGATACCGAATGGGACTTAAGGATATCTTCCCTGGGTGTTTCTGGCGGGTTGAAAAATTGCTCCCCTGCTAGGCTCCTAAACATCTTGTCTGTCACTCCTCTGTTTGAGAGTGTCTTCTTCACTTCAAGTGGTAGAATTTCCTTATTCCACAGAGCTGGAAGGTTCCATAGAGGCCATGTAGTCCACCCCCCTGCTCCATGCAGGATCAACTTAAGCATCCCTGACAGTTATTCACCCAGCCACTGCTTGAGGACTTCTAGTGAAGAGGCGCTCACCTCCTCCCGAAACAACCAGTTTCACTGCAGAACTACTCTTCCTGTAATTCCCCGCTCCCCAATATCCCGCCAGTAATTTCAACCCATTATTGCCAGCCCTATCTTCAGCTGCTAATGGGAACAGCTCCCCGCCCTCTAATTTATATCCCATCTGTCTCTCTGTACAAGAACTATGAAGGTGCCTAGATATTTAAAATGTACGTGATAAAATTACATTACAAAACCTTTTTTAAAAAAATCCCGTTCTCACATACGGTCACCCAGTGAGGTCCAGTGAGGTTGTCTAACACTCTGGCTGCTGAACCACACTGCCTCTTGCTGCTGTGCTGCAGAGCTTCCATCCCTAGTGCAGATCTCTAATGTTCTCAACCGTGGTTTGTTTCTTCAGGTATGTAAGAAGATTGCAGATTTCCTTAGGCATCTTTGCTTTGCGAACAGCCAGCAGAACTCACCTGCTTGGCTCCTACACCAAAGCTCATCTGCCTGTTTCTGTTTGGTATTTATCCCCCCTCCCCCCATCCAGTATTGCTTAGAGTCCAAGGGAGTGGGATGCCAGCAAGGGAGTCTTCAAAGTTGGCAGGATTCTTTTGCCTCAGTGCAGAGGAGATGACAGCTTTGAGAATGAGCAGTCAAATTTTGAAACCTGTTGGCGCCGGCCAGTGCAGTGGTATAAATAACAAAGCAAAGGGGGGATTAATTGGGAAGAGTGCGTACCGAGCAAGGCGACAAGACAGGATGGGGACTTTGTAAACACGTTTTACGAGAACTTGGAAAACAGCAGATTTATTGCTGGACACCTTCCACACGCAGCCCTGCTCTTCCTTTGTTTCTTTCCTTTGTTTCTTTTAAAGCCCTTAAACCTTTCCACTCGCAGCTGTTTCCCTCTCCCATCTGCTCACCTTGTAACTGTTTTTTTACAGTTGTCAAACAAGAAACTTTTCCAAAGGGCAAGGATTGGTTATCTTATGGCGGACTGTGTAACCCATCAAGATGTCTCTGTTGTCTTCCCTCTCCCCTACCACCACATGCAAGGTTTGCTCACCTCAGGATGGGATCTGCTTTGTGCTTCTGATGCATACCTTACCCCAACATAGTGCCCATGGGTGCCCTTCCTGGTGGTTGCCAGGTGCTTCTTAGAAAGTGAGTGGGGGCCAGATGATGCCCCTACCCAAGAGGGCTTCCAGTTGGCCACTGGAGATCTGATGGGCAGGGCAGGTGAGAAGAACGTTGTTTCAGCGGCACCTGCCACCACAGGGTTGCCTTTGTTCTCATACTCCTTTTTCCAAGTGTATTTTAAACATTATTACTCTCTTCCCTGCACTTGAGCTGCCTCTGTGTGTATCTGTGGAGCTCTGATTCCTGAATTTGTGGTTTTACTGTGGGAAGTTTGCTGCTGGAATGGAGAGTCATTTGGGGGTGCAGTCTGGAGGATTTGATAGAAAGGCAGTGAGAGTAATCCAGGCCAGGCAGAAAGTGAGATCTGGCTAAAGAAGAAGTAGTTGGCTTCTCTTTGTAGTTGGACACGGATGCTTCCTTGTCACCTTGTTGGCTGTTAACAAAAGAGAAGCCATGTTGGATCAGGCCACGGGCCCATCTAGTCCAGCACTCTTGGGTCACACAGTGGCCAAACCCAGGGGCTATCAGGAGGTCCTCCAGCAGGGCCTCAACAACAGAAGCCCTCTTCCTGCTGCTGCCCCCGAAACACCAAGAATGTAGAGCGTCACTGGCCCAGACAGAAGAACAAGATCAGGGCAAGGGCATTTGTAAATTGCTTTGGGACTCCTTGAGTTAGTGAAAGTGGGGTATGTAAGAAAAGTTCTTTTTCTTTAGAGAACCAGCAAGGTGTAGTGGTTAAGAGAGGCAGCTTCTAATCTGGAGAACCAGATTTGATTCCCCTCTCTTCCACATGCAGCCAGCTGGGTGACCTGTTGAGCAGTTCTGTCAGAACTCTCTCAGGGTGTCTGTTGTGGGGAGAGGAAGGGGAAGGCATTTGCAATCTGCTTTGAGACTTCTTTGGGTAGTGAAAAGTGGGGGTATAAAAACTCAGCTCCTCCTGGTTAATCTCTGGCTGGCCTGCACACATCTGCAATATCAGCCCTGTGCTTGGCTGTGAAAGGGTTACTCAGCCAACTTCTCCAGCCCAAGTTTTCAGTTTCGAAGCTTATCAGCCCAGAGATAACAGTGGAGACTGGCTCCCTTCGCTCCCTCTCGGCACAGGCCTCTCCAAGGAGCTTCCAGTGATCCAAGTGCCAAGTGAAATGAGTGTGAAGCTGTGTGGTATGTTTTGGAGATGGGGGGGGGGGGGAACCCAAATCCCGGCCTGGCTGACTCGGCCTGAGTCTCTGGAGCTCCTGGACGGCTCTCCATCTTTTCCAACAGGCCCCTTTTGTTTAATTTATGGCGAGGAGGGGGCAGAGAAGGGGAAAATAAACTAGGTTAATGATCAGCTCCAGAAATGCACAGTGAGATCTGTCTTGCACCCAAGTGGGAATGCTTAATTAGTATGTGCAAAGCATGTGATTTATCTCTGCAAAGGACTCTGCGGTGCCACTTGAAATTAGCCAGTTGTATACGTGTGCATCACTTTATATAAATAGCTGCGACTTCATCGTTGTTGTTAAGAGTAATTGCATAATCTGTCCGCGTGGCACTTTGTTAAGCGACGGGGGACAGGCCTCTTGGAGCTTGCAGATCTGGCGCAGTGTGGAGGTGTACCTGGTTCGAATCTTGCGGCCCATCACAGTCTCTTGGCCTAATCTAATTTCACCAGAAAGGATAGGGTTACCCTATATATGTGTGTCTCTAAAGCAGGGGTAGTCAACCTGTGGTCCTCCAGATGTTTATGGACTACAATTCCCATGAGCCCCTGCCAGCATCTGCAAATGCTGGCAGGGGCTCATGGGAATTGTAGTCCACGAACATCTGGAGGACCACAGGTTGACTACCCCTGCTCTAAAGTGATGCTACTCTTCTTTCCTTCCTCAGGGCACAGTGTTACCCCCCAACTTGATATTTTGGCTTATCATCTCTGCATGAGTCATATAAGACTGCCCTGTCTTTCGGAAGTTGTTGTTTCCTAAATAATCATCAGTTTGCATTTAGAGGGGTTTTTTTGTGTAGAACTCTGAGAAGATTTTAATTTTCCTGAAAAATTGGACGCCAACTTAAAATAGTCCCAATTAGCGTTCCTGATGCCAAGTCAGAAGAAAGTATAGAAGAGAGCACCTTAAAGACTAACGAAATTTGGGGCTGGGAGGAACCTTTGAGAGTCACCGCTCACTTCTTCAGGTAGCACAAGGTTGATGGATTTCCATTTTGTTTACAAAAGCGCTGGTCCCCCAAGCAAAGTATTGTTGGATATTGTAACTGCCTGCAAGAGGATCTGGGAGGGAAAGGGTTAAGAGAATTCTCTCTTTGGGCTACACTGGGGCAGTTAGTCTCTCCCCCCCCCCCCCCCAGATATTGAGTTGCTTTTGGCTGTTGCTTGCCTTCTGTTTTTCGTCTTGTCCAGGACTTCTCACCCTTACCTGGGCTTGGAGCTGTAGCAAATTAACCTTTTCGAAGTTAACTGTGTTCACAGTAAGTTAACTGTACCAACATGTCATGTAAGTTGTGCTTCTATTTTTGTAAGTAAAAAGTCTGCCTCTTGTTACCATTAGAGTATTAATTTCTTTGGACAGCATTCCCCCTTAACTGGGAAACGTCAAGGACCAAAAACTTCTGTGCTTCCAAGGACAATGTTGTTGTTGTTTTAACCCTTTAACCCAGTAGCCACTTGCTGCTTTTCCCCTTGAGCTCCCCACTGCCTCTTGTCCTTGTGATGAGAGAGATTGAGCGGTTACCCATTTGATGCCTCCCTGTTGGCCAGGCATAGGCTGATTTTTAATGTCAAATATGATTGGTCTCCCCCCCCCCCCGTCTGTCCCAGGAAAAGAATGCCTTTTTATTCCCCAAAATGCATTTAAGACTCTCCTGCCTTGTTGGAGTTCCTTGTGGAATTGCTTCTCACTCTTTTGCATGGACTTCAGAGGCTGGGAGGATCAGCGCCCTTTAGAAATTCCCCAGATGTTCTTGGGAGGAGGGAGATAAGCCACAAATTGGTTTAACTGTGCTGGATGGGATTAGGGAAGGCCCAGGTACCCAGGGTCACTGTCCAGTGGTCAGCACTGCCCCCTGCTGGTGGATGCATACCACAAAGTGGAATTGCTTTATCCAAATGCACTGATTCCCAAAATGGTTTTCCCCCCTTTCCCAACTTCTCTTTAGCACCCTCCCCCAGTGCAGCCTTGGATAAACCATTAAGCAGAATAACCATGTCCTTAAGGCATCAAGCAAAGGGGGGCACCAGAGGATTTTTTTTTTGCTTTTTGTTGTTGTTGTTGCTTATATTGCTTACTATTATTTAGGGTTAAATAATTGTGTAAAAGGTTTACATGTAATATAGTTGTGGGGGTCTGACCCAGTCTATGGCCTGCAAGAAAATTCAGTTTTTCATCTCTGAGTTCACCTTCAGCACTTACTCTTAAGGTCTCTGGACTGGAGGACCCTCCCAACTCTGTGATTCTATGGAGAGAAGTGGATGGGCGGAGGAGCTTCATCTAGCCCTGCCTTAATCCATGAACTACCCCACGATGCTGGTCTAGATGGACCTTAAGGACCTTAAGCTACTACTTTCAGACACAAATAAAGATCTAACAAAAATTATTGCTAGATTTGCTTGGGTAGCTATAAAAATAAGGCAGAGCTGGACCAACCCTGTTCCCTAGTGCTTTTATATTGGATCCATATACAACTGTTCTTATTTCTTAGTTTTTACCCATTTATAATTGATGTTATATTTGTGATTTTATGTTTTTTACTGGCTGGTCTATGACCGTAAATAAAATTGATTGATTGACCCTTCGTGGTCTGATCCAGCAGGGCTCCTCTGCACTTCTCTGACAAACGTGGGCTGAATAATGGGAGGAAAATCCTCGGAAACAGCGGGTGTAGTGAAGTAATGGCTTCTGTTCTTGTTTCTGTACAACTTTGGTTCAGGCTTTAGGCCTGTGGGTTTTCTAGTAGGCCACAAAAGAAGATCTTTGCTTTCTTGGTACAAGTCTGAACTGCCCCAAGTATTTCCACCTGTGACCTTCAAGAAGCTAACACTCCCAGAGCTACTCTGAGAAGGTAACGAGCTGCAGATGTTCCCAATTAACTCTTGTGTTGAGAAAAGGGCTTCTGGCTGGATTAAATCAGCATTTCGTCTCCTGAGCTTTGGGTTGGTCCTCCTTGTGGCTCCTGCTCTGGCATCAGTAGTTCTGTTGGCTTGTTAATACATTAGCATATACCTTTGACTGGTTAATTGTTTAGGGCCCTCCCTGGGGAAAAGCCATATTAAAGAATCTTAATTGGTAACACCATTTTGTCAGACCTTTGTCACCTGCATCCCACACGTGGGTTGACCGTTCTGTGCCTGAGGACTCTGGGCTTTTGAAACTCTGCCTCAGAACTTTGCCATTGTTTGTGCTTCAGTGAGTATATTGTGCCTTCAAGAGATATTCCACATCGTTCTTATTTTTCACTGCTTAGTATAACAGATTATCTGCTGTTGTTAGGTGCAAAGTCGTGTCCGACCCATCGTGACCCCATACAGATTATCTATGTGCATTTTAATCAATACAATATAATTTTAAAACCTTTTGTCCAGTTCTTGAACAAGGTAAGCCATAACCTGTGCCTTGCCTTGTGTTACTCTGCCAAAATTCTGTATTGCAGTTTCTTGGCTCTGGACTGAGTTGTGTCTCCTTTTAATTCCATGATTGGCCTCAAGATGCCTCTGGGTCTTGGAAGCCCTGGGAACTCATCAGAGGTGATGGCAGTCCTACCTAGCAGGGAGGTTGGCCTTTCTAATTTCCTAGTGTTTTGCAATCTAATTCTGGCCTCTCTCAGGGACACCCACTCAGTTGGGGTATGCGGACTTTGCAGGGTGTGACTACCAGGGGATGGTTTGACAATGGAAACTGTTCCCTGGGAACTCTGTTACTGGTTGCATCCAAGCAGAGGCCATCAGTTAGAGGTCCTGCAGCTTTGGATCCCCTGCTCTTGAGTAGGAATGCTCATTTGCCATTACTCATCCCCTCCTCCTGGGGAGCCCGCTGATGGCCAGGTTCCGCAGGATCCCATCAGAGGGTTGTTGGCTTGTCCTGCACACCAGGCCTTGGCAAGGGGTATGCCTTTGCTCAGCAACCTTCCCTTCTTGGTGCGGTGTGCCCGTGGAAGAGGCGCCGATATGACCCCAAAGCACGAATTCTGTATGTTAAACTGGGGTGACCTCCCTGCCGCTTACCCTGTGGGGATCCCCGGGACTGTTGAGCCAGGACTGCTTTGCTGTGATTTTCTCATTTGTTTTTGAGACTCACCTCGCTTCGGACAGGGAGCTGCCCAGCTCTGCTTTCTTTGTTGCAGGAATAGGCAGGCCTTTGTCCCTGCTAACTTCGGTGGAAAATCGGCCCTGATGCTGATTTGGGTCTCCGAGAAAGGCATTTGGTTTTGGGAGAGGTCTTGTTCCCCCGTTGGCCGTAATATCCAGGCAGCAACTGCTGTCATTTCCATAGCAACTCAGGGTGACTGAACCAGGATTACGACTTCAATAAGCCCCCCCCCCCCCCCCCCCGCAGCTTCAAAGCACAGCCCCTGGCAAACGACTGGGAAGATAAGCACATTTTCCCCGTGGAGAGAGGAATTTCTGCAGGATCCATAAATCCTGTGTGCCCTTCCAACGAGACGGGGAAGAATAGATAAATGTGTCAAGCTCCTAGGCCTACATCTATGTTGTGGGAATCGGGAGGAGAAAAACCAATCCATGCTTGCAATGATTCGATTCCTGGAGACCCCCCCTCTCCTTCCTTGGTGCAGCATGTGCTCCAGAGGACTCTGGGACGGGTGGGACATGATCCCTCAACCCCACCCATGCTGGATCTCTGGGGAGGTCAGAGGGGCCACGAGAGACTTGCTGACTTCCGTCCCTGGCCTGGTCTGTGCAGGCACTAGAAGGAGGTGACAGAACAGGCTGTACCACTTTGCAGTGCGGGTGATGGATTGAATGTCGAACTCAGATCCGGCAAGGCCAAGTTGGAAGCTCTGCTCTCCCCCCCGAGAGCCACAACTCCTCTCGCGTCTTAACCCCCCTCACAGGGCAATAGGGCGAGTGGTCTGGGGAGAGAGATCTGCTTCCCCTGCCGCTCACTGAAGAAGGCTCTGTGGAACTGAACCCCAAATGGGCTAGATTTAGAAAGGCCATCAGGCTACAGTATACTGAATGGTTCAAAAATGCACTTTCTAAAGGAGACAGTAGCCCCCTACAGCAGGGGTAGTCAACCTGCGGTCCTCCAGATGTCCATGGACTACAATTCCCATGAGCCCCTGCCAGCATTTGGTAGTTTGCCGCTACATCTGGTAGTTTGCCGCTACTCCAAATGTTTGTAATCTCAGTCCTGTCACATTGCTTATTAGATGTCTCCTCCAGTTGGTTTGTGTCATTTTATACTGCGTAATTGGCCTTGAGACGTGGTGAGAGAAGGTGGGCAGTGAATAAAGTGAAATGAATAAACAGGCAGAGCCAGCCACTGAAGGAAGGGGGGGGGGCAAAGGCTGTTTCTGCTCAGCTGATAGTTTCCAGAATTGCCCCAGCTAAAAGTGCTGTGCTAATCAGCCCACTCATGGGGTCACCGTTGAACACCCCGTTGCTGGGCTTGGTTGGCTACATCAGCCGGTGGTGATGAAACTACAGCCGCCATACGTGTCCCAGCAGCCTTCAAGGAACAAATTCATTTCCCCCTGGCTGGTTCCGCCCCCTCTGGTTCTCTGGTTGCAGGCATGCCACAGTGGGAAATTGCAGAGGAGAAAAGTTTGAAGTGAAACGAAATTGAATTCAGGCGCTGTGACAGATCTTCCAGGCTCAGCGATGGCCTGCCACATCGTTGGCATGCAGTTCACGCAACAGCCCTCTTCTCGCCTCGCTGTGCCAATCGAGCAAAAGGGCAGGCTGGCCGGGAGCTCTCATTTAGCCCCATTTTCCTTTCTCTCCCTTTCAGAACAAAGACGATGGGCCGCCGGAAGCCAAGCAGTTCAGAGGCACCGCTGAAGAGGCAGAGGAGCCAAAGCACAAGTATGTCCGTGGTCAATTGTGATTTGGGGGGCCCAGTAAATACCTACCACCCCCCCCCCCCCGTGCCAGTTCACAGCTAAGCCCTGCCTGGCCAGTCGTGCCTGGTCTCCTGCTCCAGAGGGAAGGCAGATGTGCTTAGATCAGTTCAGAGGGGCAGCCAGGTTGGTCTGAAGCAGGGGTAGTCAAACTGCGGCACTCCAGATGTCCATGGACTACAATTCCCAGAAGCCCCTGCCAGCGAATGCTGGCAGGGGCTTCTGGGAATTGTAGTCCATGGACATCTGGAGGGCCACAGTTTGACTACCCCTGGTCTGAAGCAACGGAACAAAGTTTGAGTCTAGCAGCACCTTGAAGACCACCAAAGTTCGAATCCAGGTGTACACACTTCTTCAGATGGCACGCCACGGAATGGAAGTAATCAGTCATTACTTACAGACAGGCAAAGTGTGAGCAGTAAATTAGCATACACTGTAATGAAAATGTTTAGCAGATTGCAGAGATAATAATGACTAATAAGCGATTTGTTTGGATTCAGTTCCACGTGAATGTTTAAATGGGAGAGTAATGAGTAACTACTCACTTAGCAATTAGTAATTACTCATTAGCAGTTAGCTGAGACCTCGTGCTCCATTTGTATATTCATTGCTCCCACTGTGCGTTCCCTTGGAGTTCAGCCCTCTGGAATTGAATCCAAACAAATTGCTTGTTACCCCTACTTATCCCTGGAATCGGTTAAACATTGTCTTCATGCGGTAGGTCAGGGGTAGTCACACTGCGGCCCTCCAGATGTCCGTGGACTACAATTCCCAGGAGCCCCTGCCAGCGAGTGCTGGCAGGGGCTCCTGGGAATTGTAGTCCATGGACATCTGGAGGGCCGCAGTTTGACTACCCCTGCCGTAGGTTAATGTACACTTGGCCTATAAGTATGGGGGTGATGATTTCCGTTCCGTGACATTATATCTGAGGAAGTGAGCGTGCACCCAAAAGAAGCCTGGTACCTTGAATCAAATTTGGTTGCTTGTAAAGGTGCCACTGGACTCCCAAGTTGGTTGGGCTTAGATCAAGAAAACTTGCATTTCCAGTTTGTGTGTCTCAGGTGAGCGAAACACAGGCTGGCCTGTTATGTGAGCCGGGGGGTGATGAATAATGAATGAATCAGTCTCGCTTCCCTAGTTTCTGCTGAATAAGACTGACAGGTAGAGCACGTTGTATAAAACAGGGACCCCAAGCAGCAAGTCCAAGTAGCATCTGCTGTGAGAATCCCACGGTTTGACTATTAGTCGGAGCAGATTCACTCCCGATCCGCTGATGCTCCATTAGCTGCCCTTCTGTTACCAACCTCAGTTTATATCGGTGGATCACATGACCTTGGCTCTTCCTACTTGCTAGACTGCTTTTCTCCATGTGTCTCTACCACAATAGCTTTGCCACACGTGCTACCCGGCAAACGGGTAAAACCAACAAGACCCAGAATCCTTCCAGACTAACAAAATTTGTGGCAGGGGAGGAGCGTTGGGGGGTCGTGGCTCCCTTCTTGAGATGCAGCTAGCGTGTGAAGTCCCTCTGAAGATCACAGAATCATAGAGTTGGAAGGGTCCATAGAGGCCATCCAGTCCAACTCCCTGCTCAACGCAGGATCAGCCCAAAGCAGCCCAAAGCATCCTAAAGTCAGATGCTGTAACGTATAAATGCCTGGGGGTGTCAGGAGTCGGTCTGAGTGCCAGCGAGGTGGGAAGGGGAGGTGTGCCAGCCACTGGGTACGGGCCAGCGACAAAGAGCCCCAGCCCAGGGTCAGCCTGTCTGTAGCGGGGAGAGAGCCAGAGTCCAGGAGCTCCTGCAAGACACACATCTGGTGGCGGAGAGCTTCTGGGGGTCCCGGCTGCCTTCTTCAAAGTGCTCTTTTTTGCTGAATAAGTGACGTCAATCAAATAATAAAACGAAAAGGACTCCTGAGCTGCAGGGGTCACGCCTTGCCCTCCCCTCTTCTCCCTCCCCCTCCCCAGCGAGCTCAAGCTGCGGAATTACGCGCCGGAAGACGAGGAGCTCAAGGCCCGGGTGGTCCCTCAGGCCAAGCCGGCCTCGGGTGAGTTCTGGCTGCGACGGGCTCTCCGTTGGGTCTGTCGAAAGGGGCTGCCCCGTGGGATCGAGGGCGTGCCCATGCCTCAACTGCACGCCAGTTTGCCCCTCATCCCCCTCCCAAAGAGATGGGGATAATTTCAGTTCCAGAAGGGGAAGTCTGGTTGTGGGATGAGGGTGGGGGACAAAAGAGGGTTCCCAGAATCCCCTGGGGAGGCCAGGTCAGGTTTGTGCTGACCTTCGTGGGGCATCTTGGGAAAGGGGTAGCCGCAGAGTGGACGTGGCCCGTCTCCTGGACCCTGCTGACGGTTTTTGCTGTCTCCTCTCGCCCTCTAGTGGAGGACAAGGTGAAGGACCAGTTAGAGGCCGCCAAGCCTCAACCCATCATCGAAGAAGTGGTATGTGTCAGGCCCCCTCCCTCGATCCCGCCTGGCCCGGAAGCTGCTAGCGAGAGGTCCTGACGCTTGTTTCTGTGTGTTTCTCTCCCTTCCTCTTCTAGGACCTGGCGAACCTCGCACCCAGGAAGCCCGACTGGTGAGTAGTTGTCGCCGAGTGATTTCCCCCCCCAGGCAGGCGGCATAGATTCGGTCATTTTTCTGGGCATCTGTTCAGTGAAGTCCTGAGGAAGGAAGGGCCTTGGAGGGCCGCTGAGGAAATGCAAGATCTGTCCCTATGAAGTCACATAGCCAAAGGCTAAGAGGCATCGGTCCAGTTGGGCACAGGGCCCAAGAATGATTGTTCTGGGCTCGGGCCAAGCTTGCAATACAGACCCCTTTTTTCCACACCAAGACTGCAAACCTTCATCCCATCAGGGAGGAGTCTCAGCTTGGCATGCAGAAGGTCCCCGGTTCAATCCCTGGCAGCATCTCCAGTTAAACGAGCCAGCTGGGTGTACTGTTACAAGCGGCGGCTTCTAATCTGGCATGCCAGGTTGGATTCTGCGCTCCCCCACATGCAACCAGCTGGGTGACCTTGGGCTCGCCACAGCCCTGATAAAGCTGTTCTGACCGAGCAGGAATATCAGGGCTCTCTCAGCCTCACCCACCCCACAGGGGAGAGGAGAGGAAAGGGAAGGCGACTGAAAGCCGCTTTGAGACTCCTTCGGGAGGGAAAAGCGGCATCTGAGAACCAACTTCTTCTAAAAGGGTCAGGCAGGAGGTGACTTGATAGCCCAGGCCTACCCAATCTTGTCAGATCTCAGAAGCTAAGGAGGCTTGACCCTGGCCAGTATTTGGATGGGGGACCTCCGAGGTACACGAGGGGTCATGACAGGCAATGGCAAAACACCTCTGAATACCTCTGGTCTGGCTGGCAGGCAGTCCTCGGATCTCCTGGCTGCACAAAGCACATGCCAAACAATCAATAACTGCCAGTGTGGGGAGATAGTACTGACCGAGACTTTTCAGGGCTGGGTGGAATATCAACTGCAAGAATAAAGAGGCCCAGGCCTGCCCTGGTAAGAACATCCAGCCTCCCCTCTCACCCAGGGGCCAAGGCCTTCATCTGACCTTCCTCTGGGGTTCAGAGGCTTAGTGCCCCAACATAGCAGTCTGCCTCAGTCATCATGACAGGCCTCATTCCCTTTTAAAACTGTGTTTCTGTGGCCATCACTGCATCTTCTGGCTGCGAATCACACGATTTCCTCGATCTCGTGTCCTGTTCCTTGTGTGGTTATAGCCCCCTTGCCAGGGCATTCACAGAGGGGCTCTTGTGCTTCCCAAGTGCCATCCGTTCCCGGGGCAGCGTTCCCGCTGGGCCTTTGGCGAGAAGGGGCTGGCCGTTCCGAGGGCTGCCTGGAGGCTGCCCCCTCTGCTGCTTCTCCGGCCTGCCGGCCATGCTGGTGTGGGGGCTGCTTTTGTGTCAGCGTCTTCCTTTGGCTCCCCAGGGATCTGAAGCGAGACGTTGCCAAGAAACTGGAGAAGCTCGAGAAGCGAACTCAGAGGGCGATCGCCGAGCTGATCCGTGAGTCCCCGGAGGGTGGGCGGAGCCAAGGTTTCAGCTGGGAGGGGGGGTGTCCACTACAGGCATCGCCAGCCATCTGCCAGGCCCCCTCCCATTCGGTTTGGTGCTTATTCAGCAGCCTGCTTTCCGTGCCTCTGCCTCAATGCGGGGCTTCGTTATTGTGTGTTCATTTATGCCCTGATTTCTTCTGCAGCCGGGGGCCAGAGCAGCATGCTTCATTCTCTTAGGAGAGAGCCAGTGCAGTGTAGTGGTAACGAGCAGCAGCCTCTAATCTGGTGAACCAGGGGTCTGAGTCCGCACTCCTCCTCCCCCCCTCCTCCACCACAGGCAGCCAGCTGGGTGACCCTGGGCCACGAAAGAGGAAGGAAAAGTTGATTTTATGCCCTGCTTTTTATTGCTCAAAGGAATCTCAAAGGGGCTTACGAACACCTCCCCTCCCTCTCCCCACAACAGACACCCTGTGGGGCAGTTTTGGCTGAGAGAGCTCTGTGAGAATAGCACTATCAGGACTGTGACTAGTCTGAGGTCACCCAGCTTGGCTGCATGTGGAGGAGGAGTGGGGAATCGCACCTGGCTCGCCAGGTTTGAAGCCACCGCTCAACCCTGACACCACGCTGGCTCTGAGGCTCTGGAGAGCAGCTGCCGATCTGAGTAGATGGTTCTGATTCAGTAGAAGGCAGCTTCATGCATGTGCCTGTATTCTGGGGCAGGGATCACTGGGTGGTTGCTAAGCAACTGGGACCAGGGCTCCCCACCTGCCTTTGTTGTAACAGATTACCAGGTTGGGTGTTTTGGGGCAAAGCTGCATCCTCTCCAGCTCAGAGCAGCGAGCCTACATTGCCTGGGGCTTGCTGGAAGCCAGCCGGACTCAACATATTGAGGGGGGGGGGGAGATGTTTCGGGTGCCCTCTGCATGCTGCCAGAGCCATGGCAGTTCCTAAGCAGCACCTGTGTTTCTCTCCTAGGAGAGCGGCTGAGAGGCCAAGAGGAGGACCTGGCCACTGCGGTGGATTCAGCAAAGCAAGACGGGAGCGATTCGGACTGAGGCAGCCCCTCAAGGGCCCTTGGAGAGGCTGCTTCCCCTGGACACGAGGCGGGTCAAACCCGAGGACTTGTGACGAAGCTTTGTCAGTTCTCTCCTGGGTCCTGGCCGCCTGAGCAAGCAACCCTTTGGGTTTTCAGCATCAGGGCCCTTGTGGGTGTGAACGACTGGTTCTCGGGGTGGGCAGGGGCGAGAAACAGCAAAGCAGAACACAAGGGAAAGGAAATTAAGTGCAGCCCAGTGCCGGAAGTGGCGCACAGCCACCGTGGCCTGGGTGTCTTGTTGCTGCACTCCTTGTGTCATCGCCATCCACAAAGGAACCGGGCTGGAAGAAAGCTGGGCCTGGTGACCAGCCAAGAGCATTGCCTGGAGGGGTGCCGTGTCCGGGGTGAGCGTGGGGTGTGTGTGGTTCAGGACCCCTTCTCTTGCCTTGTGCCTGAGGGTCTGGCACCCAGCTCTTGGGTTCCTCTGGCCTTGCAGATGTCGCTCACCATCCGCCACAGCCACCTTGGTGTTTTCATGTGCATTTCTTTTGATAATAAAACGTTCCAGAGCTGATCCTGCCGTGTCCTGGACTTCCTTTGCCTGAGCTTCAAAGTGCACTGGCCGTTTCAGGAGACGAAGGTCAAGAACGCTAGGCAGAAAGAATGATCCTGGTCTCTGTCCATCGTCCCGGGGGACGAGATGTTTTTATGGGTGTCTGAATGCAGGAGGGATTATCCTGATGCAGGTGTGGTGTTCCCAGGCAGTGGGCAGGCCCATGTTGGGCTTTTGCCCAGCAAGGCTTCTGATTGGCCACCAGAGATTTGATTGGCAGTACAGATTTTTAAAAATGCCGCTTTAGGACCTTCACTGTGCGATGGCAGCCATTCTGTTACCTCTTGTGGCCCTTTTGTGGCTGTGTCTGTCATGCTATTTGTCAGAATTCTAAAGGCCCCCCAAAAGATGGGGGGCTGTGATACTAATGAATGTGAAAAACGCATGGTCTACCAAGCTTGCCTTGCACATCAACAAGTGAGGCTCCATCTGGTCCAGCCTCCCGTGTCGCCCAGGGGCCAGCCCCATACTCTGGAGGGCCAACTGGCAGAGAGGTGGAGGCCTCCCCTTGATGCTCTCCTGGCTCTGGGATTCAGGCTCCCCCAAAAATAATTTGCTATGATCTAGGTTGCATGAAATAATTGGTACCAGATCTGTAGCAATATGCAAAGGCCATAATATAGAACCCAGCTCAGTGGCAAGTGTGTCTGCCTGAAAACTAGCCTCAGTGCTTGTTCTCTGTCTTGTCGCTTCCTTTATTTTCCGGTGCAAGGCCACCAGAAGGTTGAGAATAGCCCAGGTTCCAGAGTCAAAAGCCGCTGCGCCTCTTAAATCCTAAACGTTACAGTTTAATGTCGGTAACGGCTGTTCTTTGCAAAAGAGGAAGATTGCCTCAAAAACCTCGAGCAGGAAGAAACGCAATCCTGCGTGTGCCCTAACCTCCGAGCCCCTGACACCTGACTCCGTGCCCACAACCGACACACAAGAGGCTCCTCGTTACTGGAAAGATTCAGCTCCTGCCTCTTGATCTGCCTCCAACGGCACCCAAAGCCCCGGGAAGAACATGGAACCCAATGGTCAAGCTGCAGCTGTCTTCCACAAAAGGCAGGCTCTCCCCCAGTCTCCAGGAATTCCCCGGCTGGAGGTGGCACCCTCCCCGTGCCCTTGCAGTGGGCTCATGGAGGCTGAAAGTGGACGTTCCAAGGCAGCGGCTCTCCACCTTTGAGGGTCGATCGACCCTTTTCCCAGGGGGCGCCGGGGCCACCTCTGCTGCGCTGCCAGTCCCGGTGACCCAAAGGTCACATTAGGACCCAAAGGGCCCAAAGGCAGCACCAGGAAGGTCGAGAACCCCTGTTCGAAGGGCGTCTACCTCTCGGGGGCTGTGGCGGGGACCGGAAGGGAAGGTGAGGGCAAGCCGCTTGGAGACGTCTTCAGATAGTGAAAAGTGAGGTATAAAACCAACTCTTCTATCGTATGGCAGAATTACACTCTGGAAGCATATAATAATACACAATATTATATTTATTTATTTAGATTTTTATATCCCTACGGCTCTGGGTGGTTTACATAAAACACACAGAACATTTACAGAGAACAATATAACAGATATCAATATAACAAAGCTAGAACAATTTTTCAACAAGCAACTTTGACAAGCCCTCGGTAGGTTCGACCTCTCAGTCGGGGGGGGGGGGGGGGGACACCTGTCGATGTTTTGAGTCGGTCGGCCTCCCTAGATGCCTGGGGGAAGCCATATTGTGGCCCTGTGGTGGCTCTTTGTTGCCGCTCCTGATGGACGGGGGGGGGGGGGGGGGCTCCTTTGCTTATGCCACATGGATTTCCAGCCATTATTTTTTGACCCATAGAGAAGAGGGAAGCGGGTGGCAGTGAGACCGTTCCAAGCCCAGATTTTGACATCTCCTGTGCAAAAACCTGTTCCTGTTTTTCATAAGAGAGGTTCTGGAGGACCCCCCCTCCCGCCCCCAGCAGATGAGAAGGGGTTGCAAAATCCCTCTTGGCTCAGAAGCGGCCGAGGGGCAGCAACGGCCAGAGAGCCCAGAAGGATGCGTGGGTCGTGGCCACTGGGGTTCCTCTTGGTGCTGATGGCCATAAGCCTGGTGGGGGCTGTGGACCCAGCGATGCTGGCCCCAGAAGTGTCCCAGGCTTTAAGGGAGCCCCCCCAAACCAAGCAACCCCCTCAAGAGGATCCTGTGGTAAGTACAGAGCGTTTCCCATGTCGGCTAGGGTGGTGCAGGGGTTAGAGTCCCACGTCCGAATCTCCCTCTGCCATGGTCTTTAAGGCCAACTAAGTTTTATTCTGGGCAGAAGCTGTCATGCGCATGTTCCCCTCTTCAGACACATTGACTCAGGCGGGCAGCTGTGCTGGTCTGAAGCAGCAGGACAAATTTAAGTCCAGGGGGGCACCGTGAAGCCCAGGATAAGCTTTTGTCACACACACACACTGCTCCAGACACTGACACAAGGCACTGCTGCTCAAATACTTGTGGGTCAGTCCCGGGGGCAGTTCTGGGGGTCTCACTTCAAAACGGAGGGGGCAGAGGAGAGCGATGAGGATGATCCAGGATGAGGACAGGCGGAGGGACCTGGGGGTGTTCAGCCTGGAGAAGAGAAAGGTGGTCACTCGGAGGAGGGCAGGGAGCAGTCCCTGTGGGCAGCAGAGGGCAGGACCCCCAGTAGGGGGTTTAAATGATGTGAAGAATGATATTGGCTGGATATTAGGGAATTTCCCCCCCCCCCAGAGTAGTTCAGCTGTGGAAGGGGCTGCCTGAGGAGGTGGGGAGCTCCCCCTCACTGGGGGTCTTCAAGCAGCAGCTGGACAGATCCTTCTCCTGGATGCTTGAGGCTGATCCTGCACTGAGCAGGGGGTGGACTAGATTGCCTTCATGGCCCCTTCCCACTCTAGGATCCCACGGTTCTATTCCGAGTGCATCCTATGATTGTCCTGTCCAATCCCTTCTCCCTTTTGTGTTTGTGATCCAGGAAGCGAGAGTCCAGCCATCCTATGCCTGGTGGAAGAAGTTCATCAAAGAATAGAAAGGCAGGAAGATCAGCTGAAGCCCAGCCTGGCCACGCCCCTAAGCGGTGATGAAATCCTGCAGCGCCCCCTGCAGGCGTGAGCAGGGTTCTTCCTTCTCCAAGGGCTTTGTGGTCACTGCGCTGTCTTTAGAAGCCACTCTGGACCGCTGCGTGTGTCGGCATGCATCTCCAGAATGCCCCTTTCGGACCCCAGCCGGGTCTGGATTGAGGGTAGAGCCTTTTCTCCTGGGTGGGCAAAGTCTGTCTTCTTCAGCAACAAATGTCTTCTAGCCTTTCAGTGGCAGTAAAAGCTTTTGCTTCTGAGTCTGTGCCTTCTTGTGTTCATGGGATGTGGCATTTCGTTTCTCTACATCCACAGGGTTGTCGTTCCCCAGTTGGGGCTTGGCTTGGGGATCCCCGAGTTAGGAGCTCCCCCCCCCCCCATGTTCAGCTCTCAGAAACTGGGGGAACAGACACCAGGCATGGGGAGGGGGGGGGGAGAAGCAGGAAGTAAACGTGACGTGCTGATGTCACACAGAACCAAACCAGGCACATTGGTGACGCTGGAGGAGGGATGCTCTGGTTTGGGGGCAGAACTCTATGGTAAGAAGCTAATTTTACCATAGAACTTTTGCCCCAGAGCGTCGCCCCCTCCCCTTGATATCACTGATGTCACAATTTTGGCACTCCTCCCTGCTCCTGTAATGTGCACTCCCACCTCCCACCTCCCAGCGGCAACTACCAAAATCCTGGCAACACAACAATGTATGACCCACAGTCCCTGTTTACTATGTGCTGGCAGGGGTCTCTCCACCCTTTTTTGCCTGCAAACACCTGACGCTGGACAGTGGACACAAAGACAACATGGCTGCCAGAAGAGGCGGAGCCAGCCGCAAGGGGCCTGCCACAGGAGGTGGAGCCAAGTGCAGAATGTCAGCGAGTGAGGCCCTCCGTAACCCTAACAGGAACTCTTCAAGGTTCCAGGCTGTGGCTCTGTTGAGGAGGACACCTTTTAAACAGCAGTTGCCAAAATCTGCACAGCCGTTGAGATCTTCAGTGGCCAATCAGAAGCCCTGCTTGGTGAAAGCTCCGCCCACTTTCTCAAAACATCTGGTGGGTGCCAGGAAAGGTGTCCGTACGGGCCATGGCGCCCAGGGCACCCTGTTGGGGAACCCCGATGTCACCGGACCCTTCTCTGACTTGAACTTGTGAACTGACTGCAGGGCCTGAGTTCGCTTTACGTTCCGCCTGTGACTTTTGGACAGTTATCCGCACCTGGTCTGCATCAGGCTCCTGCAGGGCAGCGTCGTGCTTCCTCCTTCCTTTGCTAGGCTGGAGGCCGCCTAGATGGAGGCTGGAACAGGGCAGAAGTCAGGAGAAGGCCGGCGTGTTTGGCGTGTGGCTGGGCTCCTTGTCTTGAGTTGCCTCATCCTGAGGTCTGGGGGGGGGGGTTACCTTCCTCATCTGCTCCTTCCTCCCTGCCCCCATCAACGGCCCAGGGGTGAGCCAAACGTTTTCCTGCCCTTGGAAATGCCAAGGGGCCAACAGCCGATGGGTGGTTTGGGGCACCCACTTCTTCCGGAGACCCCCCAACCATTCTTTCTCACTGGCCTGGGATCTCCCCTATCCAGCGCCTGGCAGGCCCATGGGGAGGAGGGGAACCAGGGCTTGGGTCGCCATCTCCCGGTTGGGACGTGCCTGGAGATTTGGGGGCGGAGCCCAGGGGGTGAGGTTTGGGGTTTGGGAAGGGGTGGAACCTCAGAGCGTGCAATGCTGTGGAATCTCTTCTCCGGATCAGTCTTTTCCTCCGAGGGGACTGAGCTCTGCAGTCTGGAGAGGGCCGTTGCAGTGCCAGGAGAGCGCCAGCCCTCGCCAGAGGTTGCCAACCCTAGACCATGCAGATCCTGTGGCTGCTTCTCCTTCTGGGCTTTGTCCTCAGTGGGGCTCCTGCTCTAGAGGAGACCTCCCGTCCAGAAGGCTCTTTCGTGGCAGGAGGCGGAGGAGGACAGCAGGAGGCTGCACAGGTGAGTGCGAAGAAGACGTTAAAGGGGGCAGTCCCTGCAGGGTCTCTCCTGTGTTTCTATTGGCCGGGGAACCTCCTGAAAGTGGAGAGCTCTCCTGTCAAACGTGGACCGGCTCCAGCTTCCCAGGTGGCCTCCTGTGGATATGTGCCCGTGGGTGATCAGAATGCCCGTGCATAAAGACAGCTGGCTTGCCGATCCGGCAGTGCTTGGGGAGACGGGCGGTGTAGCCTGGCTGGGAGAGGGAGACCCAAGTTCAAATCCTCCGCCCCCCCCCCCACCACCATGGTCCTCACTGGATAATCCGTGGGCATCCTGCCCCAGAAGGTAAGGCAAGGGGTGTGTGTAATAATTCTGCTTAATTATGAAGACAGCCATGTGAGGGAAAGTGGGAGGGGGCAGGAAAAGAAGAAGACCCCACCCAAGACGGGTGGGGGAGCCCCAGGGAACTTCAGTTTGCAGGACCTCAGTGAGGCTGTGGGTGAGAGGACGTTTTGGAGGTCCTGAGTTGGTTGTTAGGGTTGCCCAAGTCAGAAGAGATTTCATCACCCGTGACACCACCTGCATTGGGCAATTGGCTCTCCGTTTTCCAGCTGCGACAGCCTCCCCCTCCCCCCTCCGGCCCTTCCTCACCGTCTCCCTGCCTGTCTCTTGCAGGGCGTGCGGCCCCGGCAGCGTGGGTGGCCTAGAAGACGCCTGTGCACAGTGGTGAAATGGGTCAACGGCACCAAGACCTTTGAGGTCCTCCCAGGTTGCTTGGCACCCATGGCCCGTCCGGGAAAAGATCCCTTGCTTTCTGGCAAACTAGCAAAATAGGAATATCCGCTCTGAGGCCTTTGCTATGACGTGTGAGCTCAGCTGGAGATGCCTGCTGTGGAGCCCATGGGGATGGCGCGGCCAGGCGCCTCGGAGACCCGGCCACAGGGTTGTCTGTCTGCTTTGGAGAAAGCAGAAGGTGGTCCTTCAGAACACAGAAGCCATTGTGCCCCTCCCCTGCGCACTTCGTGGTTTGTGTCAATTAAAGATTCATTCATTCATTCATTCATTCATTCATTCATTCATTCATTCATTGCAAAGTTTGAGTCCAGTAGCACTTTAAGACCAATGAAATTTTATTTGAGATGGAAGTTTTGGGGTGCAACCACACTTCCTGATACCGTGGATAAAACTTTGTTGGTCTTAAAGGGGCCCTGGACTCAAAATTTGTTCTGCTGCTTCCCACCTGAATCTATTTCCTTCCCTCCCTCCCTCCCGCTGCCTTTCCACCCAAATCAGTCCGTAAAACGTTGACCTTACTGGGACATTGGGTGAGCACAGCAGGCTTTTTCCCAGCCCTACAAACATCATCCTGAGTGAAGTCCATAAATCTCCCAAGAATTCTGTATTCAAACAGGCCAATATACAATTTATTCCGATCGATCCAGCCCGCATTCAGGGGCCAGGCGAGGGGGACGCCGAATCTAAAGAGGAGGTTGCCACAAGTCGGCAGCTTGTCCGGCATCACATGAGTGGGAGAGACCTGCAGAGAGCTGTGTCTCCAAGGGAAGGCCATGGGCAGCAAAGGAGAGCTCTGCCTGGCATGCAGAAGGTGCCAGCTTCCCTCCCTGGCCTCTTCCATGAACTCCTGGCATCAGGGGTTATTATTCATACCCCCCCCTCCCCACAACTTTTCCTGACACATTCCTTCATTTGTCTCCGTAGGACTGTTTGCCCAAGTTCCCTGTCTGGTTGTCTCTCCCAAAGGTTACTTTGGGCCAGTCCAGGGAATGAGACTCGTAGGGTGCCGGGGAAACAGCTGGCAATGGAGCCAGAGGAGGGCAGACTTGGGCAAGGGGAAGGCCTTCATCAGGCCCCTGAGTCAGCCTCCAAAGCAAGCAACCACGTCTGGAGATGAGATGGAGATCTCCAGGCCCCACCTGGAAGTTGGCAACCCTATGGAGTGGGTCTTCATGGGAGGAAAGGGCAGCTATGGAGTTGCCAGGTGGGGAGATTTAGCGGTGGAGCCTGAGGAGGGCCCTCCTAGCCCCTATTTCCTCCTCTAGGGGATCTGATCCCTGCAGTCCGGAGATCCGTGGTCGTTCCGGGAGGGCTCCAGGCCCCAGCTGGAGATGGGCAGAGTTGGGATATGCGAGATCTGTGGTGCAGCATGTGGGGAGTATCCTGCAGGGGACATTGGAGGAGACGTGCAATTGCCATATTCAGATTAGGAACTTCCTGATATTTTTCAAACTATCTTCTCCAGCATCCCGATTGGTTTATTTGGAAACTTCCAGCTCCTTTGAGTCACTTCCTCCCTGCTTGCCTCCAGAATGACAAAGAGCAATAGTCAGTTAAGCTGTTAGGGTTCTCTCTCTCTCTCCCCCCCCCCTTACAAAGTTGCTTCTAGTCCAAATGCAACAATTGATTCTTTAAGGAGCCGGTGCTGTACATCCTTTGCATATTTAAGCTCTGCCAACAGTCAGCTCTCCCCGCTGCCCTGCTTTTGCCATCATTTGAAGTGCCTGGGCCTCCTGCCAGCGAGCTGCCAGGGGCCTCTCCGCCCTTCGCTTCTGACCTTCACAATGGGCCTTGTGGAGTGAGCGGGGAGGCCGGACAAAACAGCCCTTGTCGAGCCGGCCGAGAAACTGCCCCGCCTGCTCCGGTTGCCGCTGCCTTCTCTGCGACGGGACGGACGGCTGCCGAATCCACTGGGCCACCGCTGGCCCCCGGGAGGAGATGCTGCGGCGCTTGCTCTGCCTCTTGGTTGCGGGGCTCCTGGCTGGGGCCCTCGTGGCCCAGCTGGCCAGGCCGGCGTGGCTGGCAGAGGGAGGCCTGGAGGCGGCCGGAGGACAAGTCGGAGCAGCGGCCACGGGGGACAGCGTTCGGCTACACTCGGCGGTAAGTCCAGGGCCTTGCTGTCCTCTTCCTGCCCCGGCAGTGGGCCTGGGTTGCCACCTCCTGGTTTGGAAGACCTGGAGCCCTGAGGGTGAACTCTGGGGAGGGCAGGGCTCAGGAAGGGCATAATCCTATGCTGTCGAGGAACGCCTGGAGTTTCTCAGGACCCTGGCGGAGAAAGGCTGTTCTAGAACCAGGTTCGAGGGCGGTGGCACCTTGAAGACCCACAACGGTTTATTCTGGGTGTCCGCTTTGTGTGCAGGCACACTCCTTCAGACACCCTGGCTCCCGTTCTGCTGCTTCGCACCAACACGGCTGCCCATCCGAATCTGCTCTCAATTCTGACCTGCCTTCCCTGTTTCCCCCTCACAGGGCCTGAGGACGCAGCGGGCAGGAAAGGGGAAGAAGAAGAAGAAGAAGAAGATGTGGAACACGGGACCCCTCCTCCTCCTGGGCTCCAACGTGCCCGGCGGCCTGAAAGGCTGAGGAGGGGGCAGCCTACAGCCCCCGCGAGATGCCCATGGGGAAGGCGTGGCTGAAAGTCAAGCAGTGGGAGAAGACCAGCCCCAGAGACCCTCCCAGGGGGGGAAGAGCCACCTGTCTGATTGAATACAAGCCCCGTCGTGAGCGTACCTGGCCTTGCGTCCCGTTCTTTGCGTGCTACACAAAGGGGCATTTTAGGGAAGCAAATCTAGCACCGCTTTACAGTACGGTTCCTTTCCAATTTGGCCACAAGGTGGCCCCAAAACACCACTTTGCAGCTGGAAGCTGGCCCTGGCCCAGAAAGCGCCAGAAATACCTTTTAGGAGGACCGGCCAAAATGACGTGAAACTAACGGGCCAGCTTTTGGCCTTCCCAGAACTCCTCAGCGCGTCTGGCCTGATGAAGAGTTCTGCAGAAGTCACGAGAACAAAGTTTTAAGACCTCCAAAGTTTCCCCCCCCTTAGGTCTAAGCTTTCGTGTGCATGCCCACTTCTTCAGACCCTTTGAAACGGAAGTTGCTGGGCCATGCATGTAGGCAGGAGGGGTAGGGATGCCAGCCCTCAGGTGGGGCCTGGGGATCCCCTGGAATTCTAGCTCATCTCCAGGCAACAGAGATCAGCCCCCCTGGAGAAAAGGGCTCCTTTGGAGGGAGGGCTGCATAGCATGATAATCCACTGAAGTCCCCCCCCCCTCCCTAAATCCTGCCCACTCCCGGCTGCACTAGATGGACCACTGGACTGATCCAGCAGGGGGTAGTCAAACTGCGGCCCTCCAGATGTCCATGAACTACAATTCCCATGAGCCCCTGCCAGCGTTCGCTGGCAGGGGCTCATGGGAATTGTAGTCCATAGACATCTGGAGGGCTGCAGTTTGACTATCCATGTCCTAAAGAGATTCTCAGTCCAGGCTCTTCTGCATAAGTTTGGTGCAGTGGTTAGGAGTGTGGACTTCTAATCTGGCATGCCGGGTTCGATTCTGCGCTCCCCCACATGCAGCCAGCTGGGTGACCTTGGGCTCGCCACGGCACTGCTAAAACTGTTCTGACCGAGCAGGAATCTAAGAACCAACTCTTCTTCTTCAGTAATCTCAGGGCTCTCTCAGCCTCCCCTCCCTCACAGGGTGTGTGTTGTAGGGAGAGGAAAGGGAAGGTGACTGGAAGCCACTTTGAGACTCCTTTGGGTAGAGAAAAGCGGCATATATAAGAACCAACTCTTCTTCTTCTTCTTCTTCTTCTTCTTCTTCTTCTTCTTCTTCTTCTTCTTCTTCTTCTTCTTCTTCTTCTTCTTCTTCTTCTTCTTCTTCTTCTTCTTCTTCTTCTTCTTCTTCTACTATATTGCTGCATGCCAGACTGTTGCCAACTGGTCAGAAGGAAAAGGTCCCACCAGAGGAGAAGGGCATGTGAAGCTTGCCTCTGCATCAACTTATCGAACACCACCTGCTCATTGCAGCCGATAGTTAAAAGACAGACAGATTGACCAGTTGACCAGCTGGCCACCCGCGTTGCCATTTTTTAACCTGATGCTGCTTTTGGGCCTTTAATAAGCCGCCTGATTTGGCAAAAGAAAAAGGAAGCTTTTTTCTGGCATGCAGATAAAGTGGTGGGTGGGTGATGCTGCTGGGCCAGAAAATTCTGCTTTTCAATCCACAAGACCAGGGCCAGGGGGGGAAAAACTTGGCGATCGATAAGATTCATGCAAGCTCCTGAAGTCTAAAAAATGAGGGCTTCATAAAAACAGCTCTTGAAATGGTGTTATGGCTCTGGCTAAAGCGGAGAAAAACGGTTGAATGAGCCGGCAGGCTTTGGAGGGGATTCCAAAAGAAATCAAGTGGATTAAGCTGCCGTTTCTCTCCGAGGA